>NC_133325.1:545875158-546620338 GCF_042186555.1 Aquarana catesbeiana | reverse complement strand
CTGCGATTATCCTTCTGCCTATACCTACCTGATCTCCTGCCGAACGGACTGTCTGACTCTGCCTCGCCTGTGTCCTGTGACGCTGCTTCCCAGCCTGCTTATCCAGCTCCAGGTTCTGCTGCTGCCATACCACCTACCGGTCTGCTTACTTATCCGCTACAGCCTGCCAGCATCTGCAGCCCAGCCATCCCGGAGGGACTTCTTCTCAGCTCCTGTGCCGGCCCCCGCAAGAACCTGCACCAGGCACTCCTACCCACTGTGCTCAAGAGACCACTGTTCCCACTCCAGTGGCTCCTGAACCAGCGCTGTAAGAGAGGTCTTCTTCTACCAGTCGGGCTCAACTACCAGGTACCTAACAGTACGAACAGCCATGACTGAGCCTGCCGGAGAGACCTCTCCCCTTAAGGAGATCTGTACGCACTTAGTGGCACTCACCCAAGCCGTGAAAACTTTACAAGATAGCTATACCAGACTGAAGGGACAAGTCCTGAACCTCAGTGGTCCTGGAGGTGTGGCTTCTGCTTCAGCGGCTGCCCCAACACAGACTGTTTCATCCCCCTCTGTGGTAATGCTTCCACCTGAGCCAAGGGTCCCCATCCCAGAAAGGTTTTCTGGGGATCGAACCAAGTTCCGGGCCTTCCGCAGTGCATGTCAGCTTTATTTTGCCCTCCAGCCACGGACTTTTTCTTTAGAGGCTACTAAAGTGGGATTTGTTATATCCCTCCTAGAAGGAGAACCTCAGCCTTGGGCCCACCGCTTGCTTGAAGCTGACTCTGTACAGATCCAGTCCTTGCCTTCCTTCTTTGAAGCCATGGCCCAACTGTACGATGATCCTCAGCGGACTGCCACAGCGGAATCAGCCCTGTTCAATGGAACAATGCAGCTTTACGCCACCAGTTCCGCATGGGTTTATCCGAGAGCCTGAAAGATGAACTTGCTCGAGTTGGTATGCCTGATACCCTTGAGGAACTTATTGCCCTAACGATCCAGATTGACCGACGCCTCCGTGAATGCCGGTCTGAACGTTCCTCCCAGCAAACACGCCCCATGTGGATGACCGCAAAAGTTCCGGCTCCTGCCTCCCGATACTTACCTCCTGCCTGCTCAAACCCGGCCACCCCAATACCTGATGCTCCTGAACCAATGCAGCTTGGACTAATGCGTTCCACTCTGTCTCCAGAAGAACGGGCATGCCGACGCCAGCTAAACCTTTGCCTTTATTGTGGTGCAGCAGGCCACTACGTGAACAACTGTCCGGCCAAGACCCATAAGTGTTTCTCTTCTACCCCGGCCAGTTTATCTGCTTTGACCGCCAATGCAACTCAACTTGCTCTCCCTCTCTCATTACAGCTCCAGGCAAAGACAATACAAATCAACGCCATCATTGACTCCGGGGCATGTAGCTGCTTTATTGACTCTGCCTTTGCCACTCAACAAGATCTCCCCCTGAAAAACAAGACACATAAGCTTTCAGTTTTTCTGGCCGATGGGTCCCACATAAAATCTGGATAAGTCTCTCAAGAAACTCTCCCTCTGCCTGTCACCAGTTTGTCCCAGCATAAAGAAATCCTAACCCTGGACGTTATCTCCTCTACATTGTTTCCGATCATTTTGGGCATGCCCTGGCTCCAGGCCCATAACCCCCATATCAACTGAACCACCGGTGAAGTCAAGTTTCTGTCACCTTACTGTCAAAGACATTGCTTACCTGAACCCCCCAAACCTGCTGCCACTTTACTTTGTATGGACATTGATCAGGAGCTACTCAAAACCATTCCGGAGGCCTACCGGGAGTTTGCGGATGTGTTCAGTAAGAAGGGAGCAGACTCCTTGCCACCCCATCGTCTCTATGATTGCCCGATTGAGCTGCTTCCTGGGGCTGAGATTCCTTTTGGGCGTATTTTCCCGTTATCTGAAAAAGAGCAAGAAGCGCTTAAGCTGTATAGCAACGAAAATCTCGAAAAAGGATTTATTCGACCTTCTACCTATCCAGCTGGTGCCGGAATATTTTTCGTCTCCAAGAAGGAACAGACCCTTCGTCCATGTGTGGACTATCGGGAGCTAAACAAAGTCACGGTTAAGAACCGCTACCCGTTGCCTCTGATACCTGAACTGTTTCAGAAGTTGAGATCTGCCACCATCTTCACTAAGCTGGATTTAAGAGGAGCCTACAACCTGGTCCGCATCCGGGCCGGGGATGAGTGGAAGATGGCTTTCCGGACCCGCTTCGGCCACTATGAGTATTTAGTCATGCCCTTTGGCCTATGTAATGCTCCTGTCACATTCCAGCATCTGATAAACGATGTATTCAGAGACTTTCTGGACATCTTTGTAATCGTTTATCTGGATAACATTTTGATTTTCTCCAGGTCACTTAGTCAACATCGGGAGTAGGGATGAGCCGAACTCCCCCCGGTTCGGTTCGCACCAGAACCTGCGAACGGACCGAAAATTTGCACGAACGTTAGAACCCCATTGACGTCTATGGGACTCGAACGTTCGAAATCAAAAGTGCTCATTTTAAAGGCTAATTTGTATGGTATTGTCCTAAAAAGGATTTGGGGACCCGGGTCCTACCCCAGGGGACATGTATCAATGCAAAAAAAACTTTTAAAAACGGCCGTTTTTTCGGGAGCAGTGATTTTAATGATGGTTAAAGTAAAAAAAAAAAAGTGAAATATTCCTTTAAATATCGTACCTGGGGGGTGTCTATAGTATGCCTGTAAAGTGGCGCGTGTTTCCCGTGTTTAGAACAGTCCCTGCACCAAATGTCATTTTTAAAGGAAAAAATCTCATTTAAAACTGCTTGCGGGTTTAATGTAATGTCGGGTCCTGGCAATATGGATGAAAATCAGTGAGACAAACGGTATGGGTACCCCCCAGTCCATTTCCAGGCCCTTTGGGTCTTGTATGGATATTAAGGGGAACCCCGCACCCAAATTCAAATAAGGAAAGGTGTGGGGCCACAAGGCTCTATATACTCTGAACAGCAGTATACAGGCGTTGCAAACAAGACAGGGACTGTAGGTTTGTTGTTAAGTAGAATCTGTTTGTCATTTTGAACGGGTACATTTTTAACGTGTTTAGCTCCAGCCAAAAAATCTTTTTTAAGCTTTTTGGAAAACATAGGGAAGGGTTATCACCCCTGTGACATTTGTTTTGCTGTCTTTCCTCCTCTTTAGAAGATTTCACCTCACTTTTTGTCCCAATGACAAATGTTTTTTGAAAATTTGGGTTTTTTTGTGGAACAAGGATTGGAAAGCATCAGTGGAAAGGAGAAATGTTTTTCCCATATTAACTCTTACAGGAGAGAATTTCCCTTCCTAGGGGTAGATTTCATCTCACTTCCTGTTGTCTCCTTCCGTTTGCAAGTAGGAGTCGTTTGTAAGTTAGATGTTTGAAAGTAGGGGCCTGCCCTATATACTCAGCATACATTTGGCCCTTAGGTGTTGTTGTGGCCACAACAACGTAAGCCCTCACAGGGCCCTGCTGTGAAATATTAGATCAAGAATTGTAATTACATGCCCCTGTTGAACAGGGGCAGAAAAACTGGGCCTTTGGTGGTGGTGGTGGTGGTTGTGGTGGTGGTGCTGGTGCCACAACACTGCAACCCCTCACAGACACTCTAGTTGGAACGCAGGAACGAGCCCTGCTGCAAAGTATTGCATCAAAAATTGTAATTACACGCCCCTGTTAAACAGGGGCAGAAAAATTGGGCCTTAGGCACTGGTGCTGGTGCTACAACACTGCAACCCCTCACAGACACTCTAGTTGGAACGCAGGAACGAGCCCTGCTGCAAAGTATTGCATCAAAAATTGTAATTACACGCCCCTGTTAAACAGGGGCAGAAAAATTGGGCCTTAGGCACTGGTGCTGGTGCTACAACACTGCAACCCCTCACAGACACTCTAGTTGGAACGCAGGAACGAGCCCTGCTGCAAAGTATTGCATCAAAAATTGTAATCACACGCCCCTGTTAAACAGGGGCTGAAAAATTGTGCCTTAGGCATTGGTGGTGGCGCCCAGAACCAAAAATGTTCTTTCAAGCTATCAGCGTGATGATTGAGGAGGAAGAGGATAATTACTCAGGGATAGTCACTCAGCATCAGCATAGGCAGTCTTTGAAGGGATCTGAGATTTTAAAAAAAATTACTCGGTTACATCAGCATCAGGTGCTTGGTAGCTGGTGGTGATCCAAGACTGATTCATTTTTATGAAGGACAGTCGATCGACCGAGTCGGTGGACAGACGCACCCTGTGATCGGTTACAAAGCCTCCAGCAGCACTGAATGTGCGTTCCGAAAGAACGCTGGATGCAGGACAGGCCAGTAGCTCAATTGCATACTGTGCAAGCTCTGGCCAGTGATCCATCCTCAAGACCCAGTAACCCAGAGGATTTTCGGTGGGAAAGGTGTCCAAGTCTGATCTTGCCCCTAGGTATTCCTGCACCATGTAAAACAGACGCTGGCGATGGTTGCTGGAACCGATCATACCTTGGGGCTGCGGACCAAAAAATTGTCTGAACGCATCGGTCAGACGGCCACCTTCTCCACCGCTCCTTCTTTGACTGACCGAAGCCTCAGCAACATGTTGTCCAGAAACAGGAGTTTGTAACCTCCCAGTCTCTGGGAACGCGTTGCACAGACCTTTCTGCAAGGCCTCCCGAAGATGTTTCATCCTCTGCTCCCTCTGCGATGGCAAGATAAGGTCCGCAACCTTACCCTTGTAACGTGGATCAAGGAGGGTTGCCAGCCAGTATTGGTCCTTCTCCTTGATACCACGAATACGAGGATCCTTACGCAGGCTTTGCAGGATCAGGGAGGCCATGCAGCGTAGGTTTGCTGAGGCATTCGGTCCGGAGTCCTCTGGGTCACTAAGGACGACATGGTCCGCAGCCACCGCCTCCCAGCCGCGTACAAGTCCATGTGTTTCTTGGGACTGATCCCTTAAAGACTGCTGCTGATGCTGAGTGCCAGGCTCCACCTCCATACTGACACAATCTTCCTCCTCCTCCTCCTCGTCCTCTTCCTGTGTGATCGGCGGGCATGCAGAAACACTGTCTGGATAAAGGGGGCCTTGAGAGCTAAGGAAGTCCTCCTCTTCCTGCCTCTGTTCTGCCTCAAGTGCCCTGTCCATTATTCCACGCAGCGTGTGCTCCAACAGGTGGACAAGGGGGACAGTGTCACTGATGCATGCACTGTCTCGTGGCCTCCTCAAATGGTGACAGGACAGTGCATGCATCCCTGATCAAAAAAAAAAAAAAAACAAGCTCCCCTGACCCTGTCCTGGTGCCATAGTCGCACAGGTACTCATTGATGGCCCTCTGCTGCGTGTGCAGCCGCTGCAGCATGGCCAACGTTGAGTTCCACCTGGTGGGCATGTCACAGATTAGGCGGTTCTTGGGCAGGTTAAACTCCTTTTGGAGGTCCGTCAGCCGAGCACTGGCATTATATGACCGGCGGAAATGCACACAGACTTTCCTGGCCTGCCTCAGGACATCCTGTAAGCCCAGGTACCTGCCCAAGAACCGCTACACCACCAAGTTAAGGACGTGAGCCAAACAGGGCACATGGGTCATTTGTCCCTGTCGGAGGGCAGAGAGGAGGTTGGTGCCATTGTCGCAAACCACCATTCCTGCCTTAAGTTGGCGTGGCGTCAACCACCTCTGAACCTGCCCCTGCAGAGCTGACAGAACCTCTGCCCCAGTGTGGCTCCTGTCCCCCAAGCACACCAGCTCAAGCACCGCATGGCATCTTTTGGCCTGCGTACTTGCTTAGCCCCTTGAATGGCTACGGAGCACCGCTAGTTCCGAGGACAAAGCACAGGAAGAGGCCATGGAGGAAGAAGAAGAGGAGGGGGTGGAGGAGAGAGGTGTGTCACAATCATTAGCATTTTGGAGGCGTGGTGGCGGAACAACCTCCAACACTACTGCACCTTGTCCTGCATCCTTCCCAGCTGCCAGCAGAGTCACCCAATGCGCCGTGAAACTTAAGTAACGTCCCTGTCCATGCCTGCTGGACCATGAGTCAGCGGTAATATGCACCTTACCGCTGACCGCCCTGTCCAGCGAGGCATGGACATTGCCTTCCACATGCCGGTAGAGAGCCGGAATCGCCTTCCGTGAGAAAAAGTGGCGTTTAGGTACCTGCCACTGAGGAACCGCACATTCCACAAACTCACGGAAGGGGGCAGAGTCTACCAACTGAAAAGGCAGCAGTTGAAGTGCTAGCAATTTTGCCAAGCTAGCATTCAACAGCTGCGCATGTGGATGGCTGGGAGCAAACTTCTTTCGGCAGTGCAGCAGCTGGGGCAGGGAAATTTGCCTGGTACAATTTGACGTCGGTGTACCAAAAGCAGATTGCCCACAAGTACTTGGCTGTGACACACCTAATTCTACACCTTCATTCCTCTCAGTGCAGGTCTCAGAGAGGACTGAAGGTATAGTGGGGTTGGAGATCTCAGCTGATGAGGAGCAAGGAGAGGTCCTCTTTGTTCTTTGGTGTGGGTCTTTTAGATACGCTTGCCAACGAACTGCATGGCAGGTCAACATATGTCTGGTCAAGCATGTGGTACCCAAGCAGGAGATGTTTTGGCCACGCGAGATACGCTTGAGACATATGTTGCAAATAGCAGCGGTGCGATCTGATGCACTCGTCTCAAAAAAGGTCCACACCAAAGAACTTTTTGAATAACGCGCAGAGACTGCAGCGCCCTGCACATGTGGAGCTTTGGGGTGTGATGCAGTCAATGTGCTGCCCTTAGGCTGGCCCCTGGAGGGCATCCTGCCTCGTTGGTGATGTGCCGCCTCCTCCTCCTCCTCCTCTCTCCTATCAGGCACCCACGTTGAGTCAGTGACCTCATCATCCCCTCCCTCCTCATCACTGGAGCAAACCTGGCAGTATGCTGCAGCAGGGGGAGCATGACTGCCAGATTGCTGTCCTTCTTGGGCACCCCCTCTGTCTGCACTCATGTTACTGCCTTCATCGAGCTCAGTATCATCATCAGAGCCTTCCAAACGCTGGGCATCCTCCTGGAGCATGTGCCCAACACTGTGGTCAAACAGTTTGAGGGACTCCTCAGGAGGACATGGTGGGGCTAGGGAAGGAGTCACTGATGACATTGAGCCGAGGGAAGAGGCCGCTGCTTTGCCAGACAAAGTACCCTGGGCATGGGTGAGAGAGGATGAGGAGGATGAGGACGGCTTGGTCATCCACTCGACCAAGTCTTCCGCATGTTGTGGCTCAACACGGCCAACTGCCGAAAAAAAGCCCAAGCGTGTCCCACGGCCACATGCTGATGAGGATGCACAGTCTCCATGACCAGCACTAGACACAGAGCCTGCTTGCCCTCTCTTATTGGCTTGTGACTGTCTGCCTCTCCTTCTTGGCCTTCCAGACATACTAATGGCCTGTAGCTGCACTAAGCTGGGATATGTATATATATATATATATATATATATATATATATATATATATATATATATAAATATATATATATATATATATATATATATATATAAATAAATATATATATATATGTACTGATACTGCAGCTAGCAAAACCAACTGCCTGCCTGTAGTATGAGAACACCACCAACCTTCTACAGGTAGCTTTAGCTGAACACTGTGAGGTGGACGCACCCCACTAACTTGTAGGTTTAGCTGAACACTGTGAGCAGGACGCACCCCACTAACTTGTAGGTTTAGCTGAACACTGTGAGGTGGACGCACCACACTAACTTGTAGGTTTAGCTGAACACTGTAAGGTGGACGCACCACACTAACTTGTAGGTTTAGCTGAACACTGTGAGCAGGACGCACCCCACTAACTTGTAGGTTTAGCTGAACACTGTGAGCAGGACGCACTGCACTAAATGTAAATAGTCTAGCTGCCTGACTGTGGTACTAATAGGATCAAAAGAACACCATTAATTTTCTTCAGGTAGCTGTATATACTGTAACAAGACAAGCCTGCCTGTCAGTAAGAAGATAACAGGAACGGATCTAGCTGAACACTGTGAGCAGGACGCACTGCACTAACTTGTAGGTTTAGCTGAACACTGTGAGGTGGACGCACAGCACTAACTTGAAGGTTTAGCTGAACACTGAGCAGGACGCACCCCACTAACTTTTGTAGGTTTAGCTGAACACTGTGAGCAGGACGCACTGCACTAACTGTAAATAGTCTAGCTGCCTGACTGTGGTACTAATAGGATCAAAAGAACACCAGCAATTTTCTTCAGGTAGCTGTATATACTGTAACAAGACAAGCCTGCCTGTCAGTAGGAAGATAACAGGAACGGATCTAGCTGAACACTGTGAGCAGGACGCACTGCACTAACTTGTAGGTTTAGCTGAACACTGTGAGCAGGACGCACTACACTAACTGTAAATAGTCTAGCTGCCTGACTGTGGTACTAATAGGATCAAAAGAACACCAGCAATTTTCTTCAGGTAGCTGTATATACTGTAACAAGACAAGCCTGCCTGTCAGTAGGAAGATAACAGGAACGGATCTAGCTGAACACTGTGAGCAGGACGCACCCCACTAACTTGTAGGTTTAGCTGAACACTGTGAGCAGGACGCACTACACTAACTGTAAATAGTCTAGCTGCCTGACTGTGGTACTAATAGGATCAAAAGAACACCAGTAATTTTCTTCAGGTAGCTGTATATACTGTAACAAGACAAGCCTGCCTGTCAGTAAGAAGATAACAGGAACGGATCTAGCTGAACACTGTGAGCAGGACGCACTGCACTAACTGTAAATAGTCTAGCTGCCTGACTGTGGTACTAATAGGATCAAAGGAACACCAGTAATTTTCTTCAGGTAGCTGTAAATACTGTAACAAGACAAGCCTGCCTGTCAGTAGGAAGATAACAAGAACGGATCTAGCTAAACTGAATACAGTGTATATATATATATATATGCAACACCTGGGATGCATATATATACACAATACACTGTAAGTGCAGCTAACTGACTGACTGTTCTGCCTAATCTATCTAACTCAAATCAAATGTCACTGTCTGTCTCTCTCTCTCTCTCTCTAAATGAACGCCGGAACACACACTACACAGGGCCGCCGTGCAGGCGGCCTTATATAGTGTGGGGCGTGTACTAAATCCCCTGAGCCATAATTGGCCAAAGCCTCCTTGGCTTTGTCCAATTACGGCTCTCTGTTCAGGCGGCGCTGTGATTGGCCAAGCATGCGGGTCATAGTGCATGCTTGGCCAATCATCAGCCAGCAATGCACTGCGATGCCGCAGTGAATTATGGGCCGTGATGCGCCACACGAATTTGGCGCGAACAGCCCATATCGTTCGCAATTCGACGAACGATCGAACAGCCGATGTTCGAGTCGAACATGGGTTCAACTCGAACACGAAGTTCATCCCTAATCGGGAGCATGTTCGCAGAGTCTTGTGTCGTCTTCATTTGAACGGGCTGTACGCTAAAGCGGAGAAGTGCGAATTTGAACAAAAGGACATTCAGTTTTTGGGGTTAGTGATCTCCCCAACTGGCATCAGAATGGACCCTCAGAAGGTGTCCGCCGTACTAGATTGGCCAGTTCCCCTGGACAAGAAGGGCGTGCAGTGCTTCATCAGGTTCGCAAATTTTTACAGGAAATTCATTAAGGGGTTTTCCGCCATCATCTCACCTATCACGCAATTAACCAAGCAGAACTGTCGTTTTCACTGGAGCCCGGAGGCTCAGGAGGCCTTTGAAAAGTTAAAGAGGCGCTTCCCTTCTGCCCCGATCCTCAGTCATCCTGACCCATCTTTACCCTTTTTTCTAGAGGTTGATGCTTCCGAAGTGGCCGTGGGAGCAGTCATCTCCCAACGGCAGGGATCAACGACCTGATGCATCCCGTGGGATTCTTTTCTCGAAAACTTTCGCCAGCTGAGCGGAATTACGATGTGGGTGATCGGGAACTACTCGCTATCAAGACAGCATTGGAGGAGTGGAGGTATCTGTTAGAGGGAGCAGTCCATCCGGTACTAATATATACTGACCACAAAAACTTAGAGTATTTAAGATCTGCCAAACGACTGAAACCTCGACAAGCTCGATGGGCCTTATTCTTTACACGTTTCTGTTTCCACATCACATACCAGCCAGGAACCAAGAACATAAAACCAGACCCGCTATCGCGCATGTTCGATAACCCTAAAGACCTTTCCGTACCTGACACCATTCTGCCTGCAAACAACTTCCTACTTCTTCAGACGGATCTCCTGTCTCTGATCAGGGAGGCATCCCCAGAACCTTCAAGTCTCCAAGGATCCACCTTAGCACCCCGAGATGGATTGTTGTGGAGAGGAAGTCAAATATTTGTTCCAGAGAATGTTCGATTCAAGGTGCTGACTCTACTTCACGACCATCCACTTGCAGGACATTTGGGGTTCGTAAAACTCTTGAACTCGTGCAACGCATGTTCTGGTGGCCTAATCTGAAGGAGTTTTGCAGGAAGTATGTCAGCTCTTGCCCTGTTTGTATCCAGAATAAAACCTCAAGGAACCGAGCCTAGGGGCTGTTGAGGCCCTTGTCAGTACCAGATAGACCCTGGAGGATGATAGCAATGGACTTTATAGTTGAACTACCATGCTCTGAGGGATGTTCAGCGATCTTTGTGGTTGTCGACCGCCTGTCTAAAATGGCCCATTTCGTACCCTTAAAGAGGACACCTTCTGCTGTGGAGACGGCCCGTGTGTTCATCAAGAAGATTGTCAGGCTGCATGGAGTTCCTGCAAATATAGTGTCTGATAGGGGGGTGCAGTTTACTTCATGCTTCTGGAAGGCCCTGTGTGAGATCTTGAAGATTGAACTAGCCCTGTTCTCAGCATATCATCCCCAAACTAACGGGCAAATGGAAAGGACAAATCAGACTTTGGAGCAGTACATTAGGTGTTTCACATCCTTTGTACAAGATGATTGGGTACCCCTGCTGCCCCTAGCAGAATTCGCTTATAACAATGCCAGCCATTCTGCCACCGGTCAGTCTCCCTTCTTTGCCAATTATGGTTTTCACTTATCCTTTTTACCTGATTTCCTTCCAGAATCCTCAGTCCCAGCAGTCCAGGACACTGCAGTATCTCAGCCACAATAACCAGATACTACAGGAAGCGATATCCAAGGCACAAGCAGACAGTAAAAGGAGCTTCGATCAAAAGAGAAGAGGGGACCTAAACCTTCAGCTGGGCGATAAGGTATGGCTGTCTACCAATAATATTAAATTGATTTGTCCTTCTAAGAAGTTTGCTCCTAAGTTTATTGGGCCTTTTCCGGTGAAAAGGAAGATTAATGAAGTATCCTATGAACTGTGTTTACCTGATTCAATTAAAATTCACCCTGTATTTCATGTGTCACTGCTAAAACCTGCCATGCCTGATCCTTTTCCTGATAGGGGTACCAGGGTCCCCGAACCTGTCTTGGTGGACGGAAATGAGGAGTATGAGGTGGAGGCCATCCTCGATTGCAGGAAAAGACTGGGGCAAGTACAGTTTTTGATAAAATAGAGGGGGGATGGACCAGAAAATAATTCATGGGAGCCTGACAGCAATATTCACGCTAAACGTTTGATTCATGCTTATTTTTCTGCTCACCCTGAAAAAAAGAGTTACTTGGTCATCCGGAGGCTGCCCGTTGGGAGGGGGCAATGTCAGGGACGTGTCAGTGCCTGTCGGGCGAACATGCGTGCGCATGCGGGGCTTGTCCAGGGCGCTACAGTTGAATCCTCCACCAGGGGGCGCTGGCGCACGCGCGCGCCCGTACGCGCTAGCGCTGTTTGGCACCAAGAGCTCTTTAAAAGAGTGTCAGTTGCACCCATGAGGTGCTGTTCGTCTACAGCTCTGCACCTGTGTTCCTGCATCCTGCCTGTTGTTGTATCTGTTATTGACCCGGCTACGTTTGACCATGCTGCTATCTCCAATCCGACCTGGCTTGCCTGACTCTGCTTAAACTCCTGTTACCTGTTGCCGAACACCTGCCTGCCTGCCTGACTACTCTGCGATTATCCTTCTGCGTATACCTGCCTGATCTCCTGCCGAACGGACTGTCTGACTCTGCCTCACCTGTGTCCTGTGACGCTGCTTCCCAGCCTGCTTATCCAGCTCCAGGTTCTGCTGCTGCCATACCACCTACCGGTCTACTTACTTATCCGCTTCAGCCTGCCAGCATCTGCAGCCCAGCCATCCCGGAGGGACTTCTTCTCAGCTCCTGTGCCAGCCCCCGCAAGAACCTGCACCAGGCACTCCTACCCACTGTGCTCAAGAGACCACTGTTCCCACTCCAGTGGCTCCTGAACCAGCGCTGTAAGAGAGGTCTTCTTCTACCAGTCGGGCTCAACTACCAGGTACCTAACAGCCAAGACCCTGAAACTGAGCTGAAAGAAGAGAGACTTCCACCATGTCAAATGTAGAGTATGGTGGTCCCATCCCTAATGCTAGAACAAAAAAAAAGAGATAACCCCCTGAATGGGACTTTGACAGACCACCAACTCAATGATAAAAAATATCTTTAATAATGTAGAGTAAAAAACATGTATCATTTACATATAACAATACATAAAGTACATCACATGGAAGACAGAATAAAACATGCACAAATACAAATCATCCTATATACTCTCCAAGGGGTTGTGTGCCCTGATGCCCGATGCGTTTCCACTATTCAGATACCTTCATCAGGGACTGAGAGTTGGATATATTTACAAAAATATTGATTCCAATGGAATGACTCCATGTTAAAGAAGCACCAGAGCCAATTAAATCCAATCGAATGTTGCAAGGGCACCAAAGTATAATAATGGACGAGTTTTTTAAATGCACTATGTCTACGAAATCGGTGGATAATGGACGAGGTACATGAGACAAACTATCTTTGGAGCCTAGAATGTGGGCTCCGTGACAGGCTGGAAAAATATCCAAGTGTCCCTGGGTAGGTGTATCTTGCAGGTGTCCCGGTCCGGTGTATGGCATGCTGCCTTTCTATTAGTGCCTGCAACTGAGCTGCAGCACGGTGGCCAGGACCATACAGCGGTTTAACAGGACAGGTTCCACTCAGAACAGGCCTCGCCATGGTCAACCAAAGAAGTTGAGTGCACATGCTCAGCATCATATCCAGAGGTTGTCCTTGGGAGATAGACATATGAGTGCTGCCAGCATTGCTGCACAGGTTGAAGGGGTAGGGGGTCAGCCTATCAGTGCTCAGGTCATATGCTACACACTGCATCAAATTGGTATGCATAGCTGTCATCCCAGAGGGAAGCCTCTTCTAAAGATGATGCACAAGAAAGCCCGTAAACAGTTTGCTGAAGTCAAGCAGACTAAGGACATGGATTACTGGAACCATGTCCTGTGGTCTTATGAGACCAAGATAAACTTATTTGGTTCAGATGGTGTCAAGTGTGTGTGGCGGCAACCAGGTGAGGAGTACAAAGACAAGTGTGTCTTGCCTACAGTCAAGCATGGTGGTGGGAGTGTCATGGTCTGGGGCTCATTGAGTGCTGCCAGCACTGGAGAGATACAGTTCATTGAGGGAACCATGAATACCAACATGTACTGTGACATACTGAAAAAGAGCATGTTTCCCTCCCTTCGGAGACTGGGCCGCAGGGCAGTATTCTAACATGATAATGACCCCAAACACACCTCCAAGATGACCCCTGCCTTGCTAAAGAAGCTGAGGGTAAAGGTGATGGACTGTCCAAGCATGTCTCCAGACCTAAAGCCTATTGATCATCTGTTAGGCATCCTCAAATGGAAGGTGGAGGAGCGCAAGGTCTCTAACATCCACCAGCTCCGTAATGTCATCATGGAGGAGTGGAAGAGGACTCCAGTGGCAAGCTCTGGTGAGCTCCATGCCCAAGAGGGTTAAGGCAGTGCTGGAAAATAATGGTGGCCACACAAAATATTCACACTTTGGGCCCAATTTGGACATTTTCACTTAGAGGTATACTCACTTTTGTTGCCAGCGGTTTAGACATTAATGGCTGTGTGTTGAGTTATTTTGAGGGGACAGCAAATTCACACTGTTATACAATTTGTACACTCACTACTTTACATTGTAGCAAAGTGTCATTTTTTGATAGATATAATTAAAAGATAAAAAAAAAGATATAATTTAAAAGATATAATAAAATATTTACAAAAATGTGAGGGGTGTACTCACATTTGTGGGATACTGTAGCTATATAGATATATCAATATATAGATAGATTTTATATATATATATATATATATATATATATATATATATATATATATAATATACACACGGTTGTGCTCATATGTTTACGTACCCTGGAAGAATTTATGATTTCTTGGCCATTTTTCAGAGCATATGAATGATAACAAAAAAACTTTTCTTTCACTGATGGTTAGTGTTTGGCTGAAGCCATTTATTATCAATCAACTGTGTTTACTCTTTTTAAATCACAATGACAACAGAAAATACCCAAATGACCCTGATCAAAAGTTTACATACCCAAGTTCTTAATACTGTGTAATGCCCCCTTTAATATTAATGACAGCTTGAAGTCTTTTGTGGTATTTGTGGCTGAAGCGCTTTATCTTCTCAGATGGTAAAGCTGCCAATTCTGCTTGTCAAAAAGCCTCCAGTTCCTGTAACTTCTTGGGCTGTCTTGTATGAACTGCACGTTTGAGATCTCCCCAGAGTGGCTCAATGATATTGAGATCAGGAGACTGAGATGGCCACTCCAGAACCTTCACTTTATTCTGCTGTAGCCAATGACAGGTCGACTTGGCCTTGTGTTTTGGATCATTGTCATGTTGGAATGTCCAAGTACGTCCCATGCGCAGCTTCCTGCCTGATGAATGTAAATGTTCCTCCAGTATTTTTTAGATAACATACTGCATTCATCTTGCCATCAATTTTGACCAAATTTCCTGTGCCTTTGTAGCTCACACATCCCCAAAACATCAGCAGTCCACCTCTGTGTTTCACAGTAGGAATGGTGTACCTTTCATCACAGACCTCTCCTCTCCAAAAGTAGTGTTTATAGTTGTGGCGAAAAAGCTCAATTTTGGTCTCATCACTCCAAATGACTTTGTGCCAGAAGGTTTGAGGATTGTCTCTGTGCTGTTGTTGTAAGCGGGATACTTTGTGCCATTTGTGTAGTAATGGCTTTCTTCTGGCGACACGACCATGCAGCCCATCTTTCTTCAAGTGCCTCCTTATTGTGCATCTTGAAACAGCCACACCACATGTTTTCAGAGAGTCCTGTATTCCACCTGAAGTTATTTGTGGGTTTTTCTTTGCATCCCGGATTTTCCTGGCAATTGTGGCTGAAATTTTAGTTGGTCTTCCTGACCGTGGTTTGGTTTCAACAGAACTCCTCATTTTCCACTTCTTGATTAGAGTTTGAACACTGCTGATTGGCATTCTCAATTCCTTGGCTATCTTTTTATATCCCTGTAGCGGTACCCTCGTGAGGGCTGCTGATTAACTCCCCCGACTCTGCAGATCCTCTTACCTCTGACACCTTGGGTTCCATGCTGCAACAGGATGTTATCAATGAAAAACTCACACAATGTCACGGAACCACTCAAAAAGTTTACTAGAGTAAATAATAAACACAAATGGACAATATAAATGAACATAAACAATATATGACAGTTGATAACCACTAACTTAGATATGAAACTGTGAACTTGATAATCACCGTAAAAAGCGTATGCAGACAGGTGCACAATGGGACAAGCATTCAGTATGCTCTGAAACTTATATTAAACACCTTCCCACTGAGGCCTCAATACACACACCAAATCGCAACACAATGCAATGTTAGTCAGTATTCATGGGCTCCCCCTAGGTTGTAATTCAATATCAAACTACAAAATCAACCCGTGATGCTTTGAAAAAGATGATGAAGGTTTCTGGGTTTCAGTTATCTTCAGCTAGTTTATGGTTTAAACTGCAGTATTTGTAATCCAAAACAGGCAAAAGAAAAGAAAGCAAACGGTGGAATAAATGGTGTGTTGATAACTGTTTGAAGAAATATGGTACTTATACCTTCTTTCTTCAGTGCGAATATGATACAGCACTAGCTTTACAATGCGGGGAACTGCAAACCCCAGAGTTCAACTGGGGTTTTCTCCTTCTCACCACAATAGACTCAAAGGCAGCAAGGCTCCATCCGGACTCCCCTCCTGATGTCTCAGTCTGATGAAAAGATGGCGCCACCACGCTGTACCGCTCCTCTGGATGTCTGAAATGCAGAAAACCCTCCGGATGTCCTGGTACATGCACACCGATCTGCTTGCTAGGCCAGCCTGACTGTCATCTGAAGTCCATCAGAGGCTGGCGCTCCTGCTCCGTGCTGCATAGGCCGCAGTCTTCTGGTCGCACATACAGACCTCCTGCTGGCAGGTATTGAATGGCGCCCTCAGAGAGAGAAAACATGGCCGCACTGGTCCTTTTTTTAGTGCCCCCAGCATACAGTGCTGTGCACTTTGCATTGTCTGTATTGTAGTTCAGGACTGAGCCAGATAACAGAGTCACTTCCTCTTCCAGACTACATCACCCACAATGCTTTGCAGTGCTGCTTCTCAGGAATTAAATGAAAGTCCTAACAGCATTAAAAGGACACTAGAGGGAGCCAAACTCATTTGCAAACCATAACAATTGTAATGCCTTATATTAGAAAACACTCGGCTACATCCCTTTCCTGTTTTATGCAGTTCAACTACCTTTTCCCGCAGATCCTTTGACAATTCTTTTGTTTTCCCCATGACTCCAGAAACGTCAGCGCAGCACTGGGTTAAAGATGTAAGGGTCTGTCAGGAGTCCAGAAACTGATTGACCTTTTATACACACACACTAATTACAAGCAAACAGATCTCAGGTGAGTATGGTTTTCTTTGTGTCAACTTGTGTCCATGTTATCAGGCCAAAATCACCAGGGTATGTAAACTTTTGATCAGGCTCATTTGGGTAGTTTCTGTTTGTCATTAGAATTTGAAAAGATTAAACACAGTTGTTTTATAATACATGGCTTCAGCCAAACACTAAGCATGTGTGAAAGAAATATTTTTGTGTTATATTCATATTCTCTGAAAAATGGCCAAGAAATCATAAATTCTGCCAGGGTATTTAAACTTATGAGCACAACTGTATATAATATCTCACAAAAGTGAGTACACACATTTTTGTAAATATTTTATTATATCTTTTCATGTGACGTTACTGAAGAAATTACACTTTGCTACAATGTAAAGTAATGAGTGTACAGCTTGTATAACAGTGTACATTTGCTGTCCCCTCAAAATAACTCAACACACAGCCATTAATGCCTAAACTGCCAGCAACAAAAGTGAGTACAGCCCTATGTAAAATTGTCCAAATTGGGCCCACAGTGTCAATATTTTGTGTGGCCACCATTTTTTCCAGCACTGCCTTAACCCTCTTGGACATGGAGTTGACCAGAGCTTCACAGGTTGCCACTGGAGTCCTCTTCCACTCCTTCATGATGACATCACAGAGCTGGTGGATGTTAGAGTGCGGCGTGTGGTCTGAGCACTGACAGTCTGACCCCCCACCCCTTTAACCTCTGCAGCAATGCTGGCAGCACTCATACGTCTATTTTACAAAGACAACCTCTGGATATGATGCTGAGCACGCACACGTAACTTCTTTGGTCGACCGTGGCGAGGCCTATTCCGAATGGCACCTGCCCTGTTAAACCACTGTATGGTCTTGGCCACCGCACTGCAGCTCAGTTTCAGGGTCTTGGCAATCTTCTTATAGCCTAGTTCATCTTTATGTAGAACAACAATTCATTTTTTTTAGATCCACAGAGAGTTCTTTGCCATGAGGTGCTGTTAAACTTCCAGTGACCAGTATGAGAGAGTTATGCCGCGTACACACGGTCGGATTTTCTGGCAGGAAATGTTGGATGTGAACTTGTTGGCTGAAAGTTCGACCGTGTGTATGCTCCATCGAACATTTGACGTCTGACTTTTCGTCAAATGTTGGGTAGCAGGTTCTCAAATTTTCCGCCAACAAAACTTTGATGCCGGACTTTCCGATCGTGTGTACACAAGTCCATCGCACAAAATTCCACGCATACTCGAAATCAAGTACGAGCCGGAAGCGTTCGTGTCTTGTAAAACTAGCGTTCGTAATTGAGATATCACATTCGTCATGCGGCAAATTATGAACTTTCTCTTCTTCTTTATAATGCTATAATAATGAAGTTGCTTTGCTGCTGATATTCACAGAGTTCTGACAAACTTATTTTTTATTATTTCTAGTGATCTCCTGAATAATATTTGTTTTGTTGTTTTTTTTCTCGTGATCTCCAGAATAATCTTTTTTTTTTTTTTTAATGTTTTTTCTAGTGATCTCCATAATTGTACCTACCTACTCACAAACAAACTGTCCTTTTTGAAGTAAAACACGTAGCCAAGTATTTGTCAAAACCAAAATTTGAAATTTAATAGGGAGCAAAAGGTCAGAACAAAATAAAGAAGAAGGCAAAGCTGGAGAAACAGTTGGAATTGGTGAAGCCTTTGTACCCCAGGGCAGGCACCAATTATTTGACTGTCAAAATTGGTAACCTGTGGAGTCCATTAAATAGGGAGCACAATACGGTCCATGACTCCGAGTGATCGGGGGGGGGGCAGCAGCAGATGACATATATATCCGGAGGCTGTGGTCTTAAAACAGCCTGCATTTTTTGCCAGACCACACCAAACCCAGGCCATCACTCTCAACACTTCCTTCCACGCTTCCTTCCATGCTGCTGTGGTGGCTTGGGTGTCTGTGGTGTTGCTGGAGGTGGTGGAGGAGTATGGTCCAACTCACAGAGGTGGGTTTGAGTTGAGTTTGCCCCTCGTCCTCTTGTTTAGGACCTTCAGAATAATTTCTTCACAGATTGTGCATTGGCCCTCCTCCATGTGCTCTAGTTTGCTTGCAGTGACACATCCAAATGCCTCGTGTACACCAGGAGTCATGGTAATTGCTGCAGTAGCCTGTCTTAGGAAAGCAGACGCAGACTCCTCAAGATTCCTTGCCTTCCTGGTCCTTTTGTTTGGAGGGTGGAGGAGAGGAACCTGGGATTCCGTCAGACTGCTTACCACGACCTCCTCCTGGCTGAGACTTTCCTGTGTATGAAAATGGTACATAGTTTTTGGTTTTTGGTCATCAATCACACGCAATTTTGAGCTCATGACTGTTGCAAATTGAATGTTAACAAATAGAAAAGACTAGTATTCTGACCCCAGCATGATGGAGACGTATCAGGTGTGTGCTGTTATCAGCAACGACGAGGAAAGCCTGGCGCAAGGCAGTTCCCGATCCAGGAGGAGATATAAGGCCTCAAATATGTCCTTTGAAGAGATGGTGGAGATGGTGGACATCTTGAAGAGGACAGACTATGATGGGAAGCATAGACCGTACAGAAACCCAAATGTGAGAAAGGCCAAGATCATGACTAAAGTTGTCAGAAGTCTGCACAGGACTTTTGGGATAGGACAATCCAAGGAGCAATTGAGAAAACGCTGGTCAGACCTGAAATTGAGGGAGCAAGATCAGTATAGAAGGATCAGGAAAGTGCTGCAAAATAGTAAGTATTTGTCGTGTGTTCCTATTATTATTATTACTTTGTGCTGGTCCATGTGCTTTTCTTTACTGTTGTACAGTTTAAAATGCCAAGTTTGAGGTTCGTGGGCACAGTAATTGTTCGTATTAAACATCGTTCATTTGACCACTAATACGACGTTTTTGGCAGATGCGGGTTAACTACACTTGTTCATGCCTATTTGTATTAAAACATGTTTATTACATTGTTGTCTGGATGTGTTTGAAACTATAATGAAATGACAACTTGATTCAGTGTAAGGAGAGGACACTCATCAGCTGTTTACACATCTGGATGCAGGAGCACTAGTGTGGGACACCATAACAACCTTTTTATGGTGTCCCACGCAGGTGCTCCAGTGGTTACTAGGGGTCTCTCCATGTGTGAAACTTGCACAAAACAGGTAAGCATTCCAGCTTTTGAAAGGTAAAAATCATGTCTTCAGCTTGGAACTCTGCCAAAACAGACAATTGGACGACACTTCCAAGCAATGTTTCATATTACTATTTCTAGCCTCACATATCTGTCTGCTAAGTATACCTTTTTTGTATTCACATAGGGGAGAAAAGAATCGGGACATCTGAGGACACCAGTAACCTCACTACTCCTGAAGAAGGGGAACTCAGCACACAACTTGTGGATTCAGAACCTGAGGATGTGGATGCAGAGATTCAGGAAGTGGTCGAAATGGTGTCGACAACAAGTCAGTGTCTGAGACCACAGCTTCAGGTAATAGATGGATGCCTGCATATTTATAATACATGGTGTGTTTTTTATTTTTAGGTGATGTGGATGTTGTGGAAGAAGAAACTCACTTCAGCAGTGCAAGTGCACAAGTACTCATCAGTGAGATCATGGTGTGCAATCGGGATTTAGAAAAGCTGAAGCAAAATATCAATGATGTTCAAAAAAGACTCACCAACATCATTGATGTTTTAAGCAAAATCTAATCAAAAAAAATGTAAATTTTGTCATTGTACGTTTTTTAAAAGTTTTAAAGTAATTGCAAAGCCAAATTTTGAAGATGCACACAGTGTGTCAACATGTGCTATCTACCATCATGGGATATCAATGTACGCGTTTTGTGGTTGCAACCCCTTCCTCCAAACTAAAGTAGGTGAGAAGGGTTTGCACCCCCAAAACATGTCCATTGATCCCCCATGATGGGAGCTAGCACATGTTGACACACTGCGACTTATTCATGATCATGGGCGGCACAGTGGTGTAGTGGTAGCACTCTCGCCTAGCAGTAAGAAGGGTTGCTGGTTCGAATCCCAACCACGACACTACCTGCCTGGAGTTTGCATGTTCTCCCTGTGCCTGCGTGGGTTTCCTCCGGGTACTCCGGTTTCCTCCCACACTCCAAAGACATGCTGGTAGGTTAATTGGATCCTGTCTAAATTGCCCCTAGTATGTATGAATGTGAGTTAGGGACCTTAGATTGTAAGCTCCTTGAGGGTAGGGACTGATGTGAATGTACAATGTATATGTAAAGCGCTGCGTAAATTGACGGCGCTATATAAGTACCTGAAATAAATAAATAAATAAATAAATAAATCATGCCCAAAATGCAAATTTTGAGTCACAATTTGTGTGCATCTTCAAAATTTGGCTTTTACAGGGGTGAGATCACCCAATCTGATGAAGGCAAAATCAACACAGTTTTGACATACTAATGTCTCATATGGCCTTTACTTTAGCAAAGTTGAACTTTGTAAGTTCCTGAGTTGGGGATGTGTATGTTCTGGTTTTAAACAAGCCTATTTAGCCACAAAAAAAGACTATATACTGTCAAACGTATATGTTATACTCCAAGATGTTCGTTTGTTAAAAAAAACCTTTTATAATGCACATGTAAATGTGCTTGGAGTAAAATATTTTATACTCAACAATGTGTGGCTTCTTCTTTCAATGCTCAATACCATTTTTTTTTTAAGTTTGTGTAGTTACAGTGACAAGGGGGGGTATTTACTAAAGGCAAATCCACTTTGCACTACAAGTACACTTTCAGTGCACTTGTAGTGCAAAGTGGATTTGCCTTTAGTAAATAGCCCCCACTGTGCTGTAAAATTTGCCAAAATCAGGCCATTTTAGGGACTACAAGCAATTAATTCATGGAGTTGAAAAGGATGATTATTTTTATCATTAATGCATTACATACATTAACAACAAAAACCAAGAATCTAGGAGAGAGATAAGAAACACAAACAGTAAATCAAATGAAATATGAGTTTAGTTTTTCAAAAAAAAAAAAAAATTTTAAACAGGTTCCAGATTTTCTGGAAAATCAATTGCCCCCCTACCCATGATGCACTCCAAGTAGTTTTGCTGTACTTCGCGGGTGCTTTGGGGGGGCAAGCCAGGATGGCCAATTTCAAGCGCCGTCATTGTTTGTGCCAGTGAAAAGTCGGCCTCAGTCTCAGCTGAGGCCAGATAGTTGGCTGCATTCTTCCATAGGAAATTATGAAGAATGCAGCAGCTCAAGATGATGTAATTGAGTTTGTATTCGGCCATGTTGATGGCTGTTTGGAAAAGCCGGAACCGGCTGGCCATTATGCCAAAGGCATTCTCGACCACTCTTCTGGAACGGGCCAGCCGGTAACTAAAAACCCTCTGCTCCGGGGTCAGGGTCTTCATGGGGAATGGCCTCAACAGATGGTCCCCCAGTGCAAAGGCCTCATCCACCACAAAAATAAATTGGAGGCCCGCCATGTTATCAGCTGGAGGTGGCAACACCAAGGTGCCATTCTGGAGACACCGGTAAAATTCCATCTGGGTGATCACTTCTCCATCTGTCATATGGCCATTCTTCCCTACATCCAGATACAGGAACATGATCATCACAATTCTACTGTACCCCTTATAATTAAAGTAGTATGACCCCGAGTTGGGTGGTGGGATGATCCGGACGTGCTTCCCATCTATCGCAATACCGCAGTTGGGAGAGTCCCACTGCTGGTGGAACTGGAAGGCCACAGTCTGCCATTCCTGTGCGTTGGAAGGAAACTGTGGAGTCAAACAAAAAAAAAAAAGAGTACTTTTGCACATAACATTGCAAGCAGATTAGACACAAACATTCTTGGCCAACATAAGTATAACATTTATTGAAATGAGTATTTAAAGACAAAAGTATAAGGTCCACTTATCAGATTCCTCACCCCCCTCTGATGGCCCATTGTAAAAATTTTAGGGTGGGGGGAGATGTTTTGGACAGGTAACCCTCTCCACTTCATTGAGAACTGAATGCCTAAATAATGTGTGTTACTTTGGCCAGCCAATCCTTACTTACACTATTGGCAGCCCACTGGACAGGTAAGAAGTTTCATAATCCAAAAATATGAATACACACTGAAGCACATTTTTACATTCTGCAATTACCTATCAAGATAATAGGAGAACAAAACTTTAAACAGTACCATTTGAAAGTATTCGGGCAGGCACTTGCACTACATGCTTTGGTGAATTCATCCAGAAATCTGACCACAAAAGAGGTAGGTATAGTGTGTATGGGTTTGGCAAAGTCAGCAGAGTATTGGTATCGGTTGACTTAGCGGTTGGGGGGAGGGAGGGTTCCAAATGAGTTTTGGCCCCAATAAAAAAAAGCCTCTTGCACGCTACCTGAATTTAAGGACAACAATAACATTTAGACACATTTTAGGGGGTGTTTAGGGTAAGCACTACAATGGAGCTGACAAAATACATTAAGTGACTAGGCTAGGTGTGTATGGGCCCAGGATAGCATGCTGGGGAGGTTAGTGAAGGCAAATATGCATGAAGGACAAAAAAGGAGCATTAAAAGCTTATAGCATGCATGAGGACAAAGAGGACATTCACAGCATATTACAATCATGGTAATTATGGAATGATGAAATAAATACTATACTTTAGCAAACATTAAATACATAGAATGTGATGTTAAAGGATAAAACTTACCTTAATATAGTCCTTCAGCAGGACCTGAATGATCGCAGAACAGGTCTCTGGAATAATGATTCCCAGAGCCTGGGGGGAGATCCCAGTCGTGAACTTGATGTCCTGGAGACTTCTCCCCGTTGCCAAGTACTGCAAGGTGCCGACGAGCCTTTGTTCGGGAGTGATACCTTGCTGCATGCAGGTGTCCTGCTTTGTAATATAAGGGGACAGCAAAGCCAACAGATGGTGAAAGATGGGGTCTGTCATCCGGAGATAATTCCTAAAATCATCAGGATTATTCTCCTGGAGCTCCCGCAACAAAGGCATATGAGAGAATTGGTCACGATTAAGCAACCAATTCTTGGTCCAAGAACCCCTCCTCCCCCTGTTCATGGACTGGACTTGGGTCAAAGCAATAACTCCAACACCAAGCCCAACAACAGCACGAACTCTACAATGAGTATGTACCGTATATACTCGAATATAAGCCGAGTTTTTCAGCACATTTTTTTTGTGCTGAAAGTGCTACCCTCGACTTATACTCGAGTCAAGCACTTTTCTGGTGCAAAGAATTACATTTTCCGAACCGACTTTGGGGCCCCGTATCTCGGGGCCACTTGGTGCTAGGAACCCTGAACTAGCACTACAACATATCCAAAGATGGGGTTCCTAGCATCAAGTGGCCCCGAGATATGGGGCCCCAAATTCGGTTCGGAAAATCTCATTCTCTGCTGCAGAAAAGTGCTTGACATTTTCCGAACTGACTTTGGTTCTCCGTATGCTAGGAACCCCAACTTTGGTATGCAAACCCAGTGGAACTAGCACTACAACATATCCAAAGCTGGGGTCCCTAGCACCAAGTGGCCCGAGATATGGGGCCCCAAAGTCGGTCAACTGTGTCCATCTGCAGCAATGTCATTTCAGGACCCTTTGGGTCCAGAGACCCCAAATTTTGGCTGCAGCTAGGGGGCATCTAGGAACCTTAACTACCGAGTTTAAAGTTTGGGGGACCTATGGCTGCAAATGGGCACAGTGAGGCATGAAAATGGGCACAGTGAGGCTGCAAATGGGCATTGTTGACCCTCTTTTCCACTTACAGTAGCTGCGCATTTCTCACCCTCGGCTTATACTCGAGTCAATACGTTTTCCCAGTTTTTTGTGGTAAAATTAGGTGCCTCGGCTTATATTCAGGTCGACTTATACTCGAGTATATACGGTAAGTGCAATATGGCTAATAAACGAACGGCTGCTCAGAACGAACTGACAGAACGCACTGAAAATCAGAAAGGACCTGAGAAGAACGAGCTGAAAATCAGAAAGGACCTAAGGAGAACGAGCTGAAAATCAGAAACGAGCGGACAAGAAGGTACTATAAATAGAACGCACTGAAAGACAGGAACAAACTGACAAGCACACACTGAAAAACAGATCGAACTGACAAGCACAAACTGAAAAGCAGAAACAAACTGAAAAGCACGTGGCTGAAAAGCGCGAATCGTCTCTCACCAAACGTCTACTAACACGAGATAAACACGAGATTAGCAGAAGGAGCCCAAAGGGTGATGCACTGGCTATTGAACTTCCTTTTTATCGGCTCGTCGTATGTCTTGTACGTCACCACATTCTCACGTTCGTAATTGTTGGCCAACATTTGTGTGACCATGTGTATGCAAGACAAGTTGGAGCCAACAACCTTCGAAAAATCCACGGTTTTATTGTCGGAAAGTCTGATCGTGTGTACGGGGCATAAGAGGAATTACACCAAATGTAACACACCTGCCCTCCATTCACACCTTGTAACACTAACAAGTTACATGACACTGGGGAGGGAAAATGGCTACTTGGGTCCAATTTGGACATTTACACTTAAATAAAATATTTACAAAATAAAATATTTACAAAAATGTGAGGGGTGTACTCACTTATGTAAGATACTGTGTGTGTGTGTATATATATATATATATATATATATATTCTATGCCATAAAGTAAAAATACCTGTGTGCAGCTTCCCCCAGCCCCTCTTATACTTACAGGGCCTTGAAAAAGTATTCATACCCCTTGAAATTTTCCACATTTTGTCATATTACAACCAAAAACGTAAATTTATTTTGTTGTTTTTTTTTTTATGTAATAGACCAACACAAAGTGGCACATAATTGTAAAGTGGAAGAAAAATGATAAATGGTTTTTAATTTTTTTTACAAATATCTGAAAAGTGTGCATTTGTATTCAGCCCCCTTGTCAATATTTTGTAGAACCACCTTTCCCTGCAATTACAGCTGTAAGTCTTTTTGGGTATGTCTCTACCAGCTTTGCACATCTAGAGAGTGAACTTCTTGCCCATTCTTTTTTGCAAAATAGCTCAAGCTCTGTCAGATTGTATGGAGAGCATCTGTGAACAGCAATTTTCAAGTCTTGCCACAGATTCTCAATTGGATTTCGGTCTGGACTTTGACTGCGCCATTCTAACACATGAATATGCTTTGATCTAAACCATTCCTTTGTAGATCTGGCTCTATGTTTATGGTTGTTGTGCTGCTGGAAGGTGAACCTCCACCCCAGTCTCAAGTCTTTTGCAGGCTCTAACAGGTTTTCTTCTAAGATTGCCCTGTATTTGACTCCATCTATCTTCCCATCAACTCTGACCAGCTTCCCTGTCCCTAATGAAGAAAAGCATCCCCACAACATGATGCTGCCACCCAGTGTTGCCAACTACCCGAAGTGAAATTTATTGGCAAGACGCCAAAATCTACAAACGACACCAATTTTTTACTGACAAAAATCATGACATTTGCTGACAGCGCTGCGTTTTTTACTGACACTGCAAAAAGGTACCTAAAATTACCGTTTTTCAGTGCTAAACAGTGCAAATATCAATATATAAACTATAAACATGTAGCTAGTGCTATTAGCAATGTGTTTAAGTTAAACAAAATAAAAAAAAAAAAAACATATTTCTCCATTGACATGAAGATCAGGTTACTATAACCCAGCCAGAGCAGAGTTCCCCCATACATCAGAGTCTGCATGATTCCCCCTTACAGTGAAAGGGAACTCTTATGTAAAGGGGAATGCTGCAGATCATGATCTAAGGGGGAACTCTGATGTAAGGGGAGGCTCTGGTGACCAGAGACCTCACCTTATATCAGAGTCCACTGCATTCCCTTTACATCAGAGTTCCCACTTACATCAGGGTCTGCAGCATTGCCCTTGCACTGTAAGGGGGAATCCTGCTGACTCTGATGTAAAGGGCAACGCCAGGAACTCTGATGTGCGGGACACTCTGGTGACCAGAGACCACCTTCTGTAGAGTGAATACACTAAAGTAAGGGGGGGTTACTAATATAGGGGGAAACCCTTATATCAGTGCCCCCTTACACTGTTGTATTCACTCCCCCTGACATCAGTAACCCCCCCAAAACTGGCCTGGCGGCACTGTCACTGACCTCTCAGGTGCACCTTGCAGGGCTTAGTCAGATGGCTCCAGCTTGGCGGATATGGTTTTATCCTATAGTCTCCTCTCCACAGTCCACACACGTCTAACTCCTCCCATGACCCCCATCCCGGTGGCGCTTCCACTCTTGACTCCTCTCCCGATTCCCCTTCAGAGACTGCAGACATGATACAGGAGATGGTTAGAGGCTGCAGACATTAAACAGGAGATGGTTAGAGGCTGCAGGCATGATAAATGAGATGGTTAGAGGCTGCAGACATGATACAGAAGATGGTCAGAGGCTGCGGGCAGGATACAGTAACAGATGGTTAGAGGCTGCAGGCAGGATACAATAACAGATGGTTAGAGGCTGTGGGCAGGATACAGAAACAGATGGTTAGAGGCTGCAGCGATGGTTAGAGGCTGCGAGCAGGATACAGTAATAGATGGTTAGAGGCTGCGGAGATGGTTAGAGGCTCCGGGCAGGATACAGTAACAGATGGTTAGAGGCTGCAGAGATGGTTAGGGGCTGCGGACAGGATACAGTAACAGAAGATTGTCAGAGGCTGCGGACATGGTAGTTTCCTCCTCTGTCCCCCTTTATGTTACCATACCTGTCTCCACATCAGTCAGTGTCCTCTTTCTGTCACTGTGTCCCTTTCATCTCTCCAGTCAGGCACTGTGCACATCAGTGTCCTCCTCTGCCGGGCCAGCTTCTCCCCCCAGTAATGTCCTCCTGTGGCCTGTGTCCCCTTTTTCTTATCCTCCTCTACCTCTCTGAACCATTGCGCCGCTGTGGCACTGCTGAGAATGAGTGCTTCCCTTTAAAAATGGCGCCAGGCAGTGACATCACGTTACTGCGCATGCGCTGCCCGGCCGAGCTTGTACGATCTTCCCCCAGCCCTGCAGGCCTCGGAACAGCGCATGCACAGTTGCATGGTCGGCCCGCAGCTATCTTTTTTACAGGCACTGCTGCCCGTAACGGTAATTTACAGGCAGCCTGAAAATGGGGTGAAATTTACGGCTGCCTGTAAATTAACGGGCGGTTGGCAACACTGCTGCCATCACCATGTTTCATGGTGGTGATTGTGTGTTTAGGGTGATGTGTAGTGTTTGTTTTCCGCCATACATTTTGCTTTTAGGCCAAAAAGTTCAATTTTGGTCTCATCTGACCAGAGCACCTTCTTCCACATGTTTTCTGTGTCCTCCACATACCTTCTCGCAAACTGCAAACGGGACTTATTATGGCTTTCTTTCAACAATGGCTTTTTTCTTGTCACTCCTACATAAATGCCAGATTTGTGGAGTGCACGACTAATAGTAGTCCTGTGGACAGATTCTCCCACCTGAGCTGTGGATCTCTGCAGCTCCTCCAGAGTTACCATGGGCATCTTGGCTGCTTCTCTGATTAATGCTATCCTTGCCCGGCCTGTCAGTTTAGGTGGATGGCCATGTTGTGGCAGGGTTGCAGCCATACTCTTATCATTTTCTGATGAAGGTTTGGACAGTGCTCCGTGAGATGTTCAAAGCTTGAGATATTTTTTTTATAACCTGACCTTGCTTTAAACTTCTCCACAACTTTATCCCTGACCTGTCTGGTGTGTTCATTGGCCTTCTCTAACAAACCTTTTAAGGCTTTCCAAACAGCTGTATTTATACTGAGATTAAATTACACACAGGTGGAATCTATTTACTAATTAGGTGATTTCTGAAGGCAATTGGTTCCACTAGATTTTAGTTAGGGGTAACCGAGTGAAGGGGGCTGAATACAAATGCACGCCGAACACATGGCTCCTGACACTTTCACAAAAATGTTTGCTATTGAAAGGGCGCACCGTATCCCAGGACTGGCGCCTCCAAAGGGAGCCCCCCCAGGTCCATGTTTGCTGAAGTACTGCACTTCCGGGACCGGGAGAATATCCTGCGAGGAGCTAGAACGGGCCCTGAGTTGACGATCGATGGCTATCGATTATCGATCTATCCCGACTTTTCAGCTGCCACCTAGAAACAGAGGGCCTCTTTTCAACCCATAAAGAAGAGATTGAGGGAGCTCAACCTGATCTACAGTATGTTGTACCCTGCCAAGCTGCGTATAGTGGAAAATGGGAAAACATATTTTTTCACTAATCCTACTGAAGCCTTGGAGTGGCTGGACACTCGTGGCCGCCCTGATACAGTTGTGTGGAGAAAGAATTGGGTGGGAGAATAATGGAGATGACAGTGATGGCCATGTGGTTGTCTCCCTCTGCCGTCCATAAATAATAATTTTCCTCCTATTTGTGTTTTTTTTTGGGAAGAGAATTCTGAGTTTGTTTTGCCACCTTTGGGAGACCGTACTTCTAGATTATATGTTCAATGTTTTACTGACATGCAACCCTCTCCCTGGCGGTGCTGACAAAGGAGGTCTTTGGTACTATTAGGACTGCTGCTGACATGTGCCGGTATTATATGCTGAGTCTACGGACTGCTCTCGGCACTGCAAATTAAGTAGTAGTTTTTTGGGACTATCAAGAACTTTTTTTTGCTTCTTGTTTTTTTTACTGTTTTTTGACATGAGAACTGTGTTTTTTTTTTATCTAAGGTAAGAGCCGGCCGCTTTCGAGTGACCTGTCCCATGTGACAGTTTTAAGTCGCATCTCTGTTACCTATCTGTACTAAGGTTATGGGAACAAAGTGCCTGGCAAGTTGGGGCTGGGTGCGGGGAGGGGGGGGTGGGGGAAGTTGGGGTGTTTTTTTCTGTCAGGGATTCTATGTCTATATTTGGTTGGGATTGTCTTCATTCAGTGTGATTGCATTAGGTCCTTCCCGATGCTAAGGTTACTATGCTCTGTATGTGTGGGGAAGGGAGCCTGGAGCCCCAGTTCTCTGGCTATATCTCAAGGGGGGGAGGGAACCCCTTATTTCATATCTCTCTGTCATGTGGGTTAATCTTAAGATTCTGGCCTGGAATGTCAGGGGCCTCAATGGCAAATTTAAACGCTCATTGATCTTTTACTGTATTAAAAAATATAAACCCCACCTAATACTACTTCAGGAAACCCATCTTCAGGGCTCCAGGCTCCTTTCACTAAAGCGGGCTCATATTGCGGGGGCTTATCATGCCAGCTACTCCTTCTATGCGAGGGGGGTCTCCACTCTGGTCACCAAAGCTATACCCATATCTATACATGCAGTTCAGACTGACACTAAAGGGAGGTATGTTATACTGGTTGTACAGGTGATGAATAGACTACTAACATTTGGAAATGTATATGTTCCTCCTCTCTTCTCGCTAGCTCGTTTGGATAACATGATACGGGCCACATATGAAATAGCGTAGGGGAAGATCTTCATTTTATTTGATTTCAACTCTGTGTCTGATCCTGCTTTGGATAGACTGGGGGCGGCATTTGGCACTCCAGCAGCCCTGGTGGGGTGGATGTCTACTCATGGATTTAGAGATGTCTGGCGTTTTCATCATCCTGAAATTAGGAAGTACTCCTGTTATTCGGAAACGCACAAGACACTCTCCAGAATAGACAACTATGCTGACTGAGGGGAGGGGATGGAATTGGTTATGAAGGTTTCCTATCTGCCCAGAGCCCTATCTGACCATTCCCCCATGTTATTGGAACTTAATCTGGGACCAAAACCCGGTTTACGCCTGTGGGGATGGAGGCTAGTTGGCTTCAAGTAAAGTATGTAAAGATAAAGTGTACAGAGGCTATTAAACAGTAATGGGGCCGAAAATGGCAAATCTGGGTCCTCTCTTCTTCAGTGGTAGGCCTTTAAGGTCACGCTGAGGGGGGGTGTTTATAGCAGAAGTACATGGGTTCAAGAAACAGTTAGCTTCCACAATACAGCATAAGGAAACAGAAGTGGGGGAAGATGGTAGTTGCGCTGTGATGAAGGGGGGGGAGCTACAAAGATGACTAAAGTGGCAAAGTGAACTAAAAAAGAAACGGGCCAATGCATGAATGGATCCTACATGCTAAAAGAACATGGTGAGGATGCAGTGCAGTACAACGTAGCTGATCAACATGACTATAATGTTAGGGGCAGACAAAGCCTAATATATAAAGGTAATTGTGAAACAGTGACTGATTGAATATAGCAAAGCAAAAATGCATATACTAACACAAATAGGATAAATAATGACACAAGGCAAAAAAATATATAATGTAAGAAAAATACATGTGGGCTAGTGCCCCATTAGCAAAAACGTGCCAAATCCTGGTGGACTACAAGTGACAAATCCCTAGGACAAACATGAATATTAGTTCTATCATCCAGTCCAAAAACAAAAACTCGTGATGAGAAACACAAAACAATTCCAATCGTGAAGGGAAGGGGGATCTTCAGTGAGGACACCTCCGTGTTTGCAAGCCGCTTACCTTACAGCTGTAAGGTGTACAGCCTGTGTTGCAAATGACCCGCAGGTGTAGACATTCTGTGTATAAGGTAGTGACAATGATGAACATGCCAAGCGAAATATAAAAAATAAAAAGTATACAGCATGTAAAATAACTCTGCGACGACCACAGTGGAGGGGGGGGGGGACAAGACACACACGGGGGGAGGTTGCACTCACTTTCATGAAGTGAGTGTGGGCATCAATCCACGAGCGCCGAGCTCGTATGCCTCCAGGGGTATCACCAATCTGGAATGTGTCCCCGTGCCTGGAAACTGGAATATGTCCCCTTGCCTCTCTCCTCAGTGTTTGTCAGGTAGAGTAGTGATGTACAGTGTGAGGGGGAAAGAGACGCACATAGTGTGATCCCATATAAAAGGTATATTTATTTAATAAAACAAGTCCAATCAACTTACATTTAAAACAATGCTGCAGTGTGTAGTAACTACGAGCGCCGAGCTCTTCTCCTGTTGTTTGTCTGTGGCAGCGTCCCGTGCTCCAATCCTAATGCATATCGTCACGTGACTTCTTCAGAGGATAACACGGGATAGAAAGCGTTAGAAGGCGTGTCCTCACTGAAGATCCCCCCTCCCTTCACGATTGGAATTGTTTTGTGTTTCTCATCACGAGTTTTTGGACTGGATGATAGAACTAATATTCATGTTTGTCCTAGGGATTTGTCACTTGTAGTCCACCAGGATTTGGCACGTTTTTGCTAATGGGGCACTAGCCCACATGTATTTTTCTTACATTATATATTTTTTTGCATTGTGTCATTATTTATCCTATTTGTGTCAGTATATGCATTTTTGCTTTGCTATATTCAAGCAGTCACTGTTTCACAATTACCTTTATATATTAGGCTTTGTCTGCCCCTAACATTATAGTTATGTTGATCAGCTACGTTGCACTGCACTGCATCCTCACCATGTTCTTTTAGCATGTAGGATCCATTCATGCATTGGCCCGTTTCTTTTTTAGTTCACTTTGCCACTTTAGTCATCTTTGTAGCTCCCCCCCCCCCTTCATCACAGCGCAACTACCATCTTCCCCCACTTTTGTCTCATTTGTCCTGCTTTGGATCAGTACTTAGGTGTTGCAGCAGTGTCCTTTTAGCGTAGCCCCCCCCCCCCCGACAGCGCAGGAGTTTCCACTTTCATAAGAAAACAGAGGTAACCCTAGTGGAGGCAGAATATATTAGGGACCCCACTAGTGAGAGGTTGCTGACTGCGGATGAGAACCAGGGAGTACAAGACAGCGCTAACTGAACGTACAAAACTTAAACTTGCCCAACGCAGGCGCATATTTGAATTTGGCAATAAGAATGGCAGACTCCTGGCATACTTGGCGCAGCCGGAATATGTTCCGATGTGTATTAAGTCAGTCTATGACAACTACAGGCTGGAAGTCTGAGACTCGGTTGATATTTTTAAAACTTTTGCTCAATTCTATAAGGAATTATATAAGTCTTGTGCTCCTCTGGGGACGGAGACGTTGGGGACTTACATGACGGACATTGATCTACCTAAGTTGACGGAAGATGACAGTGCTGCTTTGGAATCCGGCATTACGGTGAAGGAGGCGATTGCCTCTTTTCCCCCTAGGAAGCCTTCTGGTTTAGATGGCCTCCCCTCGGAATGGTATTGCACTTTTCAGTGTGGTCTGGCTCCTCGCTTGCTTAAAGTGTTCAATGCAGCTAGGTCGGACGGTAGATTACCTCCCTCTATGGGGGAAGCCTTGGTTGTTCTGATCCCTAAGGTAGGGAAGGACCCCCGAGAGTGTGACTCCTATTGTCGGATCTCACTGATGAACGTTGATACAAAAATCCTGGGCAAAATACTTACAGGTAGGTTACAAACAGCTATTCCAAAATTGGTAGATGCGGATCAAACAAGATTTATTCAGGGAAGGTGTGCACAGATGAACATTAGGAGAATCTTTGTGATTCTCCAGACTGCCCACGACAACTCTGGGACTAGAATAGTAGCCTCCTTAGATACAAAGAAGGCCTATGACTCCGTGGAGTGGCCATATTTTTTCCACCTATTGGAGTCTTACGGCTTTGGCCCTGTTTTCATTTCCTGGGTACGGCTCTTGTACACAGACCCGCTGATCAGACTGAGGGTTAATGGTATTATTTCAGACCCTTTGCCTATATTTTGGGGCACTAGGCAGGGGTGCCCACTTTCACCCCTCCTGTTTGCCCTGGCCATAGAGCCCTTAGCAGTCAAACTAAGATCTACTCCAAACTTGACTGGTCTGAGACTTGGGGAGTTTGAGGAGCGAGTGTCACTCTATGCAGATGACATGTTGTTTTATCTGCAGGATCCGGGACCCTCGCTCTCAGAAGGCTTCCGATTGATTCAGGAATTTGGAGACTACTCCAGATTTTGCATAAATTGGAAAAAATCCTCCCTCTTCCCTCTCTTTGATGATGCGGTGGTAGTTCCGCCGGATTGCCCCATTCCTTTGTCCACCTCTTTCAGGTATTTGGGGATTGAGGTTCAGCTTCCCATCTCTAGGTTCCTGGAGACCAATTTGTCTCTAATTGTTGGAAATTTTCGAGAGAAGGTACAGAGATGGCAGAATTTACCGATCGCCTTGATGGGATGGATAAATCTGTTTAAGATGATCTTTCTTCCTAAGTTTCTTTATATCCTCTCGAATTCCCCGGTTTTTGTGACACTATGGGTCTTCAGGCACATTGACTCCATTGTTGTAGGATTTTTGTGGGGTTCCAAGGCACCCAGGGTATCTTTAGCGATATTAAAGTTACCAAAGGGACGGATGGCCCTTCCTGATTTGCGCTCCTGTTTTATGGCCTCACAGCTATCCTTTTTGCACTGGCGACTTTTTCCACAGACACCCAATACCACTGCCTTGTTGGAGGCAGCAGTTGCCACCTCACAAGAAACCCTCCAGAATATGCTCTACAGGAAGGGGATTCCAGGGAGGAAGGTGGGTTCAGTCATGGCACTACCTGGGAAAGTATTTCACGTGTGTTCCCAACGGTGGAAAGACAAACCTTTGTGGCTATCTCCAAATAGTCCTCTATGGTGCAATAGATCTTTGGGGGAGTTTCTAAAATTATCTGGCGGGCAGAAGACCTGGGCAAAATATGGCATTAAATACTTACACCACATTTGTCAGGATGATCGTCTCTGTACTTTTGCCCAATTAAGAGAAAAATTTGGAGTACCTAACACTTTGCTTTTTCACTATGCGCAGCTGCGGCATGCAGCGATTGCCCATTTGGGGGGGCTGAAATTCTGGTACAGAATACGGACTTAGAGAAGGTTCTGATTGACCCGGATACGTCTAAGCGAATTTCTAGATACTATGGGGCAGTGGGTCCGGGGGTAATGACCTCAACTTCTAGGGCCAGGGCGCGATGGGAGATGATTGTCCCGTAGTTGTCGGAAGAGCTGTGGCAGGAGGTACTGGACGCATATTTGGTGTCTGTTATCTCCTCTACGGACAAAATGATTCAGTTTAGTTACTTTCACCAGCAGTATTATACACCAGCTAGACTTTACTGAATGCATAGGAGGGAATCTGCTATCTGCCATAAATGTATGGGGGAGTAAGGCACTTTTTTATATATGGCGTGGGAGTGCAAAAAGGTGAGACCACTATGGTCGCAGGTGACTGAATTTATCTCGGACAAGTTTGCTTTGCCTAACATTTGCTCTCCCCTACGTTGCCTACTCTGGGTTTTTGATCAAGAGGAGATCAATGCATACACTAAACTGTTCCTTAGGATCCTTTACTTTGGAGTGAGGAAACTCATTGCCAGACGTTGGATTCATGACGAACAGCTGACTCTGGGGATGTGGGTAAAAACAGTAAATGCAGATGTGATGATGTATAAGATGACCTATGAAGCTAGAGGGGCTCCCAAGAAGTTTAGGAAGGTATGGTTCCGGTGGGTGGACTCTGAGAATACATTGGAGGAGGAGGGGTCTTAGACCATTAGATAGTTAAGACTCTTTGTTGCTTCTTAATTCATGGCTAAGGGAAGATGGCCAGCATACTCCTCTCAATGTGGACAGGCTCGGTTTCTCATGTCTTATTAAACACAACACTGAATGTTGACATCCCCGGGGAGGTGGGGTTTTTTTTTTTGGGGGGGGGGGGGAGGTTTTCTTTGGTTGTTTGTATTACTTGGCTGTTTAACCACTTGCTTACTGGGCCCCCTCCTATCCAGACCAATTTTCAGCTTTCAGCGCTGACGTACTTTGGATGACAATTGCGCGGTCATACAACGCTGTACCCAAATTCAATTTTTATCATTTTTTTCCCACAAATAGAGCTTTCTTTTGGAGGTACTTGATCACCTTTGCAGATTTTATTTTTTGTTAAAAAAATGTAAAAAGACCGAATTTAAAAAAAAAAAAAAAAAATTTTATGTTTTGTTATAAAATTTTAAAAAACATAATTTTTCTCCTTTATTGATGTACGCTGATGAGGTGGCACTGATGTGCACTGATAGGTGGCAGTGATGGGTTGCAGTGATGGGCACTGATGGGTGGCAATAATGGGCACTGATCGGTTACACTGATAGGCAGCACTGCTAGGTGGAACTGATTGGCACCACTGGTGGGCATTGATAGGTGGCACTTGTGGGCATTGATAGGTGGCACTCATGGGCATTGATAGAAGGCACTGGTGGGCACTGTCAGGTGGCAATGGCAGGTGGCACTGGCAGGGGTACTGGTGGCACATATGAGTCTGAATTGCCTCTTACTCTTTGAGACCGATGTCCTTTGCAGATAAGCCGGTGATCGGCTTTTTTTTTCTCCTCGCACTGTCAGCGTGAGGAGGAAAAAAAACGATCACAGAGCTTTTGTTTTTATCATGTGATCAGCTGTCATTGGCTGACAGCTGATCACATGGTAAGGGCCGGGACCGGCCCGTAACTCGGATCCGTGATCACCCGGGTCTCAGTGACGCGGTGATCACAGCTCGCTCCGCACGCGCACAGGGTAGGCCGTCATATGACGGCCTCCCGGAAATTCAGGTCCGCGCTGTGGCGGTCATTCGGCTATAGCGCGGATGTCAAGCGGTTAATGTAAAAAAAAAAGAAGGAAAAAAGCACATGTATTGCATTATAGGGTAGAGTCGGTGACCCATATGGCTCAGTAAGGGTAGATTGATATCTGTAATGATATTGATGTGGATTTGTGTTTGCTGAGCTATAATTGTTGCTGTAACCCCTATCTGATGTACTGTATGTTTATTCTTTATGTGCACAATAAAAACTTTAAAAAAACAAATGCACGCCACACTTGTATCATCCCTTCTACTTCACAGTTATGTGCCACTTTGTGTTGGTCTATCACATAAAATCCCAATAAAATACTTTTAGGTTTTTGGTTGTAACATGACAATATATGGAAAATTTCAAGGGGTATGAATACTTTTTCAAAGCACTGTATTTCAGCTGCAGTTCTCTCTGCTGTCTCTCCCCTCACAAGACAGAGAGGCAACAGCGGGAGCCATCGGCTCCTGCTGCTGTTAATCAAATCCTGTGAGAAGGGAGTGGGGGGCAGGGCTGAGCCACACTGTCTGTGTCAATGGACACAGAAAACGTGGCTTGGGATAGAGCCCCAAGGTGTGCCACCATAGGAAGCCACTTCCTATGGTGGCACACCAAGAAGAGGAGGAGCCAGGACCACTGGCTGGGGACCCAAGAAGAGGAGGATCACGGCTGCCCTGTGCAAAACAATTGCACAGAGCAGGTAAGTGCACCATGTTTGTTATTTTAAAAAAAAAGTTAGGTTTACAATCACTGATGTAATGTTGGGGTCAGCAACCCATCAATCGCAATCTACAGGTCGACCATGGGAAAGTGACCAGTAGATCATGAATAGATTCCTGCCTTGCCAACCAAGTGATTTCCCCTAGATGTGCCGAACGACACAGTTGTGCAGACAGCCAATCCTAGGCTGCAGAGGCAGCCTCCACCCCTCAGCCACCTGTATACAAAGGGGCGGGCACTGCCTTCGGAATAGCTTGGGTGGGTTTGTGCTCTTTCCTGAACATGCCCAAGCTCTTACTCCTGTGAATTTTGGCCCTTGGATCTCATTAACCATGTTCCTGAAAAGTTGCAGGAACAAGTGATGTGAAGATCATTGCTTCTTTCTCTTGCTCTCTCTTTGTACTCAACAGCCCTCTCTTTCTAATTGATCCTGGGATTAATGTCCATTTCTACCCATCAGTCATATTAAGGTAGGCTCTCATCACACAGCACCCTCCTGACCCCACTGTACTGCACCCTCCTGACCCCCCTGTACTGCACCCTCCTGACCTGCTGCACTGCACCTGCATGAACCCCCTGCATTGCACCCTCCTGACCCTCCTGCACCACACCCTCCTGACCCCCCCCCTGCACCATGTCTTCCTCACCCCCTGCACTGCACCCTCCTGCACCATGTCTTCCTCACACTCCTGCACCGCACTCTCCTGACCCCCCTGCACCACACCCTCCTGACTCTCCCGCACCATGTCTTCCTGACCCCCTGCACTGTACTGTCATGAGCCCCCTGCAACATATCTTCCTAACTCCCCCTGCACCACGCCCTCCTGATCTCCCCCCCCCACACTGTACACTCCTGTACCATGCCCTCCTGACCGCCCTGTCTCTGCCCTGCTTATCTTTGACCTGCTTACCCCTGTTCTCTGTCTTATTGATCCATATACACTGCTTTTCATACTGCTGACCTCTGTACTCTTCTTTTCATCCTATTGACCTCTGTGCACTTTCCTACATACTACTGACCTCTGTACACCGCCCTACATCCTACTGACCTCTGTACACCACCCTATATCCTACTGACCTCTATATACTGCCTTACATATTACTGACCTCTGTACAGTTCCCTACATACTGTGACTGACAATCTGCAGTTCTCTGCTCACGAAGCTCTGAAAACCGAGCGAGCAACAGTGTTTGATTGCTCGGTTCTCAGTGTAGAGTCGCAGGGGGACAGATGCAGCATCAGACTGATGCTGCATCCACCTAGGTCAGTATTAATCAGGAACAGTTTTTTTTCCTTTACTTCTGTTTTAAGCTGATATCCTACTCCTACATGGTCAGCATCACATGCTCAGGTTATAAATCAGTTTCCATTCAGTTGAAACTACGGAAAAAAAACAATCTGGTTCTTTATAATGTTGACTCAGTGTTAGTCTGCATTCACACTCGTGCAACTTCAAAGTTGTATGACGTTAATTGCGACTTTAAATTGCGACTTTGATGCAACTTTGGATGGGTGTGTCTTGGATTCGACTTTTGCTGTTGACTTTGGCTTTGACTGTTGTACAACTGCATTGATAACATTAAGATGCGACTTTTGAGAATTTAACATTGCAGTCTGTGGCAGTCAAGTCGCATGAAGGTCACATCAAAGTAGTGCAGGAACCTTTTTAAAGTCGATGCAACTTTGAGTTGCATAGATTTGAACAGCTTTCTTTGAAATAAATAGGCAGCGACTTGTCATGCGACTTTCTGTGCAAAGTCACATGACAAGTCGCACAAGTGTGAATGGAGCCTTAAGCCTCGTACACACAATCACATTTTCGTCCCGGAATTGTGTGATGACAGACTGTTTGCCTAAAATCCAACTGTTAGTACGCTCCATCAGACAATTGTTGTCCAACTTTCCACCAACAACTGTTGGATGGCAGGCTAGTAAATTTTCGGCGGACAACGGTCTGTTGTCAGATTTTCGTCTCATGTGTACACAAGTCCGTCACACAAAAGTACAAAGTACAAACATACGTGCTGGGAAGCATGGACGAGCCGGAAGTGGTCGGCCTTGTAAACTAGCGTTTGTAATGGAGAATTACCATTTGTGACGCGGCAACTTATGAAATCTCAAAATATAGCGCACATTCTCTTCTTCTTTAACTGCTTGCGGACCAGCCGTCGCAGTTTTACTGTGGCAGGTTGGCTCCGCTGCGCGAAATCACGTTATTGTACGTGATCTTGCGAGGTCCGGATAGCAGGCGCGCGGGTGCCGCCGGCAGTGCACCCGCCGCAAGCTCCGTGAGTCCAACTGCGGGTCCTGCGGATTCGATGTCTGCGGGGATACCCGCGATCGTTTGATGGAGAGGAAGAATGGGGAAATGCTGATGTAAACAAGCATTTCCCCATTCTGCCTAGTGACACTGACACTGATCACAGCTCCCTGTAATCGGGAGCGGTGATCAGTGTTGTGTCACATATAGCCTATCCCCCCACAGTTAGAATCACTCCCTAGGACACACTTAACTCCTGCAGTGCCCCCTCCTGGTTAACCCCTTCACTGCCAGTCACATTTACACAGTAATCAGTGCATTTGTAATCGCACTGATCTCTGTATAAATATGAATGGTCCCAAAATAGCGCCAAAAGTGTCCGATGTGTCCACAATAATGTCGCAGTCACGATAAAAATCCCTGATCGCCGCCATTACTAGTAAAAAAAAAATATTAATAAAAATGCCATAAAACTATCCCCTATTTTGTAGACGCTATAACTTTTGCGCAAACCAATCAATAAATGCTTATTGCGATTTTTTTTTTTTTTTTTACCAAAAATATGTAGAAGAATATGTATTGGCCTAAACTGAGGAAAAAAAATGTTTTTTTATATATTTTTTTGGGGATATTTATTATAGCAAAAAGTAAAAAATATTGCTTTTTCTTCAAAATTGTCGCTCTTTTTTTGTTTATAGCGCAAATAATAAAAACCGCAGAGGTGATCAAATACCACCAAAAGAAAGCTTTTTTTGTGGGGAAAAAAGGACATCAATTTTGTTTGACAGCCACGTTGCACAATCGCGCAATTGTCAGTTAAAGCGATGCAGTGCGGTATCGCAAAAAGTGCTCTGGTCTTTGGCCAGTCAAATGGTCCGGGGCTGAAGTGGTTAATGGGATAATAATGAAGCTGCTTTGCTGGTTATACTGATGGAGTTCTGGCTAATTGATCCAGGGATTAATGGCCATTTCTACCCATCAGTCATATTAAGGTAGGCTCTCATCACACAGCACCCTCCTGACCCCCCTGTACTGCACCCTCCTGACCCCCCTGTACTGCACCCTCCTGACCCACTGCACTGCACCTGCATGAACCCCCTGCATTGCACCCTCCTGACCCTCCTGCACCGCACCCTCCTGACCCCCCCCTGCACCATGTCTTCCTCACCCCCTGCACCGCACCCTCCTGACCCTCCTGCACCATGTCTTCCTCACACTCCTGCAACCGCACCCTCCTGACCCCCCTGCACCACACCCTCCTGACTCTCCTGCACCATGTCTTCCTGACCCCCCTGCACTGTACTGTCATGAGCCCCCTGCAACATGTCTTCCTAACTCCCCCTGCACCACGCCCTCCTGATCTCCCCCCCCCCCCGCACTGTACACTCCTGTACCATGCCCTCCTGACCCCCCTGTCTCTGCCCCGCTAACCCTTGACCTGCTTACCCCTGTTCTCTGTCTTATTGATCCATATACACTGCTTTTCATACCGCTGACCTCTGTACTCTTCTTTTCATCCTATTGACCTCTGTGCACTTTCCTACATACTACTGACCTCTGTACACCGCCCTACATCCTACTGACCTCTGTACATTGCCCTATATCCTACTGACCTCTATATACTGCCCTACATATTACTGACCTCTGTACAGTTCCCTACATACTGTGACATACTGTGACTGACAATCTGCAGTTCTCTGCTCACGAAGCTCTGAAAACCGAGCGATCAACAGTGTTTGATTGCTCGGTTCTCAATGTAGAGTCGCAGGGGGACAGATGCAGCATCAGACTGATGCTGCATCCACCTAGGTCAGTATTAATCAGTCAGTATTTTGGGGATATTTATTATAGCAAAAAGTAAAAAAATATTGCTTTTTCTTCAAAATTGTCGCTCTTTTTTTGTTTATTTTTTATAAAAACTGCAGAGGTGATCAAATACCACCAAAAGAAAGCTTTTTTTTGTGGGGAAAAAAGGACATCAATTTTGTTTGAAAGCCACATTGCACGATCGCGCAATTGTCAGTTAAAGCGATGCAGTGTGGTATCGCAAAAAGTGCTCTGGTCTTTGGCCAGCCAAATGGTCCGGGGCTGAAGTGGTTAATGGGATAATAATGAAGCTGCTTTGCTGGTTATACTGATGGAGTTCTGGCAAACATGTTTTCAAAGGCTTTTTTTTTCTAGTGATATCAAGAATAATATTATTATGCTTGTTATTTTTTTTGTGCAAGTTACCACAACACTATTATCCCGTAGTTTTTAAGATCAAAGATACAACTATGTTGGTTTTCCTTGTTAATTTTACATTGTATTTTTTTAAATGTAACTGCCTACTCCCAAACTGCCATTTGAAGTAAAACACATAGCCAAGTATTATTCTACACATTTTTTTTTATTGTGCATTAAAAAAAAGCAAAAAATTAAATTAGAGATGCTATCTGTTATACACATATAATGAACTTAACCAAAAAGTACATTCTATGTGTACAAAAATATAGAAAATATAACAAATAAAATCATTATTCCAAAACAAAAAAAAAGGAAATTAATAATTGGCGAAGGGCTGAAAATCCCCAGTCCAGCGGCCTTGTTGGGGGTCTTGTGGGTGGTATTGCCACTGTCTGCCATGCTGCTGTGGTGGGTGGGGTGGCTGTGGAGGTGGTGGATGTGGGACAACAAAATTACACAGGTGTGTGTTTTCTTGAATTTGGCCCCTCACCCCCTTGTTGAGGACCTGCAGGATGAGTTCCTCACACCTTTTCTCACCATCCATCTGCCTTAATTTATTGGAAGTCACCACGGCAAATCCCTCAGCCTCATCTGGGTCTGTCCTCATGGCAGTAGTGGCCCGGCTGAGAAAGGCAGCTGTGGCCTCGTCCAGATTCCTGCTCTTCCTGGCCCTTTTAGCAGGAGGGCATAGGGAAAGGGTCTGGGACTCTGTCTGGCTGCTGGCCACGGGCTCCTCCTGACTGACACTTTCCTGTGTATGAAAATGGGACATAATTAGAATCTTTTTTTAGGGTTTGGTCATCAATCACACACAATTTTGATCTCCTCACTGTTGCAAATTGAATGTGGACATATAGAAAAGACTATCATTCTGACCCCAGCATTTTTTATTCTTGTACAAATCATTTTTGATCATTACTGTCTATTGATATGGAAACCACTTTGTTAAGGCAGAAATATTTTTAACAATAACGTCTAGTTATCATCATTGTATTTTTGGATACAAATATGTTCAACAATGCTATACCTGGGTCAAGCTGGGCTCCTCCACATCTTCATCCTGTGCAGCAGGACCTGGGTGGACTTCTGGAGCTGTGGCCTCAGCAGACGTCGAAGGCAGTGTAGACAGAAATGGCCTGGGTTCTGTCTGGTCAGACAAAAACCGCAGGCTATGGTAATACCACAGCCTGGGGACATATATGTCATCTGCTGATGCTCCAGATCTCTGTGGGTCCATCACCTTGTTAAGCTCCCTTTTAAAAGTACTCCTCAGGTTTGAGATTTTTGTCTTGACATAGGTGATGTCTGCCCTGGGGTACACTGGCTTCACCAACTCTAGCAGTTTCTCCAACGCTGCCTTCCTCAAGATTTTATTTGAGTAGTCTTGACTCTAGTCCTTCCAGAGACAGGGCAGCTCCCAGTACAGGTCAATGAATTGGGGCAAAAAATCAGGCGCAGTAAATGTATCCGTCATGATAAATGATATGATGCCTGCAAGACAGAACACAAGACAAAACATAATGTCTGGCTTAACTCATAAAGCTGCTCCAAATCTAGGCCTCAATCTAAGCAGTATAGGCCACTGACCACCTATGCCTAAATTTCCAATTGTCCCTTTGTTTTCTGGCTCCTTTTGTGTGTTGGTGATGGCGATCATTCGTCCTCCACTACAAGATCGTTCCTACGACCGTTCCATTGACCGTGCGTTATAGCTTTATATACACTGCGCATGCGTGAAACTCCGCTTTCAGTGCGTCATGACGCTGGGGCGTGACCATCTCTCTTCTGCATGCGACACACATGGCAGAACATTTGGGAGGGACAACATGGCGGATTCCAGGCAGCCCCGCAGTGGTGTAGCTCATAGGAGGCACAAAGCAACCCCCATGAGCAAGGATTAGATGGTGAAAATGGTGCTCATCCTCGAGAAGCAGGACTACGACTGTAAGCTGTGCAATTACGAAAGGCCCAACAGCCAAAAGGACAGCATTTTGGAGAAGGTCATCACCGTTTTGCAGGGCGATTTTTCGGTGCAACAAACAGAGGACCAAATCATAAAACGATGGTCTGATCTCAAACACTCTGATCAAGACCAGATGGAGTCCATACATAAGATCATCAAAAAAAGTAAGCAATATTTGTATCTAACCAATATGGATATGTGTAAATTAGCTGTTTGTATATGTGCTTTCTCCAAGTAGCTTGAGAGAATTATATATAATGTTTTCTATAATCTTTGTCTGAATTGTTATTTTAAAGATGAAGTAAAATAGAAAGCAGATATGAACATTCTTATTTGGTTCTGTTTTTGAACATCTCTTTAATGTTGTACCTAATTTTTTTCTCTTCTTTCAACAGGGAGGCACCAAAAAATGAGGCTCCAGCCAAGCCACCAGAAGTGGCGAAGGGAGGCTACCCTCGCTCGGGCCCCAACAGGGGAAGCAACAAGGCCATCTTCCCACCAAAAATGTGACAACTTCAAACACTCATTTAGCCACCGACAGGGGTGATTCTAGGTGGGCCAAAGGCCATGGGCTTAGGGCAGAACTTAAGGGGCAACGAACACTTTCTGGTTGCTGCCTGGCTCATCAGTGCCCATTATTGCAGCCTTGCCAGTGTAGACATTGCTAGAGGAGAGGCTCCGAGAATCACAGAGTCATGCCTGCTAGAATGATCATCATATAGCCTCTATCCGGGGGCGTGGCCAGTGCGGCAGGTGAGCAGATGCTTCTTCACAGAGCTCCCGGCTTTATCCTGAACTGATCCAGTTTCCGGCACTCTACAACACCCAATTGTCGCTGTCTTGCCCTGGGAACGTCTTTTCCACACCTTGCAGATATCCCTTGTCGTACAGAGGTTATGATGACCCGTGGACAGCGAGAAGACAGGCACGCGGCTGGATCAACAAAATGGCATCACACAAAAGGCGCGCGGCGCGGAGAACGCAAGGGAGGGGTGAGTAAACAGCTGAAATAGCCCAGAGATGGCTCCAGTGACCACCCCAAAGATATGAGATATGCCCAAAAAATTACTGAGAAATCGGGCCTGGCAGGGGCACAGCCCCTGGATGATTGTGCTGCACCCAGTGATACTGATATGGCGGAGGGGGAGAGAGAGCAGGCGCCATGATGGATCAAGCTGAGGACTGTAATGACATAACGGAGGAGCCTGGGGAACCCGATGAGGAGGGGGGTGAACAACCTACACTAACTGCCATTCTGAAAGCAGTAAATAAATGCACAGCCTCTGTGAATAGCCTGCAAGCACGCTTTGGCGGCCTGAAAGAGAAGGTCAGCCTGATCAGGCAGGATATACAAAAAATACGGGAATGGACTACTGCAGCAGGAAGCAGAAAAAGTGAAATGGAAGACAAACTCCCCATGATGATTAGAGGATCTCAGTCCACCACACGCCTAGCTAGGGCCACTGACATGCATGCTGAGGAATTCGAGAATCGTCTCAGGCGCAATAACGTGCGCATAGTGGGGCTGCTGGAGAAGGTGGAGGGTCGTGACCCCACGCAATTTGTAGAACAGTGGATGGCTGAGGTCTTTGGCAAGGAGGCTTTTACCCACCTGTATGCAGTAGAGAGGGCCCACAGAGTACCAACAAGGCCTCTCTCACCAGGAAACCCCCCTCACCCGATGCTGGCCTGCCTTCTGAATTGCGGAGACAGAGAAATTATCCTACGGCTGGCCAGGGAAAAGAGGAACATCCAGTACCATGGCACGCAGGTCTCATTTTACCCTGACTTCTCGGCCGCAGTTCAGAAGAGTCGCTCGTGCTTCTCTGAGATTAAAAAACGCCTGCAGAAGTTGAAGGCCTCATATGCAATGCTATACCCTGCGAAACTCAGAGTCACCCTGCGGGGCCAGGCCCACTTTTTTGAACACCCAGCCGAGGCCTCAGACTGGCTGGATGCCAACGAAAACGTGCTCCGCCAAGCTCGGAGACCCGAGGTGGATGAAAACTGACACGTCTAACGCAAGTCAAGTGCTCTGCCTTATTTCCCCCTCAGCTGAGGGCAACGCCAGAAATATACAATGATCTCTTTGACACGATGCGAGTTTGGAACTGAGTTTGCTCCTGGTAATGTACTCCTCAAGGATTACCGGTGAATGTGTTACCGCTGTTAATGGCCCTTCTGACGGATCTGCTGTCCCATGAAGTTTTGATGTTCCCACCGACACATCCCAGTGTCCGGGATTACAAAGAGCTTGTGTTCTTATGTGTGTCAAGCCCATACAGGCAGATGGCTTGCACCAGATGGGACATGCATATTTGTTTACCGCAACGTTGTGCGTTCTAGGTTGTTCATTTGCACAAGTTTGTTCCAGAGCGAATAGAGTACACTACCAGAAAAGTGGAGTTACAGCTTTTTTTCCTCACCATTTGGCTAAAACAACAATTGACAGTGATTTACAAGTATGACAGAATGACAGAAAAGTCCCTTCCCCCTGCCCGCTTGGGGGTATGTGGGGCAAGAAGTGGTTTCCCCCTGTAAGACTTCTACTTGACACTCATTGATGACGGCAGTGACAGTGCTGTCTTGGAACATTAGGGGGTTGCAAGACCCTCTAAAGCAAACCATGGTATCGTCCTTGACAAGGAAACGTTTGTTTACTCTTAAATACATTCTCGCCTTTGTGTACGTACCCCCCCATATAACAACCAGGTCTTAAGAGCTTTGGTTGAATACCAAGTGAGGTACCCGGAGGTGCTGTTGTATGCCTTTGGGGATTTCAATGGTTATACGGATCAGTTATTAGACAAACATCCACCAGTGGTGGGAGGAAGGGGGATGAACTGTACAGCCCTTCGTAAATTTATAGAGGAAGTGGGGTGGATGGACCTCTGGAGGGCTAAAAACTGGGTGTGAAACAACTTTCCTGCTTCTCCGGGAGTTATTCTTCACTGTCAAGGATAGATTTATATCTGTGTTTATATGCGGCTGAACAATACATTTCTGAGGTGGCTTACACTCTCAGGAGTGTGTCGGATCACTCCCTGCTGATTGTGACCTTGGTGGTGCGCCCTCCTTCCACGGTGGCCAAGGCTCTGTGGAAAATGAATGCGTTTTAGCTGAAACTCTTGCCTTCCCATGAACAGCTAGAATCTCACATTCTAGACTTTTGGCGTATCCACGCCGCCGATGAGTCTGTGGCCATGACCTGGGAGGCCTTCAAGGCTGTTCTGAGGGGCCTCTTCATTAATGAAATGCAAGCTATTAAGAGAAAGACAAATATATCCTCTATCCCATAGGAGACAAGAGGGGTGGGGGGCAACTGCAGGACTTTTTCAATGTTGGCACTTGTCCAGTATTTGCCCTCTGTAAAATGACATCACCTTCCCTTTTCTATGCATTTTTCACTGTAAAAAAAAACACAGTGCAGCATGGTGGAGTCCACTAGTCAGGAGCAAACATTGTCACCAGACCAAGTGCAAGGTTGGTCAACTAATGTAGCAAAATTGATGCTAGAAACAGATGGCACTATGGGTGGTTTAATAATTGGTGTATTGTTTATTTTTAGAGGAAATTGAGTGTGGTCATCTCACCCAGAATGTTGGTTTGGGGGCATGGGATCTGACTCCTGGCCCCAGCACAGACCTGCTTGTTGTGGATGTCAAATCCCCTGACGCAAGTCACACTGAGGGCCAAAGCGACCCCGAAGAGGAAAGAAAGTATTTGGGAGCCTCTTGTTTGCGCAAGTAAGTATTCTTGGAATCTGGCTTCAAATGTGTCTACATTTAGAGTGTTTAGCTGAACAAACAAACCACCCACTCCACACTTTTGCAAAGTGTGTAGTGCCTTAACATTAGCATGGAGAAGGCAGAGGTGGAAGGAGCTGTCATTTTTTGCTAGGTACCTGAGTTTTGGAGACCCAGGCACCAGGGCCAAGATTACTGAGTAGTTGCAGTGGGTACATTCCTAGTAGTGTAGGTATCTGAAGGGCAAGCAGGTTGCAAGCAACAATAAACTGGGCAGGTAAGTATTTCCTGATTTTGAATAGTAACTTGACCATAACTCACTATGTAGGGCCTCAGCCACTTGACCATCGTTCCCTTAATCCTTTTTTGTCTTCTTATGCCCCGTACACACGGTCGGATTTTCCGATGGACAGTGTCCGATCGGAGCGTGTTGTCGGAAATTCCGACCGTGTGTGGGCGCCATCGAACATTTTCCATCGGATTTTCCGACACACAAAGTTGGACAGCAGGAGATAAAATTTTCCGACAACAAAATCCGATCGCGTCAATTCCGACCGTGTGTGGCCTGTTCCGACGCACAAAGTGCCACGCATGCTCAGAAGAAATTCCGACACGGGACAGCTCGTTTTGGTAAACGTAGCGTTCGGAATGGATACAGCACTTTCGTCACGCTGCAATGTTCAAAATGGTTTAATACAGCGCACTCTCTTCTTTATAATGTGACAAGAATTAAGTAGTTTTGCTGCTCATATTCACACACACTTCTCACAAACTTATTTCGTTACTATTTATCGGGATTGCCTCAATATATTTTGATTTCTCACATCTGACAACAAAATTTTTTTTTTTTTTGGACTTTAATGTAGATTCTTTTTTTGTGTTTCTCTTTTTTATTTTTTTTTTTTTTTTTTTTGGTGATTTTGATTTGTATTCCCGAAAATGTTTGTGTGTTTTTTGTGACAAGTTCCCACAACACCACTAATATGTTGTTCTATTTAATCTGTAGGAGATTGTTTGGTGTTGTTGTCACTTGTTAATTTCACATTGTACTTTAGAAATGTACCTGAATCGTCACCTACAAACTGTCCTTTTTGGATGAAAACACACACAGGAGAGTAGAATTTACCCAAAAAAATGTTATTAAGGGCTCACAACTAAACAAAGAGGGAGGCAACGCTGGAGAAACTGCAGAAGTGGGCGAAGCCTTGGCCCCCCGGGGCAGACATCAACTATTTAAAAGCAAAATTGGTGGCCTGAGGAGTCCATATCATAAGGGAGGGCAGTCTGGTCCAGAAGTCCCAGAGATCCGGAAAGCAGCAGATGACATCTGTGTCCCCAGGCTGTGGTCATACGAGAGACTGCAGCTTCTGTCAGACCAGACTGAACCCAGGGCAATCACTCTCAGGTCTTCTTTCCACGCTTCCTTCCAGCCTTTGGCTGTGGTGGTGTAGTTGTGGCAGCAGGAGGAGGAGGAGGATCGTCGATCTCAATGACATCCGTCTTGTGTGTCAGTTCCCCACTCTCCCCCTTACGAAGGACTTTATAAATCAGGTCCTCAGAGATCTTGCGTTGACCCTCCTGCATGCCCTGCAATTTTGTGGCAGCTATGCAGGCAAAGGCCTCTTCAGGACTGGGGAAGGCTCGGAGGGACGCCGAAGCCTCCTGGATCAGCCTGTACGCTGAATCCTGCACGGGACTCGGAGTGGCCTTCCTGGCTCATTTATATGGCAGGCGGAGGGGAGGGACCTGAGACTCAGTCAGGCTGCGACTTGTCCCTGGCTTCTCTTGGCTGACACTTAGCCCCGCCTCCTCCTGGCTGCCACTAATCCCTGCCTCCTCCTGACTGCCACATTCCACAACCTCCTCCTGGCTGAGGTCTTCCTGTGTATGAAAAAGGGACATAGTTTTAGTTTTTTATTCATCAATCACACACAATTTTCACCTCCTGACTGCTGCAAATTGAATGTTAACAAATATAACAGACTATCCTTCTGAGCCCAGCAATTTTCATTCTTTTCCCAATTTTGGGTGCCCACTACTGTCTATTGATATGTAAAGCACTTTTTTTAATCAGCAATTAGTGATCAATAATAACATCTAATAAACATCATTTATTTATTGCCCAGAAATCTGTAGAAGAATGCTATACCTGACTCCAGCTGGGCTCCTCCACTTCTTCCTGGCTGGAAGGCCCAGGTTGGACATCGGAAGCCTCAGCTGGGGTGGAAGGAAGCGTGGAAGGAAGAGTGGAGAGGGATTCCCTGACTTCAGTGTGGTCTGACAGAAATCGCAGTCTCTCGTAGTACCACAGCCTGGGGACATAAACGTCATCTGCTGCAGCTCCGGACCTCTGGGAATCTGTGACCTTCTTGTGCTCCCTAAGATAAGTGCTCCTCAGGCCACCAATTTTAGCTTTCAAATAAGGGATGGTTGCTGTGGGGACCACCGGCTTCACCAACTCCAGCAGTTTCTCCAGCGCTGCCTGCCTCTTCTGTTTGTGATTATAGTGGGGGTGTCTCACTTGCCACAGACAGGGCAGCTCCCTGTACTTGTCTATGAACAGGGGCAGGAAATTGTGGTCGTTGAACCCATCCATTTTCTCTGTAAGACACAACACAAGACAAAGCCTAATGTCAGGCCAAACTCCCCTAATCTTGTTACAATATAGGCTTCCATTTCGAAGCAGTATAGGCCCAAGTTTAGATCCTACCTTCGTTAGCACGATCGGCGTCTCCGATGCTCCTTCCTCCGCTCACAGATCATACGTAAGACGCGCGTGTTACGATTTATACACACTGCGCATGCGTATAACTCCGCCCGCCCCTGACGTTCTTTCTAGTCTATTCCCCGCCCCTTTTCGTTCGGCGCAGTGGGGGAAGAGCACATGGTGGATAGACAGCAGGATCATGCTAATTGTAGCAACGAGGAGGAGGAGGAGGAGGAAAGGCCAGAGCCTGAAACGTCCCGATCCAGAAGGAGATTAAAGGACTCAAATATGTCCTTTGGGGAGATGTTGGAGATGGTGGACATCCTGAAGAAGGCCGACTATGATGGAAAGTATGGGCCTTACCCCAACCCCAATGTCCGAAAGGCCAAGATCATGGCGAAAGTGGTCAGGAGTCTGCACCGGAAATTCGGGGTACGACGATCGAAAGATCAGCTCAGGAAGCGGTGGTCAGACCTGAAATTACGAGAACATGAGCAGTACAGAAAGATCCGGAGAGTGCTGCAAAAAAGTAAGTAGTTGTGCTGTGTTCCTATTCTTTATGTTTATTACGTTCGTGCTGCTCCATGTGCTTTTAGGAACTGTTGTACAGTTTAAAATGGCAACTTTCATGTTCATGGGCACATTATTCGTTCGGATCACACATTGTTATTTCGGACGATAAAATACCATTGTTTAGGCCATATGCATTTGGCCACCATTTTGACGCCCTATACTTGTCTTCAAAGAATTGGGTTGTGTAGATGGCTTTGTTACTAGAATGAAATGCAAACTAGATTGTGTGTAAGGAGAGGACACTCAGCAGCTGTTTTCACATCTGGACACTGGAGCACTATAGTGTGGGACACAAGAACACCATTTTTATTAGGGGGCCACACAGGTGCTCCAGTGTATACTATAGGGGGGGCTACATCTGTGAAGCTTGTACTAAACAGGTAAAGTATTGCAGCTTGACAAAGGACACTAAAAAAGCTACATCTTGGAACTCTGCTAAAATAGACAATTGTACCCCACTTCCAAGCAATGTTTCATCTTTATAGTTCTGCCATCAAATATCTGTGTGCTAATTATACCATTTTTGTTTTACATAGGGGAGAAAAGACTCGGAAGACACCCCTCATCCGAGGAGACCAGAGCCCCCCCCCCCTCTGGAAGATGAGCAGGAGGATGAAGACGTGGTGGAAGTAGTTACCACAACAGGTGAGTGTCTGCGACCACAGGCTCCGATAAGAGATGGATTGCGGCATTTTTTTTAAACCTAATTTATTTTGGGGTTCCTCTCTTTTTAGGTGATCGTGAGGTTGTGGATCCAGATCCTTTCACATCCAAAAGTGCCCAGATCCTGATTGGGGAGATCATGGGGTGTAATTTACAATTGGAAAACATCAAGCAAAACATCAATGATGTTATTCCAAAATATAAAAACATCATTGATGTTTTGGGGCGAGTGTAAAGCCCCTCCAAATCACTTTCTTCTTTTGTGTGCTACAATGTGCGAAATGTTTTTGTGATTTTTCCCAAAGCCAAATTTGGAAGATGCACACAGTGTGTCAACATGTGCTATCTGCCATCACGGGAGATCAATGGACGCGTTTTGGGGGTGCAACCCCTTCCTCAATAATAAAGTAGCGGTGAGGAAGGGCTTTCTCCCCCAAAATACATCCCTTGTTCCCCCGTGATGGCAGCTAGCACATGTTGACATTGGGAAATTTGTGTGCATCTTCCAAATTTGGCTTTTCCAGGGGTGATTTCCCCCCATCTGAACGCTATATCAAACACAGTTCCTAAATACTCATGTCTGATATTGCCTTCCAGTTCTACCAAATGTGAACTTTGTAAGATCAAGATTTGTGTCTTTCTTGTGGGTTTTACACAGGCCTGTTTTCTATAAAATGCACATTTTGATTTTGGATAATGACACCACAAAAATTGGTATACAACAAACATGTTGGTTTGTCAGAAAAACCTTTGGTAAATGCACATGTGATTGTGCAGGTATTAAAAAGATTGTTCATCAAGAATGTGTGGATTATTGTCTCACGCTACAACACTTTTGGGGTGATGTAATTGTTGTTTTATGAGAAAATGGGGGTTATTTCCTAAGGGGAAATCCACTTTGCACTACAAGTGCAGTTTCAGTGCAGTTGCAAGTGCACTTGTAGTGAAAAGTGTCTTTGCATTTAGTAAATAACAGCCAACAGTGCTTTGTATAAGGTTACACAATCACGATATTTTCTGCACTCCACAAATTTCTGTCAGGGTCAGCTCAAACAAACACAAGCAGTAAATGTCCACAAAGAAGAGCCTGGGGGGAGATGCCTGTCGAGAACTTGAGGTCCTGCAGGCTTCTCCCTGTGGCCAAATACCGCAAGGTAGCGACCAACCCCTGCTCCGGAGTGATGTCTTGCCTCATGCAGGTATCCTGCCTGCTAATATAAGGGGTCAGCAAAGCCAACAAACGGTGAAACACGGGGTCCGTCATCCTGAGAAAGTTCCTGAAATCATCAGGATTATTCTCACGGATCTCACGGAGCAAAAGCATATGAGAGAACTGGTGACGCTGAAGCAACCAATTCTTGGTCCATGAACTCCTCCCCACCCTGTTCATGGACTGGACTTGTGTCAAGGTCAGGACCCCAACACCAAGCCCCCGCACAGCACGAACTCTACGAGGAGTACGCATACGAAACATGGCTAGAAAACGGTCGGCTGCTCAGAACGAAGTAACAGAACGCACTGAAGAACAGCAAGGCCTGTGAAGAGCGACCTGAAAAACAGCAACGAGCAGGCAAGATCACACAGAAAACTCTGATACGAACTGACTGCACGCACTGAAGAGCAGATACAAACCCACAAGCACAAACTGAACAGCAGAAAACGATCTGAAAGCCACAGGTCTGAAAAAGCGCAAATCGTCTCTCACCAAACTTTTACTAACACGAGATTAGCAAAAGGAGCCCATAGGGTGCCGCGCTTGGTTCTGAACCGGCCTTTTCTAGTCTCGTCGTACGTGGTGTACGTGACCGTGTGGTTGTCGATCGGAAATTCCGACAACTTTGTGCGACCGTGTGTAAGCAAAACAAGTTTGAGCCAACATCCGTCGGAAAAAATCCTAGGATTTTGTTGTCGGAATGTCCAAACAAAGTCCGACCGTGTGTACGGGGCATTACTAGGTAATGATCTTCCAAGATGCACAATTGGCCGAATTAGTGCAGATATGTTGCATTGTTTGAAGAATCGGGAGCAAATAAAGGAGGCTACCACTGCTTTAGAGCAAAGAATCAGAGATTTTGTAGACATGCTTGCAAAATTCTAATTTCCTCTTGCTTGTTCGGAAGTTTCTTGTTCCACTTGTTGGCTCCTCTTTGCACTTTTAATATTTACCATGTTTTTCGGACTTTTAAAGGAGAAAGTTTAGTGTCCCAAATCAGTGTTTCTCCACTCCACTTCTCTAGGTGCACCGCTAGATCCTGTTTTCTGTATTTTCCTCAGTCTAAAAACAACTGTGTGAATTACTAACATTGAAAATGATAACATCACCTGTGCCAAATTTAAAAAATATAGAAAACATGACCTGCATTTGCATCTTGAGAAGGAGAGTTGGGAAACACTGCCCTAAGTAATGTGGATTGTAATCTTTCTGTGTTTTGAAGAATAGCAAAGTCAAAATTTGAAGATGCACACAAATTGTGCCTAAACATTCTTATTTCCCTCATGATCCCATGCCTAAAATGTGTGTATTTCCATACATATAATTTTCCAAAAGCCACAAAACACATAGTGTGTCAACATGTGCTATCTACCATCACTGGGTATCAATGGATGAGTTTTGGGGGTGCAAATCCTTCCTCATAACTATAGAAGCTCAGAGGAAGGAGTTGCATCCCCCGAAACACATCCATTGATACCATGTGATGGGAGCTAGCACATGTTGACACACTGTGTGTTTTGTGGGTTTAGTAAAAAAATTGTTTGTAACTACACACATTTGTGGCATGGGATCATAAGGGTAATTTAATTGTTATGCCTCTCCGTGTATGTGGCTTCAAATTTTGGCTTTTAAAGGGGTGAGATCACCCCATATGAGGAAGACAACATCCACACAGTCTTGGGATACTAATGTCTCATTTGGCCTTCACTTTACCCAAATCTAACTTTGTAAGTTCCTGAGTTTGGGATGTGTATCTAATGTTTTGGAACATGCCTGTTTAGCCCCAAAAAAGGGGAAATAATGCAACACATACATGTTATACACCAAGATGTTGGTTTGTTTTAAAACCTTAAAACGCACATGTGAATGTGCTTGGACTAATTTTTTTTACTAAACAATGTGTGGCTTATTATTTCAAAGCTCAATACCAGTGTATTTGTTAAGTTGTTGTAGTTACAGTGACAATGTGCTCTAAAATGTGGCCAACTCTTGCAATTTTTAGTTCTCCCAAAAATTATAAGAGTTGAAAAGCCATAATGTTTTTGAACTTCATGCATTAGGTCCATTAAGAACAAAAACATTGTGTGGGTGTAGCAGGCCCACAGCACACCATAATAGTTAGCTGAAGAAGATATTGTCACCTCATGTAGCAAATAAGGTACATTTGCACTATTGGAGCAAGTGGCCAAAATAAAGCCCATTTGTGAACATATTAGATAAGAAACACAGACAACAGTAGTTAAAATAAAATATGAGTTTATGATCTCAAAATTATATTAGGCATAATCAGCTACAATTTGCTGCCAAGCGACTGCTCCTCTACCCACAAAATAATCTAGGTATTTCTGCCGTACATCTCTGGCAATTTGTGAGGGCAATCCAGCACAGGCATTTTCAAGAGCCGTCAGCACGCCCACAGATGGCCGAGTTGCAGTCTCTTCAGCTGGGCCTGCCACTGCGGGGTCTACGTCACTTGTCAGTGAGGCAAGGTAGCTAATCGCATTCCTCCTTAAAAAATTATGTAAAATACAACAGCACAGGACCACATGGTTGATCTTGTAGAGTGGCAGGTTGATTGGAGTCAAAAACAGCCTGAAACGACTCGATAGGATGCCAAAGGCATTTTAAACCCCCCTTCTGGCACGAGAGAGCCTGTAATTGAAGATTCTCTGCTCTGGGGTGAGGTTCCTCATAGGAAACGGCTTCATCAGATGTTCCCCAGAGCAAAAGGCCTCATCTGCAACAAAAAAAAGATGGAGGCCCTCAACATTCTCCTCAGAAGGTGGCAAGTTTAAGGTGCCATTCTGGAGCTGCTTGTAGAACTCTGTGTGTATAATCACTCCTCCATCAGAGTTGCGGCCGTTCTTCCCAACATCCAGATACTGGATATCTGATTCATCTCCCCCTCTGGTGGCCCATTAGCAAAATTTTAGCATGGGGGTAGGAAATGGGTAGATGTTTTGGACAGTTAACCCTCTCCACTTCCATGAGAGCTGTTTGCACAAATAATCGGGGATACTTTAGCCAGCCCCTCCTTACTTACACTATTGGCATCCCAGTAGACAGAAGTGTCATAATCTAAAAATATGGATCCACACTGTCCAAATTGCAGCACATTTTGACATTCTGAAAATACCTATCAATATAATAGGAGACAAAAACTGTCTAAGTTACCATTTGTAGGTAATCAGGCAGGCCCTTGCACTACATGGTTGGGTGAATTTAGACAGAAATTTAAACACAAAAGGGGGATAGTGTGTATGGGTTTGGCAAAGTCAGCATATAGAGTATTTATATCTGTTGACTTTGAATTTTTTCTGGGGGGGGAGGGTTTCAAATGAGTTTTGACTTCTCCCCATCGCCAAGTAATGCAAGGTGGCTATGAGCCTTTTTTTCTGGTGTGATGGCAAGCCTCATGCATGTGTCCTGGTCATACTATAGGGGGTCACCAATGCCAAGAGTTGGTGAAAGCAGGGGCCGGGGTCATCTGGAGATAATTCCGAAAATCACCCCGATTATTCTCCTTGAGCTCCCGCAGCAAAGGCATGTGACATAATTGGTCACGATTAAGCAACCAATTTTTGGTCCAAGAACTCCTGTTCCTGGACTGGACATGGGTCAAAGCAATAACTCCAAGGCCTATAATAGCATGTTCTCTCCCCTGATTCCGCAACACGGCTGGTTGACTAACAGCCATTCAGAAACTAACCGAAAAGCGCGAATCAACACTCGCCAAACTTCTACTAACACAAAATTAGCAGAAGGAGCCCAAAGGGTGGTGCATGACAATTGAATTTCCTCTTTATCTGCTCGTAGTATGTCTAGTACGTCACTACTTTCGCGTTTGTTGGCCGACAATTGTGTACTGTTTGTATGCAAGACAAGTTCACGGCACACGCCCTGCGGGCAAAAGTCTGGCGCTTTGTTGGCCAACATTCCGATCATGTGTACGAGGCTTAAGTCTCATCTAGAACCTCAGTAGCGGTATTAAATCCAAAACCCAAAAATGTAATATATTGCAGCTTACAAATCAGATGTGGTGGCTGCATCAGTTTTATTTTTGTAGGCTTTTTTTCCCCTCTGTTTTTCCCTGGTGATCTGGCCAGTAGCACACTCCCTGTATTAGAGTGCTCTCATTCTTTTGTCAGTCTTGGGGAGAGGAGTGTTATATATACTAGCAGATTTAAACATTGTAACAAATTGAAGCTGAACTGCAGCTAATACTTTATAATCAGTTACAGCAAACAGTTTTTCCTTTTGGAATAACAGTTTTACATAAATAAAAGCTGGTTATTTTACTGTCTCATCCCTGCAACTGCAAGAGAGCTTTTCTGTATAGCCATCAAATCTAAGAATTGGTAAGCTGCAATATAACACGTTTGTTTATGGGTTTAATAGTGCTTTAAGAAAGAAGTGCAGTATTTTATTTTGATTGACACAAATATCACACTTTACAAGTGACCCAAATATTTTATAGAACCCCAAAAGACAAAGAATGATAGTATGCTGATATAACAAGGAACGCAACTGAGAAAAGCAAGGTTACCGGAAACTTCCATCCTACTTTTATAAATCCACCAGCTGTAACCAGTGATGTATTTTGGTTTTGTGCTGTCCTAGGGAAAACTTAAATCGGGCGCCCCCCTAATGTAAATTTGCCCCACCCCTTCATGTTTAAGATCCACCCCTTCATCTTTAAAAGCCACCCCTTCTTATTTAGGCCCCACCTCTTCCTATTAGAGCGCCACCTCTTCCTCTCTGTACATTAAAAGCGGATGAGTGCTTATATTTTGTTCTTTTGGGTGGTTCTTTTTTGGGTCTCTGGTGGACTGTTTTTAGTCTCCGGTGGTGGCTATGTGGGGTCTCTGTTGGGCTGTGTGAACTCTCAAGTGGCTATGTGAGGTCTCTGGTGGGCTGTGTGGGGTCTCTGGTGGACTGTGTGGGGTCTCTGGTTGGCTGTGTGGACTCTCAAGTGGCTGTGTGGCGTCTCTGGTGGCTATGTGGTCCAAGCATGCCTGGATCCTGGGCTCTGAGATCTAAGAGGTCACATTCTTAGATCTCAGGAGTTAATGCTTGGACTTGTAGTCCTTCAATTCTGGAGGGAGTCACATCCTTCGATCTCATGGGTTCATGCTGGGACCTGTAGTACTTCATTAGTTGGGAGGTGTCACATCCTCAGCTCAGGGGCTCATGCTGGGACCTGTGGTCCTTCAATTTTGGGGGATGTGACTACAAGTTCCAGCATGAACTCCTTAAATTTAAATCTAAGGATGTGACTCCCTCCAAAATTGAAGGACTACAAGTCCCAGCATAAACCCCTGATATTTTAGGATGTAACACCTTAGATCTCACGAGGTCATGCTGAGACCTGTAGTTCTTCACTAGCTTGCGGGGGGTCACATCCTTAGCTCTGAGGGGCTCATGCTGGGACCTGTAGGCTTTCACTTTTGGGAGTCACACATCCCCCAAAAGTGAAGGACTACAAGTCCCAGCATGATCCCCTCCTCTTTGTATGGGTATCTGGCTCTGCAGTGACTGTGCCCAGCTCCCTCATGATGACACTGTCTGCACACACTGTTCCACACCTCAGATTTTAGTTTCCTTCCCTCAGAGCATGCCGGAGGCCCAGAGAAGATCATAGAGGAGGTGGGAGGACCGTGGAGAGCACTAGGCACAGAGGAGGAGGAAGTTAAATCCTCCTCCGCTTTGAATGCTGGGGCTGCCTCAGCTTCCCTCTGCTTTAGGGCAGGGAGTCAGGGACATAACATAACTGGTTGCTAGATGCCTGGCGGCCTTAGCAACTAGTGGCCAGTAGAGCCCTCAGCCAGGGGTGGAGGTGGAGCCAGTGCTACGGGTTCCTAAACTAAAGCGGCACTATCTCAGTACAGTCTATCTCAGCCTCTGCGGTGGCCTATTTTCATGGCTTGACAGACTGCTCACTAGTGTCCCTTCTGCCAGTGGAAGGGGGGACGCGTTACCCCCTAAAAAAAACACCGGAGGCAAACGCCCTGTTTGCCTTGTGGTAGATATGTCCCTGTCTGTAATTATTACTATTATTATTGTGATTACAACAGGTATTTATATAGTGCTGTCAATTAAGTCAGGCCTTTACATATATTGTACATTCAAATCAGTCCCTGCCCTCAAGGACCTTACAACCTAAAGTTATTACCTCACTTACATACATATACTAGGGCCAAATAAGACAGTAACCTATTAACCTAGCATGTATTTTGGAGTGTGGGAAGAAACCAGAGTACCTAGAGGAGACCCATGCAAGCACAAGGAGAACATGCAAACTCCATGCAGGTAGTATCCTGATTGGGGTACGTACTGAGGACCCCAGCACTGCAAAGCAAGAAATGCTTCACAAACAGAAATGCAGCCCCTGGATAGAAGCCAGCTTCCTGCAGTTGCAAGATAGGCCCCTTTCATCCTTTTTTTATCCATCCATCAACGGAAGACAAACGGACGACAATGCATTCCTTTGGACTAGGGATGAGCCGAACACCCCCCTGTTCGGTTCGCACTAGAACATGCGAACAGGAAAAAAGTTTGTTCGAACACGCGAACACCGTTAAAGTCTATGGGACACGAACATGAATAATAAAAAAGTGCTAATTTTAAAGGATTATATGCAAGTTATTGTCATAAAAAGTGTTTGGGGACCTGGGTCCTGCCCCAGGGGACATGGATCAATGCAAAAAAAAACTTTTAAAAACAGCCATTTTTTTTCAGGAGCAGTGATTTTAATAATGCTTAAAGTCAAACAATAAAAGTGTAATATCCCTTTAAATTTCGTAGCTGGGGGGTGTCTATAGTATGCCTGTAAAGGGGCGCATGTTTCCTGTGTTTAGAACAGTCTGACAGCAAAATGACATTTCAAAGGAAAAAAGTCATTTAAAACTACTCGCGGCTATTGCATTGCCTGTCCGACAATACACATAGAAGTTCATTGATAAAAACGGCATGGGAATTCCCCACAGGGGAACCCCGAACCAAAATTTAAAAGAAAAAATTACGTGGTGGTCCCCCTAAATTCCATACCAGGCCCTTCAGGTCTGGTATGGATATTAAGGGGAACCCCGGACAAAATTTTTTAAAAAAACGGCGTGGGGTCCCCCCAAAATTCCATACCAGACCCTTATCCGAGCATGCAACCTGGCAGGCTGCAGGAAAAGAGGGGGGGACAAGAGAGCGCCCCCCCTCCTGAACCGTACCAGGCCACATGCCCTCAACATTGGGAGGGTGCTTTGGGGTAGCCCCCCAAAACACCTTGTCCCCATGTTGATGAGGACAAGGGCCTCATCCCCACAACCCTGGCCGGTGGTTGTGGGGGTCTGCGGGCGGGGAGCTTATCAGAATCTGGAAGCCCCCTTTAACAAGGGGACCCCCAGATCCCGGCCCCCCCCCCTATGTGAAATGGTAAGGGGGTATACCATTTCACTAAAAAACTGTCAAAAATGTTAAAAATGACAAGAGACAGTTTTTGACAATTCCTTTATTTAAATGCTTCTTCTTTCTTCTATCTTCCTTCATCTTCTTCTTCTTCTTCTGGTTCTTCTGGCTCTTCTGATTCTTCCTCCAGCATTCTCGTCCAGCATCTCCTCCGTGGCGTCTTCTATCTTCTTCTCCTCGGGCCGCTCCGCACCCATAGGAAAAAATACGGGGTTGCGCTAATACCTGTGTACCTTAATATAAAATCTACAGTGAGAAGATATTTATATAATGGCTATAGTTAAACCAAAGATAATGTGCAAATATTAAATGGTGAAAAAAGTCCCATCAAGTGAAACATCAAATATAATAACTAAGTGAGTCCAAATCACCAACAGAAACCAAAAAAAGTCCAAGTGATGATTGGTATTAATCCGTGACAGCAAGGGAGGGTCCACCACCAGAAAATGGAAGGGGTTGCTCCTTACCAGATGGCCATGACCCCCCACCACAGAGGATCACAGCCAGCAGAAATCTTTAAAAACCAGAATTTAGGAACTGCCAACGATGTCCACCAGAGGTCCTCTCATCATCAGCCATACCAACGAACCCATGGCAAAGATACCATAAAACATAGAGGAAGCTCACATAGTGTAAAACTGATAAATTTATTTTGAATAAAAACAAGTAACAAAAATGCACACTTACAAAGCGTGATGTAGTAAACAGCCTTAAGTCCGGCTCCGTGGCCACCGGAGCTCGGACAAACCCGTCCTGCTGGAATGCGGTTTGCTTGGGGGTGACGTCAGCGCGTCGTCTGGCTCCGCCCTACGCGTTTCGTGACATCATCACGTCTTCCGGGGGCACAGGCGGCGCGCTGCGTCACCTTCCTCCAGCATTCTCGTCCAGCATCTCCTCCGTGGCGTCTTCTATCTTCTTCTCCTCGGGCCGCTCCGCACCCATGGCATGGGGGGAGGCTCCCGCTCTTCTCTTCATCTTCTTCTCTTCTTCATCTTCTTCCCCGGGCCGCTCCGCATCCATGCTGGCATGGAGGGAGGCTGCCGCTGTGTGACGGCGTCTCCTCTTCTGACGGTTCTTAAATAACAGGGGCAGGGCCACCCGTTGACCCGCCCCCCTCTGACGCACGTGACTTGACGAGACTTCCCTGTGACGTCACAGCAGGGCTGTTCCAGGAGCCTGCGGCTGCCCACTCAGCCTCTTTGCAGCCGCCCATTCAGTTCACGGCATGGCTGGGGGGCAGAAACTAGAGGTCAGCTGACTGGTGAGCAATGTGAAGTGGGAGATCCCCAGGCACTATATACTTTGAACAGCAGTATATATACTATACCTGCCCTATATACTCTGCAGAAAATTGGGCCTTAGGTGTTGGTGGTACAAGAACACTGTAAGCCCTCACAGTTACTCTTGATGGGCGCAGGACTGGGCCCTGCTGTGAAGTCTTATATCAAGAATTGCAATAACATGCCACTGTTAAACAGGGGCAGAAAAATTGGGCCTTGGGTGGTGGTTCCACAACACTGTAACTCCTCACAGATACTCTTGTTGGACGCAGGAATGGGCCCTGGCAAAAAGTGAAGAGAGGACGGCCGCACTCCCGTATAATGCCTTTATTTACAAAAACTTAGTCCATACACCAGAGACACAGGTACAGATGAATGCTGACGCGTTTCGCACCGTTACTGGCACTTAATCATAGCTGTAGGACCACCGACCCCAATTTTTCTTTTATACACATAAAAAACAAATAGACACCTGACTGATTGTATCTAATCCAGATTGCGATCAGCTGTGGTCCTACAAAAGCTTTCACACATGTGAGGGAGGAATGGTTACAGAGCCGATCAAGGTAAGCAATATGTTAAATAGTTTTAACCCATGGAGAGAAAAAAGAAAGTGAATGATAAGTACAAATTCAAATTGCTTCATAGCTTCACAGTCAAATAGGTAAGCTGGAACAGATCGCTCTCCCGTACACTCCATACATACAATGTACTTGTATATCAATGTGTGTCTACCAAATACCCGATTAAAAACATTAAGTGAGGCATATACATCGATAAGTGCACAAGAACAAAACATGCAACATTAAAATATGTGAAAGGATTCTAAAAATGTGTGTATACACATCGTTATGTGTGTGTGGTTAAATGTCGCCGAGCGGGCCCTGCTGTAAAATATTAGATCAAAAATTGTAATTACATGCCCCTGTTAAAAGGGGCATGCAATTACATGCCCCTTCTGTGAAAAGAAATGGCATTTTGGAACCTGTCACTGAGGTACAGCACATTTCACAAATTCACGAAAGGGAGCAGAGTCTACCAACTGAAAAGGCAGTAGTTGCAGTGCAAGTAATTTGGCCAAGCTAGCATTTAGATGCTGAGCATGTGGATGGCTGGGACCGAATTTCTTTTTACGGTTCAGCAACTGGGGTAGGGAAATTTGCTTGCTAAAATTAATTGGTCGTGTACTGCTAGCAGATTGGCTGCAAGTGCTTGGGACACCTATTGCTATACCTTCATTCCTCTCAGTGCAGGTTTTTGAGAGGACTGGAGGTATAGTAGGGTTGGAGATCCCAGATGAGGTGCAAGGAGAAGTCCGCCTTTTTCTTTGATGTGGGTCTTTCAAGTGCTGTTGCCAACGGACTGCATGGCAGGTTGTCATATGTCTGGTCAAGCATGTGGTGCCCAAGCATGTGGTGCTGCTGTTCTGGCCACTCTTGATCCACTTCAGACATAGGTTGCAAACAGCAACTGTGCGATCTGCACACATGTCGAAAAAAGCCCACACCAAGGAACTTTTAAAAGTCAGCGGGGAGTCAGCAGCACCCTGCACCTGCGGAGCTCTGCAGTGTGATGCTATAGGGCGGCTGCCCTTAAGCTGTACCTAGAGCACATCCTGCCACGGAGTTGTGCTGCCTCCTCCTCCTCTCTTCTCTCAGGCACCCAAAGTACAGTCAGTGACCTCATCATCCCCTCCCTCCTCGTCACTGGAGCAAACTTGGCAGTATGCTGCAGCTGGGGGAACATTACTGCCAGTTTCTTGTGCTTCTGTGGCACCCCCTCTCTCTAGGCTCATGTTATTCCCTTCCTCAACCTGGGAACCAACATCTGAAACCTTCAAATCGCTGCACATCCTCCAGCAGCATGTACCCGACACTGTGGTTGAATAATTCTGGGGACTCCTCCATGCATGATGGTGGGGCTACGGAAGAAGTGACTGTGGATGAGGAGCCGGTGGAATAGGCCGCTTTGGCAGCTGCGTTGGAGGGCAAACTACTCTGAGCCTGTGTGATGGAGGAGGAGGACGGCTTTGTTATCCACTCCACCAACTCTTCTGCATGTTGTGGCTCAATAACACGGCCAGCAGCAGAAAAAAGGACAAGCGTGCCCTACGGCCACCTGCAGAGGATGCACCATGTCCACGACCACCACTGTTGACTGTAGACACAGAGTCTGCTTGCCCTCTTTTAGTGGCCTGTAAGCGTCTGCCTCTCCTTGGTGGCCTTCCGGACATGATTTATTTTTTGTTTGGCAACACCAAACTACACTGTATTAGATACTGTGTACACTGCCTGAAGTGTATTAGAAACTGTACACACTGTATTAGCTACTGTGTACACCACCATAAATGTAGTAGAAACTGTACACACTGTATTAGATACTGTGTATTACCCTTTTTATCAGGATTTGAAACTGAGTTTTTTCAGTAAAAACCTGAGTTTTTGTAAAGTTTGCATAGTTTATGCATTGTTAAAGCTTTGATAAATAAAAAGAAAAAAAAAACTAAAGCCAAAAAACCTTTAATTTGCATAACATTTGTGCATTTTGTATAGACGTTGTTCTGGTCTGGTCTGTTCAGGTATTGTTTTTCTGTTCCAGGCAGAGGCTGATCAGACGGTAAGTTGATTTGTCTTACTTGCAGTCTTCTACTCATTACAGACTCCCAGAACACTCTGAAATCAGAACTGCTGCCATATGACCCTATATCCACAGCTATAAATGTATAATTGCTATCACAGATAGCCATGAGAACCAATGAGAAAAATTTCATGAACTTATAAAATCTTGACCTGGAACCAGGAGGCATTTTGTATATGGATATGCTTCCCACCAAGGGCTCCTATGCAGTTTGTAAAGTTTGCACGATTCCAAAATCCATCAGCTATTCTTCTCCACATTTCCATCTGGTAATGGCATCACTGATGGACACAGCCCTTCCCATATGGCTAGGCAGGTATCATGCGCTATCTCTGAAATAGTTGTAATTGCCTGTAAAAAAATATGTTTTAAGGAGGTATAGGACTGGCCATTTGCAAGAAACCTAGAAAAAATTGAACATCTTTTTTTTAGCTTCTTTCTGCAGCAGCACTCAAAGGTAAAATACCATTCTTCTAAACATAAGATGTATACAATATTTATAATATATACATATATACTGTATATACAGTATCTCACAAAAATGAGTACACCTCTCACATTTTTGTAAATATTTTATTATATATTTTTTTGTGACAACACTGAAGAAATTACACTTTGCTACAATGTAAAGTAGTGAGTGTACAGCTTGTATAACAGTGTAAATTTGCTGTCCCCTCAAAATTACCCAACACACAGCCATTAATGTCTAAACCGCTGGCGACAAAAGTGAGTACATCCCTAAGTGAAAATTTCCAAATTGGGCCCAATTAGCCATTTTCCCTCCCAGTGTCATGTGACTCGTTAGTGTAACAAGGTCTCAGGTGTTAATGAGGAGCAGGTGTGTTAAATTTGGTTTTATCGCTCCTACTCTCTCATACTGGTCACTTGAAGTTCAACATGGCACCTCATGGCAAAGAACTCTCTGAGGATCTGAAAAAAAGAATTGTTGCTCTACATAAAGGTGGCCTAGGCTATAAGAAGATTGCCAAGTCCCTAAAACTGAGCTGCAGCACAGTGACCAAGACCATACAGTGGTTTAACAGGACAGGTTCCACTCAGAACAGGCTTCAGCATGGTCTACTGAAGAAGTTGAGTGGATGTGCTCAGTGTCCTATACAGAGGCTGTCTTTGAGAAATAGACGTAAGATGCTGCCAGCATTGCTGCAGAGGTTGAAGGGGTGGGGGGTCAGCCTGTCAGTGCTCAGACCATACACCGAACACTGCATCAAATTGGTCTGCATGGCTGTCGTCCCAGAAGAAAGCCTGTTCTAAAGATGATGCACAAGAAAGTCCACAAACAGTTTGGTGAAGACAAGCAGACTAAGGACATGGATTACTGGAACCATGTCCTGAGTTCTGATGAAACCAAGATAAACTTTTTTGGTTTAGATGGTGTCAAGCGTGTGTGGAGGCAACCAGGTGAGGAGTACAAAGACAAGTGTGGGGCTGCATGAGTGCTGCCGGCACTGGGCAGCTACAGTTCATTGAGGGAACCATGAATGCCAACATGTATTGTGACATAATGAAGCAGAGCATGAACCCCTCCCTTTGGAAACTGGGCCGCAGGGCAGTATTCCAACATTATAATGACCTCAAACACATCTCCAAGATGACTACTGCCTTGCTAAAAAAGCTGAGGGTAAAGGTGATGGACTGGCCAAGCATGTCTCGAGACCTAAACCCTATTGATAATCAGTGGGGCATCCTCAAACGGAAGGCAGGGGAGCGCAAGGTCTCTAACATCCACCAGCTCCGTGACGTCGTCATGGAGAAGTGGAAGAGGACTCCAGTGGCAACCTGTGAAGCTCCGGTGAACTCCATGCCCAAAAGGGTTAAGGCAGTGCTGTAAAATAATGGTGGCCATACAAAATATTGACACTTTTTCAATGTGGTTTAACCCGACGATGCCCATGTGAAAAGGGGCATATGGTCAATACTCACTACCAAAGCAAAGCGAACATCAAAGGAATGAACGGAAGAATTGTTTTAAAAAGTCCATTTGAACTGAACATGAACTAAGGTAATATAATTCTGGTGAGTCTGCACATGAGCACAGGTATTGAGCACAATTATCAGCTTGAGGTGTGGGAAGATTAAAGGAAATAGGGAAGATGCAAAGTTACATCTTATGTCTGAAAGACTTTGATACAATCTTTGAAGTTATAATTGAATTCACTTGCATTGAGAAGGATGGCACATTTACTTTATGCTTGAGGGATTTTATTTTGTATAATTCTGTGGTGTTACATTTGCATTCACTTGTGTTATGAAATATTGCACATTCATTTTATAATTTAGAATTAGTTACCAGGCTGGAAATTATATAGTTGGTAATGAGTGGGATTACACTTTCAAAGAGCTGCATTAAAACCCAACTCTGGGCAGGAAGAATAAAAAAAACTGCAGTGGGGACGACTCTAGTGAGTGGGTTAAATCATCTTCAGGGGAGGTTGTATCATCTACCTTACCCTCCAGTTTCGGTGCTTTCCTCCTCTCCCTCCAGAGCTCTAGACTGTGAGCAGTCCTTCAGCATCATCGCGTACAATGCACCTTTATTAACTGCACTATATGTGGAGGAGGAAAAAGCAGACATCTCAAGTCTCCAGCGACTCACAGGATACTCCCGCATTTGACGGCAGGCTCACTGACACCCTAGAGTGCAGCACAATCTCCTGGCTGAGCCTGCACTGCCATTCAGCCTGGAGCAGGGCCGGACTGGCCTACCGGGATACCAAGAAATTTCCAGGTAGGCCGCTTGCCCTGAGGCCGCTTTGAGCTGCGGCTGCAGTGGTGCCCATGGCTGATCCAAATGCAGAGTCCTCCTCTCCCTCCCTCCATTTGTGTAATCACAAACAGCGGGTGTCTCCTGCTGTGTCATGCAGCTTCAGTCTTAACTGTTAAGCGGCCGTCCACTGTAACAAAGCCCCGCCTCCTCATCCATGATAGACAGAACACTGATTCAATTTCCCAGATTGTATCAGTGTTCAGTTGACTGTCTATCATGGACAGTGAGGCTGCAGATGGGCACAGTGAGGCTGCAGATGAGGAACAGTGAGGCTGCAGATGGGCACTGATGAGGATACAGATGGGCACAATGAGGCTACATTGTTGGCACAGTGAGGCTGCATTGTTGACACTGAGGCCGCAGATGGGCACAGTGAGGCTGCATTGATGGCTCAGTGAAGCTGCATTGATGGGCACTGACAAGGCTGTATTGTTGGCACAGTGAGACTGCAGATGGGCACTGACGGGGCTGCATTGTTGGCACTGATAAGGCTGCAGATGGGCACAGTGAGGCTGCATTGATGGCTCAGTGAGGCTGCATTGATGGGCACAGTAAGGCTGCATTGAAGGACACTGATGATGCTGCAGATGGGCACAGTGAGGGTGCAGATTGGCACAGTGAGGGTGCATTGTTGGCACTGATGAGGCTGCAAATGGGCACAGTGAGGGTGCATTGTTGGCACTGATGAGGCTGCAAATGGGCACAGTGAGGGTGCATTGTTGGTGAGTGTGACACAACATTATCTTTTAAAGTATTATTTTATTGTGGCATTATATTAGTAATTATCTTTAAAGTATTTTCTTTATCGTACATCATGGGACACAGAGCAGCCATAGTAATTACTATGTGGGTTTTACGCCACCTATAGGTGAATGGACACTGGCACACCCAAAGACAGGAAGTCCCCCTCTATATAACCCCTCCCATACAGGAAGTACCTCATTTTTTTCGCCAGTGTCTTCAAGGTGATGGTCATGGATTACATGTGCTCTTGGAGCATACTTAGAAGTCTGGGGGATTCTATTAGGAATCATGGACTTCAATCGGATCCATTTAAAAAAGCTGTCAGCCAAAAATGGATGGTACCCGAGCTGCATGGAAAAGAATATTCCTTGAAGTTTTGCCTGTGATGCAGCCTTGCGGCGCTGGACCCTGCATAATGGAACCCTGTGTAGTGTTCTGACCAAGGTGCTTTCCTGCAGGGTGCTATACAGGTCCAGAGGAGTGGACCCCACATTAAGGGGGACCCAGTCTCTGAAGGTCTTTATGACAGAGCTCACCGTGATGGGTAAAGTTTGGGCCTTGCTGTGTTTTCTCCAGCAAACACTCCAGCGGGAATGGTAAGTTTAAAAAAAACACAGTGAAGAAAAAACCTGGGAAAGGAACACATTTGGTTCACTTTAAAGGATTTCTTCTGAGTAGCGAATGCCTTGCCTGTTTTTCACCGTTAGAAGGTGTAATGTAACATACCTGCTTGTCACGCTTGTTTTTTTCTGTGTACAGCGCGCCTTTGGACACAGCATTACCTCTCATCCTGGTTGTCAGTTCCCTGGGACCTCCCACCTTCTACCCACAGGCACGCAGCTCTCCCCCAGAGGCTGGTTCTGACAGGGGGGATCAGGGCGGCGCGCATCTCCCCACAATACACAGCCCCTGGGCTATCCCGATAGACAGGACCGCCTCGTCCACGCGCGCGAAGGTCAGATGGAAATAGGCCGTCGCAGGGCGTAGGGGGCGTGGCTTAGGTGCGGCCGGCATGTAGGTGGGGAGCAAGCATGCACGGAGCAGGCCATAAAGTTTGTGACTCTGTGATGAGTCTGGTGGCTGACATGGGAACACAGACTATACTGGGGCAAGTAAGCGCTGTATAGGTGTGGATACATGCATTTAAAGGCACGTCTACGGGCCATTAGAGTTATAGCGGCATTTTTTTGCTGGACTACAGCTCCAACGTTTCAGCCTCTGCATATGTCACCAAGGACAATTTGGCTTCAGCATTAGCTGGGTTGGAAGAAAAATGGCCAACATGGTCACGCCTGTCTCCCAGTCTGGGAAAAAACGCAAAAGGTCCCCTTCTCCCCCTCTTGACCTTCCTGTTTTGGAACAGGAATGGGCGTATGACATTGAGGTGCCATTGGGTGACCGGGAAGAGGGGCAGGCAGATGACTCCTCTTCTGAGAGTTCAATCTCAGAGAAGCCCTTTCCAGCCTCGTAATCCCAAAAGCTGCTGGTCCAATCCCTTACAGAATTGGTCCAATCGGCATATAAATTGCCCCCTGTGGCTGAGGCCCCCTATTCTTCTTTGGGTTCTTTGAAACCTTCACAGGGCCCACATGCTTTCCCTTTACACCCAATGCCTATCTGGGATCACCCAGATAGGCATTTTCTCCCTCCTGTGAGATTTTCTATTTACTAAAAAATGGAGTTTGCCAGGAGTGGATGCTGCTATTTCCTCTGTAAATAGGAGCCTAAATTGTCCAGTAGACAATGTCCAGGTTTTCAAAGATCCAGCCGACAAGCTTTACTTTCTAAGATCAAATGTTCCCAGAGACCCATTAAAATGTTCCAACAGAGGAGCAGGGTATGGGGTTTTATTCAAATCTCTTTACGGTGCCAAAACCAAATGGAAATGTCAGACCCATTCTAGATCTCAAAGATCTAAATTAATTCCTAACCATCCGCTCTTTTCGCATGGGGTCAATCCGGTCAGTCGCTTCCTCTCTGAGAGGAGGAGAATTTCTAGCATCAATAGACATCAAAGATGCATATCTGCATGTGCCAAGCTACCCCGCTCACCAGAAATTTCTCGATTCGAGAAACAACAACGTAATTTTCAGTTTGTGGCTTTGCCCTTCGGGTTAGCCACCGCTCCCCGGGTGTTCACAAACATTTTGGCCCCCCGATATTGGCATGGTTAAGGGTCCAGGGTATATCAGTAATGGCAGATCTAGACGACCTGCTGCTTATAGATCAGTCGGTTACACGACTAGACTGCAGTGTGTCCAGCACGGTCAGATATATGGAGCATCTGGGTTGGATTCTCAACCTAGAGAAGTCAGCCTTACGGCTAGTAAGAGACTAGAATACTTGGGTCTTTTCATAGACACAGTCCAAGAGAGAATCTTTTTGCGTCAGATGAAGGTCAGGGCTATAAGAGATCTGGTCCGTATGGTCAAGGGAAAAAAAGGATCCCTCCATTCTCCTTTGCATAAGGTTGCCAGGGAAAATGGTGGCTTCATTCGAAGCTATTCCCTATGCCCAATTTCATTCTAGATACTGTTGCAAAACAGTATTCTATCTGCTTGGAACAACAAGCTTTGGACTACCTAACGTATCTGTCCCCAAAGGTACACCAGAGTCTCAATTGGTGGTTAATAGCCAGAAATTAGCAGAAGGGGAAATCCTTCATGCCGGTAACCTAGAAGATAGTAACAACAGATGCCAGCCTCTTGGACTGGGGAGCAGTTCTGGAGGAGGCCACTGTCCAGGGGAAGTGGTCAAAGACTGAAAAAGCCTTGCCCATCAACATTCTAGAGATTCGGGTGGCGCGTCTGGCTCTAATATCTTGGACTTTAAGGTTGCAGGGTTGTCCTGTCAGGATACAATAGGACAATGCCACAGCTGTAATACTGGTAGCCCCGGCATGGCCCAGAAGAGCCTGGTTTGCGGAGATCATAAGGTTGGCAGTAGGGAAACCGTGGGCTCTTCCATTTCGTCCAGACTTGCTTTCGCGAGGTACATTCACTAAATTTAATGGTTTGGCTATTGAAATCCAAATTTTAAAGGATCGGGGGCTCTCGGGCTCAGTGGTGACTACCCTGATTAATGCAAGGAAGCCGGCCCCTAGGGCCATTTATTATAGGATCTGGAGGTCCTATGTTTCCTGGTGTGAAGCCAAGAGATGGCTTCCTCGAAAATATGTTATAGGGAGAATTCTTGCCTTCCTACAATTGGGAGTAGAAATGAAGTTAGCCTTGAGTACCATCAAGGGTCAGATCTCGGCCTTGGCAGTACTTTTTTAAAGACCGCTTGCATCACATTCTTTGATTCAGACATTTATACAAGGGGTAACTCGTATAACTCCATTGTGCCCATGGGATTTTAATTTAGTTTTATCGGTCTTGTAAAGACAACCCTTTGAGCCTTTGCGCCATATTCCCTTGATCCTTTTGACAAGGAAGTTGATTTTCTTGGTTGCAGTAACTTCGGCAAGGAGAGTGTCAGAATTGGCAGCTTTTTCCTTTAAAGAGCCATACTTAATTATTCATAATGACAAGGTGGTGTTGTGTCCTCATCCAACCTTTTTGCCCAAGGTAGTGTCCAGTTTTCATTTGAACCAAGATGTCTCCTTGCCTTCATTTTTTCCCAGAACCTCACCCAGAACCTGTTGTATTCTCTCAAGGTGGTGAGAGCTGTCGGTGTCTATCTGAAGGTGACAGCTCAGATAAGAAAGACTGATGCTTTATTTGTGCTGCCAGATGGGCCCAAAAAAGGATAGGCGGTGTCAAAATGGACACTTTACCAGTGGATTTGTCAGGTTATAATTCAGGCTTATGGATTGAAAAGCAGGGTCCCACCTTTTCAAATTAGAGCGCACTCTACCAGGGAAGTAAGTGCTTCATAGGCAGTGCGTCATCAGGCCTCTATGGCTCAGATTTGCAAGGCTGTGACTTGGTTGTCAGTACATACATTTACTACATTTTACCAGATGGATGTAAGGTGGCAGGCGGATGCCGCCTTTGGCCGCAGTGTACTGCAGGCAGCAGTATAGGTCCTCACGTCTGATGGCGGCCTCCTTTGATATGTGTCTCCTCCCCTCAAGGGCATTGCTTTGGGTCATCCCACATAGTAATTACTATGGCTGCTCTGTGTCCCGTGAGGTACCATAAAGAAAATAGGATTCTTAATACAGCTTACCTGTAAAATATTTTTCTTGGAGTACATCACGGGACACAGAGGTTCCTCCCCTCTTGCTGGGATATACATTGCTTTGCTACAAAACTGAGGTACTTCCTGTATAGGTCTTTGGGTGTGCCAGTGTATATTCACCTATATGTGGCGTATAACCCACATAGTAATTACTATGGCTGCTCTGTGTCCCGTGATGTACTCCAAGAAAATTATTTTATAGGTAAGCTGTATTAAAAATCCTATTATTTTATTATAGTATTTTATTACAAATGGGGGGAGGGGTTGTCGACACAGGGCATGACCTCCCTGAAATGAGCTTGCCACCTCCCTGAAATTAGTTTTTGCAGGTTGGGATGTCTGAAAAAGTGTGGCTGTGGACAGGAGAACCTTAGAAAGGAGGCTTTGCGGGACCAATTGTATCGCTGGAGGGACCTTGCTGGATCAAGTGATAATATATTACACCCCTTACATTTCTTTACCCATAAAAAAGAAGCCTGCTTTTTTCTTGTGCCCAGGATTGGGCTTTAACTGATTGTGTGTCACTGTAGCATAAGTGATAGCGCAGTTTTGTATTTTTATCAAAGCCCTTGCCTTTTTTACTGCTGTCTACAGACACAGAAAAGGCCTTTGATCAGATTGACTGGTTGTTTATGTAACAGATACTGCAGAATATAGGTCTATGTGAGAAGATGCTGAAATGGTTCAACTCTTTATATTCTATCCCTTTAGCACAATTAAAATTAATGAACATTTATCTGGATTATTTTCACATTAGGATGGGACCTGATCGGATTTCCCCTTTTCATATGTGGAATTAGATCAAACCCAGATGTCAAAGGATTCAAACATGAGTCTCTGAATACAAAGTACCCGCTTTCATTGATGAACTCATATTCCTCTTATTAGTCTGGAAACCTCTAATTTGTATCCTCAAATTTGCAGTATATTGGAACTCAAAGCATATTGCAAGCTATTAAATTTCAACATGAACTGTTCACATTCTGAAGCCCTTAACATAATTCTCCCCCATGCCTAACAACAACATTTTTAAAATAGCTTCTTGTTTAACTGTTTCAACAAATCATCATTTTTTTTAAGGTAATCAGATCCCCACAGATATATCCTAAGAATATGTTTTAAACAGGAAACATCATCAGCTTGGTTCCATCCAGTGGAATGATCTGGTATAGTGTATGAGCCAATACAAAAATTAGAAAGTTTTCTATTTTTTTCAAATGCCCATATGCTATACTCTGATCAGGGAAATGCAGAAGCATTTACATTGCACAGGCTCAGATGCCTTTTTCAGATTTTAGTTCTAAAGTGTAGTTTCTTGTCATGACTACAGAAGAAGGTGCACACAGCAATCACTACAAGAGATCCCTCTTAGTTTGACCTTTTAATGTATATTCCCACATACTACAAACATGGCATGGCAAAAGAAGCTGAACCTCCAGGGGATCAGTAAGCATGTTTTTCCCCTGCTGGAGCAAATTGGACCATGCTTCATAGGGCGTTTTGCCTTTTTCTGGATCAACTGTGGGTTTAGGATTGTGTATATGGAGGTTTTCAATTTTTTTTTCTGTTGGTTGAACTATATGAAATTGTGTCTTTTTTAAACCTGACTAACTATGTAACTATGAATTATATTACATTCCTATTCACTATTGAACTTGCGGTTACCCAGGACCTGCAACAATATACTTTTTACACTCATTTTGAGTAGTTATAATGGTTTAAGTAAATATTTAACTATACAGTTGTAACCTGGACTGTAGCTGATACCTGCTGTAGAACTTCTTCCTTGCTTCCCTACAGTGTGGACAGGGTTGAACTAAATATTCATTAGTGCAGAAGTGTTGCAGCCATTTTTAAGGAAACCACTTTGCAATTCTCATCTACGGAGTGTCTCTAATACACTAGTTTCTAGTGCAGGGGGCAGCCATATTGGCTTGATCTAATTCAGTCTTAAGCCTCGTACTATCAGGAACCATGAATCAGACCGAGACAGAAGTATAGTTAAATCACACTTGTTTTATAATAATAATAAAAAGGTAAACAGAGTAAGCGTGGTCAAAACAAGCCAGAGTTCAGTAACCGGATCGGGTAGTCAGCCAAGCCAATGTCAGAGAGCCAGAGGTAAATGTAGTAGTACAGCAAGCAGGATCAGAGGCCAGAAGGGACGTCAGCCGAGCAAGTCTTCAATAGGAAAGCAGGAGAAAGTCTCTGTGATGTTGAAAAAGGCGAAAGCAGAGATCAAATGAGCTGGACGGCTTTAAGTAGGCAGGACTGACGAGCAGAATCAACAACACCTGGGTAACTGTGGAGAGAGATGGGAGCTGGCAATTGGCCGACAGCTGAGCGGCCAGCTCAGAGAAGGAAGGGCTGAGCCCAGCCCTGACAGTACCCCCTCCTCAACAACCCCTCCCCCTCGGAGGACCACCAGGCTTGAGGATAAAACGTCTATGGAAATCACGGAGGAGGACAGGGGCATGTACGTCCGAAGGATGAGACCCAAGAGCGTTCCTCCGGACCGTACCCTTTCCAATGCACCAGGTACTGTATGCGCCCACAGAACCTACGGGAGTCAACAATGAACTGTACTTCATACTCCTCATGGTTCTCAACCTGTACAGGGTGAGGACGTGGCACCAAGGTGGTAAAACAGTTGCAGACCAAAGGTTTTAATAAGGAGACATGAAATACATTCGAAATTTGCATATTAGAAGGAAGGTCTAATGCGTAAGCCACTGGGTTAATCCTGCAAAGAATACAGAAGGGCCCAATAAACCAAGGTGCGAACTTCAGTGAAGGAACACGAAGTCGTAGGTTGTGAGATGACAGCCAGACCCTGTCCCCAACCTGGTAGGAAGGCGCAGGCATTTGCGGTCAGAATGGAGTATGTACCTATCATTAGCATGACGCAAAGCCTCCTGGACTTGTGCCCAAGTGGAACGAAGACCACGGAGATGCTCCTCTAACGCAGGAATACTCTGTGGAACAAACGAGTCAGGCAACATGGAGGGTTGGAAACTATAATTCGCCATAAACGGGGACAATCGGGAAGCAGAATTCAAGGCACTGTTGTGAGCAAACTCTGCCCACGGTAATAGGTCTGACCAGTTGTTATGATGGTCAGAAATATAGCAACGTAGGAATTGCTCCGAGGACTGATTGGCTCGTTCTGCGGCCCCATTAGACTGCGGGTGATACGCAGAGGAGAAAGCATGCTGAATTCTCAACTGTGCACAAAAGGCTCGCCAGAACTGGGAGACAAACTGACTACCCCTGTCCGAGACAATTACCTTGGGTAGCCCATGTAAGCGAAAGATCTCCCGAGCAAAAATGGAAGCCAGTTCCTTAGAAGTGGGCAACTTCTTAAGTGAAATACAATGACACATCTTTGAGAACCGGTTAACCACCATAAGGATAACAGTGTTGCATTGGGAGTTGATTAACTCCACAATGAAATCCATAGACAGGGCCTCTCTCCATTGGGTATGGGTTGTAGGAGGCCTACTGGAAGGTGTCGTGGAGTCTTACTCTGAGCACACATGGAACAGGCAGCTACGAAGGCAATTACATCAGCCCATAGACTAGGCCACCAGAATTGTTGGGAAATGGCCCAAGCGAGTTCATTCTTCCCAGGGTGGCCAGCTGCCTTGGGAGAATGGTAAGTCTGGAGCACGGCAGTACGGAGACTCTCCGGGACAAAGCAGCGGTCACAAGGTTTCTCAGGAGGAGCATGGACCTGAGCAGCAAGAATTTTGTCACCCAAAGGAGAAGTAAGCCTGGTGCGAACCGTAGCCAGAATATGATCAGGAGAAATCATAGGAACCGAAATTGGAAGTGGGGGAAAATTGTCGTGACAAGACGTCAGCCCTTACATTCTTAGTACCAGGTAAGAATGAGACAATGTAGTTGAAACTTGACAAGAAAAGAGCCCATCATGCCCTTCTGGGAGAGAGGCGTTCAGCCTCAGACAAGAATGTGAGATTCTTATGATCAGTAAGAATGAGAACTGGTACAATGGTACCTTCGAGGAGATGTCTCCATTCTTTCTAAAATGGGCTAAAATGATCGCCAACAGCTCTCTGTCACCAATCTCGTAATTGCACTCCGCAGGTGACAATTTCTTGGAAAAGTAGCCACAAGAATGCATAACGCTCTCAGAGGTAGGATGTTGAGACAGAAGGGCGACAACACCAGTCTTAGAAGCATCAACCTCAAGGATAAAAGGCAACGTAGGATCAGGATGTGCCAATACAGGAGCAGAAACAAAGGCAGCTTTGAGACTCTCAAAGGCCTTAATGGACTCCGGAGACCAACTCTGTGGGTTACCGTCCTTTCTGGTCATATCAGTCTGGGGCTTGACCAGAGGCGAGAAGTTACAAATAAACTTCCGATAATAGTTGGCAAAGCCCAGGAAACGCTGCAGAGGATGTAAACCCACGGGTCGGGGCCACTGTAGGACTGCCGAAAGTTTCTCTGGGTCCATCGAAAAACCAGCAGTGGAAATGACATAGCTCAGGAATTTAACCTGTTCACGATGGAACTCGCATTTCTCCAGTTTACAATAGAGATTGTTCTCTCTTAGTTTCTGAAGCACACGACAGACATCTGTGTGGTGGCTCTCCAGGGACTTGGAAAATATGAGGATATCATTGAGATAAACCACCACATATACAGTGGGGAAAAAAAGTATTTAGTCAGCCACCAATTGTGCAAGTTCTCCCACTTAAAAAGATGAGAGGCCAGTAATTGTCATCATAGGTATGCCTCAACTATGAGAGATAAAATGTGGAAACAACTTTAGACAATCACATTGTCTGATTTTTTAAAGAGTTTATTTGCAAATTATGGTGGAAAATAAGCATTTTGTCAATATCAAAAGTTCATCTCAATACTTTGTTATATATCCTTTGTAGGAAATGACAGAGGTCGAACGTTTTCTGTAAGTCCTCGCAAGGTTGTCACACACTGTTGCTGGTATGTTGGCCCATTCCTCCATGCAGATCTCCTCTAGAGCAGTGATGTTTTGGGGCTGTAGCTGGGAAACATGGACTTTCAACTCCCTCCAAAGGTTTTCTATGGGGTTGAGATCTGGAGACTGGCTACTCCAGGACGTTGAAATGCTTCTTACGAATCCACTCCTTCGTTGCTCGGGCGGTGTGTTTGGGATCATTTTCATGCTTAAAGACCCAGCCCCGTTTCATCTTCAATGCCCTTGCTGACGAGAGGAGGTTTGCACTCAAAATCTCACGATACATGGCCCCATTCATTCTTTCATGTACATGGATCAGTCATCCTGTTCCCTTTGCAGAGAAACAGCCCCAAAGCATCATGTTGCCACCCCCATGCTTAGCAGTAGGTATGGTGTTCTTTGGTTGCAACTCAGCATTCTCTCTCCTCCAAACTTGACGAGTTGTGTTTCTACCAAACAGTTCTACTTTGGTTTCATCTGACCATATGACATTCTCCCAATCCTCTTCAGGATCATCCAAATGCTCTCTAGTAAACCTCAGATGGGCCCGGACATGTACTGGCTTAATCAGGGGGAAACGTCTGGCACTGCAGGATCTGAGTCCCTGGTGGCGTAGTGTGTTAGCCTTTGTTACATTGGTCCCAGCTCTCTGCAGGTCATTCACTAGGTCCCCCCCGTGTGGATCTGGAATTTTTGCTCACCGTTCTTGTGATCATTTTGACCCCACGAGCTGAGTTCTTGCGTGGAGCCCCAGATCGAGGGAGATTATCAGTGGTCCTGTATGTCTTCCATCTTCTAATTATTGCTCCCACAGTTGATTTCTTCACACCAAGCTGCTTGCCTATTGCAGATTCAGCCTGGTGCAGGTCTACAATTTTGTTTCTGGTGTCCTTCGAAAGCTCTTTGGTCTTCACCATAGCGGAGTTTGGAGTGTGACTGTTTGAGGTTGTGGACAGGTGTCTTTTATATTGATAACAAGTTCAAACAGGTGCCATTAATACAGGTAATGAGTGGAGGACAGAAGAGCCTCTTAAAGAAGAAGATACAGGTCTGTGAAAGCCAGAAATCTTGCTTGTTTGTAGGTGACCAAATACTTATTTTCCACCATAATTTGCAAATAAATTCTTTCAAAAATCAGACAATGTGATGGTCTAGATTGGTTTCCACATTTTGTCTCTCATTATTGAGGTATACCTATGATGACAATTGCAGGCCTCTCTCATCTTTTTAAGTGGGAGAACTTGCACAATTGGTGGCTGACTAAATACTTTTTTGCCCCACTGTAACTGCAACAACTCTCGGAGGGCATTGTTAATGAATTCCTGGAAAACTGCCGGGGTGTTACAAAGGCCAAAAGGCATTACGAGGTATTCATAATTGCCTGTTCTGGTAATTAAACGCAGTTTTTCACTCGTGGCCCTCCTTAATCTGCACGAGATTGTATGCCCCTCTCAAATCAAGCTACGTAAAAACCGTTGCTCCCTTGAGGCGGTCAAATAACTCTGAAATCAACGGAATTGGGTAGGCATTCTTAATCGTGAAACGATTGAGACCCCTATAATCAATACAAGGTCTCAGTTCACCACTCTTCTTCACAAAGAAGATGCCAGCACCAGCAGGAGACGAGGATTTGTGGATGAAACCTCGAGAAAGTGCGTCTGCAACATACTCCTCCATGGCCTTATCCTTCAAAACCGACAAAGGGTAAACCCGGCCACGAGGAGGTATGGCACCAGGTTGAAGGTCAATTGCACAATCATAAGGCTGGTGTGGAGGGAAACTACCGGCTTGAACTTTGTCAAAGACATTGCTAAAATCGCTGTACTCCTACGGCAAGGAGGAGAGTGAAGAGGTGCACAGGACCTTGACTACCTTCTGGAAGCATGTCTCACTGCATTGAGGTGATCAAGAGAGAACCTCAGCATGGAACCAATCAAAAGAGGGGTTGAGCCTTTGTAACCAAAGATAACCAATAACCAGCAGAGACCTAGGTGAGGAAATAACTTGGAATTGGATTATCTCATGGTGAAAAGCCCCTACAGCCATGGACACCGGAACCGTCTCATGAGTCACATGAGCAGGCTGTAGAGGTCTCCCGTCAAGAGCCTCGATGGCAAGTGGAGTGTCACGTAGCTGCAGCGGAATCGAGTGCTGCGATACAAAGACAGCATCAAAGTATATCTCAACTGGTTGAGAAACCCTCTGCATTGAACTGGATCGCCCCCAAATCGCTGGGGAAGGGGAGCGGAACCAGACATACCTCTTATAGGGGTAATACTCGAGGCGGGTGCCTGCACAGAGACTGGCACAGCAGCAGGGGCAGCCTGAAACACAGGTTGTACTGGAGTAGCCACAGTGGGAGATTCCAGGTGAGCCGTGTGACTCAGGAGCGTTTGTAACGCTATGGCAAACTGATCCATGCGGTGATCTTGCTCATCCAATCTGGAAAAAATATTACCAACAAGTGGATTGACTGTATCTTCTGAATTCATGGCCTTCGCCTACTATCAGGAACCATGAATCAGACCGAGACAGAAGTATAGTTAAATCACACTTGCTTAATAATAATAATAATAATAATAATAATAAAAAGGTAAACAGAGCAAGCGTGGTCAAAACAAGCCAGAGTTCAGTAACTGGATCGGATAGTCAGCCAAGCCAATGTCAGAGAGCCAGAGGTAAACGTAGTAGTACAGCAAGCAGGATCAGGAGCCAGAAGGGACGTCAGCCGAGCAAGTCTTCAATAGGAACACAGAAGAAAGTCTCTGTGATGTTGACAAAGGCGAAGGCAGAGATCAAGTGAGCTGGACGGCTTTAAGTAGGCAGTACTGATGAGCAGAATCAACAACAGCTGGGTAACTGTGGAGAGAGAGATGGGAGCTGGCAATTAGCCGACAGCTAAGCGGCCAGCTCAGAGAAGGAAGGGCTGAGCTCAGCCCTGACATGTACACACGATCGTCAACATGTTCACCAACAAAACTGTGGAATTTTGTCCGAAGGGCGTTGGCCGAAACTTGTCTTGCATACACAGAGCCACACAATTGTTGGCCAACAATTACGAATGTAGTGACGTACTAGACCTACTACAAGCCGATAAAAAGGAAGTTCAATAGTCATGTGCCAGCCTTTGGGCTCCTTCTGCTAATCTCGTGTTCAGGGGCGTTTCTAGGTGGCAAAAAGACCAGGGGCTTCAGCCCAAAGTCCAAGGCCGGCATGGGGGGGGCACTGTGGTGGCACGGGGTTTTATGGCTGGGTGGTGGGGTTGTGTGGTGGGGGTAAGCTCACTTGCTGGTTGCTGCCTGGCTTACCGGTGCCCATCAATGCTGACCACTAAACTCACCTGCCTGCCACACTGACCTAACTACCTGACACACACTGACCTACCTACCTGACACGCGCTGACCTACCTGACGTACACTGACATACACACACTGACCTACCTACCTTACATGTACTGACCTAACTGACATACATACACTGACCTACCTAACATACACTGACATACCTGACATACATACACTGACCTACCTACTTGACATACGCTGACCTGCCTAACATAAACTGACCTACCTACCTGACATACATACAATGACCTACCTGACATACACTGACCTACCTAACATACACTGACCTACCTACCTGACATACACTGACGGTAGTGACACACACTGACCTATCTGACAGGAGACTTCATGTGTTCTGCAGCAGCAGCTCAGCCGTGGTGTCCGGTGTGCACCCATCTTCACAGCAGGCAGCCGGAGGAGGACAGCTGAGGAGGGATCTCACGCGACGGCTGCATTGTAATTCCCGCCTTCTGGAGCCTGCAGCGCCTATGATGGATGTCACATGTCCCGTGGTCCCACCATTGGACCAGTGGGACGTCCATCAGCTCTGCAGGCTCCAGAAAGCGGGACCTGCTATGTGACTCGGCCGCACTCGGCGGCATTCAGGATAAGATCGGTCCCCGCTCAGTGGCACTCGGGGCTATAAATAGAACTGTGCCCACTCGAGACTTGGGGCTTTTGGGGACCCAATCGGGGCTTCAGCCACGGTGAGCCCCCCCTGCTGACGCCACTGCTCGTGTTAGTAGAAGTTTGGTGAGTGTCGATTCGAGCTTTTCAGCTCGTGCTTGTCAGTTCGTTTCTGTTTTTGGGGTCGTACTTGTCAGTTCGTTTCTTTTTTTCTCCAGGGTCTGAAGTTCACAACTGGGATCTCCCCTCAGGCTCTGGGACGCATTATTCCAGAGACCTGTTTTGCCATTATCCAAGTCCTGCAGAAGGACTATATTCGGGTAAGTTTTAGCCTTTAACATCACATATGTATTTAATGTTTGTATTAATTTCTTCATTCCATAATTACCATTATTGTAATATGCTGTGAATGTCCTCTTTGTCCTCATGCATGCTGTAAGCTTTTAAAGTTCCTTTTTTGTCCTTCATGCATATTTGCCTTCACTAACCTCCCCAGCATGCTATCCTGGGCCCATACACACCTAGCCTAGTAACTTAACAATGTATTTTGTCAGCTTCATTTTTGTGCTTACCCTAAAGACCCCCTAAAATGTGTACAAATGTTCTTGTTGTCCTCAAATTCAGGCGGAGCGCAGGAGGCCATTTTTTGGAGCACAAACTCATGTGGAACCCCCCCCCAAAATGCTAAGTTAATCTATACCAGTACTCTATCTGCTGACTTTGCAAAACCCATACACACTATACGTCTTTTGTGGTCATATTTCTGGATGAATTCACCAAAGCATGTGGTGCAAGGGCCTGCCTGAATACTTTCAAATTGTACTGTTGAAAATGTTTGTCTCCTCTTATCTTGATAGGTAATTTATGAATGTAAAAATGTGCTTCAATTTGGACAGTGTGTATCCATATTTTTGGATTATGACACTTACCTGTCCAGTGGGCTGCAAATAGTGTAAGTAAGGAGGGGCTGGCCAAAGTATCACGCATTATTTATGCATTCAGCCCTCATGAAAGTGGAGAGGGTTACCTGTCCAAAACAGCTACCTATTCCCCTTGACCATAACATTTTTAGAATGGGCCACCAGAGAGGGTGAGAAATCTGATAAGTTGACCTTATACTTTTATTTTTAAATACTCATGTAAATACATGTTATACTTGTGTATGTATGTTATGTTGGCCAAGAATGTTTTGTGTCAAATCTGCTTGCAATGTTATGTGCAAAAGTAGTAATTTTTTTTTCTTGTTTGACTTCACAGTTTCCTTCCAACCCACAGCAATGGCAGGCTGTTGCAGCCCAATTTCACCATCAGTGGGATTTTCCCAACTGTGGTGGGGCGATTGATGGGAAGCATGTCCGTATTGTCCCACCACCCAACTTGGGCTCTTATTATTATAACTATAAGGTCTTTTGCAGCATAGTCATGCTAGTGGTAGTATCTGCAAATTATGAGTTCCTGTACCTGGAAGTTGGGAAGAACGGCCGCAACTTGGACAGAGGAGTGATTGCACAGACCGAATTCTATCGTCGGCTACAGAATGGCAACTTACATTTGCTACATTTGCTACCTCCTGAGGGGAATGTCGAGGGCCTCAATTTTGTCTTTGTGGCGGATGAGGCCTTTGCTCTGGGGGAACATCTTATGAGGCCCTTTCCTATAAGGAACCTCACCCCAGATCAGAGGATCTACAACTACAGGCTCTCTCATGCCCAAAGGGTTGTGGAAAACGGCTTTGACATACTATCCAGTCTGTTCAGGCTGTTTCTAACATCAAATAACCTGGCCGAATACAAGATAAACCATGTCTTATTGTGCTGCTGTATACTGCACAATTACTTACTTAGAAATGCAAGCAGCTACCTTGCCTCACTTCAAAGTGAGGTTGACTTTTCAGTGTCAGGCCCAGCTGATCCTGGTGTGATGATGGCTCTAGAAAGTGGTCATGCTGGGTTGCCCTCCCAAACTGCCTGAGATGTCCAGCAACGATATATGGACTACTTTGTGGGTAGAGAGGTATTGGTTTTGCAGCAAAATGTTGCTGATCAGGAATAAATCTTTGATTTGATACTAAACTCATATTTCATTTGAATTACTGTTTGTGTTTCTTATCTGTCTCCTAGGTTCTCAAATGGACTTAATTTTGGCCATTTTTCTACAATAGTGCAAACATAACTTATTTGCTTCATGAGGTGACAATCTCTTCTTCAGCTAACTATTATGTTGTGCTGTGGGTCTGCTACACACACACACACAATGTTATTGTTGTTAATGTATGCAATGCATTAATGTTAAAAATATTCAGCCTTTTCAACTCCTTTAATTTCTTTGAGGCCCTAAAATTGCCTGAGTTTCCAACATTTTAGAATACATTGTCACTGTAACTACACCAACTTAACAAACACACTGGTAACAAGCACTGAAATAAGAAGCCACATGTTGTTTAATATAAAATATGTTACTACAAGCACATTTACATGTGCATTTTAAAAGGTTTTTGAACAAACCAACATCTTGGTGTATAACATGTATGTTTGCCATTATTTTGCCCTTTTTGGGGGCCAAACAAGCATGTTTAAAAACATAAGATACACATCCCCAACTCAGGAACTTACAAAGTTCGACTTTGCTAAAGTGAAGGCCATATGAGACATTAGCATGCCTTCCAACTTTTTGAGATGGGAATGAGGGACACCTATCAGCAAAAGTATACAGGCATAGGACACACCCCTTGCCATGCCCCCTTAAAGGAGAATTGTACAAAAAACAAGATTGATTAAACCCACAACTGCTTTTTTTACCACTACTATTATTTTATATTGGCTTTTGGAATTTACAAATGCAGCAATTTAGAAATCTGATCAAAGGTTTAGCACTGGAAAACACTTTTTGATATATAAAAAGTGCATTGTATATACATCTATATAGATCAGACCAAAATGATGGACAAATGAGGAGGAATGAGGGACAGAGTGACATTGCTCCAAATCAGGGACAGTCCCTCGAAATCAGGGACAGTTGGGAGCTATGCATTAGTATCCCAAAACTGTTGATGTTGCCTTCCTCAGATGGGGTGATCTCACCCCTCTAAAAGACAAAATTTGAAGCCACGTACACGTAAAGGCATACCTGTTAAATATCCCTTGTGCCCCCCTGACTAAAATGTGTGTAGGTACAAACAGGTTAGTTTCTAAAGCCCCAAAACACACAGTGTGTCAACATGTGCTAGCTCCCATCATGGATTATCAATAGAAGTGTTTCAGGTTTCCTCTCACCTACTTTAGTATGGAGGAAGGGGTTGCACCCCCAAAACGTGTATATTGATATCCCGTGATGGCACATGTTGACACACTGTGTGTTTTGGGGCTTTAGCAAACTAGATGTAGGGAAAGATACACATTTTAGGCATGGGATGGCATGGGGGAGGCATGAGGGAAATAAGAATATTTTGGCACCATTTGTGGGCATCTTCAAATTTTGGCTTTGCGATTCTTAAAAACACATAAAGATTACAATTAACATTACTTAGGGCAGTGTTTCCCAACTCTTCTTCTCCGGATGCATTCCCAGGTCATGTTTTCTATAATTTTTGATTTTGGCACAGATGATGATGCTATTTTCCAGGTTAGTAATTCACACAGTCGTTTTTCTACTGAGGAAAATACAGAAAACAGGACCTGGTGATGCACCTAGAGAAGTGGAGTGGAGAAACACTGACCTTGGACACTAAAGCCTAGGTTCACATTGGAGCGATTTGCCATGCAATTTGAGAGATAAAATCGCATGACAAGTTGCAGCCTATTGGAGGCAATGGCACTGTTCCAATTGGTGCGACACAGAATTAGTGGTGCCGCACCAATTTGCAAAAGTAGTTCCTACACTACTTTTGGTGATTTTAGGTGCGACTTCAATAGACATCTGGGCATGAAGCCACACAAATGTAATCAAATTAAAACTGTACAAACACATGTACAGCATAACGAAAACAAAAAAACATGTTTGGTTTTTAAATTTTAGCTAAAATATTGATGATGTTGATAACTCTGTTTTGTAGATCAAGCATGTTTTCTTTCATGTTCTCCTATTCCCTATTGCAAACCAAGAGCTCACTGATAAGTATTTGTGCACTTGCACTGCTGAAGTGATTTTGGTCTTCCACAACATTCACATCACCTAAAAAATAAAAAAACACACCATGTTTTAGAAATATGCAGGCATCCATCTATTACTTGAAGCTGTGGTCTCAGACACTGACCTGTGGTCGACACAGTTTTGAGAACTTCACACAGTACTTCCTGCACATCAGCATCAACATCTTCTTCAGGGTGTCTGGTGAGTTGACTTTCTGTATCTTCAGGAGGTGCTAGGTTACTAGTGTCAACACACAGCTCAGATGTCCCTCTTCTTTTCTCCCCTATGTGAATCCAAAAAAGGTATACTTAGCTGATATATGAAACATTGTTTGGAAGTGTCTTCCAATTGTCTGTTTCGGCAGAGTTCCAAGCTGAATACATGATTTTTCCCTTTCCAAAGCAGGAATACTTATCTTTTTTGTGCAAGTTTCACACATGGAGATACCCCTAGTATCCACTGGAGCACCTGTGTGGGACACCATAACAAGAGTGTTATGGTGTCCCACTCTAGTGCTCTTGCGTCCAGATGCGTAAACAGCTGTTGAGTGTCCTCTACTGACACTGAATAAAGTTGGCATTTCATTATAGTTACAAACACATCTAGACAACATTCCAATTAACCTATTTTCATCAAAATAGGCCATAACAAATGCATTTAATGTGCATCTCCTAAAAGCAAAGTATTAGTGGTCGATCAAACAATGTTTAATGTCCTGCGAAAGATTCCTGTGTCCACGAAAATAAAACTTGTCATTTTAAACTGTAGAACAGTAAAGAAAAGAACATGGACCAGCACCAAAGTAATAATAATAGGAACACAGGACAAATACTTTTTTGCAGCACTTTCCTGATCTTTCCATACTGATCTTCCTATCTCAATTTAAAGTCTGACCAGCGTTTTCTCAACTGATCCTTGTTTCGTCGTACCCCAAAATTCCTGTGCAGACTTTTCACAACTTTAGCCATGATCTTGGCCTTTCTGGCATTTGGGTTTCTGTAATGTCCATGCTTCCCATCATAGTCTGCCCTCACTAAGATGTCCACCATCTCCACCATTTCTCAGTGGCTTTCTCCGGGTTTTCCTCATTGCTGCTCTCACCACACACCTGCTGTCTCGTCGTCATTTGCTCTCCCACTGCCCCGAAAGAGAAGAGGCGGGGAATACACTAGAAAGGACAGGAGTGGAGTTTCATGCATGCGCAGTGTATATAAAGCCATAACGCGTGGTCGATGTAACTGCCATAGGAACGATCTGGGAGTGGAGGATGAATGATCGACATCGTCAAAAGGAAACATAAAACAAAGGTATAATTCTAAGTTGGGGCATCAGTGATTAGTGGCCTATACTGCTTATAGATTGAGGCCTAGATTGGGACCAGATTATTTATGAGTTTAGCCTGACATTAGGGTTTGTCTTGTGTTCTGTCTTGCAGGCATCTGCTAATTCCTTTCGTTCACAATGGTGGATAAATTCAGCAGTATCGGGAGCTGCCGTGTCTATGGCAAGTCAAAAGTAGGGATTACTCAAATAAAATCAAGAGGAACTCAGCGATGGAGAAACTGTTGGAATTGGTGAAGCCTCTGTATCCCACGGCAGACATCAATTATTTGAAGGCCAAAATTGGTAGCCTGCGTAATACATATGATAGGGAGGGCAAGAAGGTCATGGAATCCCAGAGATTGGGAGCATCAGCAGATGACATATATGTCATCTGTTGGTGCTATAACAGCCTGCATTTTTTTGTCCGACCAAACCGAAACACGCCCATCACTCTCAACGCTTCCTTCCACATCGGCTGAGGCCACAGCTCCTGAGGTCCACCCTGGTCCTTCTACACAGGAAGAAGATGGAGGACCAACGTAGTATGTGTGAGGAGCTGACCCTGAAGCTTCTCAAAAAGGGGAGGATGGGCCAAATTACACCTAAAATCCACATCTGTGATTTAGATGACAATCCTCCACCACCACCACCACAGCCACCCCACCCACCACAGCAGCATGGCGGACCATTTCAAATACAACCCCAACAAGCCCGCTGGGCTGGGGATTTTCACCCCTACAATTTCTAATTTTCTTTTTTGTTTATTTTTTAAATTATGATTTGAGTTGTTCTACTTTATTTATTTTTTGTGCAGAGAATGCATTTTTTATTTAATTTGGTTTATTTGATTTGTTAAAGAATGCCTCAGCTGATGTGGAAGGAAGTGTTGAGAGCGATGACCTGGGTTCGATCTGGTCTGGCAAAAAACGCAGGCTATTTTAAGACCTCAGAGGCCTGGGGACATATATGTCATCTGCTGCTGCTCCCGATCTCTCGGAGTTCACGACTGTATTGTGCACCCTATTAAATGGACTCCTCAGGTTCCCAATTTTGCACTTCACATAATTGATGTCTGCCCTGGGGTACAAAGGCTTCACCAATTCCAAGTGTTTCTCCATCGCTGCCTTCCTCTTGATTTTTATATGACCTTGTGCTCCCTATTAAATAATAAATATTTAGTTTGAAAAATACAGTACTTGGCTATGTGTTTTACTTATAAAAGGACAGTTTGTTTGTGACTAGGCAGGTACATTTCAAAAATACAATGTAAAATTTAACAAGGGACACCAACATAGTGGTATCTTTGAGTTACTACTTACAAGATAATAATGGTGTTGTAACTTGATCCAAAAAAATAGAAAAATATTATTCTGGATATCATTAGAACAAAAAAGCCATTTGAAATTCATTTGGCAGAACTCTGTCAATATCACCAGCAAAGCAGCTGCATTATTATTCTATTATAAAGAAGAAGAGAATGTGCGCTGCATTGAGAGATTTCATAATTTGCTGCGTCGCAAATGTAATATCTCCATAACGAACGCTGGTTTTACAAGACCGACCGCTTCCGGCTCGTCCTTGCTTGCATTTACGTTTGTACTTTGGGCTTTTGTCCGACAGACTTGTGTACACATGGAAAATCAGACAACACACATTTGTCCGCGGAAAATTTTAAAACCTGTTAGCCAACCTGTTGGCATGCAATGCCAAGCTGCTGCTAATAAAGCAAACAGAATATTGGCATGCATTAAAAGGGGGATCAACTCCAGAGATAAAACGATAATTCTCCCGCTCTACAAGACTCTGGTCCGGCCGCACCTGGAGTATGCTGTCCAGTTCTGGGCACCAGTCCTCAGGAAGGTTGTACTGGAAATGGAGCGAGTACAAAGAAGGGCAACAAAGCTAATAAAGGGTCTGGAGGATCTTAGTTATGAGGAAAGGTTGCGAGCACTGAACTTATTCTCTCTGGAGAAGAGACGCTTGAGAGGGGATATGATTTCAATTTACAAATACTGTACTGGTGACCACACAATAGGGATAAAACTTTTTCGCAGAAGAGAGTTTAATAAGACTCGTGGCCACTCATTACAATTAGAAGAAAAGAGGTTTAACCTTAAACTACGTAGAGGGTTCTTTACTGTAAGAGCGGCAAGGATGTGGAATTCCCTTCCACAGGCGGTGGTCTCAGCGGGGAGCATTGATAGCTTCAAGAAACTATTAGATAATCACCTGAATGACCGCAACATACAGGGATATACAATGTAATACTGACACATAATCACACACATAGGTTGGACTTGATGGACTTGTGTCTTTTTTCAACCTCACCTACTATGTAACTATGTAACATTCGTCCGTGGAAAATCCGACAACAATTGTCCAATGGAGCATACACGTGGTCAGATTTTCTGCCAACAGCCTGTCATCACACATTTCCCGTCGGAAAATCCGATCGTGTGTACGCGGCTTTAGAGAAGGATGATTGGCTGATGCAACAAAGCAAGGGGAGGGAGTCTGCGCCTGAGAGAGATAACTACAAGGTTGCAGTGAAGGGGAAAAAGTGGTGTGTGGCCAGAGTTTTTGCTGGAACTATCTGCTGCTGTGAGGCCCAGGAGAAGAGTGCTGATCAGAATACCTGGTGAGATCAGAATATACTAGAGATCACTCCCGCCACTTGTAAGGAAGGAAAAGAAGACTGGCTCAGCAGGATTGAAAGAGAAAGAAAATCAGCAAATTCTAACCCTGTCTAACTTGAACTGGACTTTTACTAAATCATAGCATGTACCCGGAAACCAAGAAGAGGGTGCCCTGGGACTGGTAAGAAACTAACATCATACAAGTTAATCTATAGTCTGCTGGGAACTGTTGTACTTTAATCAAGTACCCCAACTTTGTCATCCAATTTTTTTTTTCCATCAATTGCTGGCCAGTGGGATAAAACTGGTACTGTTATAGAAAGTTAGGACTGTCTTTTTATATTGTTGCTAGGTAAAAGCAATTCGGACCTCAAGGTGTGTCACTAAGTGTTGGGTGAGCGAGGTGTGTCATCCTCAGGTGTGCAGAGAAATAACAAAACAATTCAGCTTTTCTTCTGGATGTAGGGCTACACAGTAAATAAGCACTGCCTAACTTTTAGGCCTCATGCACAGTGGACATTTTTATAGCTGCTCCTAGGGGCGTCTGGCTTGTTTTTCCCTGCCTCTAAACTCCCCTCCATGTTAGCCAATGTGTCCATGCACACATAGGCTTATAGCAGTGTTTAGTGACAGGAGAGTTTAGAGGCAGGAAAAACCCCCTGCCAGTACATCCAGGAGCAGCAGAGTTTTGGCAGAAAAAATGCTTGATGCTGCTAAATGCACCATAATGGTAAGCACGTTTAGCACTTCAGCGTTTATTCATTTCATTTGAAATTAATAAATTCCTAAACACCAAACATGCTAAACTCTGCTAAACTGGTTTGAAAAAAATGCAGCTTCAGTAAATTTTCAATGCTGATTTTCTCCTGTCAGGAAAAACAGTGTTTTACAATAAACCAGTGTGCATGAGGTAATAGTGTGTTTTTATTAAAACTCGATACGTGAACTACTTGCCCACCGCGCTATAGCAGATATACAGCTACAGTGCAGCTCTTCAGTTCTGGGAGGGCATCCCTGGACGTACTGCAGAGAACACACTTTCCACACATCACCTGGGGCATGCATCAGGAAGTGTCTGTGATCACAGATCTGTGTAAAGGACCAATGACAGCGGGCCTTTACTGTGTGATCAGCTCTGTCCATTCATAGTTCACACACATGTAACTGACTTTCCAGTTATCGGCTCTCCTTTTCTCACACACAGACAGGGTGCGAGGAAAGGAGAGTCGATCTGTTAGGCACACTGAGTACAATATTTACACTGATCATCAATGCAGCCCCATTAATGTCCAACAATGGAGCTTATCAATGTAGCTTTATCATTGCCTCCTCAACAGTGCAGCCCCATTAATGTCCAACAGTGCAGCTTATCAGTGCCGCCTCATCAGTGCAGCTGTGTCATTGCCTTCTCATTAGAGGCTCTAATTAGCTTCAAAAAAGGCTGGTTTGGGGCGCAGAGCATTGTGCCCCGAGCCCACCCACTTGTGTGACAATAGCAAATTAACCGCTTCAGATCCGGGCCATTGCCAAATGACGGCAACAGCGCGGATCTAAATTGCCGGGACGACGTCTATTGACGTCGTCCCGTGCACGAGCGGCCTGCGCGCCCCCTGCAGGGCGCGCGCGGCGTGCTCGGTGATCAGCAAGTCTATGAGACTCGCCTGATCACAGATCAGAGTAAGGGGTCGGTCCCGACCCCTTACCACATGATCAGCTGTCAGCCAATGACAGCTGATCATGTGATGTAAACAGAGCCGGTAATCGGCTATTTTTCCTCCTCGTGCTGACAGCGTGAGGAGGAAAAAAGAAACCCGATCACCGGCGGCCGTGATCGGGACATCAGTCCCGATCACGGCGCTCTTCTGATACAGAGCAATAGGCAGCAGTGCCACCTACCAGTGCCCACCAGCGTCACCCATCAGTGCCCACAGTGCCATCTATCAGTGCCCACAGTGCCACCCATCAGCGCCCACAGTGCCACCCATCAGCACCCACATCAGTGCCACCCATCAGCACCCACATCAGTGCAACCTATCAGTGCCCATCAGTGTCACCTACCAATGCCCATAAGTGCCCATCAGTACTGCCCATCAGTGCCGCCCATCACTGCTCATCAGTGCCACCCATCAGTGCCCCCCATCAGTGCCGCCCACCAGTGCCCCCCATCAGTGGTACCTATCAGTGCCCATCTGTGCCACCTATCCGTGCCACCCATCAGCGGCCATCAGTGGCCATCAGTGCCGCCTTATCTGTGCCCATCAGTACCGCTTTAACTGTGCCTATCAGTGCGGCCTTAACTGTGCCTATCAGTGCCGCCTTAACTATGCCTATCAGTGCCGCCTTAACTGTGCCTATCCATGCCCATCAGTGCAGCCTATCAGTGCCCACCAGTGCCGCCTCATCAGCGCATATCAATGAAGGAGAAAAATTACCTGTTTGCAAAATTTTATAACAAACTATTAAACATGATTTTTTTTTTTTTTCAAAAATTTCCATCTTTTTTTGTTTGTTTAGTAAAAAATAAAAACCCCAGCTGTGATTAAATACCACCAAAAGAAAGCTCTATTTGTGGGAAAAAAATTATAAAAATTTCATTAGGGTGCATTGTAGCATGACCGCGCAATTGTCATTCAAAGTGCGACAGCGCTGAAAGCTGAAAATTGGTCTGGGCAGGAGGGGGGTTTAAGTGCCCAGTAAGCAAGTGGTTAATATCCGCTATTGTCCTCCTGCTCCTTCTCCTCCCAGCCAATTCTTCTGGCACCAAATGTGGCACGTTTATTTCTTTTTGGAATTATCAATGTCCACTATACACAGCACATCTCATTTCATAGAAATTATTGGAATTACCCATTCATTCTCAACCCTTAAATTATAAATGCTGGTGTTACATTATCATTTATATAAAAAAAAAATTATAAGTTTGTCAAGTTTGACCATTGATTGCTAAATCCTAGAGCTCCAAGAGAAAATAAGATTCCTTGTACTCACTTTAAGTCTGCATTAACACCTGAGCGTTTTCAGCTCATAGAACGTCCGAAAAAACGCCTGAAATACGCCCAACAAGCAAAATCCCATTCATTTCAATGGCACCTGTTCACATCTGAACGTTTTGTTACCTGAAGCAAAATGCCTGAAAAATGGTCTAAGCCTAAAAAAAACCCACAAGATTCTTTGAGGCAGATTACAGGCATTTTTCTGCCTTTTACATTGGTGACCTGAACAAAATCGCGGCAAAAACGACTTTGAAACGCTCAGGTGTGAATGCAGCCTAAGTGCTTGCCGACCAGCCACCGTCATTAAACTGCGGCGGGTTGGCACGGCTGCACGAATTGCCATAGGTGTATGTCGCCCACTTTAAGAGCTATAGGGGGCGTGCTGCCGTAGTCGATTTGCGTGGCCGCCGGCCGCGATGATGGCCGACGACCCGCGATCACTGCTTAGAGAGCCAGGACGGGGATCTGTCATTGTAAACAGACAGATCCCCGTTCTGTCAGGGAAGTAGAGAGAGATCTGCTGTTCCTAGTGATCAGGAACTGCGATTTCTCTCCTCCTCTAGTCAGCACACTGCCCCCACAGCTAGAAACATCTCCCTAGGGAACACTTAACCCCTTGATCGCCCCCTAGTGCTAACCCCTTCCTTGCCAGTGACATTTATACAGTAATCAGTGGCTATTTTTAGCTCTAATCGCTGTATAAAGGTCCCAAAAAAGTGTCAAAACTGTCTGATCTGCCCACCGCAATGTCGCAGTCCTGCTAAAAATTGCTGATCACCACCATAGCTAGTAAAAAAATATTTATAATAAAAATGCCATAAATATATTCCCTATTTTGTAGACGCTATAACTTTTGCGCAAACCAATAAATATACGCTTATTGCGATTTTTTTTTTTTTTTTTTTTTACCAAAAATATCTAGAAGAATACATAATGGCCTAAACTGATGAAGAAATTCTTTTTTTTTTTGGATATTTATTATAGCAAAAAGTAAAAAATATTGTCGCTCTTTTTTTGTTTATAGTGCAAAAAATAAAAGCCGCAGAGGTGATCAAATACCTATTTGATCACCTCTGCTCTATTTGTGGGAAAAAAGGACATCAATTTCGTTTGGGTACAACATCGAACGACCGCGCAATTGTCAGTTAAAGCGACGCAGTGCCGTATCGCAAAAAATAGCCTGGTCAGGAAGTGGGTAAATCCTTCCGGGGCTGAAGTGGTTAAAATCCTTTTCTCCCGTAGTTTATCAGGGGCGTATAGGGGTAGGACTGTTGCCTCTAGATCTAGAAGGTTGAACACTAGGCAAAACAAAAGTCCACAACCCCATCTAGTGGCTATGTCCCTGCATGTGCAGTACAAGCTCAGGAGTACCATGTAGTGAGCAAACAATTTAGATGAAAGGCATCCTTTCAGAGAACTTCTTAAAGTGTATCTATATATTTTTTTTTTGTTTGGGATAGAGGATGAAAGATCTCTCAGGTGTTTACTAGCTACAGTATCTCACAAAAGTGAGTACACCCCTCACATTTTTGTAAATATTTTATTATATATTTTCATGTGACAACACTGGAGAAATGACACTTTTTTACAATGTAAATTAGTGAGTGTACAGCTTGTATAACAGTGTCAATTTGCTGTCCCCTCAAAATAACGCAACATACAGCCATTAATGTCTAAACCACTGGCAACAAAAGTGAGTACACCCCTAAGTGAAAATATCCAAATTGGGCCCAATTAGCCATTTTCCCTCCCCGGTGTCATGTTACTCATTAGCGTTACAAGGTCTCAGGTGTGAATGGGGAGCAGGTGGGTTAAATTTGGTGTTATCGCTCTCTCTCTATCTCTCTCTCATACTGGTCACTGTAAGTTCAATATGGCACCTCCTCATGGCAAAGAACTCTCTGAAGGATCTGAAAAAAAGAATTGTTGCTCTACATAAAGATGTCAAGAAGATTGCCAAGACCCTGAAACTGAGCTGCAGCACGGTGGCCAAGACCATACAGCGGTTAAACAGGACAGGTTCCAATCAGAACAGGCCTCACCTTGGTCAACCAAAGAAGTTGAGTGCATGTTCTCAGCATCATATCCAGAGTTTGTCTTTGGGAAATAGACGTATAAGCGCTGCCAGCATTGCTGCAGAGGTGGGGGGGGTCAGCCTGTCAGTGCTCAGATCATACGCTGCTCACTGCATCAAATTGGTCTGCATTGTCCAGAAGGAAGCCTCTTCTAAAGATGATGCACAAGTAGGCCCGCAAACAGTTTGCTCTAGACAAGCAGACTAATTACATGGATTACTGGAACAAAATCCTGTGGTGTAATTAAATGGTGTTAAGCGTATGTGTGGCGACAACCAGGTGAGGAGTACAAAGACAAGTATGTCTTGCCTACAGTGAAGCATGGTGGTGGGAGTGCCATGGTCTGGGGCTGCATGAGTGCTGCCGGAACTGGGGAGCAACAGTTCGTTGTGGGAACCATGAATGCCAACATGTACTGTGACATACTGAAGCAGAGCATGATCCCCTCCCTTCGGAGACTGGGCCGCAGGGCAGTATTCCAACATGATAACGACCCCAAACACACCTCCAAGATGACCACCACTGCCTTGATAAAATGCTGGGGGGAAAGCTGATGGACTGGCCAAGCATGTCTCCAGACCTAAACCCTATGGAGCATCTGTGGGGCATACTCAAACAGAACGTGGAGGAGCGCAAGATCTCTAACATCCACCAGCTCCATGATATCTTCATGGAGGAATGGAAGAGGACTCCAGTGGCAACCTGTGAAGCTCTGGTGAACTCCATGCCCAAGAGGGTTAAGGCAGTGCTGAAAAATAATGGTGGCCACACAAAATATCGACACTTTGGGCCCAATTTGGAGATTTTCACTTAGGGGTGTACTCAAATTTGTTGCCAGTGGTTTAGACATTAATCGCTGTGTGTTGGGTTATTTTGAGAGGACAGAAAATTTACACTGTTATACAAGCTGTACAATCACTACTTTACATTGTAGCAAAGTGTAATTTCTTCAGTGTTGTCACATAAAAAGATGTAATAAAATATTTACAAAAATGTGAGGGGTGTACTCACTTTTGTGACATACTGTATGTTCCCGCAGGGAAGATTTACCCTCTAGAGGAAAAATCTTCCAGTGGAGACAGCTGTTCTAGTACAGATTTATCAAACTTTGGAGCTAGTTCCTCTCACATCCTTTTGTGCCTCAAGACAGGAAGTAAAGGAAAACTTCCCAATGGAGGACACGCATACCCTATCTATGTAACTTATTTTTAACCCGGAACCTTTTTTTGCACACATGTTAACATGCACACTTTAAACCTAAAGATTACTTATAACCCCGAAAACATTATATGTTTTCCGTAAGCAGGAACCCCACAGAATATTTTACAGTAAAAAATCCACAAATTAATTTTCTTGCACACAAACACAACATAATACCTAATTTTTGGTATGATATTAATGATGAGGCTGCATGTTCAGTAAATAGATATGTTAAGTTTTAAAACTGCACACGCCTGAGAAACGGTGAAAATCTACAGTACACAAAATTTTGCATAGGCAACAATTTAACAATTTATCAATTTAGAGTCAACAATGAATGATGGCCCTAGAATTTTTGCTTACACTCTGAGTTGCACAGTGATACTTAATATGTATGACATAATAATTATTTTCATACGCATAAGCACCTGACACAAGCAGTGTATGTACATGGTGCTTTAAACATTTATTTCATTAAACCCTAATTTTTAAATTTTTCTTTTTTCTCTTTTTTTTTACAGGAAGGATCAATGATTAGATGTTCACTGAACCTGCCACTCTTCATCCAGGTATAACAAGTATACAGTTTCCTGAGTGTTGCAAACTATGATGCTCTAAAGCACATATGTCAAAACACAAGGACCTGTGTCATGTGGCCCTTGCACCCAGTTTTTCAGCTGGAATATGATGCAACTATCACGTACTTGTTAACAGAGCCTGATACGATGAGGAAGGCCTCTATTACACCTCAGGGCCCCTGATAGACAGGAGGCGCAGGAGTACAGAGTGGCATGAGTGCCTGTAATTCTCGCTAGCAGCAGGGCAGGTGTCCATGCTGGGCAGGAGAAGTCATCAGACGTCTCCAGTAAGCAGGTAGACAGCTGGTACTAGCGCCAGCAGGCAGAGTCAGGCAGGCCAGGTCAACAACAGACATATAGGCGTGCGCAGGGGATGTGCTGGATGTGCCTGGACACACCATAATCTAGGGGGGTGCTTGGGCTTACCCCCCATCTCTGCGACCATCTCTGTCACCGGGTCGGCAAAGTCTGCCATTGACTTTCTACCTTGGCTGCAGTGTTCCTCTGGATACCCACACATAGCTTACTGAGGCTTGCAATTGGCGGGGGACTCTTAGCTGTGCAGTATCTTCCCCGGCTGAGTGGGAGGTGGTGTGCAGGGCGGTGGTGTGGCCGAACTCTCTCTCTTACACACTAATATGTGACTGCTCTGGCTGATCGAGCAGCTGAAACTGGGAAGGAGGTGAAGCACAGATGGCAGCCTGGGAGTCTTCTACTTCCAATAATGAGGTAAGGGTCTGAAGGGGAGGGTCTACCTTTATCACTGCAGGAATTCCCACCATGCCCCATCTGTGCTACTTTTAGCCCCTACACAGCACACAAAGAACTGGAGAACGTCTCTCAGCCTTCCCGCTACATACCGCCCACTGACTGAATTTATCTATACTAGTGGGTAAAATTTAACAAGTGATGGTGCCAAACATATAAATCCAAGTGAAGTCAAGAAAAAGCTGCCCCTTTTTCAAGTGAACAAATCACCCAGAAATAAATACAAAAAACAAAATATAAAAGGACGGCCCTAATTCATAAATATATAATTAAACAATTGCATCACAAATGAGTAATTATATGGATATATAATTACTGATAGAAAAGTCCACACACCAAAAAAAAAAAAATGTGTGGTAATAAGTCCATGCTCCATCAACACTCATATGGGAGAAAAAAAAAACAAACTCACCAGATGCTAGATCATAAAAAACTTGTGCGGAAATCAGAGCCTTAGAAGTATAGGTAACATAAAGGATGGATGATCTCTTAGTTTAATAGCATCAACTGGTATATCTTTGGATTCATATGAAGGCAGCAGCTCAAAAGGAAACAAAATTCATCACATAGCACAATATAGCCTGTGCAAACTTGAAATAAACAGCCAGATTGTGCACTTACATTCGTCGGTACTATAGGCTAGCACTAGCATATACAGCCAAACAGAGGGATACACACTTTTCTCTCAGGAATTGTATTGTTAAGATATACACATGTAGCACCAGCATTTTTGCTTGTTAATATTATGTAATGTTGGTTTATGAACAGTATTATAATTTAGTATGTGGCACCACCTAGTGGCCAAATTGTGGAATGGACTCTATTTTATTTTCCTATTTCAAAGAACGTGAGAAAGTATGACAGGAAGTTACTGTTTATTTACTTTTCACAATAACCTACCTACCCAGAATGCCGAGTGATTTACCCAGCAACTATGGAGTACTGAATTGCATGCTGGGTAGGCTATAAAAAGGCTCCACATGACCATCTTAGGGCTCTTCTGCACGCATGGCCTGCCTGTGAGTATCTGTGCGGAGGTGTTCCAGAGAGCGTGGCCTACACCTACTGGGAACAGCACGACCAGCGACTTTGCTTTGTACCAGCGGGCTGGAAAGACGGTGTAGCAAAACTGGGAAGGATCCAGAGATGCCTGTCGGAGCCACCAGGAAGCAAAACCTAGTGCACCGGAGAGGAGCTATTCTACTACACAGAACTGGATGGGTGAGAGGGCTGCTGCCCAAAGTTTTCCTAACTCACTTTTACACACCTGAATCCGTAACACAGTGTGCTGGGACCAGTAGTTCTACACAAGGGAACTTAAGGAATTAAAGACTGAGTTCAAATAGGCCTCAAGCCTACCCTTTTTTATACTACTAGCACTGTGTTACCTAAAGTTAATTGCATCGGAGACAGTTGCAGGTTACTACACTACAAGAATAATCTTCAACATCCACTTTACCTAACCCTGGTTTATTTAACCGTTGGATTACAATTTATAATTCATAAATAGCTAGCAGAAGACAGAAGACAAAGAAAAGACTGCCTCTTTCATTGCAAGGCTTTGCATCTTATCTTTGGTTAATAGAGAGTCTACACTCTAGAGCAGGGGGAGCTCCTTAGGGATTGCATTTGTGCTTTATCTACTAACATTGTCTTCTTGTGTTACAAAGGCGCACTGGAAGTGGGAAGGTGCCCAGAATCGAGGTACTTCCCATTCTGGCACTAGTCCCACTTGGAGACGCACTTCCAGAGACCAGTTAATATAACTTTATATGTACAAATTGTTGTGAATACTTGTTGGACTGTTGCGCTACGTTTGTGTGACAGTACCACTATTGTAATTATTATCTTTATACTAATTCCAGTAAAATTACGTTCCTGGTTAAGTACAAATTGTGTGGAGTGTTGTTCCTTTTAAAGCAGGTGGAACATCGGATACCCAGGTAATAACAAAGGTATTTTATTGTTACATTGTACATTGTGGGGTTATCCTTTACTATTAGCTTCACACTAACATTGCACCACAGGTGTGTCAAGGGGATTGAGTCAAGTCATTGGGGGTGTATAAAGCAGAGTACAGGCCCAGTAAAATATCAGTAATACAAGTAAAGGCGCAAAAATCTGTAGAACAAGGATAAAACCACCATAGGAACACCACTAGAATATGGAGGATATAATATATTAACAATAATGTGTATGGGGAGACGGAGGGGGGATGGGAAAGTCCATGTTCAATAGGAGTCCATATTAAACCGAAAAATGGGGGGGAGGGGAAGGGGGGGTGATGGTGGAGGATCCACAGACAGGGCTGCCTTCAGCGGAGAACTGAAACCAAGTTCACAGAAAACCTAAAAAAGAGCACAAGGGGAGAGGCGCCTCTGGGTGTAGAAATTTAAAATACAGGTTTATTAAAACATATGATAGGCAACTCACAAGTGTGAAGTCATCAAAGGCATGTAGTATCCATCATGGGGATAATCATCAGATCAGTCATGTGCGTCCTCCTGCTTGCCGTGCGTGAGGCTGTATATGCTCCGGACACCGCTGAGATGTTGAAGCTGGCCGCGGTGGAGACAAACTCAAAACGAGGCCTGGAACGCAGATGGATGGCAGGAGAGGGGGAATAACGTCACTGCTGGTAAGCAACGCGCTTCCCGAGCGTACGGGCTGCAATGACATGGCAGCGGCGCTCTGTCATCAAGCTGTGGATGGATAGGATGCCGAACATTAAAAATCTAACGGGGGGGAGTGGCCACCTGGGGAATACTGTGATTGGTTAAAAACATATCTGAAAGCCTATAGAGGGCACTGGGATAAAAACAATTTGTATAACATTATTTAATTATAAAAATTGTGATGGTGCACAGAAAAGATAACAACAGGAGACACATTGTAAGCAATATTAGATGATGCACAATTCTTAGTGTCAGAGGACAATATAAAGAGATGTGAACTAAGATGTATATGTAAATGTATATGAAAACAATCCGCATGATCCTAATGTCAAATGGAAGGACATAGTCGGATGGAAGGACAAAAACAGAGAGGAAGTAGGTACTGATATCTTTAAGATATACAAACACTGGGAACAGTATGAAAAATATATGTACAGAAAAATATATAATAAAAAGAATAAAATTATATATATAACAATAAAAATGGGAATAAAAAATGCGTAGAATTATTCTTTTTTGTGTATCCAAAAAAAAAAAAAAAAAAACTATTTCATATACACAAAAATATATACAAATGTATTAGAAAGAATGAAAATGGAATGTTGTGGGAATATTGGTGTTAATGTATAGTATGTAACGTACTGTATATGCGAGAAATACAATGAAAAATGAATAAATAAATAATAATGAATAATGAAAAAACGCAAAACCGGAAAGCTGTAGAAACATTATATATAACCTCTAACGGGATTTTTAAGGCAATGAAGATTTTTAAATTTACTTAAAATCAATTTTATTATAATAGATCAAGAAAAATTATGACTGTTTACACAAAAAAATAATCAAATAAGTAAAGAAAATGTATGTACAAAAAATCCGTTTTGCTAATATTACATAGCTATAAAAACAGTTTCGGAAAGAAGTGATACAGCACACCACCCAATACAATCACCACAGATGAAAACCGTGGCGTCGAGTGGTGGATTCCAACGCGTTTCAACCTGTATATTTTTATGAAAAGTCTTCTTCAGGGAAATACATCACATTCTAGAAAATCAGAAAATCGTCATGTTACAATTTATAAATTTTTTTCAATTTTTATCAATGTATCATAGTTCCTGCAATGTGCAGTTGTTCTATTACTCACATCCTCCCAGGACATCTCATGGATAAACATAGGCTCCCAACTGCGGTGGATGGTACCAAGTCTCCAAAGATTAAAACTCCTATAACTCCTACAAGACGGCTGGAAATATGCATTAAATCCAAATATTTGGCGTTTTCAGCATCAAGTAGTGATAGCTGTTTAAAAAGAGGGGGGCATAATTAGAGAGAGGCCACAATAATGGAGGGGAAGGGAGGGGAAAAGATGGGAAAGGGGGGGGCCGGCTGGGCCCGGGAGGGGGAGAGGGGGAGGGCAAGGGGACGCCTTAGTAGGACCCTCCACTCACACACCCCATCCCCCATCCCATGTACACCCGCACGGACCCCCCATCCCCATCCGAATCCCCAAGCCTCCTCCAAAAAGCAGAGAAAAAAAAAACACACGAGGCTCCCTCCCCACGTTAGGGAAAGGAAACAGGAAAGATCAGGGAGCTATTCCCAAGACTCAACAAACACAACCTGACAGTTTTTTTAGACAAGAACAACGCACCGCTACTCAATCCGGTGCCCCCCACACAACTAACTATGATCCCCACGACTCCCCTAACCCAAAAGGGGAATTAAATGTTATTAATCTTTCCTCCCACGTATTAACCACAGCTGAGCAAAGAGTATTATCCCTGGGCCTCTCCTTTTGCCCCAATCGAAGCATGGATAATTTTGAGGTCACCAAAGATATTCACCTCTTTGCTAGGAAGTTGTTGCTAAAAAGCTTATACACTAAACAACAGAAAACTACAAAACCAGAAATAGCACCAAACCGGAAACGGCTGACTTCAAAGCCCTAAGAGATCTAAACTTATTACTACAAGAGAACAATGCTTTGGAAGATGGATGGGAGGAAGAATTAGGAAGTGGGGGGAGTGATGATGAGCAGTCAGAAGAAGAGGATGTGAGACCGTATAAAAATACAGATACAAAATTTAAAAAGAAATCACATAAATTCCCACCTCTCAACCTCAACCCAGCGATAGCATTATTTGTCAAGCAGACAACCAGAGAAATTGAGAAACTGGAGAGACATACAACTAAAAACAACCTTAGTCTAGAACTTCAACACGCACTTAATACCCTCAAGAACGATATGAACATTACAATTAAGGCATCGGACAAAGGGGGAAACATCGTCCTGATGGACAATGACAATTATGAAAGGATGTGCCTTAACATACTTAACAACACTAAATGTTACAAGAAAGTCTCCCTGGCAACGGTGGAAAGATTCAACCAGGAATTCCTATACCTGGTTGATGAGGCCCTGAATGAGGGGATCATCGACCGGGAAATGTGGGAATTCATACGAATAAAGCACCCCCGTATGCCTACATTTTATGCCTTACCCAAGGTGCATAAAAAATTAAAAGATCCACCCGGTAGGCCCATTATTTCGGGCAATGGCTCCATCACAGAAGGCATCAGCCAGATTATAGATCACCATCTCAGACCACATGTCATGGACTTACCCTCCTATACCAAAGACACTATCCATTTATTGCAAATCTTGGATAACTTGGTCATCCCAGACTCGGCCCTCCTAGTTACCATCGATGTGGAATCGTTATACAATAGTATCCCACATGATGTTGGAGTAGCAGCCATCGAACGCGTCTTGAGGCAACGAGCGACTACTGACTGGAAGTTCAATACCTTTATACTTCAGATGCTTGAATTCATCTTAAAACATAACACCTTTTTGTTCAGGGGCTCCCACTACCTCCAGGTGCAGGGAGTGGCTATGGGGATGTGCTGTGCACCCTCATATGCCAACCTGTACCTGGGGGAGTGGGAGAAAGATTTCCTGCTGGGAGAGGGGTCGTCTACGTACTCTGACCACATCTGCATGTGGCAGAGATACATAGACGACATTTTCATCATCTGGGATGGCTCAGAAGATGCACTTAGAAACTGCCTGAACTCCATGAATCTAAACAGCTTTAACCTTTTTTTCACCATGTCCTATGACTCCAAGGAAGTCAACTTTTTGGACATTACCATCTTTAAAAACCAAATTGGAGGACTCTCAAGTAAGCTGTATAGAAAAGAGACAGCTGGTAACACACTGTTACATGCAGATAGCTTCCATCCAGAGCCACTGAAAAATTCCATCCCATTCAGTCAATTCCTAAGACTAAAAAGGAATTGTAGTACACAGGAGGACTTCCAACGAGAATCCAATGAACTAACCTCCAGGCTGATGGAGAGAGGATATACCAAGACAGCTCTCAAGAAAGCATTTAATCGTGTGAAAAATATAGAGAGACGGGACATAATCTTCAAAAAGAAAAAGGTTTCAAAAAATGCAGACACCACGACTAGAATCATCTTGAAATTTTCGAATGAACACAAACAAATAAGGAAAATAATCTCCAAACATTGGTCAATCCTTATGGAGGATCCAATTCTGGGCAGCCTAGTAACATCTAGACCTCTAATCACCTACAAGAAATCTGGCTCCATAGGCAATACACTCACACAGAGTGAATATAAAGAAAGTGCGAGAAGAGATCCCTGTAAAACTTGGGGTACATACCCATGTGGATCGTGCGCACAATGTGGAGTCATAGGAAAAAGAACCAAGATAACCCTACCTAATAGGGAGATTTTCCAGTTGCGACACTTCGCCAACTGTAGAACACAGGGGGTAGTCTACTTAATGCAATGCCACTGTGGGGCCTTTTATGTCGGCAAGACCCGACAGGAATTTGCCAAAAGAGTGGAAAAACACATACACAGCATGGGCATAGGCAATCTTTATCTACCTTTGGGCAGGCATGTAGCAAAACAACACAATTATAGGATGCCCAAGGTAAATTTTACAGTTCTGGATAGACTCCATATACCAGCCAGGGGGGGTGATTGGAACAAGATCCTGCTCCAGCGCGAGATGCGCTGGATCAGGCATCTTAGGGCCACCCCCCCCGGTCTGAATGAAACGGAGAGTTTCAGGACCTTTTTGGAGGGCTTTGGATCGGGTAAAACCGATTAAGATGCCCCCCCACTCTCCGTTCCAGCGGTCACTCATTTCTCTAGACGGGCCATGCTCTCATCCCTCTAGATCCTTCTTTATGTGGGGTACTCTCCATGAGTCACCCGGATGTATGTATAGGCATTAGATAGAGATTTTCTCCTAGGGGAGGTTTTTGGAATTTTAATCATTAGATGGAATGAATTTAAATAATAATCTGAATACATCCTATACCCTACCCGGCACAGGGGGGCCCCCGTACTAGACATACACGGGGGCCTTCCAATTTCTCCCTGCTTGGGGTTCTCCCCAGATAGGGAGTCTCTCATGTCGGTGGTTATTAGTCCCAGTCTCCCTCCCGCCTTTTTACACTCTTAGCGCGCGTGGGGACCTATGTGGTTTTCGTGTATATAATTTTACATATTTTCCATACATCTGATCGAGCCTAGTATTTACCATATCTCCCCCCTTTTTCTTTCCTTTCTCCCCCCCCCTTTCCCCCTTCCCCCCCTTCCGCATACAGCGGATTAACCAATCGGATCTTTGCATCTGGGTGGGTGGACATTTTATTAGTATGGTTTATTGTTTCTGTACAGGGGGTACACACAGGGGGTCTTTGAGAGTGATCCTGTCACTATGTCTACTCCTCTATGGGGACAATCTTTTTGCTTGGGAGGACCTGACGCTAGAATGGGCATAGCCCTTCCTTAACATGGCAGCGGGCTGGCCGCTTGACGCTGCGGGATGCGTGTGGGATCTAATGCAGGCTCCCGCGGCACGCATGTACTACCCTGCAGCGTCATCCGTCTCCATGGTGACGCTCCGCGTCACCACGGGGCGGCTAAGTTACCTGACGCACACGGTAGTGGTGCGCATGCGTGGCCTTGCGGCGTCACTGGTTTCCATGGTGACGCTCCGTGGTGACGCTCAGATGGGGATGGGGGGTCTGTGCGGGTGTACATGGGATGGGGTGTGTGAGTGGAGGGTCCTACTAAGGCGTCCCCTCGCCCTCCCCCTCTCCCCCTCCCGGGCCCCGCTGGCCCCCCTTTTCCCGTCTTTTCCCCTCCCTCCACCTCCATTATTGTGGCCTCTCTCTAATTATGCCCCCCTCTTTTTAAACAGCTATCACTACTGAAAACGCCAAATATTTGGATTTAATGCATATTTCCAGCCGTCTTGTAGGAGTTATAGGAGTTTTAATCTTTGGAGACTTGGTACCATCCACCGTGGTTGGGAGCCTATGTTTATCCATGAGATGTCCTGGGAGGATGTGAGTAATAGAACAACTGCACATTGCAGGAACTATGATACATTGATAAAAATTGAAAAAATTTATAAATTGTAATATGATGATTTTCTGATTTTCTAGAATGTGATGCATTTCCCTGAAGAAGACTTTTCATAAAAATATACAGGTTGAAACGCGTTGGAATCCACCACTCGATGCCACGGTTTTCATCTGTGGTGATTGTATTGGGTGGTGTGCTATATCACTTCTTCTGTTTTTTCTTCTTTCTGTTTTTATAGCTATGTAATATTAGCAAAACGGATTTTTTGTACATAAATTTTCTTTACCTATTTGATTATTTTTTTGTGTAAACAGTCATAATTTTTCTTGATCTATTATAATAAAATTGATTTTAAGTAAATTTAAAAATCTTCATTGCGGTAAGTGACTGTAGGACGGGAGGGAATTAGCAGTTTAAGATGAGGGTCTTGCTGTAAGATGACCCAGTGTTTGCATAGTATCCTCTCCATACTTTTGTGTTTATTATGAAAGGTGGTGACAAACCTGCTGGAACCATCCTGCACAGGGTGGTTTGTTGTTGTGGGTTTCCCATGAAGATAATATTTGTAAGCTTCTTCGACTAGAGGTTCTGGGTACTTTTTGTCAAGAAACTTGCTTTTTAGGGTTGTACTGAGTTCGACATAATCTGAGTCTTTTGTACAATTCTGTCGGAGACGACAGAATTGTCTTTTGGGGATATTGGAGATCCACTTGGGAAAGTGGCAACTTTCAAAGTGTAGGTAGGAATTTCCTGCCGTAGGCTTTGTGTAATTTTTGGAGGTGATTAATTGATCTACATGTCCCAGTTCCAAATCCAAAAATGCTATGGTATCTGGGGCAGTAACTGATATAAATGATAACCCATAGGGGTTATCGTTACAGTGTTGGACAAAAGGGGTAATGAAATCAGTAGTACCATTCGAAATGATGATTAGATCATCAATATATCTCCCGAAAAAAATTATGTTGGCTGCAAAGGGGTTGTTTTTGTAGATATAGTTGGTTTCCCATAGATCCATAGCTAAATTGGTGTATGAGGGGGCAAAATTGGCCCCCATTGCTGTGCCCTGTATTTGTTGGTAATATTCATCATTGAACATGAAATAATTATGCATCAGGCAGAAATTTGTGGCTACCAATCAAATATCAGCAGCTCCTTCGGGGGTCAGTGCTACACACATAATTACTCATTTGTGATGCAATTAATGTTTACCTATATATTGATGAATTAGAGTCGTCCTTTTATATTTTGGTTTTTGTATTACTCTACATTATGTTCAAAATAAATGTTTATTATAGAAAATAAAGAAAAATAAACTTTTATTAAAGAAAGTGCAACAATAGTACATTTCCAAAATTAAGGTTTTCATAAATTAACACAATATAACAGGTGAAAAAAATGTCTTCTAAGCTGAACAGTTTAATAAAAAATATACAAAAAATAAAAAACTCTGACCAGCATGTTACAAAAATAAAGCCCTAGAATTGCTTTCACTCTGACATTTCCTACAATACCATACATGTGTGGCACCATTATTGTTTTACATACATGTGCTTGTCCTACAGAACACTTTTTATATAGAACGTGTGTTATATAGAATGGGGGTCATGGGTGTGCTTTACATTTTCAAAAAAAAGTTTTATTTATTTTATATAATTCTCACTGACCACCAATGTAAGGGGCATTCCTCCCATCGACCTCCATTGTAAGGGGCATTCTTCCTACAGGCCACCAATGTAAGGAGCATTTTCTTCACTGATCAACAAGATAATGAACATTCTTTCCACTGACCACCAATGTAAGAAGCGTTTTTCCCACTGATCATCAATTTAAGGGGCTTCTTCTCATCAACCACTAATATAAGGTGCATCCTTCCACTAACCACCAATGTAGGAGCCATTCTTCTCACTGACCACCAATGTAAGAAATGTTCTTCCCACTGACCACCAATGTAAGGAGTATTCTTCCCACCTGCAACCAATGTAAGGGGAATTTTTTCCAATTATCACCAAAGTAAGGGGCATCCATCCTATAAATGACCAATGTAAGAGGCATTCTTGCCATCAACCACTAATATAAAGGGGCATTCTTCCCAATTTTTCTTTATTAAAAGTCTTGCAATCAATAAGCATAAAAAACAAGATATATATATATATACATAAAAATGAAAATAAATATAGCAAATCTGCTCTCAAACAAAGACTTTGCAGCAAAAGCAAAAAATCACAAATAATCATGTCATTACTGGGGAAGATAAATCTTACTTACAACTCACACCACTACACCAGACAAACCTGCGAGGTCAAGAAACAAACCCGCACCCATTATGCATGCAGCCATTCTTCAAAAAGAAGATACTGAAGATACTAACCAACAAAAGCTAAGGGAGTGAAACAGAAAAAGAAAAGAGCTCCTTACCCAGAGATAAGCAGTTCACCAAAGGCAGGTCTGATATTCCTCCACGCCCTTTTCCAGACCGCCAGAGGCTTCCTGCCCTTCTCAAGACCCCGAATTTTCCCAACCTCGCCCAGAATATGATGCACCACCACCTCAGCAGAGAGGACTTTCTTCCGCAGGGAAATCTGGCACTGTGCATTCCATGTGAAGTAACGGAAACTATACTAACTAGGAAAAGTGTATCGAAATCATAATCCCAGCGAGTCGGGAATGCCCCGTACACCCACTCCGCATAACTCATGCGATAGAAAAAGGGGATGCCTAGACCCCTCCCCACCCTTTCATACACCTCTATGTTAAAGGGACACTGCAGCAAAAAGTGGTCCATAGACTCCACTTTACCAACACACTCCACTCTAGGACAATCCCGATCATCCACAGGGCGATGCTTCAAGTTCCCTCTCACATAGAGCCTTCCATGGAACGCGAGCCAGGCTTGATCCCTAAACTTCAAAGGGATTCTTTCTAAATTGATTAAACGCAACCCCACCCTCATTACAGCGCCTGGGCAATTCCTTAAGGCCAGTGACACACTGAAAGCAGAGCTCAAAATCCTCTTCTCCAGAAGCTTCCTGGGGAGGGACTTGTCACCTGCCACTGCCAAAGTATTTTCAGACATGGAGCAACATAAGCTGGGAGCTTGCCATGTCGAACTCACAGACTTTTCACTGGCCCGCCATCTTCCCAGCACCGCAGAAAAGGCCTAAAACATGACTGATAAATACCCACCCATCCAGGCGGGTTCTCTGCTAGCATGTTACCAAGATTACTTTAGTACTTTAAAAAGAGCAGAGAAAAGAAAACTATTGGGTTGACCATTCTAGGCCACCCTCTCCCGCCTAGACAGGTAAGTTACATTGCGTTTGATCAGGTTCAGCCTATTTCTCCATAACAGTTGAAAAAACAGTTGTACACCCTTGCATAGAGAGATGCTGGCAAGATACAGACGAAGCTGACATATAAAAAGATTGGGACCAGGTACGTTTTGATGAAGTCAACCCTCTCCCTCAAGGAAAGCTTCCATTTCTTCCAGCTTGCTACTTTGGCATTGGCACACAGCAACCTGCTTTCCCAATTTCGATGACCATAGTCACCAGGACCAAATTTGATGCCCAACACTTTAACTTCCTGCTGGGGCTCTGGGAAGGCATCCGGGAGTTCGAAGCTTTCACCCTCCCCACCCATCCGGAAAACTTCACTCTTTTCATGGTCGACTTCAGGACCAGAAGCCTCCGTGTTCTTCTTTATCATAGAGACCGTCCCAGAGACAATAACAGACACATCATCGGCATAGGCCATGACCTTCAAAGGCAGCACACTAGCAATGCCCAAAGGCACCCCGCACAAAGATCCACTCTCTAGCCATCTTATGAAGGGGTCGATTGCGAATACATATAACAGGGGGCTCTGAGGACATCCCTGGCGTACACCAGAGCCAACCTCAAAAGGCCGTCCAACCCAACCATTAACCAATGGGAAGCTCTCAGCCCCACTATATAATGTCTTCAGCCAATCTACAAACCTCCCCTGCAGGTCGTATCTACCAAGTAGCAAATACAGGTACTCATGATTGACTCTATCAAAAGCCTTTGCCTGAAACAATGCCAGCAAGTACTTTCTCCATCCAGCAGCCCTGCATCATTCCATAGCCTCCCGGACAGCTAAAACCACTAAAAAGGTACTTCTACCTTGGACTGAGCAGTGCTGATGACTGGACAACAAATTGCTTGCCACTGACGACAGGTGCCAAAAAAGAATCTTCGTCAACATCTTTCTGTCAACATTGAGAATACTGATGGGGCGCCAGTTCTCAATCATTGAGGGGTCTTTACCTCTTGACAGAAGAATCACAGCGGATTGCCTCATGGAGGGAGGGAGCGAACCTTCTTCTAGACAGCTGTTAAAAACCTCTGCTAAAAAGGGAGCCAGAATGGACTTAAAACACTTGTAGAATTCAGCTGTCAACCCATCTGGCCCAGGCGATTTTTTGGTAGCCAGCTTCTCTATAGCATGACCTACCTCTTCCACTGAAATTGGTTCTGTCAAATCCATCAAAGGCAACGTACCATTTCCCAATCCTGGAGTAGAATCCAGAAAGCTTTCCATCTTGTTCCGACAAAGGTCCTTTCTTCCTAGAAGGTCTGCGTAATATGATCTAAAAATCTCCAGGATCCCTGATCTGGACTTCACCAGGGAACCCGTACTATCTCTCAGGCCTATGACCGTCTTAACTGCTATGCCTTGCTTACAGTTCTGGTAAGGATCAGGCAAGTGATATTTTTCATAATCCCTCTCTAGAACCAAGGAGGCATGCCGGTCGTATTGACACTTCCTAAGAAGAAACTTCACCTCAGAGATCTCCCCTGGATCTCCTCTAAACGAGACAAGACGATCAAGCTTCCTCCGCAAATGTTGGTAGGCAACGTACATACCAAGCTGCTTCTTCTTACTTATGGCCTTGAAAAGTCCAATTGCCCTTTGTTTCACAAGTTCCCACCACTCTGACTTACTGCTGCAAAAGTCCAGAATAGAAACCTGTGCCTGAAAAAAATCCTCAAAGGATTGTCTTCCCTCTGCATCTTCCAGGAGAGCCGGATTCAGTTTCCAGGAACCCCTTCCCCAGGTTGGAGTGTCTGAGGCATTCAGAGTCACAGACAGCATACAGTGGTCAGAGAACTCCACCTCCCTCAACTAAGGAACAGGGAAAGCAGAGTTCTCCTTTAAAAAAACCTATCTATCCTACTCTGACTATTCTGAAATGTGAATACCGTGCTGCTAGGGCAGTGCTTAATATGCACATCACCACACCAGGCCTGCTTGTCTCACCATATCTCTAAGAAAAATGCTATCATAACCCAGCCTGTCTATGGAGCCTCTCCTGTCTTCAGGCCTAATTATGGTGTTAGTCACCTCCAAAGACAACCTGCTGGGACATAAAAAGGAAGGGCTTGATCTCTGTGAGGAGGCATTTCCTGCCCCATTTTGACCACGGTCCATAGATATTGATCAGGCGCAGGTCCTGCCCCCTAACAGAGACGTCCAAGACCATACATCTCCCCATTTCTTACCATATCAGTTTTAAAAAGGACCGCAACTCTGCTGCAGGGCTCAGCTGAAAGAAACCAAAAGGAGGGACCGCATCTCCACTCCCTTTTTGCTAGATGGACATCGGCCAAAGTATTGAGCCATGTCTCTTGCAAAAATAAAATCTCGGCATCAAACTCGCTGAGCAAAAATAAGGCAATATCACAAGCTCTTGCAGATTTAATGCTGGCGACATTAATGGTCACCACCTTTATCGGAGTGGGAACTGCCATCAGGATGATAGGGGTAGTAGTTTCTTAACCTTTACCACACTCTCATCACCAGAAACAGCTCTCTTTAGACTATGTGATTCCCCCTCATCCATGGATGATAAAGAGAAAGATATATCAGACATCTCATCACCCAACAAAACTGAAAAAGTGTTGCCAAGAGGAACCCCTCCTGGGTCTGACTCTGAGGAAGAAATTACCACTTTACTTGTCTTCCTCTTCTTCTTTTTCTTCCTCCTAAACTTCTCCCATCCTTCATCATCCAAATACCCCTCAACAGAGGGTGAGACATGGGATATGGACACCCTTCCATCAGCCCATCCAACATCCAGCACCCCCACATTCCCCTGACCACATTTGCGCTGCTGAGGGACAGGGACTGGGGGCTGAGTGGGAAGATCCGCTAAACTTGGAGGTGGTAGTCCCTAATCCGAAAACAACCGATGTAACCGAAACAACAGATGTAACAGACACAGGAGGGACAACAGTTTCCGTGACCTCATCCTCCTTATCAAGCCTCTGCAACTCAGCGTCCAGTCCTGCCAAGTTATGTAATGCCTCCGGGCACTGACTATAAGGATGACCAAGCTTTTGGCACAAATTGCACCAAATTTCGGTACAATCCTTAGCCAAATGGTCCAGATCCTGGCATAATGAGCACTTCTTACGGGTAGATGCAAAATGGCCTTTTTCACCACATTTATTACAGACTTTAGGCTGACTCTGGTAAAAAATGGTCAGCCTATCCCTCCCCAAAAAATCTGAACAGGGCAAGTGTTGAACTACATTGCCCAGCACCCCCAATTTTAGTGACACTGTTCAGTCCCCTGTCCATATTCCATGCTGATAATGGACCTTCCGCAGTGGAGTGAGGACCTCACCATATCGGCGTAGCCATACTATCAAATCAGCCTCCGGTATGGATTTGTTACGCACCAGGATCGTCACAGATTTTATCAGAGGCTGCCTCGAAATCACCTTTGGCACCAAACCACTCCACTGCGGAAGACCCATGCACCTCCTATACCTCTCCAAAAATAAATCCAGACCCTCAGGTTTTACAAAGGACAAATCAAATTCATAACTCCGCACTGGGCAAATGAAAGCAAATATATCCAAGGCTTTAAACCCCATTTCCAAAACCAGCTCAGCCACCCTCCCCCTTACTGGTGGGGTCCCCTCCCATTTCAACTGAACCACATTTCTCCTTCTGTACCTACCAACCATCCCACCACCAAACCTTCCCAAATCATGACCACTAACATTTACAGCATTTACAAAATTCCTTCCACCCTCCTTGGTGTGACTCCCCAAAACTGACACGTAACCCCCCACATTCCTCCCAGCAGAAAAAAACATTTGTGTGTTTTGAACCCTCTGACACATTTCTAGCAGATATCGATTGTACAGATTTGGTCTGCACAATCGATGAGTCTTTCTTCTGCTGAGCAAGGGGGAGGAATGTCATTTTTATTTTTCCCAGCAGTATTAACCCCTTCACCACCACCCTCCACATTCATTGTTTTATCATTATTGTCATTCTTAAAACTTGCTGGCATATTCACAGTTCCTGCAGTCTTCCCAACAGTGTAAGTTCCCACTGCTGTGCTGGTGGAATCTTCAACTGGCCTGTTCTCTTCCATCAGGACAGGACTTTCAGCAGGGGATAGTGCATGCTGGTCTGACAATTCAACAGGTGAAAAATCCATGCTTCCACTGCATATGCTGATCCCCTCCCCCACCAGCATCAATCGGCTCTGCTGGAACACGGGGAGGCTCAGGTGAAGAAATCTCTTTGCAAGCAGCTGGCATGGTCTCAGCAGAAACATGATCAGAAAAAAACATGTCCGGGGTGCTTGCTGCAGGTTCATCAGCATTCCTTTGAAGGTCCAAAGGCATCTCTGTCAGGGCTTTTCCTTCCATGTCTGCAGAGGGATCTTTCACAGCAGAAACTCCAGGCAGCTTTTTGCACAGGGCCTTCTCTTTCTGCTCCTCAGCCAGGACACCATCCACCCCAGCAGGTGGGGAAGACATGTTGGAAGTGGAAGGCAGAGCGGTGTACTGGGATTTCTTCACCTGTACTGGCTTTGCTGGTTTGTATTTCCCCTGCTCATCTTCAGGGACTTCTGATGGATCATCAGAAAAAGCAAGTTTTATCTGCTCTCAGGGGTGACTCCATCTGCTGGATGAAGGTCAGGGTGCCATGCTTACTCTGAGCCCCCTGCCTGGTTGCCGCTGGTGATTCCAAGTCCTGACATGGGGGGAGAGGTGCAGAGGCAGATGGACCTGGGTCATCCATTACCTGAGGCTGCTGATCCATGGAACTTGCTGATGTGTGGCTGGCAAATCTTATCTATCAAACTTTTCTTTAAACGCTCCACTTCTGTCTTTCAGCTTTTCCAATAATAAAGGTTGTTTCTTTACCTTTTCTTCCAATTCCTGCAACACAGGCTTCATGGCCAAACGATTTTTACTCCAGGCCTGGCAGTATTTGGCTCTGAAGGATTTTCTTCAGCACTTCCAATTGCCCTAAAACGATTGATAATCTTCTGACTGAAGACATTAGCATCCACACCAGGGCCTGGACCCAGAGTCAGGTCCTCCACCTCTTCCTCACTAGGCCCCGTGTCATCAGGGGGATCCCTCCCAGGGCTACCCCCAAAGGCTGGTTCTCAGAGAGATCTCCTTGGGTGTGTCCTCCTCCTCCTTCCCACTGACCACCAATGTAAGGAGCATTCTTCTCATTGACCACCAATGTAAGAGACATTCTTCTCACTGACCAACAATGTAAGAAACATTCTATTCACTGACCAATGTAAGAGACATTCTTCTCACTGACCACCAATGTAAGAGACATTCTATTCACTGACCAATGTAAGAGACAGTCTTCTCACTGACCACCAATGTAAGAGACATGCTTCTCACTGACCACCAATGTAAGAGAAATTCCTCTCACTGACCACTAATGTAAGGGATATTCTTCTCACTGACTCACTCCTCCTCCACCTGGCAGACGGAAAGAGCAACACTGCTCCATCTTAAACACAAGATTACATGGCTACTCCAGCCTGCTGGTAGACTGCTGTATTAATGTATGGCCAGTGATGTCTTGGACGCTTATATTTAGACATAGACTCTATTTGATATCAACTTGATCTGTCTCTGGAGGACAAATACCATTTGTCCTGTCTAAAACTTCTGTGAATACATACCACAGTCAAATACACAGGCTTGTAGCACTCTTTTTGGGTGTCCATTTTGCCTTACGTGGATCCCTGGCTGCCGTCGATCTCCTGGCCTGATGCTCATGCGTTGCTCTGACGGACCAATCTCTTTCTCCATTTGTTGAGTTATGACTTTCTGCTATTTGAGTGGAGCATTAACACTTGAGATTTAGGCCACAGTTTTGGAAGTTCCAAGCCCTTTTATCCCCGAAGATCTGCACTGTGTTTTTTCAAAACGCATTGGATCTCTGTCTGTTAACCGTTCTGGGCTTCTCTCTCAGCTATTTCCATCTCTGCCCTCAACATATATGTTTGTTTTTATTTCCATTTGAATGTTGTTCATTGTTATACATGTCAACAAATTTGTACTTTTTTACAATTACTGTTTGTGGTCCGTTTAAAATCCCGTTTTGAGGAACTTGTTTTTTACTATATGTACCAGGGATGTGGTCCGCAAACAGTACAGCCAACTAGCTGTGGCAAACTCCTTTTCTACCATTCTTCTCACTGACCATCAATGTAAGGAACATTCTTCTCATTGACCACTAATGTAAGGGATATTCTTTTCAATGACCATCAATGTTAGGAACATTCTTCTCACTGACCACCAATGTAAGGGACATTCTTCTCACTGACCATCAATGTAAGGAGACATTCTTCTCACTGATCACCAATGCAAGAGACATTCTATTCACTGACCACCAATGTAAGATACATTTTTCTCACTGACCACCAATGCAAGAGACATTCTATTCACTGACCACCAATGTAAGAGACATTCCTCTCACTAACCACCAATGTAGGACATTCTTCTCACTGACTACCAATGTAGGACATTCTTCTCGCTGACCCCCAATGTAAGAGACATTCTGCTCACTGACCACCAATATAAGAGACATTCCTCTCACTGACCACCAATGTAAGGGACATTCTTCTCACTGACCACCAATGTAAGGAACATTCTTATCGCAGACCACTAGTGTAAGGGACATTCCTCCTACAGGCCACCAATGTAAGGGTTGTTCTTCCTGCCAAAGTGTACAGATATCAGTGTTAGGGAAAAGCACTCTGTACAGATATGAGTTTATAACATTGATATCTGTACACTGAGTGCTATTCCCTATAAATAACACTGATATCTTTAGACTGAGTGGCACTCAGTGTACAGATGTCAGTGATATATATAGAGAATAGCACACGGTGTACAGACATCAGTGATATATACAGAGAATATCACCCAGATATCAGTGTTATATGTAGGGAATAACACTCAGTGTAAAGTTATCAGTGTAATGCCGCGTACACACGATCGCACATTCCAACAACAAAATCCATGTTTTGTTTCCGACGGATGTTGGCTCAAACTTGTCTTGCATACACACGGTCACACAAATGATCGCGGTGACGTACAACACGTATGATGGCACTATAAAAGGGATGTTCAATACCAAGTGCGCCACCCTTTGGGCTCCTTCTGCTAATCTCATATTTATCTCGTGTTAGTAGAAGTTTGGTAAGAGATGATTCATGCTTTTCAGCCTTGCGCTTTTCAGATTGTTACTGCTCTTCAGTTTGTGCTTGTGGGTTCGTATCTGGTTTTCAGTGCGTGTAGTCAGTTCGTATTTGTTTTTCAGTGCGTATTCTATAGTACATATTTGATTGTCAGTGCGTTCTTGTCCGCTTGTTTCTGATTTTCAGCTCACTCTTCTCAGGCCTTTCTGTTTTTCAGTGCTTTCTGTTAGTTCGTTCTGACCAGCCGACCGTTTTGAAGCCATGAGGACCCTCACCCCGGACCAGAGGGTTTTTCACTACCGGCTGGCCAGAGCCAGAAGAGTGGTGGAGAACGCTTTCGGGATAATAGCCAGCCGGGTCTGCCTATTCCTTGCGGCAATCAACATGGCGGAATATAAACTTAACCATATAATCCTTGCATGCTGCATTCTCCACAACTATTTAAGGAGAAATTCAATTAACTATGTGGCCTCAGTTGGGCCTGAGGCCGGACTTCAAGAACCAACCCTGACGACGCTTGAAGCTGGCCATCCTGGCTTGCACCACCAAAGCGCTCGCGAAGTAAAACAGAAATATGTCAAGTACTTTGTGGGTAGGGGGGCCATTGATATGCCAGAAAATGTTTAAGAAACATTTTAAAAATAAATATTTTAGTTAAACTGAAATAAGATTTCCTATGATTTACTGCTTGTGTTTCTTTTAGCTGTCTCCTAGGTATCCAATGGGCTTTTCTTTTTGGCCATTTTCTTCAATAGTGCAAATATAATTTATTTGATACATGAGGTGACGAGCTCTTCTTCAGCGAACTATTATGCTGTGGGTCTGCTACACACACACCTTGTTTTTGTTATTAATGTATGTAATGCATTACTAATAAAAATATTCATAATTTTCAGCACCATGAATTCATTTTTGGTAGTCACGAAAATGGCCTGATTGTTGCAAATTATAAAACACTGTGGGAGTTATTTACTAAAGGAAAATCCACTTTGCACTCCAAGTGCACTGCAAAAGTGCACTTGAAACTGCACTGAAAGTGCACTTGTAGTGCAGAGTGGATTTGCCTTTAGTAAATAACCCCCATTGTCACTGTAAACACCAACTTAGTCCAAAAACTGCTATTGAACATTGAAATAAGAAGCCACACATTGTTGAGTAGAAAACTTTTTACTCTGTGCACATTCACATGTGCGTTAGAAAAGGGTTTTTGAACAGACCAACATATTTTCGTAATAACATTTTTGGTTTTGACAGTACAAATAGCCTTTTTTTGTGTTAAACAGGCATGTTTAAAACCATAAAACAATACACAACTCAGGAACTTACAAAGTTCAACTTTGATAAATTGAAGGCAATATCAGACATTAGTATGTCCAAACTGTGTTGATATTGCCTTCATCAGATGGGGTGATGTCACCCCTGTGAAAACCAAATTTTGAAGATGCACACAAATTGAGAGTCAAAATGGGAATTTCCCGCCTGATCCTATGCCTAATGTCAACATGTGCTAGCTCCCATCATGGGGGATCAATGGACATGTTTCGGGGGGTGCAACCCCTTCTTCTCAACTACTTGAGTTGCGAAGAAGAGGTTGCACCCACAAAATGTGTACATTGATATCCCGTGATGGCAGATAGCACATGTTGACACACTGTGTGCATCTTCGAAATTTGGCTTTCAATATACTTCAAAAAAGATTTTAAAAATTTTAAAATATAAACAAATGGAAGAATTTAGGTGTGTTTTAGATTCTGCCTAAAACATCAATGATGTTTTTGAGTCTTTTTTAACATCATTGATGTCTTGCTTGATCTTCTGTAAATCCCGATTGCACACCATGATCTCCCCGATGAGGATGTGTGCACTTGCAAATGAGTTTCTTCTTCCACAACATCCACATCACCTAAAATAAAAAAACACACCATGTATTATAAATATGCAGGCATACATCTATTACCTGAAGCTGTGGTCTCAGATACTTACCTGTTGTGGTCACTATTTCGCCTACTTCATAAACCTCTCCTTCCTCCAAATCCTCTGGTTGTGGTGTTTGTATTTCCCCTTCTTTAGGAGGTTGGGGGTCCCTGGTGTCCTCTGATGTCTTGAGTCTTTTCTCCCCATGTGAATAAAAAAAAGGTATATTTAGCACACAGATATTTGAGGGCAGAAATAGGAATCTGAAACATTGCTTGGAAGTGTCGTACAATTGTCTTTTTGGGCAGAGTTCCAAGCTGAAGACATTTTTTTTCCATTTCTAAAGCTGGAATACTTACCTTTTTTGTACAATTTTCACACATGGAGACACCCCTAGTATCTGGAGCACCTGTGTGGGACACCCTAAAAAGTTGGTTCTGGTGTCCCACACTAGTGCTCCTGCATCCAGATGTGTAAACAGCTGCTGAGTGTCCTCTCCTTACACTGAATCAAGTTTACATTTTCATTCTAGTTACAAACCCTTCTAGACAACAACGTACTAAACTTCTTTTAATACAAATAGGCCTGAACAAATGTAGTTAACCTGTATTTGCCAAAAACATTGTATTAGTGGGCGAATGAACGATGTTTACTATGAACAATTACTGTGCCCACAAACCTGAAAGTTGCCATTTTAAACTGTACAACAGTAAAGAAAAACACATGGAGCAGCACGAACGTAATAACAATAATAGATACACAGGACAAATACTTACTTTTTAGAAGCAGTTTCTCGATCTTTCTGTACTGATCCTGCTCCCTCAATTTCAGGTCTGACCATCATTTCCTCAGTTGATCCTTGGATCTCCGTACCCCAAAATTCTTCTGCAGACTTTTCACAACTTTAGCCATGATCTTGGCCTTTCTCACATTTGGGTTTAGGTAAGGTCCATGCTTCCCAGAGGAGGAAGGAGTATCGGAAGCACCGATCTTTAGAACGAAGGTACAATTTTAACTTGGTGCATCAGTGGCCTATACTGCTTATAGATTGAGGCCTATATTGGGACAAGATTAGGAAAGTTTAGCCTGACATTAGGGTTTGTCTTGTGTTGTGTCTTGCAGAAAAAATGAATCTATTCAATGATGAGGACTTTATCCCCATATTCATTGATATGTACAGGGAGCTGCCCTGTCTGTGGCAGGTAAACCACCCCTTTTATAACAATAAAACAAAGTGGAAGGCAGCACTGGATCAATTGCTGGAATTTGTGAAGCCGGTGATTCCCACGGCAGACATCCCCTATTTGAAGGCCCTAATTGGTGGCATGAGGAACACTTATAATAGGGAGCGCAAGAAGGTCCAGGAATGCCAGAGATCAGGAGCTGCAGCAGATGACATTTACGTACCCAGGCTGTGGTACTATGACAGACTGCATTTTCTGGCAGGCCAGACTGAACCCAGGCCAGCACTCTCCAGTCTTCCTTCAATGCTTCCTTCCACCTCAGCTTAGGCTTCCGATGTCCAACCTGGGCCTTCCAGCCAGGAAGCAGTGGAGGAGCCCAGCTTGAGCCAGGTATAGCATTGTTCAACATATTTCTAGTCAAATAATTAATGCTGTTAACTAGATGTTATTATTGATCAGTAATTTCTGATTTTACAAAGTGTTTTACATATCAATATACAGTAGTGGCCACAAATGATTGGGACAAGAATGACAAATGCTGGGGGCAGAATGATAGTCTTTTATATTTATTAACATTCAATTCGCAACAGTCATGAGCTGAAAACTGTGTGTAATTGATGAACCAAAAACTAAAACTATGTCCCTTTTTCATACACACGAAAGTCTCAGCCAGGAGGAGGCTGTGGAAAGTGGCAGCCAGGAGGTGGCAGGGGGTAAGTGGCAGCCAGGAGGTGGCCAGGCCCAGTAGCCTTCCCGAATCCCAGGTCCCTCCTCTCCGCCTTCCAAAAAAAAGTCCCAGGAAGAGGAGTAACCTGGAGGAGGCTGCACTTGGCCTATTTCGGAAGGCTACTACAGGCCCTTAGAACCCCCCCAATAATCAAGACGACTATGCCTACATGGCAGCCTGCAAAATGCAGGAAATGGAGGAGGACCAACGCCTCTTATGTGAGGAAGTTATGTTACAAGCCCTAAATAAGGGCTTGAGGGGCGAACTCACAAGCCAAAGCCACGTTTGTGAGTTCAACCATGGTCCTCCTCCACCTCCTGCCACAACTACAATACCAGAGCCACAGCCTGGAAGCAAGCGTGGAAGGAAGCGTGAAAAGAAGACAAGAAAGTGATGGCCTGGGTTCAGTCTGGTCTGCCAAAAGACGCAGGCTGTGGTAAGACCACAGCCTGGGGACAGATATGTCATCTGTTGCTGTTCCTAATCTCTTGTAGTCCTGGAACGGATTGTGCTCATTATTATAAGGACTCCTCAGGCCACCAATTTTGACTGTAAAATAATTGATGTCTGCCCTGGGGTACAAAGGCTTCGCAAATTTCACCAGTTTCTCCATTGTTACCTTCCTCTTTATTTTGTTATGACCCATAATAAATGGCTATTTATTTTTCACAAATACTTGCCTATGTGCCTATGTTTGTTTGTGAGTAGGCAGGTACATTTCATAAATACAATGTCAAATTAACAAGGGACACCAACACCAACCTCCTTGAGGTTAAAAAATACAAGATAATAATGGTGTTGTGGTAACTTGACACAAAACGAAAGAAAAAAATAAAATAGGAGATCTGGATAAAAAAAAAAAAAAAAACACTATAAACAAAAATTCTAAACATTATTATGGAGATCTGATGGAAAAAAAAAAATTATTCATAAGATCACGAGAAATAATAAAGAAATCAGGTTGTCAGAACTCTGTGTGAATATCAGCAGCAAAACAACTTCATTAATCTAGCATTATAAAGAAGAAGGGAATGCGCTGCATTAAAAGATTTTAAAATTTGCAGCGTGACGAATGTGCTATCTCCATTACAAACGCTAGTTTTACCAGAACCAGTGCTTCCGACTCGTACTTGATTCAGAGCATGCGTGGAACTTTGTGCATTGGAATTGTGTACACACGCTCGGAATTTACGACAACGGATTTTGTTGTCGGAAAATTTGAGATCCAGATCTCAAATTTTGTTTGTCAGAAATTCCAAAGGAAAATGTCCAATGGAGCCTACACACAGTCGGAATTTCCGACAATAAGCTCTCATCAAACATTTCTTGTCGGAAATTCCGACCGTGTGTACGCAGCAGAAGTGTAACGTATAGGGAATATCACTTACTGAGTGCTATTCTCTCTATATAACACTGATCTCTGTAAACTGATTGCTAATACCTATAACACTGATATCTGTACTACACTGAGTGCTATTCCCTATATATAACACTGATATCTGTACACTGAGTGCAGTGTACAGATATCAGTGTGCACTCAGTGTACTAGGGAAGAGAACCTGGTAGATGGGCATTGGACACTGGGCAAGAACTGGGCAGTCAGCCTGGCTTATAATTATAGACTCACACTAAACTCTGTAATTACACACTGACTTGTTGCTGCACACAAGGCAGGTCAGGTGGCTAGCTCTGAGATTACTCTGCTCTGTCTGCAGTGCACTCTGAAGCCTCCGGCTTTCTCACCGGCTGTCCCCATGGCAGGGATGTATACTGTAGCCCTGCTTCTCCGCTGAATTCCCCAATGGGAGAGGTGGCCAGAGCGCCTGTTGCTGCCATCATCCCCATGGCACCATGATCGCTCTCTGATCCCGGCCAGCACCTGAGTCCTCTCATATAGCCACATCAACCGCTGATAGGGATAAGCTGTGGATACCTCCAGGGGCAGAATGAGCCTCTCATGGGATGGTGCCTGAGTGCCCGAATGGTCAGTCTGCCCCTGGGTCAGGGCTCATGGCAGTCCTGCGGGGAGATCAGTGCTTATCAAAGTGCTGGAAGGGGGTCAGTGCTCTTCTCAGTGCTGGAGGGTCAGTGCACATCACAGTGCTGAAGGAGGGTTGGTACTTATACCAGTGCTGGAAGGGGGTCAGTGCTTTTCACGGTTTTGATGGCATGTCAGTGCCCATTAGGGTTGGATGAGCAGTTCAGAATCCAGCATGAGTTCAGGCCAAATATTTGCTTATTCAGTTCTTCGCCAAACACCCAAACTTTCAGGGTGCTCGCCAGATGTTCACCCTGCCAAACACCCTGCAATGCACTATGCGCTGCACAGTGCATTTTGCGCCCTGATTGGGCAAAGCTTTGTGTAAGCTGGTTGTTAAGGACCGGGGCCGGGAAGCCGGCTGCAGCATCCTTAATGACTAATGAGTCATCAGCTGTCAATAGGTTTCCCTGCTGACAGCTGAAAAAAAAAAGGCCAACATTAAAAAATAAAAACAGTGTAGGGTCCCCCCAAGGTTCTTACCAGACCCTTATCCGACATGCAGCCTGGCAGGTCAGGAAAGGAGGGGGATGAACGGGCGCCCCCTCTACTCCTGAACCATACCAGGCCATGTGCCCTCAACATGGAGGGGTGCTTTGGGGCAGGGGAGATCTGCCCCCCCACCCAAAACACCTTGTCCCCATGTTTATGGGGTCAAGGGTTTCTTCCAGACAACCCTGGGCTGTGTTTGTTGGGGTCTGCAGGCGGGGGGGCTTATCGTAATCTGGAAACCCCCTTTAACAAGGAGGCCCCCAGATCCCGCCCCCCCCATGTGAATGGATATGGGGTACATACCCCTACCCATTCACCAAAAAAGTGTACAAAAAAAATTAAAACAGGAGACAAGTTTTTGACAAATCCTTTATTAAAAACTAAAAAAAAAAAATGTCCCTTGATGTAAATCCATTGTTAATAATGCCGCCTGCCGACCTGGAAAAACAAAACAAAAATGCTCCGCCTTCTGGGATGGCTGCCTGCCGAATGCCTCTTTTGCGCTTTGACTTTTCTTATATAGGTAAGGGCGGGGCCACCTGGCAAAGTCACCTGGTGGCCCCTACCCCCCTTGTAAAGTCACAGACAGGTGCATGCTGGAGAGGGGATGTCATGAGTGGGCGGGGCCACCAGTTGACGTTACTAGGTGCCCCCCCCCCATTGTATATAAGAACTGTTAAAGCGTGGAGGAGTGATTTGGTGGGCGGCCATCCCAGAAGACGGAGATTTTTTTGTTGTTTTTTTTCAGTGCTGCGTGATTGACAATGGATTTCCATTGAGGGTTTTTTTTTATTTTTAATAAAGGAATTGTCTTCTGTCTTTATTTTTTATTTTTTTGTACACTTTTTTGGTGAATGGGTAGGGGTACCTATTCATATGGGGGGTGAGATCTGGGGGCCCCCTTGTTGAAGGGGGCTTCCAGATTCCGATAAGCCCCCCACCCGCAGACTTTGAAAACCACAGCCCAGGGTTGTCAGGAAGAGAGCAACATGGGGACAAGGTGCTTTGGGGTGGGGGTAGAGCCCCCCTGCCCCAAAGTACCCTCCCAAATGTTGAGGGCATGTGGCCTGGTATGGTTCAGAAGGGAGGGCGCTCGTGCTCTCTCACCCCCCCTGATCTAGGCTGCATGCCCAGATAAGGGTCTGGTATTGATTTTAGGGGGGACCCCACGATGCTTTTTTCTTTTATAATTTTAATAGCCAGGTGGCGGCAATTGCAACAGCGAGTCATTTAACCACTTCAGCCCCGGACCATTTGGCTGCCAAATGACCAGGTCACTTTTTGCGATTCGGCACTGCGCCAATTTAAAGGACAATTGCGCGGTCGTGCGACGTGGCTCCCAAACAAAATTGACTTCCTTTTTTTTCCACAAATAGAGCTTTCTTTTGGTGGTATCTGATCACCTCTGCGGTTTTTACTTTTTGTACTATAAACAAAAAAAAGCAAAATCTTGTACTTTTTGCTATAATAAATATCCCCAATTTTTTTTTTTAAAAAAGAAAATTTTTTCTCAGTTTAGGCCGATACATATTCTTCTACATATTTTTGGTAAAAAAAAATCGCAATAAGCGTATATTGATTGGTTTGCGCAAAAGTTATAGCGTCTACAAAATAGGACCTCTGCCGGGTTAGCCCCTCCATATCAACATTTTTGGAAAAATCTTATGTAGTTTGTTAGATCTTTGTTAGATCAGGTTAGATCAACCGTTATAGCCTCTACAAAATAGGGGGTAGTTTTATGGCATTTTTATTATTTTATTATTTTTTTTACTAGTTATGGCGGTGATCTGCGATTTTTATCGTGACTGCAACATTATGGCGGACACATTGGACATATTTGACACTATTTTGGGACCATTGTCATTTATACAGCGATCGATGCTATAAAAATGCATTGATTACTGTGTAAATGACACTGGCAGTGAAGGGGTTAACCACTAGGGGGCGGGGAAAAGGTTAAGTGTGTCCTAGGTAGTGATTCTAACTGTTAGGGGGCGTGGCTTACTGTGACATGTCACTGATTGCTGCTCCCGATGAGTGGGAGCAGACAATCAGTGTTGTGTCACTAGGCAGAATAGGAAGATGCCTTGTTTACAAAGGCATCCCCCCGTTCTGCCGTTCTGAGACCCGATCGCGGGGCACCGGCGGACATCGAGTCTGCGGGTCCCGCGGGCAGGGTCACAGAGACCCCGGCGGGCGTGCGCACGCCCGCTAGGGGGCAGGTTCAAAGCAACGTATATATACGTTGCTTTGCCTGCCCTTGCCATTCTGCCGACGTAAATGTGCGTGAGGCAGTCGGCAAGCGGTTAAAATGTGATTTGACTCATTTTTTTTTAGAAATGTCATTTTTGACATGTTCTGTATATGCTATAGATGCGCCACTTTACAGGCAGACTAAGGGACCCCCCAGGCACTATATTTAACCTGTGTAGCTAGCACATGTTGACACACTGTGTGCATCTTCAAAATTTGGCTTTGCGATTCTTAAAAAACTGTAAAAACACGTACAACCAGGGGCGGACTGACCATTGAGCGACTCGGGCACTGCCCGAGGGCCCTGAGCCACTAGGGGGCCCCATCAGGGTTGCCAGCCTCAGTACAACCAGGGACAGTATGTATAAATCTTTGTTTTTTTTACATCTGTCTGTGTATACTGTGTGTACATGTATGTGTATACTGTGTGATTGTATACTGTGTGTGTGTATACTGTGTAGCCCCATAATCTCTGACTGCTTGGGGGCCCCATAATCTCCTATTGTCCGGGGGCCCCGTGAGTTATCAGTCCTCCCCTGCGTACAACATAACAACTATAAAATGTAATTTGGGTTTAGATTTTCCCTAAAATATTGATGATGTTGCTCAGTCTTTTTTTGAACATCATGGATGTTTTTTTTTCATTTCTTCCAAATCACAATTATAAACCATGATCTCCCTGATCAGGATTTTTGCACTTGCACTGCTGAAGTGAGTTTCTTCTTCCAACATCCACATCACCTAGAAATTAAAAAAAACACACCATGTATTAAAAATATGCAGGCATCCATCCATTGCCTGAAGCTGTGGTCTCAGACACTGACCTGTTGTCGACACCATTTCTACCACTTCACCCAGCACTTCCTGAACATCTGCATCCACATCTGCATCCACATCTTCAGGGTGTGTGGTGAGTTGCCTTTCTTCATTCGGTATGGGGTTACTGGTGTCCTTAGATGTCCCTATTCTTTTCTCCCCTATGTGAATACAAAAAGGGTATAGTCCAGATGTGTAAACAGCAGCTGAGTGTCCTCTCCTGACACAGAATAAAGTTGTCATTTCATTATAGTTTCAAACACATCTAGACAGCAATGTAATAAACTTATTTAATCATAATAGGCCTGAACAAATGTAGTTAAGCTGCATCTGCCAAAAACGACATATTAGTGATCGAACGAACAATGTTTAATACGAACGATTCCTGTGTCCACGAACCTCAAACTTAGCATTTTAAACTATACAACAGTAAAGAAAAGCACATGGACCAGCACAAAAGTAATAGTAATAGGAACAAACAACAAAATACTTACTTTTTTGCAGCACTTTCCTGATCTTTCTATACTGATCTTGCTCCCTCAATTTCAGGTCTGACCCGTGTTTCCTCTATTGATCCTTGGATCACCGTACCCCAAAATTCCTGTGCAGACTTCTGACAACTTAGGCCAAGATCATGGCTATTCTCACATTAGCGTTTCTGTATGGCCCATGATTCCCATCATAGTCTGTCCTCTATAAGATGTCCACCATCCCTTCAAAGGACATATATGAGGCCTTATATATCCTCCTGGATTGAGGACTGCCTTGCTCCGGGCTTTCGTCGTTACGGCTCTCTCCATGCACCTGCTGTCTCTCCGCAATTTGCTCTTCCACTGGCTCGAAAGAGAAGAGGCGGGGAATACACTAGAAAGAAGGACATGGGTGGAGTTTGACGCATGTGCAGTGTATATAAAGCATAACGAGCGCTCGCTGTAACAGACTTACGTACAATCTGTGAGTGGAGGATGGAGGATCGTTATCACGGATCGTTTAAACGAAGGTACAATTGTAAATTGGGGCATCAGTGGTTAGTGGTCCATACTACTTATAGATTGAGGCCTATATTGGGACAAGATTAGAAGAGTTTAGGGACATTAGGGTTTGTTTTGTGTTGTGTCTTGCAGATAAAATGGTTGATAAATTTACAGCCCCAGATTTACTGCCAGACTTTATTGAAAAATACAAGGAGCTGCCATGTCTCCGGCAAGTAAAATGCAAGGACTATTCTAACAGGATAAAAGGAAGGCAGTGATGGAGAAACAGTTGGAATTAGTGAAGCCTGTGTATACCACAGCAGACATCAACTATTTGAAGGTCATAATTGGTAGCCTGAGGAGCACATATAATAGGGAGCACAAGAAAGTCCAGGATTCCCTGAGATCCGGAGCAGCAGCAGATGACGTATATGTCCCCAGGCTGTGGTACTACACAGCCTGCATTTTTTGTCCGACCAGACAGAACCCAGGCCATCACTCTCAACACTTCCTTAAACATCAGCTGAGGCTCCTGAGGTCGAACCTGGGCCTTCCACCCAGGAAGAAGATGTGGAGGAGCCCAGCTTGACCCAGATATAGCATTGTTAAACATATTTCTTGTCAAAAATTGAATGATGTTAACTAGATATTATTGATCACAAATTTCTGATTTAACAAAGTGGTTTACATATCAATAGACAGTAGTAGCCAAAAATGATTGGGACAAGAATGAAAAATGCTGGGGTCAGAATGATAGTCTTTTCTATTTGTTAACATTCAATTTGCAACAGTCATGAGCTCAAAACTGTGTGTGATTGATGACCAAAAAACTAAAACTATGTACCATTTTCATACACGGGAAAGTCTCAGCCAGGAGGAGGCCGTGGCAAGCAGCCTGACCGAATTGCGGGTTCCTCCCCTCCGCCCTCCAAACAAAAGGGCCAGGAAGTCAAGGAACCTGGAGGAGTCCACGGCTGCTTTTCTTCGTCATGCTACAGTGGCTATCAGAACAGCCCCTGATGGCCAGGAGGCATTTGGATGCCTGACAGGCAATAAATTAAAACAGATGGAGGAAGACCAGCATACTATCTGTGAGGAAATAATTCTCCAGGCCCTAAACAAGGGGACGAGGGGCGAACTCACCCGTCAAACACACCTCTGTGAGTTGGACCATGCTCCTCCACCACCTCCACCAACACAGCCACCCCACCCACCACAGCAGCATGGAAGGAAGTCTGGAAGGAAGTGTTGAGAGTGATGGCCTGGGTTCGGTGTGGTCTGGCAAAAAAAACACAGGCTGTTGTAAGACCACAGCCTCGGGACATATATGTCATCTGCTGTTGCTCCTGATCTCTCAGAGTCCTGGACCGTGTTGTGCTCCCTATTAAATGGACTCCTCAGGTTTCCAATTTTGACAGTCAAATAATTGATGTCTGCCCTGGGGTACAAAGGCTTCACCAATTCCAACTGTTTCTCCATCGTTGCCTTCCTCTTTATTTTGATATGACCTTGTGCTCCCTATTCAATTAAAAAATTTTGTTTTGACAAATACTTGGCTATGTGTTTTACTTCAGAAAGGACAGTTTGCTTCTGAGTAGGCAGGTAAATTTCAAAAATACAACGTCAAATTAACAAGGGACACCAACATAATAAAAAACATATTATTCTAGAGCTCACTAGAAAAAAAAATATTATTCTGGAGATCACTAGGAAAATATATATATATATATTATTCAGGAGATCACTAGAATAAAAAACACAAAAAAAATATTATTCTGGAGATCACTAGAAAAAAAAAATACGTGTGTCAGAACTCTGTGAATATCAGCAGCAAAGCAACTTCATTATTATACCATTAAAAAGAAGAAGAGAATGCGTTGCATTGAGAGATTTCATAATTTGCCACGTCACATATGTGATATCTCCATTATGAACGCTAGTTTTACAAGACAGAGCGCTTCTGGCTCGTCCTTGATTCCGCGCATGCGTGTTTGTACTTTGGACTTTTGTCCGACGGACTTGTGTACACACGATCGGAAAGTCCGACAACACACATTTGTTGGTGGAAAATTTGAGAGCATGCTAGCCAACATTTGTTGGCGGAAAGTCCGACAACAAATGTCAGATGAAGCATACACACGGTTGGACTTACCGCCAACAGGCTCACATCTAACATTTCCCATCGGAAAATCTGATCGTGTGTACACGGTATAAGTAATAACACTCTTAAATTTGTCTAAACAAGGGTCTAGTAGACATCCCCGGTATGAGAAAGTTTGAAACACAAAATCATAATTTATAATATAATAAATAACTATAAATAATTCTAAAAAATAATAATAATAATAATAATAATAAAATTAATTTCCCCACGATTCACTATCACTCAATTCTACAAGTGTTCTAATTTACTATCGTTTTCTAGCTGGTCTAAAACCGCTTTTGACATAAAAGGACACTTTTTGGTTGCCATGGACAATCTCAAGTTTCCAGGCAGAAAGAACAGTATGTAATAAAAAAAAGTGCAGACAGGGCACTGGACAAAGCACTAGGGACAAAAGGGATGTGAAATGATTTGATGCAGTAATGTAATCTGTAAGATTACAGTGTACTGTGTTATGTTTTTTGTAATTTTTTAATTTGCTGCAGGGCTCCGCCCCCATGCGTCGCATTGCTCACAGGGAACGGAGCCTGGCACACAGAGCATTGGGCTGATAATCCGGCGGAGGACACAGCGGGAGGACATTGCAGGATCCTGGTGACAAGGTAAGTAACCTGGACCAGGATTCTGCAATGCAATCCCGAGTGTGGCTCTGGGTTACCGCTAATGGTACTGAAATTTAACCCCGAGCCACACTCGGGAATACTGACAGGAAGGTTAAAGGAATTTTTCATTTTTATTGTTGCACTTCAAGCATCATTAAAATCACTACTCCTAAAAAAAACAATTGTTTTTAAAAAATGTTTTGCATTGATACATGTCCCCCAGGGAAGTACCCAGACCCCTATACCATTTGTATACCCAATTACTTGCATATAAGCCTTCAAAATGGGCACTTTTGATCTTTTCTGTTCAGCTCCCAAAGACTTCAATGGGGTTTGCTGTTTTGGGTTAGAACAGGGGGGTGTTTGGCCCATCTCTAGTGCTCATCATAGTATTGGAGTATCTGGGATGTATGGGCAGGGCCATCAACAGCACTGTACAACTTTGTTACTTCCTTTCTCTGTATATGTGTTCAGTATTTTACTTGTTTCCTGTTACTATCAGTGTTTTGTTGTTGTTTTTGTTTAGTTTTGTTTTTCTTTAGGCTGATAACTCCATCTCTCTAAAGATGGCCATAGATGAATCGAAATTGGACCAGTTCAGCAGGGACTGGCTGAATTTCGATCAATCTGTGGGTGAGCTGGTTGTACAGAAGTTGATTTCTCAATCGACTTCTGTATGACCAACCTGTTGGAAAACTTTTGCTCGATCAGTGCCGCTGGCTATCGCCGGAAATGATCAGTGTATTCTGAAGCCTCCGCAGGAGGGATTCCCCCATCCACAGACTCGAATTAATTCATAGTCCTTCATTCGACCCACTGGTTGAACAAAAGAATATTAATTATGTATAGCTTGTCTAAGGGCTTGTTCATACATATGGCAGACCTTGCCGCCCCTTTGAAAAGTGGACTATCTCTTGCAGTGGCAGCCCGCCCATAGGGGGTGCAGGGGCACACTCTGCTCCTGGACACACATGTTGGAGCATGCCCGCTATTCTTTTGCTGTGAGGTCCACCGCGGTGCGCTCCCTCAGCATATGGGAATGGCTGCTGTTGCCGGAGAATAAACGTAACCGGGCAGAGAAGGGAGGAGGAGAGCGGCTCTCCCCCCGTGTTTGAATTCATCGGTGGCGGCTTCCCCCCTCCGTCTCCTTTGTGTCTCGGCCTCCGTGTCACCCCTCCATCTTCTCCTCTTCGTCTTAATTTGCTAATGTCGCACACTGTGCCCGGAGCCCACCCTTTTTTGAAGGCAATTAGAGTGTCAGGCTCTAATTGCTTCTAAAAAAAAAAATTGAAATCCATGCGTCTGGCGCCCTGCATGTAGATTAGGGGCCGAACGCATGGATGGGGGGGAGGGGGCGTGCCCGTGCGTCCCCTATGGATGGGCTGCCACTGCCGGATGAGCTTATTTTATTCCCACAGTCTCTTCAAACTGATGACCTTTAGTGGCTTTTAAAGCGTAGCCTATGGAAAATCTAGGGTCCCATCTTACAGGCGCAAACAATTTAATGTTTGACATGTTGGGTATTTATTTACTCAGTACAACCTTGATATTTTACAAAAAAAGGGTAATGTATTGCGTTTGTGTGCCCTAAATTAACTTTAAATGATTTTTTACTGAAGGTTTGCACTTGCTATACCGTTACATTAATAATGTGTGACATACAAAAACGTAACTACCACTATTTTATTCTTTAGTGTCTTTTCTTTCAGAAAATATATAATGTTTTGGGAGTTTTAAAGTATACCCACTTTTTTAATTTTTACATACAGGTAAGCCTATAATAAGGCTTACCTGTAGGCAAAATGAATATCTCCTAAATATCTCCTGTATGGTTTAGGAGATATTCACTTTGCATGCAGCCACTGACGTCAGCGGCACATGCGCTGTTATTGCCCGGCTGAAGGTCCGGCAGACGCTGCTGGACCTTTCCGGGAAGAATACTCCCACGCGCATGCGCAGGAGTGACGTCATCGCGGCTCCGGCAACTCACAGCACCGGAGCCGCGAACCTGGAAGACACGCCGAGGGCAAAATGTCAGCTCCTTCGCCGTGGACTGGCCTGCGATACGGGGACCTCGTTCTAAGGTAAGTATTTCATAGTTAGCTAGTATGCGTTGCATACTAGCTCATTATGCCTTTGCCTTACAGGGGTTTTTTTTCTGAGGGCATACAACTCCTAAAATTATTTCTTAAATGTGTGCAAAAAAATAAAAGGTTCTGGCGGCAAATTGGTTAAAGTGGAAAATGTTTTTTACCTGTAGTTTCACCAATACCGGGTCTAGGGTCCCCGTTGAGCTTGTTATCAGACAATATAGGCAACAGTCACTTTAGTACTTTTCCAATGCTTTAATGGGAGATAACTGGAAGAAGTAGCAGGAAAGAGGTAGAAGAAGAGTTGCAGGGAAGTTCAAATACCTTTTCTTGGTGTAGCACTAAGGAATTGAAATCTCAAAGATGAATGTATCTTCAGTTCAGGATTAAATCTTTGCCCGCCCGGATAAGTTTCTCTTACTAACCTAAAAGCCGGAACGCAGCACGAGCAAAAAGTCTCTGCCACAGACTTGGGTGAAACAAAACTGTACGATCCTCTGCCACAGGATGTAGTCGTTTTCGGTGAACAGCAAAAACACAGTACCAGAACCTTTAAGCCGACCCGGCAGTACTTGTGAGGTAAATTAGTTTAAGATGCGTCCTCCAATCGAGTCACCAGGCCCTTCTTAAGACCAGCCTTGCATGGTCCCTTCCAAGATGGGTCCTCCCCTGGATCTTCCCGATTGTCTGGCTTTTTCCCGCAGGACAGACAGCACAGAACCAACCCAGTGATAGCAGACCCCAGACAGGCTTCTGGGTCTACCTGCACAGCTGCAGCAACGCAACCCTCCAGCCCGGAGGGCCGCAAGGTAGAACTCACTAACACATACCTCTAGGCCAGAAGGGCCACGAGGCAAAAGACCTCTAGAAACATGGCGTCTGTCCCATAAATACCCCCTCCCGGAATGCAACTCGGAGGACCACCTCTGCCGAGTTATCTCTGGGACAGAAGAGCACTCATACGCTTCAGCCTATTGCTTTCCAACACTGACCTATGGTGACAACGACACCCACAGGCACAATGTGGAACTGCGTGCAACACAGCCAAACTGGAACAGAGGCTAATCCAACACCAGATTGAGTCTGAACTATGTACAGGACAGATGACCCACCAAATTTACATATAAGCGGTAGATTGGAAAATCTACCAGAGCTACACTTGTTAATATATAATTCCATACCTGGCCAATGCCCCTGGAAGCTGGAAATCACTAAAGTAGACAGTTATTCCAATGATCTTTACTTGCTTCCAGTTTCCGCAGTGGTAAAGTTGCCATTCAGAGAATTCTTTGCATTTCCTGAATGAATGCAAAAGGTTCTCTGACTAGACAAGGTAGATGGAGAGGGCAGTGATATCACACTCTCCACCTTGTCCAATCAGAGACCACTTGGCATTCATTGAGAAAGTGCAAAGCATTCCCTGAATGACTCCTGTGCTGAGCAGCAGACCTCTTGTGTTCAGAATGCAACAGGGCAGCAGCTCAATGCGGGACCCAGAAGCAAATTGAGATCATTGTTGTAGTGTTATGGAAATGATTAAGAGCTCCAATCGAGCCCAAGGTTATCTGCTGCTGTCTCTAATTGGAAAGTGTGGCTATGCATGCATATAAAAGTAAACACTCTGAGACACGCTCAGCACCGTTTCTTTTTACACTTCTAATTTATTCAAGGCAGTGCTAATGTTTTATACACAAAAATACGTCATTGCTATGTTAGTCTAATAGGTACATCTCATTGGTTAAGATAGAAAAGAAGATGAAGAATCTTCATAACGAGGTTTGGCTGTCCTTGGTTTTATCTTCAGTTCCGCGTTCTTCTGATGTGTGGGATGTAGGGGGTACCCGCCATCTTGAGAAAATATAGGAACAGAGCTCATCTGTATACTTATATAATGAGTAAGGAGACAAATATGTAAACACATAAGAAAATAAACATTTTCAGATTATTATTATTATTATCTACATCATATTCCTTCACAGTCCCCCCTAAAATGGCTATTTTCTCTTTCCTGTCCCTAATACTAAAGGTCTTACTTTGGCCTGGCCCTTCTCCTCAGCAACTCTTTTAAGCTGTATATAGAATTGGGCAGCAACTGTTCACTTCCCTCCTCGATACAGCTGGAGAGGTGCAGTCAGGCGCTATCTATCCCTAAAACCCTATAGGATTGTGAGATTATGGACAGGAGTGACTGTAGAGGAGTGAAGGGTTTGTCATCTTCCATCATAAGGGGGTCCTCTTCTTCTTGGTAGAGAAATGTAGGTGTGCTATTGTCTACAGCCTTGCTCATTAACTTTTTACGAAAGGTAGAATACAGCATACAATCAGGGCTAAAAGAACCAGGATTATTAATACCGTTACCCGTATCTGGGCGAGCACCTTCTGCCACCCACTCATCCAGCTAAAGTATTGATCTCATGGGTCTGTGATACCTGAGTTCTTCTTCAACTCCAATGACAGATCTTCTAATTTCTTTATAGCTAAAGTAACCTTACCATTTGGGCCAGTATTATCAGGAATGTATGTACAACAGGTTCCCGTTTTTTCCTATGATTTTACAAAACACCTCCTTTCCCAGCAGCACCATGTCTAAGGCCATCCGGTCCTGGAATGTCATGTAGGAAGTGGGGGCTAACTGGTCAGCAATTCCCTGGAGGGCATCTTTAGTGTAATTTACAAATCTCTGTTGGTTATAATATGTGTAGTGTCAGGTCACCTAGAGGCTGGGTGACAGATGCACACCGTTGGGATCAGGAGTGCACCACAAGGTAGTGGACCCTACGGCTGACTGCTGCGGATTGAACCCTGAGAGGTTTAGGAAGCAGGTCTACTGGATAACTGACACAGATCCCACTGGGAGCTAGAGCATAGATTCCCCAGGGCGCGGAGTCTAAGCCAGCAGGTGTTCACCAGAGCCTTTAATGGTAAGGATGGACTGCGCTGCAGTCTGGCTCCAGGTCACGGCCCCCAGGGTCTCACAGCTCACGCTCACGGTAGACTACAGGAGAAGAGGAAGGAGGCAGCAGGCTGGAACAACAAGGAAAGTAAGGGACAAGCCAAGGTCGGGGCCACAAGCAGACAAGGACAACAGAGTACACGCCAAGGTTCAGGGTCACAGGCAAACAGGGAGGAATCAGATGTAGGAAACACAGCAAGTACACACAGAGGCTAACACACAATGGTTGATCAGCACTGCTGGCTTGCAGTGCACAGGTTAATATAGGGTTCCCTGATAGGGCCTGGGGTGGGGCCATGCTTAGAGGAGAGGTTACAAAAGCAGTCAGGTGAGGGTCAGCTGGTCTCTAGAGATGAACACATGGAGACAGGTATGCTGATCGACAAACTCTATTGCATAACCATGACATGTAGTTAATCCAATCTACATTCTTGTTGACAGTTGTTATGGGGATCAAAGACTCAAAACCAGCTTTTACCTGATCCCTGGCTTTAAATTCATCAGGGACCCCCTTGTAACCCCTATGACATCTATGTACACATGAGGGTCAAAGCTTCCGGAGAGAGCTACTCGCTTCCTCCTCTGACTGTGTGCTGGGTCAGTGTATGTATCAGGGGTATCTTCGGTTAGGAGATGGGGCTTTCTATTTTCATCTTTTTTGTCTAATGCACTCTGTGGTCGCCCAGTCTGGCCCTGTGTTCCAATCCACTGGCCCCCCCTGGAACCACAACTCTGTCCCCAGTAACTGTCTGTGCGGCATACATATGTCCTTACCGTCAGGGATGTCACTGTACCAATGGCATTGCCATGAAGGGTCAAACGGACAAGGTACTATGTCACAGTAATCTAAGGTAAAGGTGGTCACATGTGTACCTGAAGAGTTATACCAAAACATAATTATGTTTTTATTTTTGTGATGGCCACCTCCTGGGCCCCTCCCCGCTAGATCAAACAGAAAAAGGATATGCAGCACCCGAAAACACGCTCTCCTGCAGTGATAAGCGTGCATTCAGGTGTTCTTCCTGGCCAACTTGACTGAGGTGGCTGTGGTCAGCAAAACTTGGAATGGACCATCATAACTTGGCTCAAGTATCTCCAGACAGTAGTTGGTGTGTTCCTGTATCTAATTCAGGATCTGGAATGGAAGAAAACATCTGGACATGCATTCAGGTTAATTCTCGTGATAAAGTGGTTACATAATTAGTCAACACATCAGACTGCAACTGTAACTGTTGTGGAAAGTAACAACCAAGTCTGGGAGCTGAACTAAACAAAATTTCATTAGGGGATAGGGCATGTTTCCCCCGGGGGTGTGTCTGACACTGAACAGGGCAATGGGCTAACTGTCTGGCCAACTCATGTTAGTCTCTTGGGCCATCTTTAAAGCGGGGTTCCACCCAAATTTTGAACAATATCTGTATGTATTCTCTTCCTTGCCTAGATGCTGACATGCCGTTTAAAAAAATTTAAATCGCCGTAATTACCTTTTATTTTTCTATTCTTCTTTGCACTTCCTGGTTCTCCTCCCGTGGGAGTAGGCGTGTTTCTAGCCTCTCCCAGACTCCTGGGAGCTAGTCTCAGGCTTCCCAGGATGCCACTGAGCATGTGTGGGAACGAGCGGTGAATGCTGGGAGCACAGCATTCACCACATCCAGGAAATAAATACTTGTGGGCTTCAAATGCCCACAATGAAGATGGAAACCGCCTGCAGTGAATAATATAAGTTATTCTTTCCGACGAAATCTGACACAGGCGGACATATTACACATATTACACACAATATGTGAGTATGTAATGCTGAGAAGAAAAGTTTGTGAATGAACTCAAAAAAAAAAAAAAAAGATAGATAGGTGGACCCCCGCTTTAACATCCTGTTTTTTTAGTGTCCCATTCATCCTTTCTACCTTCCCGCTACTTTGAGGGTGGTATGGGGTGTGTAGTGCCAACTGAACCCCCAGTGCTGCCCAAATCTCTTTAGTAAGGGTTGCTGTTAATGCTGGGCCCTGATCTCTGAATATCACCTCTGGGACCCCAAATCTACATACTATCTCACTTAGTAGTTTCTTAGCTGTGGTCCTGGCAGTCATGACCACTTCCACTAGAGTGTATTCGAATCTGCCAATTCTTGGCACTTGAGAATGATCAATTTGCATCCTCTGGAATGGGGTATAGGGCTTTTGCCAGGTGCTTCTTCTGTGTTTTTTCTGTGCGTCCTGGGTTACATTTGGTGCAGATAATGCATTATCTGCAGAAGTTGTCAGTCAGTGGAGTAACTCTTGGTGCAACACTTGTTGATAAGAGAGTTCATAAAAGTCTTTGTCAAGTGGGCAGCTCCATGTGCCCATTGCACCACGGCTGGGTACATACTCCTGGGTAGACAATCTTCTTGTTGCACTTGAATAGTCCATTTCTGAGAGTTGCTCCTCTCCGTTTCCAGCTTTCCGTCTTATCCGGACTTGCTGTTTCCTGTAGTTCTTTTAGATAAACTCTGTCCACTGGGAGAGTCTGTAAGGTAAGCACAGGGTGGTCTTCTTCTACCACCCTGCTGTCCACTTCCCGTGGACCACCAGCTGTCTGTTTGGCAGCTGAATTGGCCAAATGATTGCCTCGAGCTTCCTTTGAGTTCAGTTTGTCGTGTGCTTTTACTCATAATAGTCACTTGGTTTGGGAGAAGCAAGGCATCCATCAAGTTTTCACAGGTGTTCCTGCAGCCGTCAGGAATCCTCTGTCCTAGATAACACCATAATCATGGGCAATGCTGAAAGCATATCTTGAGTCCATATAATTGTTGGCTCTTTTTCCCTCTGCACATTTACATGCTGTAGTGAGTGCTTACAGCTCTGCCTCCTGTGCAGACATCACCGGTGGTAAGGCTTCAGTTTGTAGAACAGTGTTTTCAGTGGTGACCGCGTGTCCTGTGTGGTCATGGGGTGACAAGTCAAGACTCTACTCCTCCTCCTCCTTTCCCCCCTAGAGAAGTGGAAGAAGGGTGGTAGGGTTCAGTGTTTGACAACTTAATAGAATAATGCTGTCCAGTAGGAGGGAACACAGGAGTCTCAAGTGTCTGGTAGTGGACAAATGTTTCGGCTGGATCTTGGTTGAATATGGCAACAACGTCATGGGGAGCAAGCAGAACGAGGCAGTGTCCGAGGACCAAGTTCAAATTTTTGTTAAGCAAGGCTTGTGTAGCAAAGCCAGCTCGCAGACACAATAGGCCTCCTCTTGCTACCGCATCCAGCCAACAGGAATAATATCCTACGGGGCGTAGGCTGATGCCGTGTGATTGGGTGAGTACACCTGCAGCATGTCCCAGACGTTCGGATACAAAGAGCTTGAGCGTTTTGTCGTAGTCTGGGAGCCCTAGCGCCCGAGATGGTGCACTTAAGGGCCTCAAACTTTAGATATTTATTCAGGAGACATCTGGAAGGGGTCTGATTGCAGAGCATCAGTAGGAAGGCTTCTGGAATCCATGCTCCGCACTAGGAAATTAGTCCAAGGAAGGCATGAAGGGATTTCTGGCCTTGTGGCAGTGGGATATCAGAGATTACTTGCACCCTGTCTTTAGTGGGGTGTCTTGTCCCATGAGACAAACAGTGTCCAAGGAAAATGACAGGTGTTGAGCACCACTGCAATTTGGGCTTTGGGGCTTTGCACCCCTGGTTGGCAAGATAGCACAACAGACTTTTTTGAGGTGACTTCAACAGGGGGTAAGTCAGCTGCCCAAAGGAGAAGGTCATCAACATGTTGGAAGAGAATCACTTCCGGGTGTTCCTCTTGTCATGTGTCAAGGATGATAGCCATAGCTTTTGCAAACTGGCTTGGAAAGTTCTGTGCCCCTTGTGGCACAACTGTTTAGGTATGTTGCCTTTCTTTCCGTGGATGAATGCAAAAAGGTGCCAGCAGGAGGGGTGAGGGTGGACACTGAAGAAAGCGTTTGGAAGGTCCACCTCTGTGAGGTACTTTGCAGTCAAAGGCATCCACCGCAGGTACCTGGTTCTCCTTTAGGGGTTCTCTTCTTGGGGTTATTGTGGTTTCCGGGGCAATGATGCGCCCTCTTTTAGCTTGACTGAAACTGGTGGCACCTTTAAGTGACCGTTGTCTTCCGGTCCTGTGGACCATAGGCACGCAGGGATTCTGTCAAGTACCTCCTGCAGTATTGAACTTGAAGTTATTGCTTCATGAAGTGTCATCAGGAGAGGCAGAAAACACAAAGCAGATGAGTCTTCTAAAGATAGGGGAGTATGTAACTTCATCCCCCCTTCAGGCGTGTCCTGATTGAGGCCTGTAGTCTGGACAACACATCAGCTCCTAGTAGATTCAAGGGACATGTAGAGGACACCACAAATCTGGCAAGCAAATCAGGAAATGTCCCCCTTGGGGTGGCTCAACAAATGCACTGAAGCGGGGCACCCCATCCACTCCCACACAGGAAACGTGTGTGTCTCTTTTCATAGTGGGAGAAACTCAGATCATCGAAGGCCTGTACGAGTCTAGCGTGATACTTCTTCAGACTCCCCTTTATCTTGAGTAATATCTTGGATTGTGGTGGTCTGATCCTTCAACTTCTCCTTTGCCCAGTCGTGGAGTTGTGCACACGCCTGAGGTGTAGGAAGTGGCACTTGTGAGGCAGGCATCATTGAAGGCCGTCTGCATGACTGGCCAAAAGACATGTCCTGCTTTGATTTGGCATAGGCTGATCAAGTCTCTCCAGGCAGCTGAGTAAGTTTCTCGTATCTGCACTATCCTGTGGTAGAAGGGAATTGACTGCTTCTCTGGGTCAGGCAGACTTGTCACTAAGGCCGCTGCTTGTGATGGAGTAAAAGCGACATACATCACTGGTGCCCCTTCTGGTAACCGAGACTGTTGTTGGGGTGGGGGCTGGCAAGAGGCACTGTTCCTTACGGTTGCCAGCTTGTGTTTGAGATCCTCTCAGAACTGTGAGTCCGGAGCCGGATTGGGGGTTAAATCAGTGCAGTGCCTTGCTGCCTGCTGTTGGGCTTCCCACTCAGATGCTTCTTCATCATTAACATATCCGGCCTGGGAATGTGATGCTCCCGTATTGGGGAAGACAGGTGTGTGGTATGAACCATCCTGGAGGGCTGGGTACAGGCTGTTTAAGCTTACTGGGTGTACCAAGATGGCCGCCGGCAGGAAGTGCACTGGGCTGGGTAGAAAGTGAAGGCATGGGTGCACTAAGATGGCCGCCGGGCTGATTTGTCATAGTGGGTTGTGCTTGGGTGGTGAGAAAGGAGTGGTTGTTAGATGGAGGGCAGTGCTGTCCCTCCCCTCCTTTTGTTTCAAATTCCAACATAGCGTGGTCATTTCACATACTGTATCATCAACTCTGTGATGCACATACATAATACAATCGCCATCTTTCTTAACTTCCTTTATCCAATTTTCTTTATCACACAGGATTTGTCTCCCTGTTTCTTTAGCAACATAACTTTCGCCACTTCGTTCAACTTTGTTAACTATTTCAACATCTTCTCTCCTCTTCACAATATCACATTCTTCACAATATCACATTCTTTTCTCTCTCTGTTTCTCGGCTAACGGCTTGAGAGGAGAATACGTACAACTAATGGGTTAATATTCTTCTCACTGCTCCTTATCAACAAATTCCTTGGGTGGGGGCACATAAGGCTGCGCTCCTAGCTGCTACTGTCTGCTATAACCCTGTAATGTACGGTTAATCTCAGAACAAGAACAAACACATCAGGGGTATTGGGGAGCAACGGCCCGCGACCCAACAGATCCCCCCGGGCAGCCCCCCCTCCGACCTTAACCAGTCCCCACCCCAACTCCTCTCGTGTATAGCAAACAGTAAACCACAAATACACTCACAACAGGACATTACACCTGCCACTCTTCGAACTGCAAAATTTCAGCAGGCTAAGGTAACCTCAGGGGCAGACAACTCCCCTTAAACCCAGTTTATAGTCGTCATTACAGTTACTCCCAGAGGCCGACAGCTCATCTGGGGGTGAGACTTCTGTAACATTTTCAGACTGCAAAGCCAGCAGCTGAGTACCCTCGTAGGTCCTGCAAACCCCGAGACCCGACTATAACCGTCTGCTACAAGGAAAAACCTCATCCCAGAGGCCGACAGCTCATCTGGGGATGAGAACACACATACACTCATGTAGCACTTTTAGACTGCTGAGTTTCGTAGCCCAAAGAATGGCAGACAGTGAACAAATACAGACAGCAGAAACCCATCGGCAGGTTCGTTAAAACAGCCTCAGGCGAGGAAATACCTGCCTCTAAAACAGTCTCAGCATACCGACAGAATCCAGCGGTCAACCAAAAGATAAGAAAGTCGTACAGTGGTAAGAATATAAATCAACTTACCGTACTGTTAGGGCTGCGCAAACCCCCTCTTATCAATCAATTAACGCTTGAATCCTTATCGCGGTATGGCTTCGACTGTAGCCTGAAGCTCCCGGGTTTCGGCACCAGCTGTTATGGAAATGATTAAGAGCTCCAATCGAGCCCAAGGTTATCTGCTGCTGTCTCTAATTGGAAAGTGTGGCTATGCATGTATATAAAAGTAAACACTCTGAGACACGCTCAGCACTGTTACTTTTTACACTTCTAATTTATTCAAGGCGGTGCTAATGTTTTATACACAAAAATACGTCATTGCTATGTTAGTCTAATAGGTACATCTCATTGGTTAAGATAGAAAAGAAGATGAAGAATCTTCATAATGAGGTTTGGCTGTCCTTGGTTTTATCTTCAGTTCCGCATTCTTCTGATGTGTGGGATGTAGGGGGTACCCGCCATCTTGAGAAAATATAGGAACAGAGCTAATCTGTATACTTATATAATGAGTAAGGAGAAAAATATGTATACACATAAAAAAATAGACATTTTCAGATTATTATTATTATTATCTACATCACATTCCTTCACAGTAGCGGTGTCTTCTTCAGTGATTTCCAGCTGCCGGGGGCATTGGCCAGGTAGGGTATATCCCCTTAGCGCCGACTGTATGCACATATGCGGCCTCGGCTTTAAGGGGTTATACCGGGATTATGCATGCAGCTGCATGCTGCCCGGCTGTTATCCCGGAGGAGCGGGAGGGGACGTCCCCACCTCCTGCCGCCTTTCCGCTGCATTTCCCGGGCCTCCCGTCCCACTGGGAAACCCGAGCCAGCTAGAGTGAGACTGGAAGGAAGCAGGAGACGGTATACAAATCACACATGTGAGGTATCACCGAGAACGTCAGAACGAGAGCAATAATTCTAGCACTAGACCTCATCTGTAACTGGTAACCGTTATTGTTTTTTAAAGCGCCGCCTATGGAGATATTTAGGTACCATAGTTTGTCGCCATTCCGTGAGTGTGCGCAATTTCAAAGCATGACATGTTAGGTATCTATTTACTTGGCGTAACATCATCTCTCTCATTGTAGAAATTGGGCTGACTTTACTGTGTAGTTTTTTTTTAATTCATGAGAGTGTCTTTTTTCTTATAAAATTGCGTTTGAAAGACAGCTGCATAAATACAGTGTGACATAAAGTATTGCAACGATCACCATTTTATTTTCTAGATTCTCTGCTAAAAAATATATATATATAATGTTTGGGAGTTCTAAGTAACTTTCTAGCCAAAAATTCGGATTTTAACTTGTAAGCAACAAATGTCAGAAACAGGCTTAGGCATGAAAGGGATGTACATAATTCCATTGGTCCAAGCTGAATGACTATGTAAAATACAGTATAACATGCCTGGAATTCCTCTTTAAAGCCCACTTCAGTGATCAGCCCCCTTCCACCCCCAAAGGGCCCCAGGTTTGTATATTTTGCTATTTTTTTTTAAACATACGTTTTGACACGGAACGTCCCACACTCCGCTTGAGTGCTTCCTTCAGTATACCACTTCCTCCCAGTCTGGATATAGATATCAGATATTCCAACCGCTCATAAGCACAAAACAAGACGAGACTTGTTTCACTGCTAACAAGGACTGTTTTTATTAGAACCAAAATTACAAGTCTTTATATACTGTTAGAGGAGGTTCCCCCCTTCTGCTCATATTACTCTAACAATACAACTGTAACCTAATTAACAGGAGCTAATTTACTAAATCATTTACCCAGACTAGGTGACTCAGAGACATGACCTTTGGGTTTAAGACTTTACGTCTCCTAGCTCATTGACTATTCAATACACATTACCATAAACATCAACACAGGGTTAATTAGAACAAACAACAATGTGTGGAATACCCTTAGAAGCTGTGGTAAGCCAGACTAGACTCATTTACATTAAACACATTATAGCAGACATCAGACAGGTGAGTGGAGTTGATGACATTAGCATCTCCTCACAGTATGAGTCCCAACAGTATGACTCAGTCACTATTGCTAATATGGCAAATACAGGGTCCCCAGAGTCTGTGTGTCCTGGGGGACAAGGACCCGAAGCCAAAGTAACAACACCTCAAGGGTACCCCAAATGCCAGGGCCCATAATCTGTAGGCAAGAGGCTGACATTCAGTCCCCTCCAAAAGCCAGACTCCCGGGTGAGTCTGTCACACCTTTCTCATTCATTCATTGGCAGACACAGCCTTCTTTATTCAGAATGGTAAGGTTATACCATTTCTGCAGGAGTAGGACTAGGCAGAACAAAAAAACAACCCCTGGCTATGCCCATGGGCTGTCCTCTGTCAGTATATAACCCCCTCCCTGCTCTAGAGTGCATTTGTGTTTTCTAAAAAAAAAAGAAAAAACACTTGGGAATTTCCCTGCCTTTGCTGCATTGCCGGACCTATGGTCTAGGCACTGCAGTATGTCAGCTATGCCTCTTGGCCATAGTTCCCCTGGTTGCTGAGCTTCTAAGGTCTCCTCAGTGGTGCTTAGACAGGTATTTTGGGGGTTACCCTTGATGTTGATACTTCCAATGAGCGTCTACTGCTGGACCGCTTGCTGTTCTACGTGGGGGGGATGTGCAAGCTCCATTGCTGCAGAGTGTGTGTCAGGTCACCTGTATCCAGGTGACAGATGCACCCCCTTGGCGTCAGGAGTGCACTGCTATGATAGTGGACCCTAAGGCTGACTGCTGCGGATGGAACTCGGGGTGGTTCAGGAAGGCAGGTCCCCTGGAGCACCAACACTAGGGATGAGCTTCGAGTTCGAGTCGAACTCATGTTCGACTCGAACATTGGCTGTTCGCAAGTTCACCGAACAGCGAACAATTTGGGGTGTTCGCGGCAAATTCGAATGCCGCGGAACACCCTTTAAAAGTCTATGGGAGAAATCAAAAGTGCTAATTTTAAAGGCTAATATGCAAGCTATTGTCATAAAAAGTGTTTGGGGACCTGGGTCCTGCCCCAGGGGACATGGATCAATGCAAAAAAAAGTTTTAAAAACGGCCGTTTTTTCAGGAGCAGTGATTTTAATAATACTTAAAGTCAATCAATAAAAGTGTAATATCCCTTTAAATTTCGTACCTGGGGGGTGTCTATAGTGTGCCTGTAAAGGGGCGCATGTTTCCTGTGTTTAGAACAGTCTGACAGCAAAATGACATTTTGAAGGAAAAAACTCATTTAAAACTACCCGCGGCTATTGCATTGCCGACAATACACATAGAAGTTCATTGATAAAAACGGCATGGGAATTCCCCAAAGGGGAACCCCGAACCAAAATTAAAAAAAAAAAATGACGTGGGGGTCCCCCTAAATTCCATACCAGGCCCTTCAGGTCTGGTATGGATATTAAGGGGAACCCCGGCCAAAATTAAAAAAAAAAAAATGACGTGGGGTTCCCCCTAAATTCCATACCAGACCCTTCAGGTCTGGTATGGATTTTAAGGGGAACCCCGCGCCAAAAAAAAAAAAAAAAACGGCGTGGGGTCCCCCCAAAAATCCATACCAGACCCTTATCCGAGCACGCAACCTGGCAGGCCGCAGGAAAAGAGGGGGGGACAAGAGTGCGGCCCCCCCTCCCTCCTGAACCGTACCAGGCCACATGCCCTCAACATTGGGAGGGTGCTTTGGGGTAGCCCCCCAAAACACCTTGTCCCCATGTTGATGAGGACAAGGGCCTCATCCCCACAACCCTGGCCGGTGGTTGTGGGGGTCTGCGGGCGGGGGGCTTATCGGAATCTGGAAGCCCCCTTTAACAAGGTGACCCCCAGATCCCGGCCCCCCCCCTGTGTGAAATGGTAAGGGGGTACATAAGTACCCCTACCATTTCACGAAAAAAGTGTCAAAAATGTTAAAAATGACAAGAGACAGTTTTTGACAATTCCTTTATTTAAATGCTTCTTCTTTCTTCTATCTTCCTTCATCTTCTGGTTCTTCTGGCTCTTCTGGTTCTTCTGGTTCTTCCTCCGGCGTTCTCGTCCAGCATCTCCTCCGCGGCGTCTTCTGTCTTCTTCTCCTCGGGCCGCTCCGCACCCATGGCATGGGGGGGAGGCTCCCGCTCTTCTCTTCTTCTCTTCTTCTTTTCTTCTTTTCTTCTTTTCTTCTCTTCTTCTCTTCTTCTTCATTTTCTTCTCCGGGCCGCTCCGCAATCCATGCTGGCATGGAGGGAGGCTCCCGCTGTGTGACGGCGCTCCTCGTCTGACAGTTCTTAAATAACGGGGGGGCGGGGCCACCCGGTGACCCCGCCCCCCTCTGACGCACGGTGACTTGACGGGACTTCCCTGTGGCATTCCCCGTGACATCACAGGGAAGTCCCGTCAAGTCACCGTGCGTCAGAGGGGGGCGGGGTCACCGGGTGGCCCCCCCCCCGTTATTTAAGAACTGTCAGACGAGGAGCGCCGTCACACAGCGGGAGCCTCCCTCCATGCCAGCATGGATTGCGGAGCGGCCCGGAGAAGAAAATGAAGAAGAAGAGAAGAAGAGAAGAAAAGAAGAAAAGAAGAAGAGAAGAGCGGGAGCCTCCCCCCCATGCCATGGGTGCGGAGCGGCCCGAGGAGAAGAAGACAGAAGACGCCGCGGAGGAGATGCTGGACGAGAACGCCGGAGGAAGAACCAGAAGAACCAGAAGAGCCAGAAGAACCAGAAGATGAAGGAAGAAAGAAGAAGCATTTAAATAAAGGAATTGTCAAAAACTGTCTCTTGTCATTTTTAACATTTTTGACACTTTTTTCGTGAAATGGTAGGGGTACTTATGTACCCCCTTACCATTTCACACAGGGGGGGGGCCGGGATCTGGGGGTCACCTTGTTAAAGGGGGCTTCCAGATTCCGATAAGCCCCCCGCCCGCAGACCCCCACAACCACCGGCCAGGGTTGTGGGGATGAGGCCCTTGTCCTCATCAACATGGGGACAAGGTGTTTTGGGGGGCTACCCCAAAGCACCCTCCCAATGTTGAGGGCATGTGGCCTGGTACGGTTCAGGAGGGAGGGGGGGCCGCACTCTCGTCCCCCCCTCTTTTCCTGCGGCCTGCCAGGTTGCGTGCTCGGATAAGGGTCTGGTATGGATTTTTGGGGGGACCCCACGCCGTTTTTTTGTTTTTTTTTTGGCGCGGGGTTCCCCTTAAAATCCATACCAGACCTGAAGGGTCTGGTATGGAATTTAGGGGGAACCCCACGTCATTTTTTTTTTAAAATTTTGGCCGGGGTTCCCCTTAATATCCATACCAGACCTGAAGGGCCTGGTATGGAATTTAGGGGGACCCCCACGTCATTTTTTTTTTTTAAATTTTGGTTCGGGGTTCCCCTTTGGGGAATTCCCATGCCGTTTTTATCAATGAACTTCTATGTGTATTGTCGGCAATGCAATAGCCGCGGGTAGTTTTAAATGAGTTTTTTCCTTCAAAATGTCATTTTGCTGTCAGACTGTTCTAAACACAGGAAACATGCGCCCCTTTACAGGCACACTATAGACACCCCCCAGGTACGAAATTTAAAGGGATATTACACTTTTATTGTTTGACTTTAAGCATTATTAAAATCACTGCTCCTGAAAAAACGGACGTTTTTAAAACTTTTTTTTGCATTGATCCATGTCCCCTGGGGCAGGACCCAGGTCCCCAAACACTTTTTATGACAATAACTTGCATATAAGCCTTGAAAATTAGCACTTTTGATTATTCATGTTCGTGTCCCATAGACTTTAACGGTGTTCGCATGTTCGAACGAACTTTTTTCCTGTTCGCATGTTCTGGTGCGAACCGAACAGGGGGGTGTTCGGCTCATCCCTAACCAACACGGATCCCACAGTGAGTTAGAGCATAGATTCCCCAGGGCGCGGGGTCTAAGAGCCAGCAGGTGTTCACCAGAGCCTCTAGTGGTGAGGATGGACTGGGCTGCAACTGGCTCCAGGTCACGGCCCCCAGGGTCTCCCAGCCATGCTCATTGTAGGCTACAGGAGGATGGAGAAAAAACAGCAGCCCAGGACAGCAAGGGATAGTAAGGAGGTAGCCAAATGTCAGGGCGACTAGCAGACAAGGATAACAGAGAACACGCCAAAAGTCAGGGTCACACGCAAACAGGGATAGTCGAGAATGCACCAAAGGTCAGGGTCACAAGCAGACAGGAATAGTCGGGAACACGCCAAGATCGATAACAGAGACAGAGACAAACTTAGAGCACACGGCAAACAGGAAGCCAAACACACAATATTGCATGGCAAGGCAGGCTTGGAGAATACGGTGTTAAATAGTGATTCCTGTTGAGGCTAGGGTGGAGCCACACAGAGGGAAGATTACTTAAGCATGCAGGTGTGAGAGTACAAGCCTCAAGGCTGATACACAGACCAAGTAAGAGACAGACAGGTCATGAATGTATTACTGCAAGGTCATGACAGTACCCCCCTCTTACAAGGCCTCCCCCTCCCCCGCTTTGGACCAGGCTTGGAGGGAAACTTCAAATGGAACTTCCTCAGAAGACGAGGTGCGAAGACTTCAGATGCAGAAATCCAAGATCTCTCCTCAGGACCGAAACCTTTCCAATCCACGAGATATTGAAGGACACCTTTATAGAAGCAAGAATCCAAAATTTGACTAACCTCGTACTCCTGATCATCTTCAGAGACTGGAGCCAAGGTAGGGAGAGGTCGAGAGAACTTATTGAAAACTAAAGGTTTCAGAAGGGATACATGAAAGGAGTTTGAGATCCTAAGGCTTTTAGGGATCTGGAGTTTAAAACAAACAGGATTCAGCTTAGAAATTGTATTGTAAGGACCAATGAATCTTGGGGCAAACTTCAGAGAAGGAACCCGGAGTCTGATGTTCCTGGTAGAAAGCCAGACTTTGTCTCCTGGCTGTAGAGAAGGCGTCTTACGCCTGCGACGGTCAGCAAAACTTTTGAACTTGTTGGCAGCTTTCTGTAGGAAATCATGAACGTCAACCCACAAGGAATTGAATGATTCCTGAACAGTAGCCAAAGATGGAATGTCAGAAGAACAGGTCATAGGAAGAGGGAGCTGAGGATGTCTTCCATAAACAGTGGCAAAGGGTGTCTTCTGAGAACTGACGTTGACATGATTGTTGTGGGAGAACTCTGCCCACGGGAGTAATGATGCCCAATCATCGTGATGAGCCGAGACCAAGGTACGGAGAAAGACCTCCAACTCCTGATTAACCCTTTCAGTCTGGCCATTGGATTGGGCCAATTTAATCTCAAGAAGTTCCCGATCACAAATAGCGTAATTCTTCTCCGCCTGAGAAAATTTTCTGGAGAAAAACGCACATGGTAGACGTTTTTTCCCAAAGGATTGAAGAAGCACAGCTCCCACCCCAGTTGAGGAAGCGTCCACTTCAATAAAAAATGGATCCCGTGGGTCAGGTCGCCTCAACAAAGGTCCAGAAATGAAGGCCTGTTAAAAATCATGAAAGGCAGAGACAGCTTCAGGGGACCACCCCTTGGCATTAGCACCCTTCTTGGTCAAGGCGATAATTGGCGCAGCAATAGAGGAGTAATTCCTAATGAAATGCCTGTAATAATTAGTGAACCCAAGAAAGCGCTGCGTGGCCTTGAGGTCGGCAGGAAGAGGCCAGTTGGTAATGGCCGAGACCTTCCCAGGATCCATACGAAGACCGAAGTTAGAGACGAAGCATCCCAGAAACAGGACTTCAGAACATTCAAAAGAACATTTCTCCAGCTTGGCGTACAGATTATTTTCTCGAAGGCGCTGAAGTACAATCCGGACATGGTCTCTGTGAACCGACAGACTATCCGAAAAGATGAGAATGTCATCCAGGTAGATGACAACAAATTGGTAAAGCAGATCCCTGAAGATTTTGTTAACAAAGTTTTGGAACACTGCTGGGGCGCTACACAAACCAAAGGGCATGACCAAGTACTCGTAATGCCCATCTCTAGTGTTAAACACAGTTTTCCATTCATCCCCTTACCGTATTCAGATCAAATTGTATGCACCCCTGAGATCCAACTTGGTAAAAATGGAGGCACCTTTCAACCTGTCAAATAGTTCCGATATTAGGGGTAGGGGGTATCGATTTATGATCGTTACTGCGTTTAGGCCTCGGTAGTCAATGCAGGGTCTTAGGGTACCATCCTTTTTGGCAACAAAAAAGAACCCTGCTCCTGCAGGCGATGAGGATTTCCGGATGAATCCTTTTTCTAGATTTTCTGCAACATACTCAGACATGGCCTGGGTCTCTGGGATGGACAGAGGGTAGGTACGACCCCTGGGTAGAGCTGCTCTGGGAACAAGGTCAATGGCACAGCCAAAGGACCTGTGAGTAGGAAGTACCTCAGCTGACTTTTTACAGAACACATACCGGAAATCGCTATATGCAGCGGGAAGGGCAGAGGATACTGAGGTGGTAGCCACGGGAAGTCTCCCCTTAGGGGCAACCTTGAGTAGGCAGGAAGAGAAACAGGAGGGACTCCAAGCCAGGATCTGCCCAGAAGTCCAGTCAATGTGTGGAGAGTGGAGCTGCAACCAAGGAAGCCCCAATACGATAGGGGTTGCGACCTTAGGAAGGATAAGAAAGGATATCCACTCCTGGTGGAGTATCCCTACCGACATTTTAACAGGAGGGGTCTGGAAGCGGATAGGCCCCCCTGGAAGAACAGTGCCATCAATCGCCGAGACCACCAATGGAGTGGTGAGGGGTAAAAGGGTAAGGTTCATGGAAGATGCAGTTCTCCAGTCCATAAGGTTTGGCAGCGGCTCCCGAATCCATATAAGCCAAGTCCGAGTGGGAGGAAACGTCAACATGAACAAACACCGAAAGAAGGAGACGAGAAGATGACTTTTCTGGATCCAATACTCTACCCTCCGGATTTATTACCCGGGCTTTTCCTGGACGAAATGAGCATGTGTCACGAAAATGACCTTTGCCCCCACAGAAGAGACACAGGCCCAGAGTTCTGCGCCTAGCACGTTCCTCGGGGGATAGCCTGGTCTGGCCCAGCTGCATGGGTTCCTTAGTTGGCAGGAGATGCTCCACTGGACGAAAAGAGGGGAGCTCGGGCTGACTAAGGACCAAGGAGTGCTGGCGTCGCTTTTCTAGGGTACCTTCCTGAAAACAAATATCAATCTGGTTACACAGGGAGATAACTTCGTCCAGATCAGTGGGGATGGTTCTTCCTGCTAATTCGTCCTTCACTCTATCAGAAAGGCCATGCAGAAAGGTTGCGACTAAGGCCTCATTGTTCCAGCTCAGCTCAGCCGTCAGTATGCGGAAACGAAGAGCATACTGTCCCATAGAAGCAGACTCTTGGCGGAGATGCAAGAGGGCGCTGGCCGCTGAAGAGACACGACCTGGTTCCTCAAAGATATTCCGGAAGAGTTTCAGAAAATTAGAGAGGCTGGAAACCACTGGGTCTTTCCTCTCCCACATAGGGGCAGCCCAAGCTAAAGCCTCGCCGGACAGGAGAGAAATAATATAGGCTACCTTTGCCTGATCAGACTGGAAGTTTTGGGGTTGGAGTTCGAAATGAATGGTACACTGGCTAAGGAACCCTCTGCAGGCCTTGGAATCCCCAAAGTAACGGGACGGAGCTGGTAAGTGCAAAGGGTTAGCGAGTGCGACTGTAGGTGGAGCTGATATTGCAGCCGATTGCGGTTGTGGAATCGGGGAGCCTAAGGAGGCTTGAAGTTGTTCAAAGCGGGAAGCCAAATCCTGAAGGAATCGCATCACCTGGGTCTGATTAGATTCCTGGGCCTTGAGTCTGTGGACTATGCCCTGCAGCTGAACATCGGCAGGTAGCAGCACATCAGACGGGTCCAGGGCCGTGCAAACTGTCAGGTCATCTGTATCCAGGTAACAGATGTACCCCGATGGGGTCAGGAGTGCACCGCTATGATAGTGGACCCTAAGGCTGACTGCTGCGGATGGAACTCGGGGTGGTTCAGGAAGGCAGGTCCCCTGGAGCACCAACACGGATCCCACAGTGAGTTAGAGCATAGATTCCCCAGGGCGCGGAGTCTAAGAGCCAGCAGGTGTTCACCAGAGCCTATAGTGGTGGGGATGGACTGGGCTGCAACTGGCTCCAGGTCGCGGCCCCCAGGGTCTCCCAGCTCACGCTCACGGTAGGCTACAGGAGGATGGAGAAGAAACAGCAGCCCAGGACAGCAAGGGATAGTAAGGAGGTAGCCAAATGTCAGGGCGACTAGCAGACAAGGATAACAGAGAACACACCAAAAGTCAGGGTCACAGGCAAACAGGAATAGTCGGGAACACGCCAAGATCAGTAACAGAGACAGAGACAAACTTAGAGCACACGGCAAACAGGAAGCCAAACACACAATATTGGCAGGCAGGCTTGGAGAATGCGGTGTTAAATAGTGGTTCCTGTTGAGGCTAGGGTGGAGCCACACAGAGGGAAGATTACTTATGCATGCAGGTGTGAGAGTACAAGCCTCAAGGCTGATACACAGACCAGGTAAGAGACAGACAGGTCATGAATGTATTACTGCAAGGTCGTCATGACAGTGTGGTTGTCACGGTTCCCGTGTCGTGAACAGTTTAAGGCCCTGACCTGCCTTGTGTGGGTACAGAAGGTCAGGATGGAGTCCGTTAGCACGGAGGTAGCACCCCTTCATCATGGGGACCTTCTGGTTTCTATTGACATCACGAATGCTTGTTTACACTTTCCATTATGTGCCCGACTCCAGCACTTCCTCCGTTTTGCTGTGGGTGCGGCGCATGATCAGCGCATAGTCTGGCCACCACTCTTCCGGTATTCGTGTGGTGTTGGCCTCGGATCGGGCGTGGTTGCATCTGTGGGGGTTTGTAGTCCTGGCTGCGTGGATGATCTTCTTCTGCCACTCCTCGCCTACTCCGAGGGGCAATGTAGTTTCTATACAGACCTTGACTGATTTCAGTAAGCATCTGTACTATCTGAAGTCTGCTTGGGCCCTTCCAGAACGTCGGGTTATCTAAGCCCGAGCTTCAGCTCCGGCCAGTGTGTTTTCTTTTCTTGGACAACTTCCAGAAGTTGCATGCTGCTTGTTTTATTTTTCTGTCCCTCTACAGACCTGCGTGTGGGTGTTGGGTCTGAGAGTTTCTACCTTTTTGAAATGATTCTATTTGCGCAGTTCGATACAAGCTCTCACTTCGGGGAGATCCTGGCATGAGACAAATGCCCGGGGTCTCGGGACAATCGGATTCGACTGCGTTAGGAAATCAGGGTTCCCTGGTCTGGTGGCTCGATCTCTGCTTCGTTGGCGGAATAAATCTTTTCTCCCCTTGTATTAAACAGGGTGACCATCAATGCCAGTCGGTCCGGGTAGGATGTCCTGGGACTGAGCTCTGCTGAGGGTCATTGTACGCTGGTGGAATCTGTACTACCTGGTAATATCCTGGAACTTCGAGCGATCAGGCTAAGTCTGGATCATGGACGGATGGACTTCGGGGGCTCCCGGTACGGTTCTAGTCAGACAAGGCAACCACGATGGCTTATGCCCTTCGCCAGGGCAGGTCAAACAGGCTGTGGCGGCCCTTGTTGTTGCCAGTATTCCCCGGTGGGCAGAACGTTTTGTCCGGCCTTTTTCCGTTGTATGCATTCCAGGGGTGGAATGCTGTCAGGCGGATACCTCAGTTGGCGAGGGTTGGACCACAGATGGGCCCTTCACTGGGCCGTGTTTCTTCAAGTTTGTTCCCGCTGGGACACTCATGAGGTAGTTCTCTTGGTGTCCTGGTTCAACTGGACGGTACCAAGGTTTCTGGTAAGGTCAAGGGTTGCTCTGGCAGTTCTGATGGCCCATGGGGCCAGTGAAGTTTCCCTATGCCTTTCCTCCTCTCCAGCTTCTGTTGTGGCTTTTATGCAGGATCTCGGCTGCGGGGGTTTATTCTATTATCCCTGGATGGGTCTAGTCGGTCTGGGTATGCCGACCAGGTGCGCCTGGTCGCCAGCGTTCCTTGTCGACTGCCTTTCAGGAAGGATCTATGGTCCCAGGGCCATTCTTCCATCCTGCCTTAAAGTCACTGGTTTTAACGGCCTGGCTGTGTTGAGCCAGGTGCGGCAGTTCCGACACTGTTGATGGCTAGGGAGTCCATCTTTTAGGAGGTTTTAACCTCCGTATGTGGAGAGCGCATATATCCTGGTGTGAAGCACCGGGCATTCATCCTTGTTCTTTCTAGGTGGCTCCAATTCCGACCCCCATTTACGGGGGGTTTAGCAGGAATGCGCTTCGAGTACCATCGAGGGCCAGGTGTCAGCCTGGGTGGTCATCTTCAGCATCCCCTGGTCTCGCGCTCCCTGGTGCGTACCTTTATTCAAAGGGTTAGACGTCTTTTTCCTCCGGTGCGTTTTTTTTTTTTTTCTACCGCCGTGGGATCTGAACTTGGTGTTTTCGGTTCTCCAGGAGCCGCTCTCTCTCTCCCTCTCTCAAAATATCGGGAGATTCCACTGCTTACTCTGTCTCGGAAGGTGGCCTCTTGGTAGCTTTCACCTCTGCTCACAGGGTGTCGAAAAGGGTGGCGTTATCTTTTCGTTCAGCTTACCCAGGTTTAGACAATGCTTCGCCCTTTTCTATAGTTCCATCCCTGGGTTTCCATTTGAACAAGGACATTGTGTTTCCTTTCTTGTGTCCCTGGCAACACATCCCAAGGAATTTGCCTTATCTGCCTGGGATGTGGTTTGGGGGATTCTTTTAGAGGTCAGGCTCTCTGTACTCACGGACAGGCCAAGAAAGGGGCTGTCTGCTTCTTCTGCAACCTTCTTCTGGATGGATCAGACAGATGATGACTCTGGGCTATTCTGTCAGGAATCGGGTTCCTCCTTTCCCTGTTACGGCGCATTCTTCTCTGGCGCCTAGTGCGTCTTGGGCCTTCTGTCTTCAGGCATTCGTGGCGCATTTTTCACAAGTTCTACGAAGTGGATGGGTTGGCATCTGCGGGTGCCTTTTTTGAGCCGCAAGCTTTTTGCTGGCTGCTGTTAAGAGGGTCTAATCCCTCTTAAAGGGGTATCGTTCAGGTTGGGTTCCAGCTTTTCCTGTATGAAGCTCCTGTTACCTGGTTGGCTTTTGTGTTAGCCTTGGGATTTTTCGCTGTCCCACCCCTCATGTTCAGCACTGCTTTGGGACGTCCCTACCGTTCTGAATAAAGAAGGCTGTGTCTATGAACAAATGAGAAAATAGGATTTTTTACTTACCATAAAATCAGTTTCTCTGAGTTCATTGACAGACAGAGCACCGACCCCTCTATGGAGTTTTTTGATACTTCTATTACAGCTTGCTACTAAACGGAATGCCTAGAGCAGGGAGGGGGTTATATACTGACAGAGGACAGCCCATGGGCATAGCCAGGGGTTGTTTTTTGGTTCTGCCTAGTCCTACTCCTGCGGAGATGATGTAACCCTACCGTTCTGAATAAAGAAGACTGTGTCTGTCAATGAACTCAGAGAAACATATTTTACGGTAAGTAAAAAATCCTATTTTTTCTGATGTCTTCAGGCCGGCACATAATGCACTTGGTCTTCTTCTCTTCTCTTCTCTTCTCTTCTCTTCTCTTCTCTTCTCTTCTCTTCTCTTCTCTTCTCTTCTCTTCTCTTCTCTTCTCTTCTCCTCTGGCCCAGGAGGAATTATGAATGAAGGATGTCATGACAATGCTACCTCAGGGGGCCTGGGCGATGACACCCATTCCTTCATAGTATATTCTCAGAGGTTGAATGATGCCCCGTGAGGATTGTCCTAAAAACATTTTATGACAAAAAAGAAGTATTAGTGCCAGTTCACACAGGGACAGCTTCAAAGTCGCCTGACTCTGAAGCCGCCCCGTACAGCATGACTTCAGCGAGGCTTGAAAAATGACTTCTGTATAGAAGTTAATGCAAGCCGTTCTGAAGTTGCCCCAAAGTAGTACAGGAACCTTTTTCTAAGTTAGAGCAACTTGAGTCGCTCCAATTAGAACAGTTTCATTGTACAGAATGGAGCTAAGTCTAAGTCACCTGACAGGTTGCCCCTGTGTGAACCGGTCTTAGTAACCTGTTATTTTAAAAAAAGTACCCGGAGTTGGACTTTAAGTCATAATAATCAAACCTGAATTTTGTAAACAGCCTTGTCAGAGTTAAATGATGTGATATAATCTTTGTAAAATTTTGCTGTACAGCTTGACTGTTTGGGTTCATTCACACCTTTGTGGTGCATTAATGCATGTCTTTTCTCACAGCTTTGAGTGCGCTAATGTGCTTTATGTTAAGACAGCCTATTGAAATTATTAAACTGGCAATGCACCACAACAACAATAAATGAATATGCACCATTTTTGGCAAAGCAGCACACCACAACGCATGTGTGTTGTAGCTATGTTGTCTTGGGGAGCCATTCAAAACTAAATAACATACGTTAACATGTGTTGCAGTAATTAGCGCAATGCAGTACACTGCAAAGGTGTAAATGGGCCCTTAAAGAGAAGAAAAGTTATGGAACTACTAGCAGGATCAACAAGTAATTGGTAGTGAAATGAAGGCACACACACTTAGGTTGAACTGGCTAGTACTGTGTCTTTACTGAACCTTACCAACTATGTACAGTAACTACAGTATGTTATAAAAGTATGTTACAAGGGGTCGCTGTGTACATTCTATTTACAAACTGCATGGGAATGTAGGCTGTACTTAAATTGAAAATACAAATAAGAAATAATACAAACCAGAAGAACTTATTTTGATAATTTATTTAATATTCATTATTCATTTTTATTTGGTAATAAAAATGGCCGCAGCACCTTTTATTGGTATAAATAATTAAATAAAATTCATTAAAATATTCCAAAATTTTTTTATTTTTTCTTTCTAAAATAATCAATCAAATATCTCGCTCAGTCATAGAACTCGAGCGAGTACCTTAAATAAAACATTCAAAAGTCCCCCCTTGATCCAAGGGTGACAAACCACATAAAAGTGCTGCGACAGGGTGGGAGGGGAGCTCACCAAATCACTCTGGGTCACACTTCTGACAGGAGCTTTATTGCGGGGGTCTTATATAGCCCTATTCACATGTCTTATTTTCAAAAACACGTGTTTTTCCCGCCCAAGGTCACGTTGTTCCCGCCCGCAAAACCCGTGTCCTGTCAGGCCTACCTTAAAGGGACAGTAACACAAAAATTTTTTTTTTTTTTTTTTTATATTAATTTTCAAAAACCGCCACAATCCCATGCTGTGGGCATCTAATAAAATGGGCACTTTTTCATGGGAATGTAGGCTGTACTTAAATTGAAAATACAAATAAGAAATAATACAAACCAGAACAACTTATTTTGATAATTTAACATTCATTAATACAATAAATAATATTTTTTTTATTTTTTTTTTATTTGGTAATAAAAATGGCCGCGGCACCTTTATTGGTATAAATAATTAAATAAAATTCATTAAAATTTTCCAAAATTTTTTTATTTTTTCTTTCTAAAATAATCAATCAAATATCTCGCTCAGTCATAGAACTCGAGCGAGTACCTTAAATAAAACAATCAAAAGTCCCCACCAGCCGGTTTTTGTTAAAAAACCCCAAAACCGCGGCCATTTCAATCATAGTTTGCAGACCCAGGTTAAAAATGTCTAGGCCAACATCAGACAAATGAACTCCATCTTGTCTATAAAGGCCAGAAAAACCACCTTCTAAATCTACATGGCGAAACGAAAATCCGTTCAAAAGAGGCATGAATTTTTCAATTGAATGATTCATACGTTTTCTAACTTTTTCTAGAGGTTTACTCTCTGAGGAAGATAGCCAAATCAGACGTGGAACTATTTCTGAAAAAACTATACGAGTTTCCGGAAAAGAAAACTTAAAGAACTGTAAATCATTCTTAATCATAAAAAGTAAATCCAATGTTTTAAATTTACCTACATCATTACCACCTACATGGATAATTAAAACTGCAAGAGTAGGCCACAACTGAGCCAATTTTGAAAGATGAAGATTAAGATTCATCCATTGAAGCCCACGAATGCCCTTCCAAAGAACTTTGAAAGAATCAGGAGATAAAGAAAGTTTGGAAGAGTAACAACGTCTACATGCTCTCTTATGGGCCCAATGAACAAACGAGTGTCCAATTATCCACACGAAAAACTTGGAACCTAAAATTTAAAGAGATAAATTAGGACGAACATATATATTGAAACGATTGGATTCCCACCTCCCCAACCGCATAATAGCTGAATCATTAAGACCCAGTCTAGCTGCTTCTGTGGCAGCTCCAATACGGAATGAATGGGTAGAAAATCTTAGATGAGAAAGGTTTAAATGCAACAAACATCGCTTAAAAATGATTGAAAATTGATATTTTGTGAGGGGGGAAAAATCTAGATGAACTAACAAATTTCCCGAACAAGAAGGTCTGCAAGAAAGATACTTAGCAAGTATCACATAAGGGCAGATAACAGGATCCCCACATGCCTGCAATGTCAACCAAATCCCTTTACCAAACATATCAGTTTTGGATCTACTGATAAAAACCTTTACAGCACCTGGGGAAATTGAAACCTCTTCTAATTTTAAGCCCGAATTACCCCTTTTATTATTCGGAACTAATTCGGAAATACGAAGTGCCGCAAAGAAAATTATAACAAAAGCTGCATGAAATAACAACGCTTCATATTCCGAATTACATACCAAAGGTGTCGTTAAACAAAACCTTCTCAACAGATCCACAGAAATCGGCCTACGTACATCAGGTGTAAAAGTCTTTTTTCTATATCCTTTCAATGCTTGAGGAACAGAGAAAAAACTTTTACAAACTGGCAAATTATAAAATTTTAAGAAAAAAGAAATTTCTGCTAAACTCTTATTTATATGGTGAAAAGAGAGCTGTTGTTGCATTAAAGAACAAAGAAAAGTCAAGACCGATTGTTCTGTAGGATCATAAGCACAAAAACCCATATCATTGTTAAACAAAAGCCACCTATTCCATGCAATCGAATACTCGATCCATGTTTTTGGCGCTACAGAATTTTTAATAGCTGAGAAAACTGTGGCTAGATGATTCGGGCAAGACTGACCGACTCGATCCGCTTCCGGAAAAAAACTGTCTGAAACGGGCCATCTGAAAATGAGATAATGCATCAGCTACTATATTTCGTTTACCAGGAACATGTTTCGCCTTAACCCAGATATTGAATCATAAGCATAATAATACAAAATAACGCAAAAGTTTTATTACACCGATCGATTTTGAAGAGAGGCAATTCAATGCAAAAAGCACTCCCTTATTATCTGAGTGAACTAAAATCCTTTTGTTAGCAAAAAATTCACCCCATAACTCAAAAGCGACCACAATGGGAAACAATTCCAACAAAACAATATTCTTTGTTGTCTTGTTTGAAACCCAAACAGGAGGCCAAGAGCCACAACACCAGTGAGCACGCCAAATAGCTGCAAAACCATGCGATCCTGCAGCATCTGTGTACAAATCCATATCTGCTGAAAAAACAAATTCTTCCTGAAAAAATGTTCTCCCATTGTAATCCATAAGAAACTGTGACCAAACCAACAGATCATCTTTGAGTTCCGTAGTAAGGCGAATATGCGAAAACGGAGACTTAAAACCTGACATTGCTAATGCTAATCTTCTAGAAAAAATTCGACCGACGGGCATAATGCGAGACGCAAAAGCTAATAAACCTAAAAAAGATTGCAGTTCTTTCAATAAAACTTTCTTCCGACGCAGAAAACGGCAAATAAATTCTTGAAGCCGAGAAACTTTCAATAAAGGAAGTTGATACTGGAATAGATTAGTATCAATATTTATACCTAAAAATTCCATGACAGGAGCAGGAAGAAAAGTTTTTTCCAAAGCAATAGGAATACCAAAAAATTCTGAAATAGCCAAAAATAACTTTAACAACAAAGCGCAAACTGGTGAATCCGGAGGACCTATAAAAAGAAAATCATCTAAATAATGGATAATGCCCTCATATCCAGACTCGTGTATAATAACCCACTGTAAAAAGGTGGTAAAAGTCTCAAAATACCTGCAAGACAATGAGCATCCCATAGGTAAACACATGTCATAGAAAAAGGCACCCTCAAAACAAAAACCCAATGAATTAAAAGATTCTGGTGCAATCGGTAATAATCGGAAAGCAGATTGAATGTCAGACTTTGCTAATAAAGCTCCAAATCCAAACTGTCTTATAATTGCAATCGCATCATCAAATGTAGCATAAGTTACAGATGATAATGCATTATCAATTTCATCATTTAGGGAATTGCCTTTCGGAAATGTAAGATGGTGTATCAAGCGATATGAATTAGGTTCTTTCTTTGGAACCAAACCCAAAGGTGATACACAAAAATTATTGAAAGGAGGGGATAAGAAAGGACCCACCATTCTACCAGCTGAAATTTCTTTAATCAATTTATCCCTAATCACTTGACTATGAAAAATAAAAGATTACTGCGCTTCCCTACACCCCCAAGCTGCAGTTCTAATTCTCAGGTAGAAGAATCAAATAAGTAAAGCAATTTAAAAGAACCGCGCTAAAAATTTGTATAAAGTGGATTCTCAAATATCTCAAATGATGTGATAAAATCAACGTAATATATTAAATTCTGAATCCAAATGTCAACACAATATATATGTGATAAATTGAATAATCAAAAACATATATAAAAACTTAATACAAGTGTATTATGGTATATAAAGGTGCCCCTTCCCTCAGAGGGAGAGTGGCCCCCAACATCCTCGATCCTCCCCAATCAAGAGGGGTTTTTTTGAGTACATGACGGGTTTCTACCAATGTAAGAAATGCAGAATATGTTCCCTGAGTGGATGAATGCATAGGAGAACACATAAGTTTACTTCTACCAGTACTTCGGTCGAATTTGAAATTAAATCATTTATTACGTGTTCTACTGAGCGCGTGGTATATCTATTGCAATGTCCTTGCGGATTGCAATACGTAGGGAGGACAAAACGCCCTCTCTCTGTAAGGCTCAATGAGCATGTAACTAATATCTTGACAGGTTTCCCTAAGCATCCGGTCTCTAGACACTATCTCGAGACACACAATTGAGACCCTAGAAAGACTATCTTTCTGGGGATTGATAGATATACCACACCCTGGAGAGGGGGTTCCCTCCTAAGGGGGATTTCTAGGCTCGAGATGGCCTGGATATACAAACTCAGGTGTTACACCCCGTTTGGGCTCAACGTTGAGGTAGACCTTAATGCCTTTCTAGACAATTCATGAATTTACATTTTTCATAATACATTTATTGAGATGTGAGGGCTATATACTTGTAAAGAACAATTCTAATTATTTATGATTATTGACCTATAACTGTTTTTTTATTTTACTGCTTTGGTGTGAACCCGCTCTGATCCTCTGGTGGCCTTGCTTTAATGGTAATTAGTTATTGGCAAATGGCCATTAGTGGTTTTGTCCTCCCTTTTGTTATGTACTTCTATTGGCTCTAACATCTGGGGCCAATATTGGTTATTATGGCCTTAGGGTGTCCACACCCCTATGATGGAGGCACACATGTTTTGAGTCCCGGACTGTTAAAAGTTTTTTTAGTAACTCTTTAGTATTTATATTTTTTATTAATGAATTTTGAGTTTTTTGGGCCTACTTGTCAACTATTACTCGTTAGGATACATGCGTAGGTCTATCAATTATTTGGTATGCTTTACTCTCGGTTAAGGCTTTATTGTCTTCCTTATTATAATTTCATAACTTTATAATAGTTGGTTGGCTAGTTATGTGGAGGCCTACCTATCCTATGAGGCTTTCTTAAAAGTTTATAATTTTCATGTTTTTTATGTCTATATAATAACATTTTTTTATATTTTTTATGTTTTTAATGTGCTAACAGGGGAATGATATGATTTGGACTCCATCGCAGAGTGTTATATGACTCTGGGAATGTCACAATAAAAAATCCTTTTCATTAACACTCAAGCAAACTATGTATGCCATTTAGGGACACGTACAATTAAACATTCCCCACTAGATGGCATCTCTCTAACTGTTTATGGATATATTCTGAAAGGATGATTCCAAATTAGTTACCCTAATAGGTGGTTATTTTCTAAATAACATTATCCTGTGAAGTTTAGTTAGTGTGTTCATGATTTATACTGTCAAGGGATATATGCATGTTGTTTTGGCCCCTCTAGCGACCGAGAAATTTTCACTGTTCAAGTGCTGAAGTGAATGTTCGTTCTGTGCATATTAGTCTCTTGTTCGCTATAAGATAGGGTTGACCAGCGTCATTTTCCTGATACCAAAGTGAGGCTTGGTTTCATCTTAAGTACTTCCTGTTTTTATGTCAGGATGTGGCCACCAGAGCGTCAGAACGAGGTGTGGTTCCATGATTGTATTTAAGGAGCGATGAGTCAGTGCGTCGCCCGTTCCTATGACAACGTCCAATAGGACGAAACGTACGTCGGAAGGCAGACGCGCTGACGTCATCGTTTCTATCCCACTGTGAACGGATGCATGCAGGCCGGCCGGCTGATTTATATTACATGCTGTTTTATTCGTCATTTCTAGTAAGTGCGCTACTTTTACTTTTTTCAATAAATTGTCTAAGCGGATTTACACTATGGAGGATGTGTTTTTTATTTCCCTGGGTTCCCATTGCTGAGTCATTTGGCCTTTTTGTCGGTGAGTTCCGGGCGATCCTCCCTCTATGCTGAGACCGATGGTGGTGTCCCCACAGAGTGGATTTCTGGCATAAGTTTCATTAAAGCTTACCTCTGGTAAACATATATCTACATAGGTGGTGGATCCTTTTCACGAGATGTTTCTACTCACTAAAGTTTTCAATCACTATTGGTGGAATTATTTACAATAAGGACTGTTGGTATCTGAAGTCACTCTTAAAGTCACGGACTTTATCTTTTTTGTCACTTTTTATATTTTATTTGTATTAAGTTTTTATATATGTTTTTGATAATTCAATTTATCACATATATATTGTGTTGACATTTGGATTCAGAATTTAATATATTACGTTGATTTTATCACATCATTTGAGATATTTGAGAATCCACTTTATACAAATTTTTAGCGCGGTTCTTTTAAATTGCTTTACTCACTTGACTATGAGCCTGAACAGATTTAAGATTATCTACCACATGGCAACCTAAACCAGAAAAAACTAATAGCCTAAAACCTAAAGAAAAACATTCAATTAAAATTTCGGCTTTCGCCTTGTCTGGGTATAGCAGAAGCCAAGGGTACATTCTTTCCAACTTCACTGGCGTGAACGCTTTTGGAATTGTCCCTGCTTTGGGTATGCGCAAAGGTCCTTTTAAAACATTTCGATAAGGGGTGAGACCCAAAACAAAAAGAACACTCGTGTCTATAACGACACGACGTAGACCATTTGCACTGGGACTCATTAAAAGCGAAACACAAGCCCCTCTTATAATTTGTAGAAACATTTGGAGTATTAGCTGGCTGTTTATTGAAAACCGATTTTTGTGGAAGGATAAGATTCAACCATAACCCAACATCTTTCATACCCCATTTAAGCGTCGGATAAATAGCCAGTTTTTGACGAAATGACTCATCATAACTATACCAGCCAAAACCCCCAAAATTCCTATAAGCTTCCAAAATATGTTCAAGGTGTTGAAACAAACCACTACATTTTTCTGGGAACCTCTCACCCATTATAGCTGCAAAAATACAAAAGGCTTGTAACCAATTGTAAAATGATTTTGGCGCTATTCTACGCCGATCTTCAAAATCCTCTGATCTTCTGTCATTTTTAAATATTATATCTTTATTATTAGGAAGCAATGTCAATAAATCAATAAATTCACCTTTCTAAATCTTTTCTTTGATATTGGATGCTAAATGAAAACCTAAAGGTGACATATTACACGGCAGGACCTCCTTGTTACATGTTTCAGGAATATGAGATGACACAGGTGAAACACTAATACTTTCTGGAATATTGCTAATAATGGTATCACCCACAGCAACAATTTTGTTCACAGGCAAAGTATTGCTTACCATATCAGACCACACAGCAGCAGGAGAAGAATCAGTTGCTGGCAACTAAGGGTTATTTAAAGACTCAGTAAATTTTGCAATTGAATTAAGTAGTTGTTTAAACAAATACTGTTGTGAAAACTCACCAGTCTTAATGGAATCACTAGAAGAATGCTCACTGAGTGTACTACTGCTCTGCTTCTGTGCGCTGGCTGCAGCAGCAGTAATTCCTGACGTCTGAGGAGCCCTTGCAATGTCTGGCTGAGACAGCCCAGACACCTGCGATGCTGTAGTCTTGTTCATCGATGCTGAATCCGAAGTAACCTGTAAAGAGAAAGGAAAACTATGCTCTGTAGGCGGAGACTGCCGCGCACGCTCCCTCCCTTCTCGTACTCGAACAGGAGAAGGAGAGAAAACCCTCTTCTTTCTTCTGGCGCGCTGCCCACTGCGCAGCTGCGCTGAAACGACATCTGCTACAGCGTCACCAATGCGAGAATCTTCCTGTTCGCGCGAGGCACCAGGAGAACTCAGACGCTCCTGAGGTAAGCTTCGCTGTATCTTCCGAGGTTGAGAGGATTGGTTGGGAGGGAGGAGCATAGGCGGCGTTGTGCCTGGCTCACTATCCATCCTGGCATCAGAAGGACCTGCCGATGGATCTTCCGCTCCGGTAACCGGCGCCGCTTCTGCTTCGGCCAGACATTTTCTCATCCATTCTTCTCCTCCTTCAGCCGTTGCTCTCTCCATGACCTGAGGCGATAAGGCAAGCCCCGTATTATAGCTAGCCCGTGGAGCTCACCAAATCACTCTGGGTCACACTTCTGACAGGAGCTTTATTGCGGGGGTCTTATATAGCCCTATTCACATGTCTTATTTTCAAAAAACGTGTTTTTCCCGCCCAAGGTCACATTGTTCCCGCCCGCAAAACCCGTGTCCTGTCAGGCCTACCTTAAAGGGACAGTAACACAAATTTTTTTTTTTTTTTATTAATTTCCAAAAACTGCCACAATCCCATGCTGTGGGCATCTAATAAAATGCCCACTTTTTCATTCTATATGTAATTTTTTATTTTGCCCATAGTTTCAATTTAAAGTGTGCTACCCCAAATGTTTATTTTTTTCTATGTGTGCGTTCACATATGTGTTAATCAGTCTGTCATTTTCATGTAGTTCTTCCATCTGAAGTACCTGGTTGATCCTGCCAGTCACCTTTCTTCCTTGTTCTAAATTGACCACACAAAGCCCAGAAGCTGAGCTGTGCTTGTGTGGTCAGTTTTCATCCTTTTGCTGGCCATTCAGAGGTACAGGACACTGTGCAGACACACAGCATGCCTGTGTTCTGACAAAATGTCGAACCTGGCAGAATGAACAACCCGCGTCACTTTCGTTTTCTTTAAACCATCATGAATTGCAGATTTTGACATATTGCTGTTTATTTTCACAAATTGCTGTATTGGACACAACACTGGCAACCAAATAGAGTCCGGTGCACGATATTATGAGCGGAGATTGTTACTCCACTCCGAAACTAAGAAAATGTCCACCTCCGAGGCGGCGACAACTTTGTCCTCGTTACCCGCTGTGCTGTGAAATCTTCCTGTACCAGACTGTATTCGGTAGCTGGTGTTGTGTCCAAACATCAGTTCATTCAAATCAGCAATTACTGATGGTTTAAAGAAAGCGGAAGTGACGTGGTTCGATTTTCTGCCAAGTTGCCTATTTTGTCAGGACATAGACACATACTGCCCACACACACACTATCAGGAAGAAGAGATCACATGACAACTTTTTTCACCCATTAAAAAGGTAAGAAAGATAATTTCTAAAACTAAGCAAAAGCAGTTATGGTGCCCGCATAGTTATAACTGTATTAGAAAGTGTCTAGAACATTGTGGCCCCATGCACACTGGGTGTTAAAAATGGATCATTTGCCATTTTTTTTTTGCCTCTAAACGCCACTCAATGTTAGCCTATTTGTCCATGCACACATAAGCGTTTACAGGCATTTCAAGGTAGGGACGCTTAGGCTGGGTTCACACTATTACGAATTTGATGTGGGTTTTGGCAGAAAAAAACGCTTAATGCACCTAAACACATGTAAAGGTGTGAGTGTCAATTCATTTAAATGGGAAGAATAAAGTATTATTCTGGCCAAATAAACAAAATTAACAACCAAGTGCTTGGGGTGCCTAAAATGTGGCTAAACACGTCTAAACACATTTACAAAAACGCAGCTTTAGGCGTATTTTTGATGCTGCTTTTCTTCTGCCAGGGGCAAGGTGTTCAGGGGAGCTGCCAGTGTGCATGAGGCCTGTATGTTCACAACTGCTTTAAATAGGATTCTAGGATTCAGACTGGTGGTGGAGTCAAGGCTTACATACATTTATTATTCCTTTTTGTTATGTGATGTTGTGGTGGCAGAATTTTGGAGTTTGTTGCATAGACTTTCTTTTAAGCACTAATATTTAGGCAGTGCAAATAGCAACAATGTGTGAAGTGCAGAAAGCCCTCAAAGCAACTGGATTTTTATTTACTACTGTTGTATCTGAAAAAATATCTCTTGTTGCTTTGGGTTTCTGCATTTTGTTCATTGCTTTTAACCTCAGGAAGCCATTTTACTGGAGGTGGGGGCTTCACCAAAGTAACATCTGCATGGCGTTCTGCTCCTATAATTTCTTGTCTTGGTCTGCATTTAACCCATACATCATTCTTCGCTATCATATTGTAGCAAGCTCTTAAACCACTGTTTAGCAACATCAGTTTACCTTCGCTATTAATCTCTGCGTATTTTCCCTCACACAGCTGCCTGTTTGTAAATCTTCAAGTCACACAGTTGTATCATCTGTCCTTGTCTCTTGTTTTGCATCCTGCTGCCAAGCAACTGTGCTTTTATTTTTGACTTGGTGTCCTACCGCCATACAGCAGCTTCAATCTGTCTTGGTGTCTTTGTTTTGCTATCACTAAAGAATATCTGGTCTTTCATTTATTTTACATGCTCATGATGGAGATAAAAACCCGCTGGTTTCGTTCTACTGGTGAATGGTTTGATATCCTGCTGAAAGCCATATTCTTGTAGGCATCCCTATGGCTGTTTGTATAATTGTATGTAAACACCACTGTCACAGAACTGTCGATGACCAATCTATCCATGTACTACCGCCTGTCACTCAAGGACCTTTGTTATTGCTCCAATTTTTAACGGATATATTTTTGGGTCCTTGTGTCATAGCAACCTGGTCATGTGATACTTTGAATATTCATGAGCTCCTCTCTTTCTCAGAAGCAAGGGACTCTGGGAGAGTGCTCACTGGGGAGACACCAAACCTATTAACTGTCATTATCATAATTTATTTAGGAGAATAGCAGTCTTTTCACAATGTATGTACATAAAGTAATACACCAAACAACTGAAAGGGCTTTTGGATACCTTGCAGGCACCTTCAAATAAAGTGTTTTAAACTGTGCTTCAATGCACACTTAACAGTAAGCTCTCCACTTTATGTTGTATACTCATAGTAATTGTTCACATTACACTCTGCAAGATAAAATCCCTTCTCTCCATGCCTAAAGTAGATGTAAACGCTTTTGTTTGCTATAGCATATTATCATGTCATAATGTTTTTAAAGAAAACACTTTTTTGTATCATATTTATATCCTTTGTTGCATCTCAGCACTGCTGATCTCCTACAGTCTCTTTGCTAGCCCTTTTCTGTGTGCATGCATGCACTCAAGCTAGGACAGCATGAAAATCCTCTGGGAGAGTTTCCTGATGGTGAAAACAGTGGACAATGTGTCCTGAAACAGCCACGTGAAGTCTTTATGTGAAGCCAATGCAACATGGTGACAATACGGGAGCACAACAGGGAGACCAGGGTAGCATGTTGTCACCCTCTAACAAGAAGTGCATGAGCCTGGTGGGATTGCCATAGGGAGGCGGAATTCCATCTGTATAGTGTCTATAGTGACACCCAAAAATTCTAAACAATGCGTAGGAAGTACCAATTTTCCCGGTGCCAATGGAACACCAAAGCTTTCGCAAATAATCTTAAACTCAGTAAACAAATATAAACACTCATCCATGGTATCCTTACCAATAAAAAAAAAACATCATCTAAATAATGCAATAAGTTTTCAGAATTAGATTGTAAACTGACAACCCATTCCAAAAAAGTTGAAAATAATTCAAAATATCTGCAGGACAAGGAACAGCCCATGGGCAGGCACTTATCAAAATAGAACTGTCCTTGAAAATAAATACCCAAATAATTAAAGGCCAATGGATGAATCAGCAATTATGGAAAGGCTGAATTTACATCAGCTTTAGCCAAAAGAGGCGAACCTCCCACTCTTCTAATAATTTCCAGTGCATCATCAAACGAAGAATGGGACACTGAACAAAATTCTCATAATTTAATGAAAGACCAACAGGATAGGACAAATGATTAATTAGTCTAAAAGAATTCACCTCTTTCTTAGGACTAATTCCTAAAGGTGAAACACGAAAATTAATGGTGGTTCCAAAAAAGGACCCGCCATGCGCCCCACAGAAACCTCTTTACTGAGTTTATCATTAACCACATCCATATAAAAAATAACAAACAATACATTTTTATAAACAGAGCAACCAGATAGAGAAAATGCAGGTAAAGGAAAACCTTCCAAAAAACCTTCAGCTAGGAATGCCACTGAGGTTCGATTTGGGTAACGTATAAGGCTGAACGGCTGCATGTTTTTTAGCATCGCGGGAGTCACTGCTTTTAAGAAAGGACTCCTTCGAAGGAGTATTATCACCAACAGACAGTTTTTTAAAACATATAGCTGCAGGGTGTGCACGTGAACAATATGCACATTCATGCTTATATCTACAAGTGGCCGGCCACTTACACTGACTATCATTACAATTAAAGCACAAGCCTTTGCGAAATCCAACAGAGTTTGTAACAATCGGTTTAGAAAACTGTGGTTTTTGAGATAATAGTAGGTTTAACCAGAGACCCACATCTTTCATTCCCCATTTTAGAGAATGATGCACCGCCAACTTTTGTCTAAACGATTCATCATAATAAAACCAAGCTTGCCCATGAAAATTTTTATAGGCCTCCAAAATAATCTCAACATGTCGGAAAAGCCCACTACAGCGTTCAGGATATTTTTCACCCAGAACACTTGCAAAGATACTAAAAGATTGTAACCAATTATTAAATGATCGGGGAACTGATTTATTTCTATCGACATCAAACTTGTTTCTTATTAAAATGATGTTCTGTAGACAAAGGTAATAAAGAAAAAAGGGCAATATAATCACCTCTCCAGATTTTTTTCTTTACAAGCAGCACTAAGATGAAAACCCAAAGGTGAAATCTCGCAAGACAATGCTTCTTTCAAACAACCTTCAGGTACTAGCGTAGAAGGAACAACTGATGACATAGACACAGAAGGATTAACACAAATAGAATTTAGAACATTAGATTCCTTAGACTAAGTCAGCGTGGAATTGGATGAATCAACTTGCCTCACAGACGCAACATTACTAACATTAACAACAGCAGGATATTGCAATTTATCTATAATTGCAGAATTTTTTTTTTGCTAAATTATACAACATAGCAATATCAGAAGACTCACTGGACGCACCTGCACCAGTAGAAGGGACCACCTGCATCGCATGGTCAACGCCACTGCACGAACATGCCACTGCACGAATTTCCATGGCAACGGCAGCATAATTAGTAACATCATGTACATTCAAGTCATGCAATTGTTCAGTCAATACAGGAGGCTCCACAGGTGTAATAGCAATTTCCCTCCCAGGAGCTACACTGACAGCTGAACTAGTCTTTTTCTTCCTAATTAAATTGTGTCTCACAGGAGCGGAACTCCTAGGCATCTTCACCTTCTTATTTGCCTTCGTTATTATTCTTGGAGGTGACCGGGATTCAAACCTACAAGGTCTCTTAGCGGAACGTCTAGTTCTAGTTCTCCAATGCGAATGCGCCCGATTCCATCCTCGGAGATAGATGCCGACTCCGACCTGAAGCCTCTTGATTGACAGGCGCCTAAGGAAGAGGCGGGTGCATATCTCGAGCTGACAAGGCTGCTTGACCCGGAGGAGGAAGAAGCCCGGGGGGGGGGGCGGAAGACACCAGCGGAACATTCCCCGTCTCTGGCGGAACAGCTGGCATCGCATCGGTGGCAGGAATGGAAGCCTGTGAGCCCGATGGCAACGACAAACACCGACGTATCCAATCTTTGCCGCCCTCCGATCCAGCCCACTACATTAACTGTTGCAGCATAGACTTCATCGTTATCCTGGACGACCTACTTCTTTCATCCAGCACCGTCTGTCGTTTTATGACGCAGTCTTCCTGCTTTTATACCCTACAGCATGAGCTGCGTACCGTTATATTCAAACAATAACTTTAAATATGACCAATCAAATGTTTTTTAATTTGACCTATTAAATTCCAACTTTTTTGCCTGTCATGGTCCCATAGGTGGTCGTGGGGGACAGTTTTTTGCCCCACTTCCCACCTTTCATTACAACTGTTTTTCCTTAGGTTTTTAAAATGATTAAGATCTGCTGATTCTTTAGTCCTATGCACCTAGTAAAGAAAATGTAAAAAAAGGCAGATGCAGCAATACATAACATGAACAGTGCACTGTATGTCAGTGCTCTGCAACCTCTCAGGCTGTGTCCTACAGGACCTACAATCGTCAACATGGTAAACATTCTGTAAAGAAGAACTTTGAACAAATAGTAAAAGTAAAGGGCACATATCAGGAATGATGTGTGTTTCACCTCTGAAATGCAGCCTTCATGAGACTTTACTTGATGTTAGAGAAAATGGTGCTTCCCTGATTCTGTCTATAGTAGGGATCACAGCTGTAGTGGTCAGCACAGCTAGTGTCAATTGAACAAGTGACTGGTCTCCTAACAGCTCCTTCAGTAATGACTTGCGTCACACTAGCCCAGTTTTTGTAGGCATCCCTACAGCACACAGTGGAATTGCCAGTATGAACAGCAAGTGTGGGCAATGACCTGGAAATAACATTGGCACAGCAAGAAATACTCTCCCAAAGACCAGCGCAATTCAATTATTTAGGTATCATATGGCTGCAGATACAGGGAACAAAAGTGTGATCTTCATTTAGTTTTCTTTTTCCTTTAAAGAATTGCAAATCTGAGAGATATGCTGGAGTGGAAGCCAAATTGGCCTGGAGTTTATATTTAAGAAACGTTTTACACTGGGGGTAAAAGAATGCCCAACAGCATGTTAATTAGAGAAAACTCAAAGTTATGTGATATAAAGAAACAAGGGACAATGAGAGGTAAAGCACCAAAATATATGTACATTTACTGTACAATATGCACTGAAATCGGCAATAACTTTTCTAGCTCTGCCTCAATTACCTTACAGTACTTAGCCCACTACATTGGGACTAAAGATTCAATTTAATTAAGGTGTCAGGGTGTCACAGAGACATTCAGAGAACAGGCTGGACAAATTAATTCATTCAAATCTAATACTGTCACCCTTACTCTATTGTGTAATTCCCTGTCGCTCATACCTAAAAGTCCAAACCTGGCAGAGTAACTCAATCAAATGTAATTAAATTATTGTCTCCCACCAGTCTTTATACTTTCCTGCCACATAGAAAACCAAAGTGCCAGACGAGACAAAAGAAACACATCAAACAGGTTAAAGCAACACTGTAACATGTTTGTGTACCCCTCCCCCATACTCACTAGACAGAGGGAAAGGGGGGCAGCAATCTGGGAAAGGTTTTAAAATGCCCAACTAGAATCCAGGACACTGAAGCTGGTCATATGGAGTGAAAATATACCAATAACCCTGTTTCGGGAGGAGTTGATCTTTAGAACGACCATGCATGGATCAAAATTTGACTGGTTCATGCTGAACAAACCAAATTTTGATCCATGTATGGCCGGCTTAGGACTTTATTTAAACTACATCCCTACAGTAGATCTGGGTTACAGTCAGATCTGATCGGGTTAATGGTTAATACCCCACTGGGGAACATCGCCTGTTCACTCATTCAGCGAACACCCGAATTTGCAGGGCGCTTGGCAGGATGCATAGCTGGTTATTAAGGAGCGGGCTGGGAAGCTGGCCGCTGCGTCCTTAACGACAGAAGAGTCAGGATGCTATATTGTTCATCAACACAGGACCGGAAAAGGGGGGGGGAACAAGCGAGCGCCCCCCCCAACCAAATACCAGGCCACATGCCCTCAACGTGGGGGGTGCTTTGGGGCAGGGGGGCCTTGATCACCCCCCCCACTCCAAAGCACCTTCTTCCCATGTTGATGGGGACAAGGGCCTCTTCCCAACAACCCTGGGCGGTGGTTGTGAGGGTCTGTGAACAGGGGGCTTATCGGAATCTGAAAGCCCTCTTTAACAAGGGGGCCCCAGATCCCTGCCCCCCCCCCCCCCCATGTGAATGAGTGTCAAAAAAGCGTCAAAAGTAAATAAAGACAGGAGGTAATTTTTGACAATTCCTTTATTAAAAAAATAAAAAAACAATGTCACTCGATGTAGATCCATTGTCAATCACGATGCCCGCAGCAAGGGCCACATTATCTATTGATTGTAATACAATGATGATACTTTTTATAATGTGGTACCTATACGGGAATAGATATGCTAGCAACTTTTTGCATGTAATAATGTTGCTTGAATAAAAATCCCGTTTTTATTTCAGGCTGTGTGTCTGGATCTCGGCTTGCCTCGGCATGCACGCTGCATCAGTGTATGTGCGGTGGCGCTGAGTGTGGGAACATAGTCTGTCTGGGTCCACACCTCGTCTCTCTGGAGATCAATCTCCGGACTGACTTTACAATGTTGTGTGACACCACAGGTTAATTTACCTGGTGTCTAGCTTCAGTATATAAGTCGGACAGTCAAGTTGTGAAGCCACGCCCTCAGATGATGTCCCTTCATGATGAAATGCGTCAGCCATGGCTTAAATGACGTTCAGGAAGCAACACTGCTCAGAGACACGGAGCCTGCTACAGCTGGAAAAAGACATCTGACTGTGGTAGGAGACGCCATGCTATCCATGCTGCGTTCTGCAAACGGGGCTTGGTGTTGATATTATGCGTGTTTATATGTGATTTTCTGTAAGTGCAATTCCTAAAGGGGGTGTATTGTGGATTTTAATTAATACATTTTTTTACTGGTTTACACTATGGAGGATATCTTTTTCTTTTCCATGTGGTTTGAAATGAGCCTACCATAGTGATTCCCACCCCTTCTGATGCAGTTCAAATTGGGAGATTCATCATAAAGAGATACCTAATTTCTGCCCATATTTATCTTTGATCCGGTAAGAGTTTAATACTAAGGGGGATGCGAGTGCCCCCCTTCTTTGTCACGAGTGGTGGTGTTGGTGACGGATTATCATCAGGCAAGCAGGACTTGATCTTACCTTGGATGATTTTCACGAATAATTTACTGCAATAGACTATGGACTGTTTTCTGCACTGCTTTTATCACTGTGGATTATTAGTGTTATTTTGATATTTTAATATACATAGCGCTGCCAATATTTTCATATATTTTTACCTCTTTGTGTGACCTATTTTAGGTTTATGGTAGCAGCTTGAGCCTTCATTAGGCTATGGGAGACCTGCAATAAAGAGCATTTTTATTTGTTTTTTCACCCAATCCACAAGCACTTGTGTAAGAGAAATTAGGCGTTTTTCCTACTTATTTGTGTATAGTCTATTCTTTACCTGTCCGCTTCTCTACTGCCTTTTGGACAGAATCTGTCTAGGCTTCTTCCTTCCCTTTTATCTAAATATTGGTTGTGAAATCCCTGCTTGCCCCTTTCTTTACCATCAAAGATGATTTCTGCTTACTGAACTGGGGCTGTGTCTATGGCTAAATACAGAAGAGATAGTAAGTGTGCTATGGCTCCTCCTACAAGATGTGGATATTGAGGTTAATTTGCTAAAGGCAAATAGGAAATAGGCTATTCCCTTTGCAAAGAATACCCAATTACATGCAAGCAAAATAAAAAATAAATAATTTTTTTTGCTTGCACATGATTGGATAATGAAAGTCGGCAGATCTTCACCTCATTCGCAAACTAAGGGAAAATTCCCTTGCAAAGTAAATAGCCTGTTTGCCTTGGGTAACCCCATTGACTCATAAGTACTGGTTGACCTGCTTGAAATTGTACTGTTTTTGTTGGGATGTTTCCGTGTTTGGATTGCTGACTAGGCTGGCATTTGAATAAATATTTAGCATGAAGCCTATTATGTTGGTTGTGCTCCTTAGTTCGGTTCTCCATCAAGAAGGGTGCAATTTTTATTTATTTTTTTACTAAGTTTTCTCCTATCACCTTCTAAGACTGCACACCTGAGAGATGAGGGCTCCACCCCACAGGAAACACAATCAATTGACAGCTTGTTATAAGTCCCCACCCTTCCCCTTGATCCCCAGTATTGATTGTGTTTTTCCCAAACACAGCAACATGCTTGTTTTGTTTGAGACCAAATGACCGGGGGGTCGGGGGGGGGGGGGGTCGGATGGTCTCCTGTTGAGATGGGTTCTAGGGAAGCCAAGAAGGGCTGAACTAACCTGCAGGCTTGTCCTTCTTGCAGGTCGCCCTCAAGGCTATGCCAGTACACTGACCCCACAGAGTGCATACCATCGCTGTAAGTTTAAAATAACGCTGCTGCCAGCTGCTCTCTTCCTCATAAAATTCCTGGGAAAAGGCCTCGCTCTGGATAAGGTCACGGCCTCTCTCTGGATAAGGTCACGGCCGCCTCACAGGAAGTGGGCGGTGCCGGAGGAGCAGCGCAACCCGGAGGAGCAGCGCAACCCGGAAGTACTACTAAAATGCTGGGAGAACAGCGTGGAGAACGCCGTGGGGAAGGAGAGACAAAGTAAGTCGATGAGCAGTGGTCAGCTCGCTGTACTAAGCCCTCAGCGGTACCAGCAGCCCTGGACCGGGCCAAACTCCTCATGGAACAGGAGGAAGGGATAGCGACTACAACTGCGGGGGGATCCCGATTGGGGCTTGGTGAGTAAAATCCCTCCTGCCGCAACAGGGCATAGCTCCTCAAAAAATGTGGGTACTGTAAGGATAAGCTTCCAAAATCCCAATCCAAGCCCTTCTGCTATAAATGTATTAATAAATTAGCAGGAAAAGAGGCTTCAACCTTAATGAAATAGTTTCATTCATCTATGCAGACGGAAATGCTGGCAACAGTCAAATCTTTCAGTTAAGTCGCCGGGCAATCAACAGCCCAGGGCCCTAACCCAGAGGAGCTTGACCCTAGAGAAGGCCCATCCTCCCAGGAAAGTCTCTCCGAAGGGTGACCTAGTGCTCTCCTCCTGCCCTCAAAGTCACTACCTCTAGCTCAGGGAGAAGTTGAGGAGGAGGATGGAGGAGAAATGGAAAGCCAGGTCAAATCGGACCACAGCTCAGATCGGGAGGTGGATCCAGACCAACTAAGTGAGACACAGGAGGATGTCAGGCTAAAGAGACACCTCTTCACCCTGGAGGATCTGGATGGGCTCCTACAGGTAATATATGCCACAGAGGAGATTCCAGAGACCGCCAGAGTGACCCCTGCACAGGACAAAGGTATATAGGGGCTGAGCAAGGCTCAATCCAGGGTGTTCCCGCTCCACCAGTCCCTAAAGGATCTGATACTACAGGAATGGAGGGAACCTGAAAGGAGAATTGTCAGACAAAAAACCTGGAAAAGGAGATTATCCTTTAAAGAGGGTGACAAGGAGACATTTTTAAGCTCCCAAAATTGAATGCCACTCTGTCTCAAGTCACCAAGCAGTCTGACCTCTCCTTTGAGGATGCAGGCAGTATTAAGGATCTGATGGACCGTAGATCAGAATCCCTCCTTAAAAAGGCTTGGGGTGCAAATACATCAGCCATGGGTTCAGCCTTAGTGGGAGCCTGTGTACCAAGGAATGCAGACTTCTGGGTGGAGAAGCTGACCTAACATCTGTCACAGGAATCTGAATCGGATGACATCCTTGACTCCCTATCAGTGATAGGAAAAGCCGTTGCATACCTTGCAGATGCCGCAGTTGAGTCTGCAAGAGCCTCGGCTAAGATGGCCGCATTAATTAACTCAGCTAGAAGAGCTGTCTGGATTAAGGCCTGGGAAGGAGATTTCACATCAAAGGGTAAACTATGCGGCCTTCCCTTTCAGGGCTCATTGCTGTTTGGCCAGGGCCTAGACGACATCCTGTCTAGGTCCTCAGAAAAGGGTAAGAAGTTCCCAGTAAAGCCCAAGAAGGAAAAATTTAAGAAAGATTTTCGTGTCCCCCCCAGGGAAACCACAGCATAGAGCCAAAAAAGAGCCAAACAGGAGGCAAGGCAGTGGTAGGGGAAGGCAAAAAAAGCAATTTACTGTTTTCCTCCCCCAGAGTTGGCGCCAAAGAAACTAAGTGACGCCAAGATCAGGGCGGGGGACTGGCTTTCTCACTTTGTCTCCAGTAAGAGAAGATATCAGACAGCGCGTACATCTGCCAGATCCTGCAAGAAGGTTGTGGCCTGGAATTTTCAGGAAACCCCCCCTCTATGATCACCCTAATGCCCCGTACACACAATCGGACATTGATCGGACATTCCGACAACAAAATCTATGGATTTTTTCCGACGGATGTTGGCTCAAACTTGTTTTGCGTACACACAGTCGCACAAAGTTGACGGAATTTCCGCTCGCCAAGAACGCGTACACCACGTACGACGAGACTGCTGTTCAGTTTGTGCTTGTGGGTTTGTATCTGCTCTTCAGTGCGTGCAGCAAGCTACGCGTGACTCTGTCATTGTGTTCTTGTTCGTTCGTTACTGTTTTTCAGGTCGCTCTTCACAGGCCTTGCTGTTCTTCAATGCGTTCTGTTACTGCGTTCTGAGCAGCCGACCGTTTTCTAGCCATGTTGCGTATATGTACTCCTCATAGAGTTTGTGCTGTGCAGGGGCTTGGTGTTGGGGTCCTTACCTTGACACAAGTCCAGTCCATGAACAGGGTGGGAAGGAGTTCATGGACCAAGAATTGGTTGCTCCAGCGTGACCAGTTTTGTAACATGCCTTTGCTCCGTGAGATCTGTAAGAATAATCCTGATGATTTCAGGAACTTTCTCCGGGTGACGGACCCCGTATTTCACCGTTTGTTGGCTTTGCTGACCCCTTATATCAGCAGGCAGGATACCTGCATGAGGCAAGCCATCACTGGAGCAGAAGCTAGTCGCCACCCTGCGGTACTTGGCGACAGGGAGAAGCCTGCAGGACTTGAAGTTCTCGACAGGCATCTCCCCCCAGGCTCTGGGGATCATTATCCCAGAGACCTGTTCTGCCATCATCCAGGTCCTGCAGAAGGAGTATATGAAGGTAAGATTTGTATCCTTTAACATCACATTTTATTGTATATAATGTTTGATAATATATTGTATTTCTTTCCACATTCCCTAATTACCATGATTGTAATATGCTGTGAATGTCCCCTTTGTCCTCATGCATGCTAGATTTTTATGTAATTATTTTTTTTGTCCTTCATACATATTTGCCTTCACTTACCTCCCCAGCATGGTCTGCTGGCCCTATATTCACCTCACGTATTCACTTAACAATGTATTTTATCAGCTCCATAGTAGTGCTTTACCCTAAATACCCCCTAAAATGTTTATAAATGTGATGTGTGCTTTAAATTCAGGCAGAGTGCCAGAGGCTTTGGGTGTCCCCAAATCATTTTTAATCCTCCCTCCCCCCAACTGCTAAGTCAGCTGATACCAATTCTCTATCTATCCTCAATCATCTATCCGCTGACTTTGGCAAACCCATACACACTATAACCACCTCTTTTGTGGTCAGATTTATGGATGAATTCCCCAAAGCATGTAGTGCAAGGGCCTGCCTGAATACTTTCAAATGGTACTGTTTAAAGTTTTTGGATCCTATTATTATCTTGATAGGTAATAGCAGAATGTCCAAATGTGCTCAAATGTGTACAATGTGTATTTATATCTTTGTATTATGACACTTCTTACCTGTCCAGTGGGCTGCCAATAGTGTAACTAAGGAGGGGCTGTTCAAAGCAATACCCATTATTTAGGCATTCATCTCTCAATGAAGTGGAGAGGGTTACCTGTCCAAGAGCTCCCCCCCCCTATAATGTTAGAAATGGCCCATGAGAGATGGGGGGGGAGGGGGGATCTGATAGGTGTACCTTATACTTTGGTCTTTAAAAACTCCCTCAAATGTTATCTTGATGTTGGCCAAGAATGTTTGTGTCTAATCTGCTTTCCCTGTTTATGTGCAAAATGAATAATTGTTTTTTTTTGGTTTGACTCCACAGTTTCCTTCCACGCCACAGGAATGGCAGACTGCGGCCTCCCACTTTGCTCAGCGGTGGGACTTTCCTAACTACGGAGGGGCAATTGATGGGAAACACGTCCACATCGTCCCACCACCCAATTCGGGGTCATACTATTATAATTATAAGGGGTTCAATAGTATTGTGATGTTGGCAGTGGTGTCGGCTACTTATGAGTTCCTGTATGTGGATGTGGGGAAGAATGGCCAGATGTCCAATGGTGGAGTCATCTCCCAGACGGAGTTCTACAGGCATCTCCAGAATGGCAGCTTGGACTTGCCACCTCCAGAAGACAATGTGGAAGGACTCCCATTCCTCTTCATTGCGGATGAAGCACTTGCGCTGGGGGACCATCTTATGCGGCCATTCCCGATGAGGAACCTCACCCCGGACCAGAGGGTTTTTAATTACCAGCTGGCCAGAGCCAGAAGAGTGGTGAACACGTTTGGAATCATGGCCAGCCAGTTCCGCCTATTTCTTACACCCATACACATGGCGGAGTACAAACTGAATCATATTATCCTGGCGTGCTGTGTTCTACACAACTTTTTACGGCAACATTCTGCCAACTATGCTGGCTCATTTGGGCCTGAGGCTGGAATTCCAAATGAACCAACCCTGACGGCGCTTGAAAGTGGCCGTCCTGGCTTGCCCCCCCTGAGTGCCTGTAATGTCCGGCTAAGATACCTTGAATTCTTTGCGGGTAGGGGGGCTATCAATATGCCAGACAATGTGTAAAACCTTTTTCAAATAAAAAAAACTACTCAAATCTTTGGTGACATTTACTGCTTGTGTTTGTTTTAGCCGGCCCTGACAGAAATGTGGTGAGTCCTGAAAATGGCGTGATTGTGTAACCTTACAAAGCACTGTTGGGTGTTATTTACTAAAGGCAAAGACACTTTGCACTACAAGTGCACTTGAAACTGCACTTGTAGTGCAAAGTGGATTTGCCCTTAGGAAATAACACCCATTGTCACAGAAAACACCAATTAGAGCACCACAAAAGTGTTGTAGCGTTGAGACAATAATCCACACATTCTTGATTAACAATCTTTTTAATACCAGCACAATCACATGTGCATTTAGAAAAGGTTTTTAAAACAAAACAACATGTTTGTTGTATAACAATTTTTGGGGTCACATTAGAAAAAGTAGAAATGTCCATTTAAGATAAAACCGGCATGTTTAAAACCAACAAGAAAGACACAAATCTTGAACTTACAAAGTTCATATTTGGTAGAACTTGAAGGCAATATCAGACATGAGTATTTACAAACTGTGTTTGATATTGCGTTCAGATGGGGTGAAGTCACCCCAGGAAAAGCCAAACTTTGAAGATGCACACAAATTTACGAATGTCAACATGTGCTACCTGCCATCACGGGGGATCAAGGGACGTGTTTGGGGGGTGCAACCCCTTCCTCACAGCTACTTTATTATTGAGGAAGGGGTTGCACCCCCAAAACGCATCCATTGATCTCCCGTGATGGCAGATAGCACATGTTGACACACTGTGTGCATCTTCAAAATTTGTCTTTTCTCAAATTTGTCAAAAAATGTCAAAAATTTGTAGCACACAAAAAACAAAGGGATTTGGAGGGGTTTTAAACTCTCCCTAAAACATCAATGATGTTCTTCATTTTTTGAAGAACATCATTGATGTTTTTCTCGATGTTTTCCAAGTCCCTATTACACCCCATGATCTCCCCGATCAGGATCTGTGCACTTTCCGAGGTGAAAGGATCTGGATCCACAACATCACGATCACCTAAAAAGATAGAAACCAAAAAACACCATGTATTATAAATATGCCGGCAGCCATCTCTTAGCTGAGCCTGTGGTCGCAGACACTCACCTGTTGTGGTGCCAATTTCCACCACATCTTCCTCCTCCTGCTCTGCTTGTCTAGGGGGGAATTCCACTTCTTCCAGAGGTGGGGGGGTCTGTGGTCTCCTCAGATGAGGGGTGTCCTCCGAGTCTTTTCTCCCCTATGTAAAAAAAAAATTGGTATACTTAGCACACAGATATTTGATGGCAGAACTATAAATATGAAACATTGCTTGGAAGTGGGGTACAATTGTCTATTTTGGCAGAGTTCCAAGATGTAGAATTTTTAGTGTCCTTTGTCAAGCTTCAATACTTTACCTGTTTTGTACAAGCTTCACAGATGGAGACACCCCTATAGTATACACTGGAGCACCTGTGTGGGCCCCCTAATAAAAAGGGTGTTCTTGTGTCCCACACTAGTGCTCCAGCGTCCAGATGTGTAACCAGCTGCTGAGTGTCCTCTCCTTACACAGAATCTAGTTTGCATTTCATTCTAGTAACAAACACATCTACACAATCAAATTAGTTTCAGACAAGTAGGCCCTAAAAAATGTGGGCAAATACATATGGCCAAAACAATGGTGTTTTCTAGGCCGAACGAACAATGTTTTATACAAACGAATAATGTGCCCATGGACATGAAAGTTGCCTTTTGAAACTGGATAACGGTTAAGAAAAGCACATGGAGCAGCACGAACGTAATAAACATAAAGAATAGGAACACAGGACAACTACTTACTTTTTTGCAGCACTCTCCGGATCTTTCGGTACTGCTCATGCTCTCTTAATTTCAGGTCCGACCACCACTTCTTGAGCTGATCTTTCGATCGTCGTACCACGAAATTCCGGTGCAGACTCTTGACCACTTTCGCCATGATCTTGGCCTTTCTGACATTGGGGTTGGGGTAAGGTCCATACTTCCCATCATAGTCGGCCTTCTTCAGGATGTCGACCATCTCTAACAGCTCCCCAAAGGACATATTCGATGCCTTAAATCTTCTCCATCTGGATCCAGAGGTTTCAGGCTCCGGGCTTTCCTCCTCCTCGTTGCTGTAATTAGCACACACCTGTTGTGTCTCCGCCATGTGCTCTTCCCCCACTGTGCCGAACGAAAAGGGGCGGGGAATAGACTAGAAAGAATGTCAGGGGCGGGCGGAGTGACACGCATTCGCAGTGTGTATAAAGCGTAACATGCGTGCGTAGTACGTACGATCTGTGAGTGGAGGAAGGAGTATCGGGAGGCACCGATCGTGATAACGACGGTAAGATCTAAACTTGGGCCTATACTGCTTCTAGATTGAGGCCTATATTGTAACAAGATTAGGAGAGTTTTGCCTGACATTAGGGTTTGTCTCGTGTTGTATCTTGCAGATAAAATGGATGGCTTCAATGACCACAACTTCCTCCCCCTGTTCATAGACAAGTACAGGGAGCTGCCCTGTCTGTGGCAGGTGAAACATCCACATTATAATCATAAACAAAAGAGGCAGACAGCGCTGGAGAAACTGCTGGAGTTGGTGAAGCCGGTGGTCCCCACAGCAACCATCCCCTATTTAAAAGCCAAAACTGGTGGCCTGAGGAGCACTTATCTTTGGGAGCGCAAGAAGGTCACGGATTCCCAGAGATCCGGAGCTGCAGCAGATGACATTTATGTCCCCAGGCTGTGGTACTAAGAGAGACTGCGATTTCTGTCAGACCAGACTGGAGTCAGGGAATCCCTCTCAACCCTTCCTTCCGCTCTTCCTTCCACCCCAGCTGAGGCTTCCGATGTCCAACCTGGGACTTCCAGCCAGGAAGAAGTGGAGGAGCCCAGCTTGAGCCAGGTATAGCATTGTTCTACAGATTTCTGGTCAATAAATAAATGATCTTTACTAGATGTTATTATTGATCACTAATTGCTGATTTAATACAGTTTTTTACATATCAAAAGAGAGTAGTGGGCAAAAATAATTGGGACAAGAATGAAAAATGCTGGGCTCAGAAGGATAGTCTGTTATATTTGTTAACATTCAATTTGCAACAGTCATAAGGTGAAAATTGTGTGTGATTGCTGAAGAAAAAACTAAAACTATGTCCCTTTTTCATACACAGGAAGACCTCAGCCAGGACGAGGCTCTGGAATGTAGCACACAGGAGGAGGCTGTGGAATGTGGCAGCCTGGAGGAGGCGGGGGTTAGTGGCAGCCAGGAGGAGGTGGGGCTAAGTGGCAGCCAGGAGAAGCCTGGGCCCAGTAGGAGCCTGACCGAATCGCAGGTTCCTCCCCTCCGCCTTCCAAACAAAAGACCCAGGAAGGGGAGTCACGTGCAGGATTCAGCACTCAGGCTCATTCAGGAGGCTTCTGCATCCCTCAGAGCCTTACCCACTCTTGAAGAGGCCTTTGCCTGCATGGCTGCCACCAAACTGAAGGGCATGCAGGAGGGTCAACGCCTCATGTGTGAGAAACTTTTTATAAAGTCCTAACTAAGGGGTTGAGTGGCAAAATCACACCCAACAACTACACCACCAGAGCCACAGCATGGAAGGAAGCATGGAAGGAAGACCAGAGAGTGATGGCCCTGGGTTCAGTCTGGTGTGACAAAAGATGCAGTCTCTTGTATGACCACAGCCTGGGGACACAGATGTCATCTGCTGCTTTCAGGATCTCTGGGACTTCTGGACCAAACTGTACTCCCTTATATATGGACTCCTCAGGCCACCAATTTTGCTGGAAAAGAATTGATGTGTGCTCTAGGGGTCAAAGGCTTCTCCAATTTCTGCTGTTTCTCCAGCGTTGCCTCCCTCTTGTTTGGTTCTGAGCCCTTAATAAAGGAATTTTTGTTTCAATTATACTCGCCTATGTGTGTTTTCCTTCAAAAAGGACAGTTTGTTTGTGAGGAGGCAGGTACATTTCAAAAATACAATGTGAAATTAACAAGAGACACCAACACCAAGCAACCTCCTTGAGATTAAATAATACAAGATAATAATGGTGTTGTGGTAACTTGAAACACAAAACACACACAAAAATATTATGGAGTAAAACCCCCAAAAAATAAAAAAATACATCAGCCTGGAAAAAAATACAAACACACAAAAAAAAATAATCAGCTTTGAAAAAAATACAAAACAAAAATAAAACAACCAAAAAGAAATTTGGTCAGATGTGACAAATCAAAATATATTGAGGGAATCACGATAAATAATAAGGAAAGACGTTTGTGAGAAGTCTGTGTGAATATGAGCAGCAAAACGACTTCATTCTTCTCACATTATAAAGAAGAAGAAAGTGCGCTGTATTAAACAATTTAAAACATTGCAGCGTGACGAAAGTGCTGTATCCATTCCGAATGCTAATTTTACCAGACCGAGCTGTTCCGTCTCAGAATTTCTTCTGAGTATGCGTGCCACTTTGTGCGTCGGAATTGGCCACACACGGTCGGAATTGACGCGATCGGATTTTGTTGTCGGAGAATTTTATAGCCTGCTCTCAAACTTTGTGTGTCGGAAAATCCGATGGAAAATGTCCGATGGAGCCCACACACGGTCGGAATTTCCGACTACACGCTCTGATCGCACATTTTCCGTCAGAAATCCAACCGTGTGTACGGGGCATAACACATCCCCCCAGGGATGCCCTGAAAAGATCAGCACTTCTGGATGGTATCAAGGAATTGGTAGAACAGCAGGTGGTGGTACCCGTACCAAAAGAACAACAATACCAAGGATTCTACTCCATGTATTCGTTGTTCACAAGCCGTCTTGAAAGTATCGGCTTATAGTAAAATTAAGAAATCGGAACAAGTTTTTGGAATCCAAAAAATTTACGATGGAGAGTATCTATTCCGTAGGCAAAAACCTAATGAAGGAGGCCTTCATGGCAACACTGGACTTCAAGGATGCCTACCTGCATGTTCCAATTCACTTGGATCATCAGGCATTCTTGAGGTTCGCAGTAGTCGTCGGAGGGGAGATTTTTCACTGGCCGTTCAGAGCTGATCGCTGATGCCATGCAAGTCTCCTGCATACTGTCAGTGTATCTGCTTGCCCGTACATCCCGCATGGGCAAGCCGATACTCGCTGACAGGAAGACTCAATGAACTAACACAGCACTCCACAGCCCCGTGGTAGTTCTTTGAGAACTGCAAGCTGATAGCTGCTAAAGATGTTGGGGCTTGTAGTTCATTCAGACACACAGAGCTGTGTGTCTGAATGATGTGGCCATGTGGGCAGGGCCCTGCACGGCTGCACTGTTTTCAAACAGTGACAGCTAGTACGGGGAACTTCTTCCCGTACTGCGGCCAGAGGGAGGGGGGGGCAACAGGCTGCATCTGCAGCACTTGGAACATGCTCCATCCTAAAATTGGGTGGAACATGTAACATGATAAACTTATTCTGTAAAGTACATATAAAGGCTCAACTATGGCAATCTAAACAAGTACCAAATCCAGTTACTATGGTACGCACAAGACTGATAAAGTAAACAAAAACTTCCTTTACCTCCCCAAATGAGCCAAAGCCTCCTTTGTGTCTCACATGCTCCCCCATCCAGACACTGCAGCTCACAGTGGGAAGGTGTCCGCAACAGAGGCCGTGCTGTCAATTCAGAAAGAAACAAAACTAAAGCCTTGTACACACAATCAGGTTTTCAGATGTCCGTTTGTCTGTTTTTTGTTGCATGCCGAAGTGAAGAGGTTACTCGCCATATGAAAATTCTCATACGACAAAATTCAACTTCAGAAGTGACGTAATGTGTTGAATCGTTTTGTATGTATTCTTTCGTTTCTAAGCAGTCTTGCTCTTACGATTTTTTTTCAGACGAAAACCATACTAATTAAATGAAAATCAGACTTTGAGTTCACGTATGAAAAAAATTTATAGTCTGCATATCCAGCTTTTGTCGGACGAAAAACCAGAATTGGCGGTCGAAAGCACCATACTAATAATCCGAAAATCGGCAGATCGTTCGTCGGATGAAATTTTACTTCCTTTAATGTGGCCAAGTGTTGATTGACAAGCTACAGGCTTGTAAAATAACAGTGACAAGCTATTAACCACGACCCTTGCAACATCTTCTATTTTGACAGCTGGCAGCTCCGGCTATAAAAATACAATAGCCACAGTGGAAGATTCCTCCATCCCTTCTGTGTTGCGTAGCTGGAGGAATCTGGCCAACTTTATTGTTCTGCTATGTTTGTCACAATACAGTATCTAATTATTGCAGATGCTGCTTAAAGATGGCCATACACCCATAGTTCAATTTTGTTCAGCTGAGCAAAAGAAATTTAACAGATTCCTCTATCCTGGCTAAACAGCACAGATGGACAAATCCCTAGCTGTGACTATTGTATTGTATTTGACCGCCGGCTTGCAAAAAACCCAAATAGTGCCTGCATCTGATTAGTCAGATTTTCACCCAGCTTCTTTGATTTTACAATTGAAGGATGTCAGGTAGGGTGGTGCCGACAGGGCCATCCACTGACTGGTTCCATTACGGCCAACTAAAAGTGTATTTCAATATTTGCAGCCAAATTGGGATAAAACCTACTTTATATTTGTTACGTGTCTCTATTTACATTTACATTTATACAGCCTATCTTAACCATTTCAGCCCCGGAAGGATTAACTCCCTTAATAACCAGGCCATTTTTTGCGATACGGCTCTGTGAGGCTTTAACGGACAATTGTGCAGTCGTGTGACGCTGTACCCAAACAAAAATGATGTCCTTTTTTTCCCACAAATAGAGCATTCATTTGGTGGTATTTGATCACCTCTGTGGTTTTTATTTTTTGCGCAAAAAAAAAAGACTGACAATTTTGAAAAAAATATATATTTTTTACTTTCTGCTATAATACATATCCCAAAAAAATATATAAAAAATTATTTATTTGTCAGTTTTGGCCAATATGTATTCTGGTACATATTTTTGGTAAAGAAAAATCGCAATAAGCGTTTATTGATTGTTTTGCGAAAAAGTTATAGCGTCAACAAAATAGGGGATAGATTTAGGGACTTTTATATTTATTTATTTATTTTTTTACTAGTAATGGCGGCGATCTGCGATTTTTAGCAAGACTGCGACATTACAGCGGACAAATCTAACCCCAAGTATGTGACACTATTTGGGGACCAGTGACATTATTACAGTGATCCGTGCTAAAAAATTAGGGGCTTGTTGGGACAACACAGAGATCGCTGTTCCTGATCACTAGGAACAGCAGATGTCTGAGTTGTCCCCTGTCAAAACTGGGATCCGCCTTGTTTACATAGGCAGATCCCAGTCTGCCTCTCTCCACCGTGATCCCACATGTGGGCCCACAATACCACATGCATGGACCGATGTACAGGTACGTCCGTTTGCGCAGCCGAGCCGCCTTGTCGCAGTATATATGTGGAAGGCGGTCAGCAAGTGGTTAAAAAAACTTGCAGTTTAGAATTTTTTTAGTTGCTCTGCTCTGGACCCCGCAGAAATTAAAATCTTAGGTAGTTCTCTTTGTTTATGAGGGGGCTGGGCAGCTGTGTTTGAGATACTTAATCTTGTCTGTGCAGGCAGATCTTCATTAAAAATTGTAACTTGATTCAAAAACTGTCTGCTCTAACAAAGGGTTAATGGTGTAGAGCAGGGATATGCAATTAGTGGACCTCCAGCTGTTGCAGAACTACAATTCCCATGAGGCATAGGAAGACACTGGCTGCCACAAGCATGACACCCAGAGGCAGAGGCATGATGGGACTTGTAGTTTTGCAACAGCTGGAGGTCCGCTAATTGCATATCCCTGGTGTAGAGTCTAGCTGACTTGGGACAGGCTCACTTGAACATTGATCAAGAACCCTTGCAGTCAGCCATGACAACACCTCTTGAGAAACATCTAAAAGAGAAGAAATATTTTTAAAAAACATTTTTATGCATACTGCATGAATGGATACACATAACAAACTTATGGTGGGGTTTTCAAAACTGCAAAAGTGGATATACTCTTTAAATCTGTGTTGCTCTGTGTAAAATATCAGACATAACAGAAATGTAAATAACCAAGTTATTGTACTTATATGTATATTTTATTGATCCATTTCTAAAAAAAAACACACCTTGCTATTATAAATGAAAAATAATTGCTTGCTACTGATAAGAGAAGCTTACTTTATCTGACCATGTCAAAATTAATTAAGCTTATCGAAAAGTGTAAACTGAATTTATTGTTTTTGATCAGTAAACATGTAAGCAGTTTATCCCTTATCTTCATACTATTTCAGAATACTCACTGGATTTGAACTGCATGAATATCAACACAAAACTAGAAAAATGATGGTGTTCCAAAACATAAAGGTTTCTTAAACGGTTGTCTTTTGTTGCTGGACTTTGCAGATCTTTTTATTTTGTACCATTTTTCCTAATTAGCCAAAAAGTGTATCTACTACATCAAATCACAGGATTTATTTTAATGTTCAAATGTTACAAATTAAGAATGGGCCATTTTAATGTTGCTAATGCAAGAGGGAGAAGAGAATTGGACTGTGACATCTTCCTGGTAGGGCTGTGTCTTAGCTGAGTAACTATAGGACCCTGTGCCTGTCAGCTTCCTCACTGCAATGCTGTGCATTAGATTGTTAGGGGCTGAGCTGCTTCTCTGGTCTCCTGCTCCCTGGATGTAGCTGTAGCTCTTGCAGACAGGTATGTGAAAAAACAAGTGGTTTTCACAAATACCTCTAAAAATCCTGACAATGAAAGTCATTTTTAAATATAAGCAGATATGCTATGGTTTGCAACAGCGCTATATGCAGGTGTATGCTGAAAAGGGTGGTAGGACTTGCAGGTGCTATATGGGGGGAGGTGTTATGAGAATCTAGACTGTGATGGGTAAAGGTTTATGGAAAATTATGATTATTTTATAGCTTGCTTTAAAGAAATCTGTGATAATCATATGTATATATGTAACCTAGCTAACACCCCCCCACACAAACACACACACATATATATATATATATATATATATATATATATATATATATATATATATATATATATATTTATGTGTGCCTGTCTGTCTCACGCAAACATACACGTCATGCTTTTATATGTATAGTTATATAGTGAGAGAGGTTGATTCTAGAACAAGCTTGCATACAGAATCTGCATTGTATATATGCTTACAATTCTACGTTGGTTATTTTTATTACTGGAAAATCATTCATCCAGCAAAATGGAATTAACCATTCGTACTTCTCCATGCAGGTCATATACACTTGCAGAATGCCAGGGAGGAGTCTGTTTGGATTTAAAGAAAACATCTCTCTAAATGAAGATACTACAATCAGAGACTCCTTACAGAGCAAACCCTAAGTTCAACCAGCCTTTCTCATTTCTGCATACACATGTTCTTCATGAAGAATGCATGCATTCCAAGAAAACGTAATTAAATGAAGTGGCTACTCAGTACTGGTTTATCATCAAGTGTTAACCTGCATTATAACAGTGGAGACATACGATGGTATACAATTTAGTAAGGAGTAATAATCTGCTGTGGGGATTACAAAACTCATAACATTGGATTATTATATGACAGGCAGACCACCAAGCCCAGATAAAGAAGAAGAATTTGCAGAAGTTCCAGCAATGCATCTATTTCCACAGTAATGATTGCTTACGCATTTAAATACAAGAATGGATGAAACTGTACTGGCACAGGAAGCAGCTGTATGTGACACATATCTACCTGAAATGTGACAACATTTGAGCAGATCCCTTTATCCCCTTCTTCCCTTGCCCTAATCTAACCTTCAACCCCCTCTTCCCTTTTTCCTTCTATTCCTTCATTTTGTTTATGTTAATCTTTTTTTCTCCACTGTAACCTTTGTTTCTGCATTTTTTGAATGCTTCTTTGCTTTACTAGCCCTCCCCCCCTTTGTGATCCTTATATACTTTCCACTTTTCTCTTGTCCCCATTCATTGTTGATTCTCTCAGGTCCCACCTCGCTTCTTGAGGGATGATGGGTGATGGTCTTGTGAGCAAGTGGGTGATGGTGACCTTTTGCCCAAATCATTCTCATGGATACCGCCCTTCCCTCTCTCACATGGAACTTTTCTTTCAATACTTCAGGGAGACATATTACAACAAATCCGCATTATGGCGCTCTCTTCATCATGCTTCTCATGGACCTAGTGGCAGTAGCCGGGAATGTTGCTGTTATGGGGGTCATCATGAGGACTCCATCCCTCAGGAAGTTTGTTCTGGTCTTCCACTTGTGTGTGGTGGATCTCTTGGCTGCACTTACACTTATGCCCTTGGCAATGTTGTCAGGAAGTGGAGGTACTTCCCTGTATGAAGGCCAGGGACTTGGGCAAATGGCCTGCCGTGCCTACCTCTTCTTGACTGTTTGTCTAACCAGCACAGGCATTTTGTCAATCTCAGCCATCAATATTGAGAGATATTATTATGTGGTTCATCCCATGAGGTATCAGGTCAAAATGACAATGGGACTAGTTAGTTGGGTACTGGCTGGAGTGTGGATTAAGGCATTGCTAACATCCCTAATCCCAGTACTAGGATGGAATCCTACTGTTCCTGGACATTGTAGTCTACAAGGAGGTGGCAACAGTGTCTTCCGTGCAGGGTTTCTTCTCTTTTACTCCTCCTTTTACTTCTTGTTGCCTTTGACCATCATAATTGTTGTCTACTGCAGCATGTTTAGGGTGGCACGCGTGGCTGCTCTTCATCAAGGGCCCCTCCCAACATGGATGGATACATCACTTCAGCACAGACGCTCAGAATCTCTCAGCAGTCAATCCACCATGGTGACAGGTTCTGGAGTTACACGTGGAACTCCTCAGCAGCGAGTGTCTGCTGGTGGCTCAGGAAGTGGTGGGAAAGCTGCAGCTGTATTGGCAGCAGTAGGGGGTCAATTCCTTTTGTGTTGGCTACCTTATTTTGGTTTCCATCTATATGCTGCACTGTGTTCTCTCCCTCCACTGCCTGGATCACGCTTAGAATGGGCAGTAACATGGATGGGATTTCTGTGCTTTGCTTCTAATCCAATTTTCTATGGTTGCCTGAATCGTCAAATCCGTGAAGAGCTAGGGAGATGGGTTGGTTGTTTTTTTAAGAGGAGTGGATCAAGGGAGGATGAGCTTCGACTACCTAGCAGGGAAGGGTCCATTGAAGAAAATTTCCTTCAATTTTTACAGGGAACAGGTTGTCCACCAGACACGCGGGCAGCAGTTCACATTTCCCCTAAAGGGGAACACCCCACAGTAGACTTTCGGATTCCTGGGCAGATTGTAGAGGAAACTTCAGAATTCTTAGAACAACCATGGGATTTGACAACAGTGGGCAGAGACTATACTAATACTTGCCCATCTTCAAAAACATGACCCTCATAATTTGTGTCCTGCTCTTGACAATCTACTTAACAAAAGTGTGATATAATGCAGAACTCTTTATAAGCATTTACTGTACTTAATTTAGAATATTTTCTAATTTCAGTTTACCTGGAATTGAATACTCTCCTCAGGAGTCATACTACAGTGAGTCCTCATCTCTCTAGACTTTCTACCAGCTGGCAAAGGTGTGGGTAACTTGCACTTTCCTTAGGCTCTCTTAATATGGATACCTACTTTTGAATTTCCATGAATTAGGTACATTTTAATACATATTCATATAAATGATTTAATTATAAAAAGGGACTTTACGCATAGAAATTAATATTGCATTTATTTAGCAAATTCAGCAATTCTCTCTAACCCTCAAACTAAGCATTAATCTAAATGATGGTTTCTATATTAATAAGGTTAAAAATCTTAAAGTGGTTGTAAAGGCAGAAGGCTTTTTTATCTTAATGCATTCTATGCATTAAGATAAAAAACCTTCTGTGTGCAGTAACCAACCGCCCCCCACCCCCGCCCCCCTGCTTTCCTAATACTTAAATGAGCCCCATCTCTATCCAGAGATGTGCATGAGTGCCTCAACTGTCTCCCTCCTGATTAGCTGAGACACAGCAGCGGCGCCATTGGCTCCCGCTGCTGTCAGTTAGCCAATCAAGAGAGAGTGGGGCGGGGGGGGGGCGAACCGTGGCTTTGTGTCTGAATGGACACATGAGCTGCGGCTCAGCTCGGGTGTACCCATAGCAAGCTGCTTGCTTTAGGGGCACTCGACGGGAGGAAGAGGCCAGGAGCGCCATCAAGGGACCTGAGAGGAGGAGGATCCAGGCTGCTCTGCGCAAAATCATTTCACAGAGCAGGTGAGTATAACATGTTTATTATTTTTAAAGTAAACTAGAGTATCACTTTATTAAATCAAACCCTTAATGATCTACAGTTTACCATTCTATGATATGTCCACAGTAAGTGAATCTGATGTCTGCCTACACTTACATCCCCAACAACAATGCACAAATGAGTAAACATTCTAAACACGTTTGCAAACAGGCAGGCAAAAATGATTTATTGAAGAAGAGATATATGTGTTTGCAATTCATTTTCCACTTTAAAGTTCCACTTTAACTTGTAGTTTAGTCCCCTTGCAAAGTCTCATAAATATCTATAGATCCTGCCAGCAAAGTCCACCTCATGCATCTTCATCTGATGGGGTTACAAGGCTGCTGCACTACACCTCAATTCAGAGCATCAATGTCAAACTCGTATTGGCTTTGTCCAATTGCACTACAGTGGAATGAGCTGCAGGTTGCAGCTATTACTATTGTGATTGCTGATTCACAAGCCCGTAACTTGTCAACAAGTGGCTGGCCACCCTGAGTCCTGCCCACTGTTTTCTAGATTGCCTCTGTTGCTAAAACCCTCCCACAGTGACCTGCAGTGTCCCTGAAGGGGGCAGGGGCATGTGAGGCAGGAATTTTTTAATTTGCTTAGTAGGTAGCCCTTTCAGCCCCCTCCTGCCTAACACCTTTTGATTGAAAAATGAAGGAGCTGGTGGAAAACTGTCAGCCAAAGAGGGGCTGTGTCCAATCAGATGGAGCTGCTGTTCAGGTATTCTGACAGCTGCTGGTGTCAGCTGTCAGAATACAGTAACAGCAGTGGGAGATTCATCCATCTGTATAGTGTGGATTCTATGTGTTCAGCCTGAAGGCATTCAGATGTACTTTAGTTTGCCCCATATTTTTACAGTTTAATATGTTAGTTCCAACTCCAACATTAAATAAAGTATGACAATTGTAAATTTCCAAATAGATTTTATAGCAAAGTTACATTGTCCCAGCTTGGACCAAGGCAAATATGCATATACCATACCCATGGCATCGCTGTGGAAGCAGAGAATACATGTAATTGTCACTACTACAGTGATCACCAATCCCATACCGAGCGGCTATCCACAGGGAGTTCACTCAGCATGGGCACATTTCAAAGAACACCTTGCATGTTCTCAATTAATGTAAGCCATTCTCTGATTGGTCGAGGTAGAGAGGCAGGGCAGTATCGTCACAATCTCCACCTTGTACACTGACAGAATGACTTGGATTCATTGACAAATATTCAAGACATGAATAGCCTCTGTTGAGTGGGCTCCCCCCTGTGGTTACTATGCAGCAGGGAACGTACTTAGCACAGGATGCGGAAGACAGTGGTGATCACTGTAGTATCAAAGGCTACTAATGATTCTCTGCTTCCACATCAATCTCACAAGTATTGCATAATTGCATTGGTCCAAGCTGGAACAATGTAACTGCAATATAATCTATACCAGGAAGTCAGCTTTAACTATCACAATGTTAAAGCATCTGTTCATGAAGATGTAACTGTTGCTTCTGATCCCATATTGCCAAAAAAATTATACAAAGGTCAAGCTCCAGCCAATTATTTTTTTTTCCTGAATATATTTGGCTAGGGTTCCAATTTCTGGCAGCATTTATATTCACTGTCTATACAGCAACGAGACAGCAATAAATATCTGACAGAGGTTCTAGTTCTCTCCCACTCTATCCAAGGCAAAAACAAAGCCCAAGTGATACATTTGTCAACTATTAGGACATGAGTTGGAGGTTAAATTAGATATATGTAGTGGCTGCGCTTAGGACAATGATTAGGTATGCCACCCCCCGAAATGGAGCTCCCCTAGGGGTTCTCCAAAAGATTACAGACAAAGATAAATAATGGGGTGATGGCGCTCCCTACATGTAGAGTTGTATTGGGCATGGGCAGGTGTATTATGGGGGAGAAAGGAGAGATGGGGAGCCGACATGCTGACCCAACAGTGAGGATGCCCCACCTCGATACAGATTGTATGTGTAAATATATACTACTACATATATAATCCCCCTCCGATAATGTAGTGTAGAGTAAGGTCCCAACTTAATTAGACTCTGTATGTGTTAAAGTGTGCCATAAGTAATATACACATAAGATGTGCCATAAAGTACCTCTCAAAAGTGTTAAATAAACAGTGTGAAAAAGTGTGCAATAACCAAAGTAACTATGGTGATACTCCTAGTGATTAGCTAGTGGTATACCTTCATATACTAGAGATAAACCAAAGATTGCAACCACCAATAATAATAATGTCCAAAGGTGTACATAGATCAACCTTTATAACTAGCCTAAGTAAGCCGTTTGATAGACCATACTCTGCAGCCAGATCAGAAAGTCCATGGGCATTATAGGCAAACAAAAATCATATAGTGTTCATATAACAATCTATGAATAGTGCATTAAGTTTTCTTCAAAAATTGTGAAAAAGAATTTTTCAAAGAGGTGACTTGAGTGCTCTCAGCATCCTTGGTGACTTTGTGCTCCCCCTCAAGGGTCCCCACTCACCAGATCCAGTCACCCCAAAGGGGTAATGCGCATGTAGATATAGCCTCTGTGGTCTCCTCACCAATGTGATCGATAGAGCTCCAAGGATGGTCCTCAGCTTTCATAAAAGTAGTTTTAGCCTGATCATGGTAGGTCCCTCATATAGGAAAAAAGGAATGGTAGGCTCCCATGGTGTAGTATGTTAAATTTATTAAAAGCGTTAAAAAACTTTCTGATTAAAAACAGAACCAACATGTCCAGCAGCAAGATAACAAGTGTGTATTCAAATCCTGAGTGTAGCTGGATGGAATAAGCTACACCCAGAGATCGAGCAAAAAGGATAGCCGGCAATCCTCACCAGTATTTGACTACTAGGGTGGGGGTGCTCAGGTGTTTATATTGGGTGCTCATCCATGTAGTACACACATATACTCACGTTCACCATCGTGGGATTATGGGTAATTCGTTTCCATCCATGCAATAGTGTATCATGGTTTATGTATCATTAGAATTAGGATCTTTATTAACAGTTGTATTGCATATATTTTATATTTCTATTAATCGTAGATATTTTTACTACTTACCATTTTCTGAATTGCAATGGGTCTATACTGTGCATAAAATAAGTCTATGTGCCCCCAATCCTTACATGATGAGGGTCTGGTACATTACGGCTGTGGAGAACAGGAGGTGCCCAGAGGGGGAGCTTATATATTAGTTGTACAGACTTATTAGTATTAATTAAGGTGCTTAGAGGGGGAACCTATATATGTGATGCATAGACGAATTAGTAATTATTGAGGAATACCTCTACATCAGCAACACTGTAATATATATATATATGTATAATTCCTGTATCGTAATAGGAAATCAGCCATGACGTCTAAGAAAACATCATAATTATTACAAGGCACCCCATCCTAGAACACCGCGGGAGGGGCAGGAGTTGTTGCTCCACCTCTACCTAATTACGAAAGGCGCTTTCTCCTTTGAGGGGTGGGACAGACATGGCTGCTTCCCTACAAAGTGACGTGGTGCGTGGCGTGCTGGCACCGTCGCTGAGGACGTCTATGATGAAACGCGTATGACGGCGCCACGCACGCTACGTCACTTCCGGATTACGGGCTGGTGGAACGCAGGTGGAGCGCAGACACTCGTTACTGTCTCCATCTAGCGTCTTAGATTGCTGGCTATCCTTTATGCTCGATCTCTGGGTGTAGCTTATTCCATTCAGCTACACTCAGGATTTGAATACACACTTGTTGTTATCTTGCTGCTGGACTTGTTGGTTCTGTTTTTAATCAGAAAGTTTTTTAATGCTTTTAATAAATTTAACATACTACACCATGGGAGCCTACCATTCCTTTTTTCCTATATGAGGGACCTACCATGATCAGGCTAAAACTATTTTTATGAAAGCTGAGGACCATCCTTGGAGCTCTATCGATCATGTTGGTGAGGAGACCGCAGAGGCTATATCTACATGCGCATTGCCCCTTTGGGGTGACTGGATCTCGTGAGTGGGGACCCTTGAGGGGGAGCACAAAGTCACCAAGGATACTGAGAGCACTCAAGTCACCTCTTTGAAAAATTCTTTTTCACAATTTTTGAAGAAAACTTAATGCACTATTCATGGATTGTTAAATGAACACTATATGATTTTTGTTTGCCTATAATGCCCATGAACATTCTGATCTGGCTGCAGAGTATGGTCTATCAAACGGCTTACTTAAGCTAGTTATAAATGTTGATCTATGTACACCTATGGACATTATTATTATTGGTGGTTGCAATCTTTGGTTTATCTCTAGTATATGAAGGTATACCACTAGCTAATCACTAGGAGTATCACCATAGTTACTTTGGTTATTGCACACTTTTTCACACTGTTTATTTAACATTTTGAGAGGTACTTTATGGCACATCTTATGTGTATATTACTTATGGCACACTTTAACACATACAGAGTCTAATTAAGTTGGGACTTTACTTTACACTACACATTTTTTAGCTTTTTATACACAGGTACTTGTATTAGTGGTAATCATTATCGGAGGGGGATTATATATGTAGTAGTATATATTTACACATACAATCTGTATCGAGGTGGGGCATCCTCACTGTTGGGTCAGCACGTCGGCTCCCCATCTCTCCTTTCTCCCCCATAATACACCTGCCCATGCCCAATACAACTCTACATATAGGGAGCGCCATCACCCCATTATTTATCTTTGTCTGTAATGAGTTGGAGGTTAGTTCAGACTTTACTACTCCCATAAGAGGCAGGAACACTTGGAAGAGGAAAATAAGTTGCAGGCTTTGCAGTTTGGCATTACATTAAATGGGCCATTTAATTGACGCATTTCTTAAACACTGAGTGAGGACCACTAGACAGGTAGAAAAAAATTGCACTAGCATTGGCTATTTGTAAATAAAAATGTTAGGTCTAGTGCTCATTGTATTAAAAATAATGGCCAATGCATTGTAATCAAATAATTCAAGTGTTATAAAAGATATTATTTTATGAGAGTACAGAGAAGAAGATTTCCCTTAAATGCAACCACCATAGAGTATCTCTATGGAGAACACTTTGTTAACACTGATTTTAGAGACAACCAATTGCAACAAAAATATTTGTATTTGGGATGTGTAAAATTTAAGGATGAAATGCTAATGAACATTGCATATGCAACAGTTTTCTCATTTATCAACAGTTAAAGTGGAACTATTGGTAAATTAAAACAAGAACTTATATGATGCAGTCTGTCAGTATCAATAACACATTAGGCCAAACTATAAAAAAAAGGCGGTTTTAGGGGTTGGATGAAACCTTATAACATGTGCATTATAGCCAGCTTTTATTCATATGGCTTTAAAGCTCAATCTACCCATTACCCAAGTGAGCTAAATACATTCCAGGGGCAGAAAAACAAACATGTTCAAAGGCTTACAGATCGCTTTCTTTTGAAAGCAGCCATAGCCTGAGTAGAAAAGCCTGTCCCCTGCCAGCATGCTGCAGATAAGAACCTTTGCTCTCTGTGTGAAAACAGGGATCTCTCTGCAGAGGTTTGACATACTGCATGCTGAGTCAGACCTATAGCTTTGCTCATGGCCCCTTAATTGGAAAGCTCTAGCTCTGGCTCACAGAGGATGTATTGGACCTCTGCGGGGAAACCATTATAGCAGGGGTTTTGAATGAAAATCCGTGGAAGTCCAGTCAGTAAAATGTTATTTCTGTAGAGGTCCGAATAGCATGTTTGATTACTAATAGCACCTCCGTGCATCGGCAAACATGGCGTGTTTTTGCGAGTGCCAGCGTGGCACAATTTAAAATAGGGTCAGGGACTTCTTTTTCTGCATTTCTGCATGCAAGGCAGCCCACTGAATTGAAGGTTGCAATAATCTAAATATAACCTCAGATCCTTCATCCTTCGCATCACAATTCTATTAATACATCAGTATTCTCAGTCCCTCCTGCACATCACCCCCCCCCCTTCATATGACCCTCTCCCCTCCACATTCCTGTCCTCAGCCCCCCTTTATATCACCCCCTCCTCCTTCACATTCCTGTCCTGGCTCCCCTTCATATCACCCTTGTAATCCTTTCACAATTCTGTCTTTATCCCCCCCCCTTCATATCACCCCCCACCACTCCCTTACATTCCTGTCCTCCTCCCCTTTTATATTGCCAGCCTCCTCCTTCGGCCTCCTGTCCTCGGCCCCCCCCCCTCCTTATATCACTCCCGGCTTCCTATCCATCCTTCACAGCAGTGTCATAGCCCTCTCCCCTGTCTTACCTTACACAGGGCTGAGCGTGACAGACACAGCAGGTCTAGAGCTGACGTCAGGAGGCAGGACAGTTCTGAAGGGAGCACCGGAGCTGCACAACTATTCCTGTTACTCAGCTGGTGATTGGTTGCTAGGGCCGCCTAGCAACCAATCACCCGCTGCTTAACTTGAATAGTTAAAGAGGAAGTAAACCCTGATGGGTTTTACTTCCTCTTTATTTCCCTGCAAAGGTAAAGCATAATGGAGTAGCCCATTATGTGTCACTTACCTGAAAACGAAGCCTGCAATATCACCGCTGTCCCCACTAGCACCGAGCGTCCATCTTCACCCCTCTACCTTCCGGGGCCGCAAACTCCGGCTCTGTGACTGGCCGGAGTTGCGTGACGTCACTCCCGCACATGCCAGTCACGACATGACCCCCTTTAGAAACGGCACAATCTACCCTTTCTAAAGTGTGCATGCGCCGTAGACATCGGCGTAAGGCTTTATTGTAAATATCTCCTAAACCGTGGAGGTTTAGGAGATATTTCCAGCACCCACAGGTAAGCCTATATTAATACAGGGTGTACAACCACTTTAACGTTGCAGCCCAGCCCTCGTCCAGAACAGTTTTGCCCCCGATGCAAGCCTGTGGGGATGTCAGCGGTGGTGACGGCTGAGGGGGAGAACCGGCTCCTAAAGGAGCAGGACTGTGGCGGTCCGGGCAGGACAGTGGCTCAGTCTGGACGTTCGCCATTTAGTGACGTCTGCACTATAGCATACTGGCAGGGAATAGGTTTTTTTGCTTAAAGTGGTTGTTAACCCAGTACAATAAAAAACTCCCATCCCCTCTGTAACATAACGTTATGTGTCCCTGTGCCTGTTTTATATAAAAAAAAGCTGCCGATCTGTACCTATATCAGAGCATCTCCCAGCCCTCACGTGACTCCTCGGCTCTCTCCTCTTCCTGGCTGACAGCTATAACAGGCAGGGCCAAACACTTCCGCTGACAACAGCCGGGGAGGAGAGCAAGCCAAGGAGTCACGTGAGTGCCGGGAGACGCTCTGATATAGGTACAGATCGGCAGCTTTTTTATATAACACAGGCACAGGGACACATAATGTTACAGAGGGGATGGGAGATTTTTTTTGTAGTTATGATAGCAGCAGGAGGGGAGGGGGTGGACACTGACACAGAACAGACAGGCGGGGGGGGGGGGGGGGCAGAGCAGGACGGAGGCACATAAACTGACCACGGTGTCAGGGCTCAGCAGCGATGATAAACCTTGGTCATTTTACAGGGGGGAGGGCAGAACCAGGCAGGATCAGCCATGTATTTCAGATGATACAGGGGGCCTAATTACACAGCACAAGCACTGGTGCTGTATAACATGTATGACATTAAAGGAAAAGGATACTTACTTTTTTTACAGATCTTAGGTACAATGCCAGGATCCTGTGGACTCTCAGCACACTGCTTGCCCTACCTCCAATACAGACAGGCAGTTACTGAATGGCAGCAAGAATCAATGGGTATAGCCAGGCAGGATCAGCCAGGTTTTTTAGGTAATAGATTTTAGGGAACAGGATCTGTTTAGTGAACAGGATCTGTTTTTTTTTTTTTTTTTTTTTTTTTTTTTTTAGGGTAACAAACACTTTAACACTGTAGCTGCTTTCTAAACAAAATTAACCATAAGACTTTTGTTTTGATGCACATAACATTTATTTAGCTGATTTAAACTGAAAGTTCAATTAAGCCTTCCTCCTTTCCCCAAAAGAAAAAAGTCACTGTAACTGCTCAAAAGTGAAAGAGGAAGTTGGGCTTGTGACAAATGATGGTCTCTTACCTAAAGTCTGTTTAACCCTACATATCAATCCAAGACTACCCTGTCCCACAGGGTGACAGTGCTACTGTTTGCTGCATAATGATCAACTTTGTCACCCTGTTAAAGTTGCTGGAAAAACATCAGATTTACTTGCAGAACCAACAGGTAATAGAACTATATTATGGGAGGACTCTGAAAAATGTATGTTTTATAGCTAGTGAGACTGCATCCAGTGCTGGGAAAAGGTCATCTAGAGCCCAGGCGAACATGCCAAACTGCGCCCCCCCCCCCCCCCCAGGATGTATTGAAAATTATGTGTCAGCAAAAATCCCACAACAAAAACACTAAGCACTAATCTGTAGGCTTACCCCTAAATCCCCCCTCTCAGCACAAATCCCCCCCCAACAAAAAAATTCACCCCTCCTAGCACACATCCTCTACCCCTACAATTTCCCCTCCTATTACACATCATCTCCTCCCCACACTTCAAATCCCCCTTTTAGCACAAATCTTCTTCCCCCACCTTCCCTCCCAATCCCTCTAAATGAACCCCCCGTTTCCCTCTCTAGAACAATACTTACCCCCTTCAAATATAAATCCCCCCCAATCTACTTGTGGTGCCCCCCCCCCCACCTCACATGATAGCACAGTGCCCAGGGCAGCCTCCTCTCCTGCCCACCCCTTGCCCTGGCCCTGGCTGCATCATATATGTCAATTTTTTATTTTGCCCGTAGTTACACTTTAAAACCTACATATTCATACAAAGTGGTCAGGGGCATGTTTTATAGTGAGACAGAGGGGAGAGTTTATAAAGTAAGCTGCAACCTATAATATTGTATCATTGCTCCTGTTTTGCAAACCCCTTGTGTGGCAAAGTTGATAAAACCAATGATGTAAAAAATAGTACAAAATGGTTGCATTTAGATAGAAATTGTCAGTTCTGTTCTTCACAGGCAAACAAAGAAATTAAGGCAGGCTGAGCAGCAATTAATGTGGAACTAAGGACAAAGCCAAAAATATTTGATGCAATGTCAATATAATTGAAACATTTTTTCATGAATCTTCCCCTCCAACATCATTTTAACACCAGTTGATCCTACCAGTAGAACCATTATTTTTCCACTTCCTATAACAGGCCAAGTGTCAAGCAGAAGTGGCAGTTGGAGGCATTGGGAGATTGTTTTGTGGTCTGTTTACACAACATGTCTATCTCAGACTACCCTGCCAACATGGCGACATTCCAACTATGTGGCTTCACTTCAAAATGAAAGTGTTGTGATGTTTTTAGATGAAGTGGAAAAATGGCAGACCTACTGGCAGGATCAACAAGTAATAACTGTTACAGAGGGACATACAAGGGAAAAAAAACTGCTGTTAACGCTAGTGACGGACTGCATTATTTGTGAATTTTTATTTTGTCTATAGATTCACATTAGCTATTCAGTTTGCATTATCTGCAAGCGACAGATGATAGCAGTTTGCTGGGTTTCTAACTACTCTGGCATAACAACAAAAAATTGTAACAGCAAATGCAAAATGACATAAAAGCTAGCAATGAATTTAATCACCCCCTGGCTTCTTATAGATATATATAAAAAATCCACCTAAATAAAATTGAGCAAAATTTAACATGTAGAATGTTTATGTGTGTACATTAAATACATTTTATGTTGAAAGAAGTTATTTTTCTTTAGTCCTAAAAAAATCCCTCTAAATACACTCTTACAGGATGCAAAATCAATTTCATGTGGAATTGACTGTAACTGTTTGTATTTATGCGCATGTGAAAGGTAATATTTTATTAAGCTGTCAAAACCTGACTTTGCCAAAAAACTTGATGGTTGCTGAAACTGAACACAGTGTTTATGTTTGTGCCAATAAATAATTATGTATTTTGCATTCGTAATCTCCAATTGTCCTAATCCCTATTTGAAATCCGAATCTGAAATGTAACAAAGAAAATCCTGTCACTTACAATCATAAAGTTGGAACAATGACTATTCATAGTCATTCACATTACATTCACATAACCATATTTGCTACTTAAAAGGATAGTTCACCTTTACAAAAAAACTGCCTATGCAGGTAAGGGATGTTTATAGATTAAAACAAATTGTGCAGCTCTGACTAAAGATGAATAAAACCCTTGCTATAGGTATAGGCCATTTACATACCTTATGAAGCCTGACCGGAATACTCCCAGGATGTTGCTAAGTACTCCCAGGACATTGCTAAGTGAAGCCTAGTCATCACTGCTCACCTCCACCATCACAGGAGTGAGCTATTTCTCTAAATAAAATCCTCTCACATACTCTTTCTCTCCCCAGATGCAGCAGCTTTGAGATCAGCATTTAAGAGCACACTCTAGTGATGGTGAAGCTAAGCAGAGATGACTAGGCCTCACTTAGCAACTTCCTGGAAGTACTTAGCAACGTCTTGGGAGTATTCCAGTCAGAGCTGCACAGTTTGTTTTTATCTACAGATGCACCTTACCTGCATAAGCAGTTTTGTGGTAAAGGTGAACTATCCCTTTAAAGTACCACTATTCAAGTATGTATTCTTAACTCAGGAAAGTACCTTCTATTGTTGTCCTCCAAATTTTTTTTTCTGCTTCTGTGATCCAACTTCCTGTTAGTGTGTGGCTACATTGATTCTCGCGATCCCACTGTATGTTGGAACTTAGATTTGAGATTTGAACCGTTAATGGGCAGAATGCACCAAGTTGATTGATCGATCAACTTATGTACAACCAGCTTGCCGGATTCTCTTGTTATTATTGCAGGTCCCCTGTCAGCACTGTCTGTGTTGATAGGGGAATTGTGCAAATTTCTTTCCTGCAACCACGGAAAGAAATGTGCACCCTGTATTGCCTGCCTTAGCCACCCTCTCTTGCTCGCTGCTGAGATAAACTAAGCACTTTAGGGTGTGTAGTGCACATTGACATTGTTCTTTCCAAACTAATGGAAGTGAAGGGGAAAAGAAGAGGTTTGAGATTTCACAGAGGATGTTATAAGGAGGCAGAAAATTACAGGGCCATTGAGTAGTGGATGTAAAGGGATTTTTTTGGAGAATAAGGATATTAGTGTCACCGTCAGTATTCTTGTTTACTCTAAGAAAATATTTCACAACATATTGTTTTACTGTTTTTCATAGACATGACAGTTGACAGTAGGGAGTTTACAGTTGTTATACTAAATACATTGTATATTAGTAAATTGGGTATATTAGTAATGTATTTCCTCTTCCGCTCTTCTTTCTTTTTTACTGTCGGTGCTACTTTTTCATCACTGTGTTTTTGTTGTCCTTCTGCTGACTGTGTTTTAGTTCTGAAATCCCCTTCCTCTTTCTTTGTTTACCCTTCCCCTTTCAGCTATCTTTATATGCTTTTTCTTTTAGTCTTATTTCCCCACCTAAACCGCTCATACATGGATCGAAATTTGGCCAGCTCAGCAGGGACTGAACGAATTTGGATCCATGTATTTGCAGGCTGTACAGAAGTTGATCTCCTAAATGACTTCTGTACAACCAGCATGTTAGGTTTTTCTTGATCAATCAGTGCCACCAGCACTGATCTGTGTTTTCTGACACCAGGGAAGTCTCCTCACTGTCAGCATGCAACAAAGATTACCCCATCCACATTGAGTGTGTGGATGGGGGACTCTGGTCACTTTTTTTTTTCAATCAACCCACTGGTTGAATTAAAAAAATAGTAATGAAGGGGCTTCCTTAGGATGGCCATAGATGGCTGGTTGAATAAAAAAAAACTGACCTGATTCTCCTGCATCCACACATTCGATGTGGATGCAGGAATCCTTCTCGCTATGTCTTTGTATTCTGACAGCAAGTAGACTTTCCTGCCATCAGTATACACTGAACAGCACTGAAGCATATAGCCTGCGGAGCTGATTGAGCAGACATTTTCCAGCAAGGTGGTCGAGCAGAAGCCAATCAATTGATCAACTTCTGTTCATCCACAGCGACCACACATAGATTGAAATTTGGCCGGTCCCTGCTGAACTGGATGAATTTTGATACATGTATTGCCTGTTTGGTGCCTTCAAAACAAGATTTTGGTCTCTTGGTAACACAGATCTTGAATGGCATGCCATTCCAGACATAGGCATACACTACTGTGCAAAAGTCTTGTGTGAAAAAATGCTGTAAAATAAGAATGCTCTCAGAAATAGAAGTGTTAATAGTTCATTTTTATCAATTAACAAAATGGAAAGTAAATGAACAGAAGAGAAATCCAAATCAAATCAATATTTGGTGTGAGCGTACTTTGCCTTCAAAACAGCATCAATTCTTCTAGGTACACTTGCACACAGGTTTTGAAGGAACTAGGCAGGTAAGTTGTTACAAACAATGTGGAGAACTAACCACAGACCTTATGTGTATGTAGGCTTCCTTAAATCCTTTCTGTCTCTTCATGTAATCCCAGACAGACTCAATAATGTTATAATTAAGCTCTGTGGGGGCCAAACTATCACTTTCAGGATTCCATGTTCTTCTTTATGCTGAAGATAGTTCTTAAATATTATTACATGTACTTATATACTGCCATCTTTATGCAGCGCTTTACATATACAGTATCTCACAAAAGTGAGTACACCCCTCACATTTTTGTAAATATTTTATTATATCTTTTCATGTGACAACACTGAAGAAATGACACTTTGCTAAGTAGTGAGTGTACAGCTTGTATAACAGAGTAAATTTGCTGTCCCCTCAAAATAACTCAACACATAGCCATTATTGTCTAAACCGCTGGCACCAAAAGTGCATACACCCCTAAGTGAAAATGTCCAAATTGGGCCCATTTAGCCATTTTCCCTCCCCGGTGTCACGTGACTCGTTAGTGTTACAAGGTCTCAGGTGTAAATGGAGAGCAGGTGTGTTAAAATTGGCACCTCATGGCAAAGAACTCTCTGAGGATCTTAAAACAAGAATTTTTGCCCTACATAAAGATGGCCTAGGCTATAACAAGACTGCTAAGACCCTGAAACTGAGCTGCAGCACGGTGGCCAAGACCATACAGCGGTTTAACAGGACAGGTTCCACTCAGAACAGGCCTTGCCATGGTCGACCAAAGAAGTTGAGTGCACGTGCTCAGCGTCATATCCAGAGGTTGTCTTTGGGAAATAGACATATGAGTGCTGCCAGCATTGCTGCAAAGTTTGAGGTTGTGGGGGGGTCAGCCTGTCAGTGCTCAGACCATACGCCGCACACTGCATCAAATTGGTCTGTATGGCTGTCATCCCAGAAGGAAGCCTTCTTCTAAAGACGATGCACAAGAAAGCCCACAATCAATTTGCTGAAGACAAGCAGACTAAGGACTAGGATTACTGGAACCATGTATCGTGGTCTGATGAGACCAAGATCAACTTCTTTGGTTCAGATGTGTCAAGCGTGTGTAGCGGCAACCATGTGAGGAGTACAAAGACAAGTGTGTCTTGCCTACAGTCAAGCATGGTGGTGAGAGTATCATGGTCTGGGGCTGCATGAGTGCTGCCAGCACTGGGGAGCTACAATTCATTGAGGGAACCATGAATGCCAACATGTACTGTGACATACTGAAGCAGAGCATGATCCCCTCCCTTTGGAGACTGGGCCGCAGGGCAGTATTCCAATATGATAACAACCCCAAACACACCTCCGAGACAACCACTGCCTTGCTAAAGAAGCTGAGGGTAAAGGTGATGGACTGGACAAACATGTCTCCAGATCTAAACCTTATTGAGCATCTGGGCGGCATCCTCAAATGGAAAGTTGAAGAGCACAAGGTCTCAAACATCCACCAGTTCCATGATGTCATCATGGAGGAGTGGAAGAGTACTCCACTGGCAACCCGTGAAGCTCTGGTGAACTCAATGCCTAAGGGGGTTAACCCCCCTGGCAGTATTCCCGAGTCTGGCTCGGGGTGGATTTTTAATACCAAAAGCGGTATCCCTGAGCCAGACTCGGGATCGCATCACAGGATCCAGGAAGAGTTTACTTACCTTGTCCCCTGGTTCCTGGGATGTATCCCCGCTGTGATCGGCGAGCCGCCGTGTCTCGCTCGATTCACAGTGCCGAGCTCCGTTCCCTGCGAGCGTTGCAACGCACGGGGACGGAGTTCGGCAGCAAATTCAAAAAGTGAAACACACAGTATAGACACTGTAATCTTAAAGATTACAGTACTGTATCAAATAATTACACATCCCCTTTGTCCCTAGTGGTCTGCCCAGTGTCCTGCATGCAGTTTTATATTATAAATACTGTTCTTTCTGCCTGGAAACTGGAGATTGTCCATAGCAACCAAAACTGTCCTTTTACATCAAAAGTGGCTTTAGACCAGCTAGAAAACAGCAATAATAAATTAGAATCACTCGCAGAATTGAGCGATAGTGATTTGTGGGGAAATCCGTCACCAAACACTAAAAGTAACCAAAGCGACAATTCTGCAGCTGAGCAAATTTCAGTGTTTTTGATTTGATTACATTATTGAATAATTTTTATTATTATTATATTATTATTTGTTATAATTATTTATAGTTATTTATTATATTATAATTTTTTATTTAGTTTTTCAAACTTTATCATACCCGGGATGTCTACTAGACTCTGGTTTGGACAGATTTAAGTGAATTATTCCTAAGAATTACAGGCCTACAATAAAAAACGCCAAATTTCTGTGCAAAATAATGGTACCGCTTTCAGCACCTAAAATCTGAAAAAGGGAGGTTAAGGCAGTGCTATTAAATAATGGTGGCCGTACAAAATATTGACACTTTGGGCCCAATTTGGACATTTTTGCTTAGGAATGTACTCACTTTTGTTGCCAGTGGTTTAGACATTAATGGCTGTGTGTAGAATTATTTTGAGGGGACAGCAAATTTACACTGTTATACAAGCTGCACACTCACTACTTTACATTGTAGCAAAGCGTAATTTCTTCAGTGTTGTCACATGAAAAGATATAATAAAATATTTACAAAAATATGAGGGGTGTAGTCACTTTTGTGAGATACTGTATATATTGTACGACGTTGGCTGTATGTTTGGGGTCATTGCCCTGCTGCAGAATACATTTGGTGCCAATCACACACTGCACTGCTGTGATATACCAATGTGTACAATGAAAAATACTATAATTACATCAAAGAAGTGAATAGAAATAAACTTTCTAAATAAAGTACAGTACTAATAAAATAATCCAATAATATCCAGTGATTCTTAAAGTGATTGTAAAGTCTTGTTTTTTTTATAGTTAAAAATGAACATGTTATACTTACCTACCCTGTGCAGTTGGTTTTGTACAGAGCAGCCCGGATCCTCCTCTTCTCGGGTCCCTCCTTGATACTCCTGGCCCCTCCCTCCTGTTGAGTGCCCCCACAGCCAGCAGCTTGCTATGGGGGCACCCAAGCCGAGTCACAGCTTCCTGTGTCCATTCAGACACAGAGCTGTGGCCCAGCCCCCTTTTTCTTCACATTGGCTGACTGACTTTGACAGCAGTAGAATCCAATGGCGCCCCCCTGCTGTCTCAGCCAATGAGGAGGGGAGTCCTGGGCAGTTGACACTTCATTAGGGGACCTCATCACCCTTGATAAAGTCACGTAGTTAGTGATAACACGCATGGGAGGAGTGAGGTGATGTCACGGATGAGCTACGAGGAGTAACAGCAAGTCTTTAATCAGTGTGTACAGGATCCTACATCGGAATGCTTTTTTACAAGTGTTTTTATTGTGTAATACATACTTTTAAGAACATCTTTGGTAGTTTTACATACTACACTATACATGGGCATCCACAGAACTTTTTTCAGGGGGGGGGGGGGGGGGGGCATCATTTTAAGGTCACTCATGCCCTGCCCCTTTTCAACGATGTAATGAATGGGAGGGGCTTAGTCATTATCACAAAAAGCGCAGGCATGCAAAGGTTTGAGAAACCTGATGCAAAAGCTTCATAGAAGGGTCAAGCTGCCATTGTCTGATTAAGTGTTTCTAATTTGCACTGGAAACATATGTGTTATATAAGAGATAATTCATCTTCACTTTGTATTGGAAGTTACTCAGGCATACCATGCCCATATAAATAGCCTAAAGAATGTAGATCTTTTTATATGGCAATACATGTTATGGGTGCCCATATTTTGATCTTGATGAAAACATCTATACTGTATGAGTATTGGAGCCAGTGTACTGTATAAACCCATGGAGAATCAAGCTCATAACCTAGAAACCTGGCTGGTGAAGGGTTAAGGGAATCCCTGTGTCCTGGAGCAAACAGTGGCTGACCTTATGCAAAGCTTAAATGAGCTGAGATAACAAGTGGATAGAGTTGCAGAATCTGGAAATGCATACACAGTCACTCCATTTAGAATCTGTGTAAACACTAGATGCGCCTAATGCCCTGTACACATGACCGGTTTTCCCATTGGAATAAACTCTGAAGGTTTTTCCAACGGAGTTCCGATGGAATTCCGCTCAAGCTGTCTTGCATACACATGGTCACACCAAATACCGACCGTCCAGAACGTGGTGACGTACAACACGTACGATGGGACTAGAAAACGGAAGTTCAATAGCCAGTAGCCAAATAGTTTCCGTCTCGTACCTGCTTCAGAGCATGCATAGTTTTTGGTACGTCAGAACAGCATACAGACGAGCGGTTTTCCCAATAGGAATTGGTTCCGTCTGAAAAATTTAGAACATGTTCTCTTTGTAGGTTCGTCAGAATTTTCAAGGTAAAAAGTCAGATGGGGCATACACACGATCGGAATATACGATGAAAAGCTCCCGTCTGACTTTTTCTGTCGGACATTTCGCTCGCGTGTGTACACGGCATTAGAGGTCATCTCCAGCTCACCAGACCCGCTCCTTGTTCTTCTTCTTCGTGGTACATGGCCACTTCCCATTTCCTCTCCATGTTTACATTCTGCTTCTCCCGTACACTTACTCTCCTGATGCCGCCCAGTTTCAAAAAGACATCATCCAGAGGCAGGAGACGTGGCCGCGGCTGATCCTTGAAGGCTGGCCACACCCCCTTCCCTTATTCCTGCCTTTCAGCTCACAGAAGGTGCCGTTAAATAGCAATAGAGTGCCCAATAGTTAAGCTGCGGGGTGGAGGGAGGGATCTGTGCTGTGCCCACATGATTGATGTTTTTACAGACAATGATCTTGCCCAGCCAAGCAGCCTAATTTAGAGGGGGACATACGGTGGGGCAAGGGATAACCTGAGCATCACTACTCCACTTCTGGGCGGCGCCGGCTGGATCTACATCTTCTTGACTCTATCTACACAGTGGGGTAGGGACTGGAGGCGGAGCCGAGCGGCCGAGCGAGTGAGTCTGTCAGATCATGTCAGAGAGCAGCAGCAGAGCAGCAGCAGTCAGCAGACTCAGAAAAAAGTCTGCGGCGGACTGCTCAGCTCACAGACACCCACTTGTCTTGTGTGGACACCTTGCTGATTCCTGGGGGGGCACTTGACCCCCCTTGCCCCCTGCTGCGGACACCCATGACACTATAGTAGTTTCTCTGTGATTAGGAGCATTGTCTAGAGATTATCACGGGGATACCTATGAGACTAACTGGATAAGGAGAGAGGAGATACTGAATTGCATCTGAGCAGTGGCCATCCCTAAGGTAGTCTACACATCTGACTACCCCTGACATTGGGGAACAGGCCTTTTTTAACCCTTTAACATAGGTCTAGGTAACAGGCACGGGGCCACTCTCATATTTTCAGTAGCTGGTGGAGCACTGGAGAAGCACTTACAGCACTGGGATTTGGGTTATAAACACCAGTAAAACATTTTATGTATAATATCACAGGTGAAGGCTATACCTAATGGTGGAATTCACACTCAAAAAGGAGACGCCATGAGTGAAATATTTCACAGATTGAACACTTTTAATACACTATTACCAAATAGTGTTGTTTGGACTTTGTAGCACTGGACATTTATTGTGTTAATTAAGGATCACTGGATATTATTGGATTATTTTATTAGTACTTTATTTAGAAAGTTTATTTCTATTCATGTCTTTGATGTAGTTATAGTAGTTTTCATTGTACATATTGGTATATCACAGCAGTGCAGCACTTTTTAACTATGGTATATATTTGCTATTATATGAGAGGAACACGCATTCAGTGATTACAGCAGCTGTCAGATTACCCCCAGGTTAACACTTTAATTTTATCATATTTTATTGGCAGTAAACAGTTTTTTTCTTTATTTCTACTATGATGGATAAGTATCTACCTGTATTTCTCAGCATTTTAGACACCATTTATCCTGACCAAATCTCCAACTCCATTTACAGAAATGCAGCCCCAGACTTGCAAGGAACCTGCACAATGCTTCACTATTGCCTGCAGACACTTATTATTTTACCACTCACCAGCTCTTTGGTGAACAAGCTGCCTCCTGCTACAGCCAAGTTTTTTTAATTTTGACTCATCAGTCTAGAGCACCTGCTGCTTCATTTTTCTGCACCCCAGTTTCTTTGTTTTTGTGCATAGTTGAGTCACTTAGGCTGGCCATAGACAGTTCGAATCTTGGCCAGTTCAGCAGGGACCAACCGAGATTCGAACCATGTATGGGCAGGCTTGGGTTACAACCAGCCTGTCAGATTTTCCATGCGATTATTTCCAGCGCCCCCCCCCCCCACACACACACCGAGCCAACACAAAGATTCTGCGGGAGGGATTCCCCCATCAACACTGTGTTGGTAGGGGAAACAAATGATTTTATTTCCCGTGGTGGCAGGAAAAAGAACAGCACCATCTATGGCCAGCTTTAGCCTTGTTTCCACGTCGGAGTTATGGCTTTTTGACTGAAATTCTTCCATGATCACTTCTGGCAAGACTTCTCTGGACAGTAGATGGGTATACCTGGGTCCAACTGGTTTCTGCCAGTTCTGAGCTAATGGCACTGATGGACATCTTCCGATGTCAAAGGGAAGTAAGCATTATGTTTCTTTAACCTGCTGCAATAGGTTTTCTTGGCTGACCACTGCAAGAATCATTGCCCATTTCTTTGTGCTTCTTAAAAAGACCTTAAGCAGCACATCTTGAAACTCCAGTCTGCTTTAAAAATCTTTGCCTGGGAAAGACCTTGCTGATGCAGTATAACTACCATGTGTCTTGTTGCTGTGCTCAGTCTTGCTATGGTGTATGACCTATGACAAAAAAACTGTCTTCCACAACCTCACCTTAGTAGCATAGTTTGGCTGTTCCTCACCCAGTGTTACGATCAGGGGTCAAGCTTAGAGACAAGTAGCTATAGCAGTAGGGGGACTCCCACCAACCAGCAGGATAGGTATAGAAGCAGGCCACTCTGGTGAATGACGTGGGCTCACCTAAGGTGTGGAGTCAAAGTACTAACTGGTGTTCACCAGAGTTCCTGATGGTGGAGAGGGGTTTTGCTAGTACCAGGTTGCGGTCCTTGGGATCACCCCACCAGAAGGTGAGCAAGCCGGGGTACATTAGTGGATATAGTAGGTAAGGATCAGACAGAAGTGTAGTCAGGAAACAAGCCAAGGGTCAGTAACAAGTGGTTACAGGTTGGGATCAGGCAGAAGCATAGTCAAGAAACTAGCCAAAGATTGGTAACGAGTGTAGCAAAATTATGGACGGCAGCAGGAAAGACCATTGCGAGATATTGGCTGGAGAGAGCACAATAATCTGGAAAACAGGAAGTGCAGAAACATGGCTTAAACCAGCAAGTACAAGGTTTAGCAGAAGTCAAGGCACAAGGCAGGTTTGTCCAATGGATCAGACAGGGTGCTGTCCAGCATTAAACGTAGCTCAGTGAGAAGAGTCATTGCCAGACACAGCAGAGGTCCCACAATCAAGTCAAGGCCCTGACACCCAGTTTTAAGCCTCCTACACAGCTGTTTCTGTTCCACGTAACGGTTGTGTTTCAACCTATATATGAAATTGATGATCATTAGCACCTGCTTGATATAGTTGGTTATTCTTACACCTGACTGATCATATAAAATGCCTGACATGGTGTAAGTGTACAAAGTATGCAAGTCTAAGATTTGATGCTAGTTTGAAGCCAAAGGGTAGTCACGCCAAATATTGGTTTGATTTAGATTTTTGTTCTGTTTGCTCACTTTGCATTTTGTAAATTGATAAAAATAAGCAATTAAAAAAATATATTTTTGAAAGCATTCTTACTTTACATTATTTCTTCACACCTGCCTAAAACATTTGAACAGATCTGCAAATTCCCTATGCTTCTCCTAATTGAATGGGCAAACATAAAGGTCTATAGGAGCTAAATAGAAATGGGAGGGATATGCCCCAAAATGTTCAGTAGGCTTCACCCTCCAACATTCCCCCTTAAAGTGCTAATCTCTTCCTTCAGCATCCTCCCTGCACTGCTGCTCTTCTGCTCCAGTTATCTCTCTATCCTGCTATTCTTCCCCCATTCCCCCATTGTCCCTCCTGCAGTGCACCTCTCTTCCTCTCCAGCACCTTGCTTGAACTGCTCATGTTCTTCAACATCCACCTACTCTGTGCTTCTGCTCCACCCCTGTCTTTGATCCTGTACTTTCCCCTTTCCTGTACTATTCCCCTTCTTCCCTTCCAGTGTTCCTTCTCTTTAGTATGCATCTACAACTGTTTAGTTTTCCCACATCCTGCACTTCTCCTCCAGGATACCCACCCTCTGTACTGCTCATCTCCTCATACCCCTAAGTTCTTCTAGTTTCCTGTACCTCACTCTTCAGTCTCCACAATGCAGAGTCTACCCCCTGTATCCACTTACATCTCTTCTCCGCACCCTGGCCTGTCTCTAGTGTAAAAACAAAAAAGCTTTCCTGGTTACTAGTGACTACAGAGGAGTGGACTTGAGAGAACCCCAATCCAGCAAAATATTCACCTAATACCTCAGCTCTTTGTTTTCGAGGATGCCCTGAAATAGGCACATATTTACACATATGGTGGACGTGCCCAGTAATCCAAACCTTCTGGAAGGAAGTCTTCGTGATTGCATCTAAAATATTTAAAAAAATAATACAACCAGATCCATATTTAACTTTACTTAATCTAAAACCAGAATGGTTAACACTCTCTCAATTCAAACTTATGATCCAACTAATAACGGCTGCAAAACAAACAGTGGCCAAGGCATGGAAATCTCCTACATTGGTACTAGCAGAAACAATTCACAGAATGAATAATACAATGTCCCATGCTAAGATGGTAGCCATCGATCAAAATCAAATTCCAAAATTTGAAAAACTTTGGCATCCTTGGATAAAACAACAGTTCCTGTCAAACTTCAATGACTTTGTCCTGTTGCCATGGTAACAGATTAAATGACTTACAGAGACACCCATTCTAAGGCTTCAAAGAGAACTAAAAAGAATAATAAACTGACGAGCGGGACAACCTTGTGGACCATACCTCTACCTTTCAACCCTTTTTCTTCTTTCTCTTTCCTTTTCTCCACCTTACGATTAAAGCTCATTATCAGAATTTATTTGACCTATATACACTCTACTTGTAAACAATATGTATAGTAGGTATAAATCATTTAAATACCTACAAAAGTAAATAAGGAAATGATATATATCTTTAATTTAGGTTTACGTGAACCCAATGTTTAATATTTGAAATTTCATGATATTTACCTATATAAACCCTACTGTAAAACAATGAGCTTACTTTATAGATCCTTGTAAACTTACTTTATGTATCCTTATAACATTGTATACTCAATAAACTTCTTTTGACAAGGAGAGAACCCCAATCCAATGTGGATCACTCAAGCAAGCCCAATGTGGATAATGGCCAACATTTTACTTAATGGTGACATTTGGTAGGCTTCTAGGTGCTGAGTTGCATGCGCAGACACTTTTCTGCATGTCCACTCTTTCCCAGTGTGGTCAGACATAACGTTCATATAGAAAGCATTACACATGACGGCAGTCACATTTTGCACAGTGCTCATTTGCTCTTAAGGAACCCATATAAACAAAATAAGTGGTAAACTAGCCATTTTCAGGATCTAGTAGCAATCCAACTGCATGGCAACTTCCAACAGAACAATATTACTTCGAAAAAATCAGTTATTTCAAATTGCGCATGTAACTGATCAAACTGGACACTTCAGACTTCCAAAGTGAACTAGCTTATTAGTAAAATGTTAGAACAGAAGAAACAGCATATTATGGGAAAAAAAAGAAACAGCGTGGCTGCAAGTTAAAGTACATGTTTTTACAATCATGCAAGCCATTGTTAAAGCATATCCTGATAAGTTGATGAATTTTCACATTCATTAAGGTATTATGGATTATTTATTTATTTATTTCAGGTACTTATATAGCGCCGTCAATTTACGCAGCACTTTACATATACATTGTACATTCACATCAGTCCCTACCCTCAAGGAGCTTACAATCTAAGGTCCCTAACTCACATTCATACATACTAGGGACAATTTAGACAGGATCCAATTAACCTACTAGCATGTCTTTGGAGTGTGGGAGGAAACCGGAGTACCCGGATGAAACCCACGAAGGCACAGGGAGAACATGCAAACTCCAGGCAGGTAGTGTCGTGGTTGGGATTCGAACCAGTGACCCTTCTTACTGCTAGGCGAGAGTGCTATCCACTACACCACTGTGCCGCCCGGATGGATGCCTTATTTGGTGTCTTTTTCTGTGGTTTTTCTGTGGTCAAGTGTCCACTATAGGCTAGTTTCTGTACCTTTAGGCCCAGGGCTGTGGGTATGGGGAAGACGCATCTTATGATTACTGCCTGTTACCTCACTACACATTGAAGGACATCTACAGAACTGTGAATAGCGAGATCTCAAGGTAAGGCAAGAAACGTGTGCAATATCCATGCTGTAATAAATATATACAGTGGGTATAGAAAAGAATCCCCTCCCCTTTTAACCACTTAAGGACCGGAAGGATTTGCCCCCTTAATGACCAGGCCATTTTTTGGAATACGGCACTTCGACATTTTAACTGACAATTGCGCGGTCATGCGACGCTGTACACAAACTTTCTTTTGGTGGTATTTGACCACCTTTGCGGTATAAACAAAAAAAGACCGAAAATTTTGAAAAAAAGCAATATTTTTTACTTTTTGCTATAATAAATATCCCCCAAAAATATATAAAAAAAACGAATTTCTTCCTCAGTTTAGGCCGATTTATATATTTTTCTACATATTTTTGGTAAAAAAAATCGCAATAAGCGTATATTGATTGGTTTGCGCAAAAGTTATAGTGTCTACAAAATAGAGAATAGATTTATGGCATTTTTTCTTTTTTTACTAATAATGGCAGTGATCTGCAATTTTTAGCGGGACTGCGACATTGCGGTGGACAGATCCAACACTTTTGACACTTTTTTGGAACCATTGACATTTATACCGGGATCAGAGCTAAAAATAGCCACTGATTACTGTATAAATATCACTGGCAGGGAAGGGGTTAACACTAGGGGGCGATCAAGTGGTTAAGTGTGTTACCTAGGGAGTGTTTCTAACTGGGGGGGTGGGGCTGCCTGGGGGAGGATACTGATCGCTTTTCCTAAACAGTATGAACAGGAGATCTGTCATTCCTCCCCTGACAGAACAGAGATCTGTCTATTTACATTGACAGATCTCCATTCTGTCTCTGTCAGAAGCGATCGCGGGTGGCCGGCTGACCACGCGCACCTGCACACGCGCGCCCCCTACAGCTCTTAAAGCGGCCGACGTACAGTTATGGCGATTTGCCCAGGGGAGCCAACCTGCAGCAGTATAACTGCGGCGGCTGGTCCTTAAGTGGTTAAAATAATCACATTTTGTTGCGTTGAAATCTGAAATGAAGACAGACACTTTTTTGTTTTATCCAGCTGTATTTTCTAGTGCAACTTATAACATCCAAATTAAAGATATAACACCAACATGTTAAAAAAATAATAATTATCTTTCACTTGGATGTTATAAGTTGCACTAGTAAATACAGTTGGATAAAACAAAAACTGTGTCTGTCTTCATTTCAGGCTGCAAAGCAACAAAATCCGATTTTTTTAAAGTCGGTTGATTCTTTTCTATACCCACTGTATATAACTTTTATCCCCACAGGGACTGCTGTTTCCTTCAGGTCCACTGTTCTCTGTGCCTACAACTCTGAAAGAAACACCACATACCCCAACACACCTGTGGCTTTAAATGGGCTTTATTGAACAGGCATAAGCCAATGGAGCAACCAACAATGATAATACCATTCAATACAGCACCTAAACCACTACTCATTTGTAACGAGAGACACTATACAAATCTTTTTTTTTTTTAAATTCAATCATCTTTATTTGATTCATCATTGTATACAATTTTTCAAATATCAAATCTTTTTTAAAGAGAAATACCACGTTTATAAAAAGCATACAAAATAGAAGTATGAACTAAAGGGGGGAGTTTAAAACAGGGAACCAATACAAATATACAAAAAAGAAGTACCATATATACCACCCTTCTCTAATATCTATTTTCCTCTCTTTTCTCTTACCCCCCCTATTTCCCTCCCGCCCCCACCCCCACCCCCTCTTCATCCCACCTATCTTACCCTATATTTAACTTCTGTGATCGTAAAGTCGCTGCCCTCCATATTCCTTACATTGGGTATCCCATTTCCTCTAACCAAGGTCTCCAAAGTTTTTTAAATTCCTTCAGGTTCCCTCTCTTTGTGTATACTACCTTTTCCTTCCACATTGTTTCAGTAACAGTTTTGATCCACTCATCCTTTAGGGGAGGGGTTCTTGCCTGCCATCTCTGTGCAATTAGCTTCCTAGCTTGGAAAAGACATCTCTGAACTATTTTAATTTTAGAGTTTCCTTTACCTAAGCCCTCACCTATTCCCAGAATACACAGTTTCGGATCCATTTTGAGTTCTAAGGAAAAGATCTTATTTAGAGTCTCTAATATCTCAGACCAATACCGGAATAGTTTAGGACACTTCCATATCATATGCAACAGGTCTCCCACATCCTGGCATCTGGGGCATTTAGCATCTATCCTCCGTCCAAATTCAAATAACCTTTTAGGGGTATAATATGTCCTGTGGAGTAACATTAGATGTGAGATTTTCTGGGCAGGTGAAACCGACACCTGGTGTCCTCCCGCCAGTATCTCCCTCCACTGTCCATCTGAAAATAAGCCCAAGTCCCTTTCCCATTTACTTCTGCTTTTAAGTTTTTCCGGGGTCTCGATACTACTTTTACATATGTGTGGGTAGATTTCAGCTATAGTCCCACTATGGCCTCCCCGGTCCCCCAGTTTTTGAAGTATGGGGGAGCTATTCCATGATGGTCCCTGACCCCCAAACTGTGTATTTAGGGCATGTTTGATCTGTATATATTTATATACAGACCAATCCGGTATATCAAATTCCTCCTTCAGTGATAGGAATAATTTTAAGGAATTTTGGCTATATAACTGGGCTAGTTTATTTATTCCTTTACTTTCCCACACTTTTATTTTCTCTATTGCTTGTAGTTCTTGTAAATTCTTATTATCCCACAGGGGGGCGCACTTAATCAAACCACCCATTCCCTTCATGGCTTTAATAGAGCTCCAAACTTTTATTATTAATTTAACCGTGGGTGTTCTATGCACAAAAGAGTTTGCCTCCAGTACCTCTATCACAGTCCTATGGGGGGCACCCATGATCATCAATCCTTCACTATTAGATCCCTTAAGGACCGAACTTCTCCCCAAATGCTGTAATTGGGCTGCTAAAAAATTACTTCGCGAGTGAGGTACTGCTAAGCCCCCTTCTCGCGAGGGGAGTTGTAGGGTTTGTAAACTTATCCTAGAAGACCCCCCTTCCATATGAGGTCTCTTAATATTATGTCTATTTTATTAAACCATTTCCTACTTATCCATATTGGCGAGTTCTGCATCACATATAATAGTTGGGGGAGCCACAGCATTTTAATCAGATTACACCTCCCCGCTATCGATAATGGCAGGCCCTTCCATATTTCAGTCTTACTTTTAAATTTCTTCAACAAGGGGACTAAGTTATTATTTAAATAATTCTCTGGGTCCTTTGTTATTTTAATACCCAAATATTTAGTTGTCTCTGCTATTTCCATCTGGATGTTATTTAAGGGGGTACCCTCTCTAACAGGATCCAATAGTAATAGTACTGATTTTTCCCAATTTATGGACAACCCCGAGATTTTTCCAAACCTCGAGAAGATATCCATCACTTGTCTCAGGGATCCCGCTGTATCAACCAAAAATATGAGGACGTCGTCCGCATATAATGCGATCCTCTCCTCTCCATCCTTCCTCCGGAACCCTTCCATTATTCTATTTTGTCTTACTGTTATAGCTAGTGGCTCCATAGCTAAGGCAAAAATCATGGGAGACAAAGGGCATCCCTGCCTTGAGCCTCTTTCCAACTTAAACCCGGTCGAGTAATCATTATTAATTCTTACTTTTGCATATGGTTCATTATATAATACTTTAACCCAATTAATGAAAGAAGGGCCGAAACCAAACTCCTTTAATACCCGCCAGATATATTCCCATTCTATGCTGTCAAATGCTTTAACCACATCCAACAGCATAACTGCCCTGGAGCCCATATTCTCTGTGGGTATCTGTAAGTTCAGAAGGACTCTCCTAATGTTCATACTAGTTGTTCTATGAGGTATGAATCCCGTCTGGTCTGGGTGAACTACTTTATGGATTACTTTCTTTATTCTAGCAGCTAGGACTTTCGCTAAGATCTTTACATCTGAACAGAGTAACGATATGGGCCTGTTAAGACCCAGGTTCTAGGGGGTCCTTCCCCTCTTTGTGTAACACAATAATTGTGGCTTCCGTCATTGATGTAGGTAATCTCCCTTTTTCTTTCGCCCAGTTAAATACCTTAAGGAGTTCCTGAAGTAGTACTTCCCAATACTGTTTATAAATCTCGACTGGGAGACCGTCGGGGCCGGGGGACTTATGATTGGCCATTTCTATTACCGCCATTTTGATTTCCTCAATTGTAATCGGTCTCTCTAACTCCTCTTTATCTGTCCCCTCTAATACCGGGATGTCAATATTATTAAAGAAGTTATCCATTTCCTCTCCTCCCATGATCCCACGGGACTTGTACAAACCTTTATAATATTCTTTAAACGTCTCAGTAATTACCTCTATCTGAGATGAAATCTCACCTCTCGAAGTCCTGATAGCTGGGACCATGGATGGGGGGGAGCTGGTCTTAACAATGTGAGCCAGTATCTTCCCTACTTTTTCCCCTTCCCCGTACATAATTTGTTTCTGGAACAACTTTTTATTTTCTACCTTCCTAATTATTATATCTTTATACCTTTGTTGTTTATTCTCCCACACTCTCTGTTTTTCAGGGGAAGGTTCTTTCGTATACTCCCTTTCTGCTTCAACCAGCTCCAACCTAAACCGCTCTTCCCACTCCCGTGATGTTTTTTTAATTTTTGACACTTTCTGTAGGACGGGCAATGCGGCTGCTGATTGGTCAGCGCTGCCCATTTGATGTCGCTGACCAATTAGAATGCTCCAAAGCGTTCCTTCTGACGAGGGACGTTTTGGACTTCAGCTCAGGGGATTTCTAAGCCCCAGACTCCTGGCGCGGCTTAGAACAGGAGACTGCCATGGTCCAGGTCAGTGGGACCAGAAGGGGGGGGCGAGGAGGGGGACCTGTGTACGTTCACCTTTCAGAGTTTTCTGTAAAGGTGAACTTACCCTTTAAAGTGAATACCTCAACACCAAGTTCACTATATGGATCACTTATGTATTTATACATGTTGATCATATCCCCCCCCTTAACCGCTTGCCGACCAACCACTGTCATTATACTGCAGCAGGTCGGCACGTTCCCGTGAGCCATCGTAGCTATACGTCGGCTTTTATAAGCGTGATAGCACAGGCACAAGCGCGTGCCACCGCACCACAGGAGTGCCGATGCTCATGGCTGACGGTCGCGATGACTGCCGGCCACGGCCGATCGCAGGCTCGAGCAGCACAACAGGGATGCGTGTGTGTAAACACACAAATCCCTGTTTTGTTCTGTAAAGGGGGGGAAAGATTGTGAGTTCCTAATAGCTAGGAACCACGATCTGTCATCTCCTATAGTCAGTCCCCTCCCCCTACAGTTAGAACACACAGTGAGGGAACACAGTTAATCCCTTGATCGCCCCCTAGTATTAACCCCTTCCCTGCCAGTGACATTTATACAGTAATCAGTGCATTTTTGTAGAACTGATCGCTGTATAATTGTCAATTGTACCAAAAATGGGTCAAAAGTGTCGCAGTCACAATAAAAATCGCAGATCGCCGCCATTACTATTAAAAAAATATTTATTAATAAAAGTACCATAAATCTATCCCCTATTTTGACCCTTATCTAATATTCTAGCCAAAAATCATTCAGGCTAATAGATATTCATTAGATCTGGTTAGATCTCACATCATTTTAGAGATATTCCACATAAAATTAGAGATATTAGGTGGTACATAAGGACGGTTTGCCACCCCCCCCCCCATGCAATTTTCTGGCCAAAAATCATCTAGACTAATAGATATTCATTAGATCCGGTAAGATCAAGTGGTTTTAACCTTTAATCTCACATAATTTCAGAGATATTCCACATAAAAATAGAGATATTAGGTGGTACATAAGGACGGGTTGCCCCCCCCCCCCCCCCCATGCAATCTTTTGGCCAAAAATCATTCAGGCTAATAGATATTTGTTAGATCCGGTGAGATAAAGTTGTTTTAACGTTAGATCTCACATACTTTCTGAGCTATTCCTCATAAAAATAGAGATATTAGGTGGTGTTACATAAGGATGAGATTAGAGCTCACATAATTAGAGACTTCTTAAGTGATTAATGAGGGGAGCTGGCCCCCTCTTATCAAATTTTCTGGCCAAAGATCACCCCGGCTAATTGAAATTCGTTAGATCCGGTAAGATCAAGTGGTTTTATTGTTTGATTATCCATAATTACAGGGATATTATGGATATTTGATAGCGATGCACGGTGTCATAAATCAGATGTGACCAGAACTGTGTGACTGCAACAGAGTGAACTAGACATAAATAGGTGAAAGTAAGTAAGTTTATTAAAGTAAAAGCATATAAATGTGAACACACCACCAATACAAACAAAGTGAACAAACTGAACAACTAAACAGTGATAATAAATCAACCAGCATATATAGCAAAAGGGAGTACCAGAATCATAGTCAAGCCAGGCCAGGGTCATAAACAGGAGATCAGCAGATGGGGGGCCAGGAGTAAACAGACAGGGAAACAAGATGGAAGGAATCAGCCTGCAGGGCAAGGATCTAGGGATATAGGAACAGATACAAACAGGTTCAGGATACAGGAATCAGGGTTCAGGATCAGGCTAACAGATAAACAGGCTGCAGGTCAGGGCACAAGGACAATACCAGGGCAAGGTGTGTGTGCACTTGCCGGGTATTTATACACATCTCAATCAGAGACTCAGGTGATGCCTGATTGCAAGAGGTAATGTTGGCCCCACACTGCCAGGAACCACCCGCTGGTAGACACCAGTACTGCGGCCCAAAGATCACATAATACCACCAGGGAAAGGCTCTCCTGACAGTTCCAAACTGCCAGGAGACACCTGCTGGTGGACCTCAGTGCTGCATTTAAATGATAGATATTACCAGCGGAGGGAACCTTTCCTGACAGTACCCCCCTCTAAGGAGCGACCCCCAGACGCTTCAACTAGCCATTGCTGGGGAAAGTCCATGACGTCAAGCCGGGCAGCGGGCAAAGTCACAGGTTGGGCAATAAGTACGTCAAGCTGGGTAGCAGACACAGGAACCTCAAGCTGAGTAGCAGGCACATCGAGCTGGGCAGCAGGCACATCAAAATGGGCAACAGGCACAACGAAATGGGCAGCTGGCACAGGCACATCAAGCTGGGCAGCCGGCACAAGCACATCAAGCAGGGCATCAGGCACGTGCACATCAAGCTGGGCAGCAGGCACGGGTACATCAGGCTGGGCAGCAGGCACGGGAAAATCAAGCTGGGCAGCAGGCACTTCAAGTTGGGCAGCAGGCACGGGCACTTCAAGCTGGGCAGCAGGCATAGGAACATCAAGCGGGGCAGCAGGCACAGGAACATCAAGCGGGGCAGCAGGCACAGGCACATCAAGCGGGGCAGCAGGCACAGGCACATCAAGTGGGTTAAGCTGGGCAGCAGGCACAGGCACATCAAGCTGGGCAGCAGGCATGGGTACATCAGGCTAGACAGCAGGCACGGGCACTTCAAGCTGGGCAGCAGGCACGGGCACATCAAGCTGTGCAGCAGGCATTTCAAGCTGGGCAGCAGGCACAGGCACATCAAGCGGGGCAGCAGGCACATCAAGCGGGGCAGCAGGCACAGGCACATCAAGCTGGGCAGCAGGCACATCAGGCTGGGCAGCAGGCACGGGCACATCAAGCTTGGCAGCAGGCATGGGCACATCAGGCTGAGCAGCAGGCATGGGCATATTAGGCTGGGCAGCAGGCACTTTAAGCTGGGCAGCAGGCACGGGTACTTCAAGCTGGGCAGCAGACAGTGGCACATCAGGCTGAGCAGCAGACAGTGCCACATCAGGCTGGGCAGCAGACAGAGGCTCATCAGGCTGGGCAGCAGATAGGGACACATCAGGCTGGGCAGCAGACAGAGGCTCATCAGACTGGGCAGCAGACAGGAACACATCAGGCTGGGCAGCAGACAGGAACACATCAGGCTGGGCAGCAGGCTCCGCAGGCCGGGAAACGGGCAACACGTCCTCAGACCGGGAAACAGACACCGGGACTTCAGGCTGGAACGCTGGCTCTGGTTCTTGGGGCTGGAACACTGTCTCTGGCTCTTCGGGCTGGAACGCTGGCTCTGGCTCTTCGGGCTGGAACGCTGGCTCTGGCTCTTCACGTTGGAACGCTGGCTCATCGGGTTGGAATGCTGGCTCTGGCTCTTCAGGCTGGAACACTGGCACCTCCGGCTGGAATTTTGGCACCTCAGGATGGAACTCTGGCACCTCGGGCTGGGATACTGGCACTGGAACTTCAAGCTGGGACAGATCGGTGGGTGTGAAGGCAGGTTGGGTTAATGGCAGGATTGTTTTGGTTGGGAAAAACTTTAGTTTTTGTCTTTGGCTTAGCCACTGAAGCTCTGTAGGTGACTGCAGGACTGTAGGTAAGGGGTGCAGCAGACTGGAAAGGAGGACTGGGATATGTCAGAGAAGAGGTCACAGTAGCTGGGGGAAGATCTTGTGGGTTTGTAGGCAGCGGAGAAGAGGCAGGTTGGTTGAATGCAGGATAGGTAAAGGGAGCAGAGACGGATATAAGTATTTGGTTGGGAGCAGCGTATACTGGGCTGTAACTAAAGTTGACATGGCTGATGGGGAAACATACATTTGGGTAGGCAGGTGTCTGATGGCAGAGGTGGTTTGTTTGGCTGGGGCTGATTGCACCATGTCAGACCATGCCAAAAGTATAGGTTGTACAAACTGTAGTTTTAAATCTCCCTGTCTAACAAAAGACTCAGCAAACACAATGCACTCAGCAATCACCTGTGGGGAACAGGCTGAGTAGTGCTCAAAAAATCGGGGGGGGGGGGGGGGGGGGTCATCTTCAAAAAGCCACATTAGGGATACAAACTGATTCACATTAAAAGGAGGAGTGAAATCATCATGGCCCTCTGGAATACATGGCAGGGCCAGCTCAGTACAAATCTTGATCAAAGGATGCACCTCCCCAAACAATATATAACCCTGATCGACCAGGGAGTGAGCCAAACGGATAGTTGCAAGCAACTGGTCACTAGACCATCCTTTCAAAGGTTGGCGGCAATAATCACCACTTTCAGAGGCCAGCAGAGAAAAATAAATAACCTCATCGGCATTCATGTTTGCAACCAAATTGAATCAAAATGGTTCCCGTGCAGCCACTTCTGGTCAGGGATGGCCCTGGTATTCTGTCATAAATCAGATGTGACCAGAACTGTGTGACTGCAACAGAGTGAACCAGACATAAATAGGTGAAAGTAAGTAGGTTTATTAAAGTAAAAGCATATAAATGTGAACACACCACCAATACAAACAGAGTGAACAAACTGAACAACCAAACAGTGATAATAAACCAACCAGCATATATAGCAAAACGGAGTACCAGAATCATAATCAAGCCAGGCCAGGGTCACAAACAGGAGATCAGCAGATGGGGGCCCGGGCCCAGGAAGAAACAGACAGGGAAACAAGATGGAAGGAATCAGGCTGCAGGGCAAGGATCCAGGGATACAGGAACAAATACAAACAGGTTCAGGATACAGGAATCAGGATTCAGGTTCAGGATCAGGCTCAGGCTAACAGATAAACAGGCTGCAGGTTAGGGCACAAGGACAATACCAGGGCAAGGTGTGTGTGCACGTGCCGGGTATTTATACACATCTCAATCAGAGACTCAGGTGATGCCTGATTGCAAGAGGTAATGTTGGCCCCACACTGCCAGGAACCACCTTCTGGTGGACGCCAGTACTGCGGCCCAAAGATCACATAATATCACCAGGGAAAGGCTCTCCTGACAGTTCCAAACTGCCAGGAGACACCTGCTGGTGGACCTCAGTATTGCACGCCAAAATGATAGATATTACCAGCGGAGGGAACCTTTCCTGACACACGGATATCCATAAAAAATTGGAAAAGACTCCACGCTTAGGATCAGGCAAGGTGTGCAGCCTCCCCTAATAGACCCCCTAAGGGGCTAGTTAATGTGAGTAAGTGAAGAGGGGTGGATGGCGCTCCCTATATGTGGGGAAAAAAAACCTATTCCCTAGTTTTCAAACAAATATGTGCACACTAACACACTAAAGTGCTCAAATGGTTAAATGGTAGTGCTACAATCATAGATATCAACATATGATCTATAAATACTAATGCAACCAAACGAAATCATAAATAACAAATATATAATAAGTGACCAAAATTAATTACTCCTGTGTATAAAAAAAATATGAATACCAGAAAATGATTCCCAAATTCAACAAAAAAGTTCATCAAAAAATTAATGTGTATCATCAAACAGTCCAAATAATAAAAAGTCCAAAAACAGTGTGAAATTGGTGAAGCTCCAAAATGACCAAGTGTTCAAACGATCAAGTGACTTGTGCTCAACAGATCAGGTGACTCATGTGCTCCCCCTTGTGGGTCCCCACTCACCAGATCCTGATACCCCTGCAGGGGTGGTAGGCATATATGGATAACCCTGGGTTGTCTCCCTTGGTGGCTTCTCCAGTGGTCTGCCCGTAGCCTGTTATGACATTCCTCACTAGCTTCTCCAGCTATTCCACTGGACCAGGGTGCCCAAACCGGTCTTCTGCTCAGCACTTCACTGATCGCCGTATCCAAAGAACTGGTCAGTAGCTTCCCAAAATTAGATCCCCGTAGGAAGAGATAAGGCTCCCATAGTGTAGTAGTAAAAAATGCTTTTATTTAAAAAAATTAGAACTAAAAACAAGAAACTTCCCATCAATGGGAAAGAGCTTAAAAAACTACTAGAGCATATGGTCAGAATAGTGTGTAGGAGAAGCCGAGTCGCAGCATGCGCTTCAACTGCGTTCCAGGCTCCCTACTTCCATACCAGAAATGACGTAAGGGCGTGGCTCTTACTTACTCATTTCGTTATAGACATTTTCAAAGATGGCGCCATCTTACTACACCTCACGGTTTATAAAGCGAGCGGCCATGCAGGGTCCTCCCCCTTATTCTAATAACTATCAGTGTGGACTCCCACAGGTGGAAAGAACACTCCCCCATCTAAGAACTCTCAAACAGGCTAAGGGGAGGTTATGAAATAGAGAAATACCACACACCTACTGGTGGCATACCCTACAAAGGCCAAGTCAAACCAGTGCATCTTTGCTCGCCCTTACGATCATAAAAGCAGACATATTTAATAAATAATGAATAATATTACACATCTTAAATTAATACCAAACACATACAGGTAATCTCTAATAGTAATTAATATGCCCCATGCATGTGAACGGGTATGAGCCTGCCTACCACCACTGGTATTAACGATTATTTAAATAAGCCCCTGTGGTGACATAAAGGTACTACACCTACAAAAACAAAAACAAAAAAGATGTTTTAGATAGGCAAAGCCAGATATTACCCTGTGAATCAAAAGACCCTCAGGCGTATAATGCTGTGTATAAAAGGAGGCATTAAATCTAATACTGCTCCCTAAGGGCAAACCTAAGGGGATAAGCTTAAAAACTACACATCCAAACCATATTGATGTGGAACCCAGTACTCAGCTAGGTGCCAGAAGCTTATATGCCGTCCCACATGCATTATACACTAAAAATACATAGACATTCCCTAGTGGACAAGCATCACTTAGCGTACCCCTTCAAGGGCTAAGGTATTAACAGTAATGAAAAAAAAAAAAAAAATATATATATATATATATATATATATATATAGTAAAAATAAATAGTAAAAATAATCAAAAATAGTGAAAAATATACATAAAGTGCACTCGCTACCACACCAGACCCATAGAAGAACCATAGAAGAACCCGTAAATGGGTGTGTGTTAAGAGTGTATCTAACCATCCATCCTAAGTCATATGGTAAGGACCCTAACGATAAATATACATGCCCCATGGTAGTGGTATTGTTGATAAATATACCTGCAGTCTGGTAAAGGGTACGCTCAAAAAGGAGCCGATGGGGCGGTGAAATTATCAAAACCGTACCATACCCTTATACCGACCTCACAGGCTAACCCTATAGCTGACAGGCAGAAAACCTACCATAAGGGTAAAGGGAATTAATATAAGTACCCCATATTAAATAGAAATAAACCACTAGCTAAACCACGAAAGGTGGTATAGCCCCACAGAGCCACAGGGGCTATCAATGCCCCTTTATGAGGGCTAGTATAACTTGCAAGCCCAGATATTACCCTGTAAACCTTGAGCCCACCAACAATTTATTATGCATTGAATTGTATTACCTGTGATAAACCTCAAATGGGTGCACTCGCTACCACACCAGACCCATAGAAGAACCCGTAAATGGGTGTGTGTTAAGAGTGTATCTAACCGTCCATCCTAAGTCATATGGTAAGGACCCTAACAATAAATGTACATGCCCCAATGGGTAATGGTATTGTTGATAAATAAACCTGCAGTCTGGTAAAGGGTACGCTCAAAAAGAAGCAGATGGGACGGTAAAATTATCCAAACCGTACCATACCTTTATACCGACCTCGCAGGCTAACCCTATAGCTGACAGGCAGAAAACCTCCCATAAGGATAAGGGTAACGGGAATTAATATAAGTACCCCATATTAAATAGAAATGAACCACTAGCTAAACCAGGAAAGGTGTTATAGCCCCACAGAACCACAGGGGCTATCAGTGCCCCTTTATGAGGGCTAGTCCCTATCAAGGGGGATCCCTTGATTATAAATATAAAAAGAGAGATGTCAATATGAGTAATACCTACATAACTCTATGGATTAGCTATGAAACAGTTTACGTCTATATCTAATCTATATCTATCGAAATATCTAGCCTGTTTTATTCCGGGAGATGAGGGTTTGTTTGTTCCCCCCTCTCCAATGATCCTTAACATGATCAATGCCATAAAAGATAAGTCCAGTAGGGTCCCTTTGATGCACTTCAGCAAAGTGCCACAATAGATTATGCTTAGGGAACCCTTTTCTAATGTTATTAATATGTTCCCGTACCTTACAAATAGGGGACGAGTGGTTCATCCCACGTACTGAAGATGGCAAGGACATTCGATGATATAAGTAACATGAGTGCTCTGACAAGTTATTAGTTGTTTTATCTGGTATTTCTTCTGATCAACTGTGGATTTAACCACTTCCCACCCGCCCTATTACCAAATGACGGCGGCAAAGTGGTTTGATATTCCTGACCGGACGTCATATGAGGTGATCAGGATATCGAGTCGCTGCGCGCCCCCGGGGGGGGCCTGACACCCTGCAACACCGATCTAGGTAAAGAGTCTCTGACGGAGACTCTTTACCACGTGATCAGCCGTGTCCAATCACGGCTGATCATGATGTAAATAGGAAGAGCCAGTGATCGGCTTTTCCTCACTCGTTTCTTTAACAAAAAATAAAAACCGCAGAGGTGATCAAATACCACCAAAAGAAAGTTCTATTTGTGGGAACAAAATGATAAAAATTTAGTTTGGGTACAGTGTAGCATGACCGCGCAATTGTCATTCAAACTGCAACAGTGCTGAAAGCTGAAAATTGGTCTGGGCAGGAAGGTGTATAAGTACCCTGTATTTAAGTGGTTAAATACTTTTTTCTCGGTTGTTGTTTGCTAACCCTACACGGCAAACATCTTTGGCATCTATAAAAACCTTTCATATCAGAGAAAATTTTGATTGGTTTAGTGGTTTAGGGGGATCAATAACATTATGTACAAGTTGATTGCGAAGGGTAAGAGCTTTTCTGTACACAAATTTCGGTTTCCCAGGGAGGATTTTGGATAGAACCCGATCCTCTTTCAAGATGGGCCAATATTTCTTAATGATGGGTTTGACATCCTTATATTGGTTGTTAAAAACCTGCTACGCTATTTCCATTTGTTTATCCTTCAACATGATTTTTTTGTTAAGTAGAGTGTTTTGAGGATTCCATTTCCCCGTAAACATAATCCCGTACCTGTTTATGTTCAAATCTTCAAGGAATCTTTTAAAAGTATCAGGTGTGCCATCCCATAATATGATCAAATCATCAGTGTATCTCCTATACAATTTAATTTGGGGGATGTTCTTACTGTAGATATACTCCTCCTCCCACATGTTCATAAACAAGTGCACTATGCTAGGAGCGTAGCGAGCCCCCATAGCAACACCTTTTGTTTGCACAAAGTACTCCTTATTATACCAGAAATAGTTACACTCCATGGCTAGTTTTAAGCCTTCAAAGATATAGCTAATCTGCTGTTGTTTCATCCCTGTATTGTCATATAACGCTTTTTCTACTCTAAGTAGTCCATCTTTTTGTACAATGCTTGTGTACAATGAATTAACATATATTGTTGCTATTAACCAATTGTCAGCACCCTTTATTTCCTGGAGTTCTTGGATAAGCTGTAAGCTATCACGTAAGTACGACTTTCCCTGCTGCACCAGTGCTTTGAGGGATGATGCCTGCAGCTGCGGGCATCATCACGGTACCGTTGTTTAGAGACGGCAATCTGCTATCCAAGTATAACAACTGATGCGGCTAAAAGCCGCTCGGCTGTTATACCGGAGCAGCGGGAGGGGACATCCCCCCCTCCCGCCGCCTCCTGCCGCTCATACCTGGCCTCCCATTCGATCGGGAGGCCCGGTGGCCAATCGGCTGCCTCTGGCGGCTGGGGGCGGGCTGGAACGAAGCTGTGGGCAGCTTCGTTCCAGCCTTCTAATTGTAAACGCGGAAGCGACGTCATGACGTCACTTCCCGTTTACTCGGCTGCCAATGGTGCCGATTTAAAAAAAATACACAGTATTCAGAATCGCCGTTTTCGGCGATCTGAATACTTTGAAGTGCAAAGGAGAGATCGGGGGTCTTTTAGACCCCCGATCCCTCCATAAAGAGTACCTGTCACCACCTATTACTGTCACAAGGGATGTTTACATTCCTTGTGACAGCAATAAATGACATCTTTTTTTTTGTTTTAACACAATTTATTAATATATAATTAAATAAAATAAATAATAATTTGCTCGCGCAGCAAAGAAAACGCATACGGAAGTCACGCCCGCATATGTAAACGGTGTTCAAATCACAGATGTGAGGTATCGCCGCGATCGTCAGAGCGAGAGCAATAATTCTAGCACTAGACCTCCTCTGTAACGCTAACCTGGTAACCGTAAAAAAAATTTCAAGCGTCGCCTATGGAAATTCTTAGGTACCTTAGTTTGGTATCTATTTACTCAGCATAACATCATCTTTCACATTATACAAAAAATTGGGGTAACTTTACTGTTTGGATTTTTTAAAATTCATGAAAGTGTCCCTTTTCCCAAAAATTTGCGTTTAAAACACCGCTGCACAAATACCGTGTGATATAAAATATTGAAACAATCTCCATTTTCTTCTCTAGATTCTCTACTAAAAAATATATATATAATGTTTGAGGGTTCTAAGTAATTTTCTAGCAAAAAATACGGATTTTAACTTGTAAACACCAAATTTCAAAAATAGGCTTAGTAATGAAAGGGTTAAACTGTCTCCTTTAATAATGCTTTGGAGCAACTCTCCTTCACACTTATTGAAGAATTAATACCATTCCCCCATAAGCTCAGTATCATTAATGTTATTGGGGTGTACATTCCACCTTAACCTTCTCGGGGTCATCTTTTCACTGATGTACATTTCTAAGGTGGCAATGTCCCACCAGACCCTTAACTGTTTCTCCATAGTGTGCCTGAGTTGCTTGATTAAACTCTGCATATCCTGGGAATTGGTGGCTAAAAATACCGCCTAGGTCTATATTCCTATTAGTCATATATCTGAAGATATCCATAGCTGCAGAGGAAAGTCACACCCTAAGGTGATCATGTTATAAAAAATTGGAAAAGACTCTGCGCTTAGGATCAGGCAAGGTGTGCAGCCTCCCCTAATTGACCCCCTAAGGGGCTAGTTAATGTGAGTAAGTGAAGTGGGGTGGATGGCGCTCCCTATATGTGGGGAAAAAACCTATTCCCTAGTTTTCAAACAAATATGTGTACACTAACACACTAAAGCACTCAAATGGTTAAATGATAGTGCTACAATTATAGATATCAAAATCAGTGATCTACAAATACTAATGCAACCAAACAAAATCATAAATAACAAATATATAATAAGTTACCAAAATTAATTACTCCTGTGTATAACAAAAATTATGAATACCAGAAAATGATTCCCAAATTCATCAAAAAAGTTCATCAAAAAATTAATATGTGTATCATCAAACAGTCCAAATAATAAAAAGTCCAAAAACAGTGTGAAATTGGTGAAGCTCCAAAATGACCAAGTGTTCAAATGATCAAGTGACTCTTGTGCTCAACAGATCAGGTGACTCATGTGCTCCCCCTTGTGGGTCCCCACTCACCAGCTCCTGATACCCCTGCAGGGGTGGTAGGCATATACAGTGGGGATCGAAAGTTTGGGCACCCCAGGTAAAAATGTGTATTAATGTGCATAACGAAGCCAAGGAAAGATGGAAAAATCTCCAAATGGCATCAAATTACAGATTAGGCATTCTTATAATATGTCAAAAAAAGTTAGATTTTATTTCCATCATTTACACTTTCAAAATTACAGAAAACAAAAAAATGTCGTCTGCAAAAGTTTGGACACCCTGCAGAATTTATAGCATGCACTGCCCCCTTTGCAAAGCTGAGACCTGCCAGTGTCATTGATTGTTCTCAATCATCTTCTGGGAAGACCAGTTGATGTCAATCTCAAAGGTTTTAAATGGCCAGACTCATCTGACCTTGTCCCAACAATCAGCACCATGGATTCTTCGAAGCAGTTATCTAGAAAACTGAAACTGAAAATAGTTGACGCTCACAAAGCTCGAGAAGGCTATAAGAAGATAGCAAAGCGTTTTCAGATGTCAATATCCTCTGTTTGGAATGTAATTAAGAAATGGTAGTCATCAGGAACAGTGGAAGTTAAAGCAAGATCTGGAAGACCAAGAAAAATATCACAGAACAGCTCGCAGGATTGTGAGAAAAGCAATTCAAAACCCACGTTTGACTGCACGATCCCTCCAGAAAGATCTGGCAGACACTGGAGTTTGAGAGTTCTTAGATGGGGGAGTGTTCTTTCCACCTGTGGGAATCCATACTGATAGTTATTAGAATAAGGGGGGAGGACCCTGCATGGCCGCTCGCTTTATAAACCGTGAGGTGTAGTAAGATGGCGCCGCCTTTGAAAATGTCTATGACGAAACGCGTAAGTAAGAGCCACGCACATTTCCGGTACGGAAGTAGGGAGCCTGGAACGCAGTTGAAGCGCATGCTGCGAACCGGCTTCCCCTACACACTATTCTGACCATATGCTCTAGTAGTTTTTTAAGCTCTTTCCCATTGATGGGAAGTTTCTTGTTTTTAGTTCTAATTTTTTACTACTACACTATGGGAGCCTTATCTCTTCCTACGAGGATCTAATTTTGGGAAGCTACTGACCAGTTCTTTGGATACGGCGATCGGTGAAGTGCTGAGCAGGAGACCGGTTTGGGCACCTTGGTCCAGTGGAATAGCTGGAGAAGCTAGTGAGGAATGTCATAACAGGCTACAGGCAGACCACTGGAGAAGCCACCAAGGGAGACAACCCACGGTTATCCATATATGCCTACCACCCCTGCAGGGGTATCAGGATCTGGTGAGTGGGGACCCACAAGATGGAGCACATGAGTCACCTGATCTGTTAAGCACAAGAGTCACTTGATCGTTTGAACACTTGGTCATTTTGGAGCTTCACCAATTTCACACTGTTTTTGGACTTTTTATCATTTGGAATGTTTGATGATACACATATTAATTTTTTGATAAACTTTTTTGATGAATTTGGGAATAATTTTCTGGTATTCATAATTTTTACACAGGAGTAATTCATTTTGGTCACTTATTATATATTTGTTATTTATGATTTTCTTTGGTTGCATTAGTATTTGTAGATCACATGTTGATATCTATGATTGTAGCACTACCATTTAACCATTTGAGGACTTTAGTGTGTTAGTGTGCACATCCTTGTTTGAAAACTAGGGAATAGGTTCTTTCCCCACATATAGGGAGTGCCATCCACCCAACTTCACTTACTGACATGGATATCCATACTAGTGTCTATATCGGAGCTGATATTGAGCATTTTCACGTGTACCAGTGAGGAGTGCCATTGAGCATACTGAGGTATGCTGAAATTATGTGGGATATTAATCGACAGGTGTGTCCAAGCCTAGTGAAGCTTGAAGCACAGTGCCAGAAGCCAGAGGGCCTTGGTAAAGGAGCCAACCAGGTGCCTATCTATGGTAGCTGGCTCCAAAACTAATGACGCGAAGAGACAGCAGCGGAAGTCCAAACCCTTGCAGAGGGCCCCCCATTGTTGCTTCCAAGCAACCCAGTGTCCCGTTTCCTTTGACACATGCTGCCCGGCATTGGAGAGTCAGTGCACACCAGACTCCCAGAACTTGGCGTAGACTTAAGCCCAATCAGAATCTCCACAAGAGGGGAGCACGGATACAAACCACCGAACAGGCCAGGGCCACCACTTCCTCCATGCTCCCCGACAAGCTGGTGGGATCCTCTCCTGTTTTTCCCATAAAAGTAAAGGGAGCCTACACCAAGGCCCTTCTGGATACTGGAGCTTAAGTGACCCTTCTTTACAGAGACTTCTATGACAGGCACCTTAAGCACCTGCCATTGCAGAAGTTGGAAGAGCTGGAGATATGGGACATTGTGACTCAGAACTTCCCCTATGATGGCTATCTACCAGTCAAGCTGACCTTCGATCCCTCCATGGCTGGGAAAGCCGAGACTTTTACACTCTGGCAGTGGTCTGTCCTCGCCCATCAGGGGCCAGTAATAGTTCTCTCATCATAGGGACCAATACTGATCTTGTCAGAAGGCTGTTGACACCTCTTGTTCTGGAGCTGGGCACTTCAACTAAAAGTGTGCACCCCATGCTGAGACAAGTTTGCCAGCGCCTGGTACAAAAACAGAAGGCCCCTGCTGAAAGAGTGGGAAAGATCTGGCGCTTGGACCGGAGTGAGAAGATGTTACAGCCTGGTAAAGTGGCCTGTTTACAAGCATCTGTCAAGCTAAATTGGAAGCAACCAGGCCCTTTCATTGTCCTTGAAGTGAACAGGCAGAGAGAAGACATGGGAGTGGAGATAATTCCCGAAGTGGTTGCAACTAAAGGGTTGCAAAGAATTCACAGGAAGATCTTGGTTAGTGACAGCAACATAACAGCCTCACCAGTGAAGATGTCGGCTCAGATGTTGCTGGGACAAGTCAATCCAGCCACCCCAGTCCCACCGTCTGATTTGCTGGGGGAAGCAAAGGATGGGCTCTCTGTGGAGGAGTTCTATCTGAAAAATACTCCTCTTTTGGAAAGAAAGGGCCAAGACTCAGCTCCTGAGATGGCAGGCTACATTCTCCAAGAGTGAATTTGATGTGGGGTGTGCAAAAAGTGCCCAATACCGGATCCATTTCTTCGAGTGCATAAGTCGTTCAGGGAAAGAGTTTGATGGATTCCATTAGGACTTGGAGGATCTGCGTGAACAACTGGCAGAGTTGAAGAGGGCAGGTATCATCCGAGAGTCCCAGAGTCTATACACTTCCCCAATAGTGGTGGTACGGAAGAAGAGTGGGTCACTGAGGCTGTGTATTGACTACCGGACACTGAACCGAAGGACCATTCCCAATATACCATCCCAAGAATAGAAGATGCCTTGCAGAGCCTGTCAGGAGGGAAGTGGTTCAGCATGCTGGATTTGAAGAGTGGGAATTACCAAATCCTCATGCGCCCTAAGGATCGAGAGAAGACAATTTTTATTACCCCAGAGGGGATCTTTGAATTTGACTGTATGCATCAAGGCCTGTCTGGTGCCCCAGCCACCTTCCAAAGGCTAATGGAGAAGTCCGTGGGTGACATGAAACTAATTAAGGTGTTGGTGTACTTAGATGACATCATCGTTTTCGACAAGACCCTGGAAGAGCACGAAGAGCGTCTGGAGAAGGTCCTGAAGAGACTCCATGATGAGGGGGTTGAAGCTGTGTCTGGAAAAGTGCCAGTGTTATCAACTCTCAGTCAACTACCTTGGCCACATTGTGTTTGCCGTCGAAGTGGCCACCAACCCCAGAAGCTGGAAGCTTTCACCTCCTGGCCCGAGGCCTATCAACGTGACGGTGCTTAGGTCATTTCTGGGATTCTGCTCTTATTACAGGTTTGTCAAGGGATTCGCTAAGACGCTGACCCTGATCTGGCGAAGCCTGTCAGACCAGCTGGCCCAGAAAACCCAGAGAGTACATTCAGGAACAATGGGCTCCGAAGTGTGAAGAGATTTTAGGCAGCTGAAGTGAAGCCTAACAACCGCTCCAGTCCTGGCCTATGCAGATCCAACCAAGCCATACAAGCTACCCTCAGTCAAGATGGGTTAGGTGGGGTGCTATATCAAGTGCATGACAGCCACCTACGGCCCGTTGCCTACGTGAGTCAGAACTTGGCCCTTGCCGAGAAGAACTACCCCATGCACAAACTTGAGTTCCTGGCCTTGAAGTGGGCAGTGGTTGATAAGCTGAGGGATTACCTGTATAGAGCGGAGTTTGTGATCAAGAGCTACAACAATCCTCTTACCTACATCCTCACTACCGCCAAGTTGGATGCCACAGGTCACAGATGGTTGGCTGCTATCAGGGTTTATTTTTAGCCTGAAGTATCGGGGTCAGGAAAAACAACGCAGATTCTTTGTCAAGAAGGCCCCATTATTCCAGAGACCCTCCAGAAGAATAGTCCCAGCTGACACCTGAAGGTCAAGGAGCAGAACATCAAGTTGGAGGAGGATCCAGGGCCAAAGACGTTGGAGTGTCAGCCGCTGGTGTCCCCGGATGTTATTGCAATGTCACCCAAGTCAGAGATAAAGGTCTGCCCAAGCTGTCAAAGAAAGACCTGCGGAGGGACCAGTTGGAGGATCCTCCCTGTAGCTTGGCATTTAAGGCCTTGGAGAGCCAACGCCCTGACTTGCTCCTCACTGACTCCCCGAAGGAAACCCATCTGCTGCACCGAGAGTGGGATCAGTTTTAGGTACACCAAGGGTTGGTCTACTGAAGGGGCCTCTCTGACGATTCTGAAGAAAAATGGCAGCTATTCCTACATGAAAAACATAGTGAGACAGTATTAACTGCCCTACACGACAACCATTTCCACCTAGAGCCGAAGAGGACTTTTCACCTGGTGAGGGACCGGTTCTACTGGCTCTGCATGCGGGCTGAAGTTGAGGACTATTGCCACTCCTGCATCAGATGTATCCAAAGGAAGACTTTGTCTCACCGAGCTGCCCCAATGGGCCATCTTTAGAGTCAGGGACCCATGGAGCTAGTGAGCATTGACATTCTGCGCTTGGAGCCTGATCTGAGCCAGGAGGGAAATTTCCTGGTAGTGACTGACCATTTCACTCGGTATGCCCAGGCGTTTTCCACGAGGGACCAACAAGCATCCACAGTGGCCAAGATCTTCGTGGAGAAATTTGTGCACTATGGTCTGTCCACTCTGATCAAGGGAGAGATTTCGGGAGTAGTCTCATCAAGAAACTTTTAGACCTTTTGGGCATCAGGAAGTCTAAAACCACCCCGTATCATCCTCAAAGAGATCCTCAACCAGAGAGATTCAACCGAACCCTCCTGGATATGCTCTGAACTCTAAATTCAGAAGAAATACCGCACTGGAACAAGCATATAGTGGCTATTGTGCATGCTTATAACAGCACTGCCAATGATGCCACAGGTTACTCTCCCTATAGTTTGATGTTCAGACAGTAGGCCTGGCTGCCAGTAGACTTGGCCTTCGGCACATCCCTTGCCCATACCTCAGCAACTTCCCACAGAGGGTATGTAGATCGCCTGCAGAGACGTCTGAAGATCGCTTATGATAAGGCTCAAGGTGCCTCATAGGCCCGAGGACAGAGAAACAAAATAACCTCAGGGTATGAGTGCAGGACCTACAGCCCGGATGACAAGGTATTGCTGAGAAACCTGGATGTCCCTGGAAAACACAACTTATATAGTTACATAGTAGATGAGGTTGAAAAAAGACACAGGTCCATCAAGTCCAACCTATGTGTGATTATATGTCAGTATTACATTGTATATCCCTGTATGTTGCGGTCATTCAGGTGCTTATCTAATAGTTTCTTGAAACTATCAATGCCCCCCGCTGAGACCACCGCCTGTGGAAGGGAATTCCACATCCTTGCCGCTCTTACAGTAAAGAACCCTCTATGTAGTTTAAGGTTAAAACCCTTTTCTTCTAATTTTAATGAGTGGCCACGAGTTTTGTTAAACTCTCTTCTGCGAAAAAGTTTTATTCCTATTGTGGGGTCACCAGTATGGTATTTGTATATTGAAATCATATCCCCTCTCAAGCGTCTCTTCTCCAGAGAGAATATGTTCAGTGCTCACAACCTTTCCTCATAACTAATATCCTCCAGACCCCTTATTAGCTTTGTTGCCCTTCTTTGTACTCGCTCCATTTCCAGTACATCCTTCTTGAGAACTGGACAGCATACTCTAGGTGCGGTCGGACCAGAGTCTTGTAGAGCAGGAGAATTATTGTTTTAGTTGATCCCCTTTTTAATGCATGTCAATATTCTGTTTGCTTTGTTAGCAGCAGCTTGGCATTGCATGCCATTGCATGCCATTGCTGAGCCTATCATCTACTAGGACCCCCAGGTCCTTTTCCATCCTAGCTTCCCCCAGATGTTCTCCCCCCAGTGTATAGATTTGCATTCATATTTTTGCCACCCAAATGCATTATTTTACATTTTTCTACATTGAACCTCATTTGCCATGTAGTTGCCCACCCTATTCATTTGTTCAGATCTTTTTGCAAGGTTTCCACATCCTGTGGAGAAGTTATTGCCTTGCTTAGCTTAGTATCGTTCGCAAATACAGAGATTGAACTGTTTACCCCATCCTCCAGGTCGTTTATGAACAAATTAAATAGGACTGGTCTCAGCACAGAACCCTGGGGGACCCCACTACCCACCCCTGACCATTTCAATACTCCCCATTTATCACCACCCTCTGAACTCACCCTTGTAGCCAGTTTTCAATCCATGTACTCACCCTATGGTCCATGCCAACGGACCTTATTTTGTACAGTAAAGGTTTGTGGGGAACTGTGTCAAATGCTTTTGCAAAATCCAGATACACCACGTCTACGGGCCTTCCTTTATCTAGCTGGCAACTCACCTCCTCATAGAAGGTTAGTAGATTGGTTTGGCAAGAACGATTCTTCATGAATCCATGCTGATTACTGCTAATGATACCATTCTCATTACTAAAATCTTGTATATAGTCCCTTATCATCACATCCAAGATTTTACATACTATTGATGTTAGGCTAACTGGTCTGTAATTCCCAGGGATGTATTTTGGGCCCTTTTTAAATATTGGTGCTATATTGGCTTTTCTCCAATCAGCTGGTACCATTCCAGTCAGTAGACTGTCAGTAAAAATTAGGAACAATGGTCTGGCAATTACTTTACTGAGTTCCCTAAGTACCCTCGGGTGCAAGCCATCTGGTCCTGGTGATTTATTAATGTTAAGTTTCTCAGTTAAGCTGACTGCTGGAAGTCGCAGCCCTATGTTGTTTGCAAGCATCTGCCAGGATTCCCAGTATATCAAATCCGGCCAGAGGGAAGCACAGGCCCACTGAAGACTCAGCATCGCAATCATCTATTGTCTCTGTCAGAAGCAGTTCATGTGCCACCACAGCCAGATTTACAGTCCACACCCACGGCCTCTCAAAAATCCCGGCCAGTGACTAGATCTCAGTCTGTACCCCTTGCTGAAGATGAAAACAGCGAGGATGAAGAGAAAGATTGTCTTTGGCCGTCTCAAATGCCAGGGCCTGCCCCCCCCCCACAGTTTTTCTTCTCCTCCCAAGGTGACTGAGGTGACTCTCAGGCCAGTGGCTCCTGAGTTTGTACCTCAAAGTCCACCTTTTGAAGAATTGGAAGACCCTGAATCTGCCCTGCTGACATCAGACCCCAAAGACTTTCCATCCTTCATTGAGGAGGAAGCTAAAGCTGATATGCAGGAAGAAGAAGAGACTAGTGTGCCTGTAACCCCAGAACCTAAAGAACAGCCAGAGCGTAGGGTTACTCACCCGCCCAAAAGACTAACATATGATACTTTGGGTGAAAGCTCTGAGGAGGTCGTTCTCATTGCAAAAAGGACTCTTGAAGCAACTGACCCTTCCACCGCAGATTTGGTGGTGGACAATCCCAACTCACCCCCTGGCACATCTAGCTGGGGCATTCCAGTTAAGGTGGCCTGTAGGCAGGACAACCTCCCCTCCTATGCTAATTGGTGGGACGTTCCCCTGCCAGGGTTTTATGCAGATGTAAATTGTATGGTTTCCTGTGCATACTAACCTGTTTTTTTTCCGTGTGTATATCAAAAAAATGTAACAGGTCATAGACTCTTTACCTCCTTTGGCGGACCAAAGGTTCTTTGTTGGGGGGAGTGTGTAGCGGGGGCTGTTGTGTCACCCATGCTTCCGCACCTCCCTCCAGCGACTGCCGGACTGAATAGACACAGACACAGGCACTCACTGAGGGAGAGCACACCTGTCAGTTCCTGTGGGGGATTTCTCCCCCTCCCTCTCCTCTTCCTTGAGTGACGAGCGGCGCTCACTCACAGGCATCCGCCCACTCTGCTCTCTTCTCTGTGTCCCTATTGGCAGGGAGAGGGAGCCAATCAAGCAACAGTAGAGGACCACGGGACTTGAAGTCTCATCACAAAACGGCCCCATTGATTTGTACAGGGGGCGGAACTACCAAGCCCAGCCTGCTTTGCAAGAAGGGGGGCCTTGCTAAAGACTTAAGCTTGTTGGTCTGAGGAGAGATCGCCATGAGGCAGGGAAGTGAATGGAGGTGTGAGGAGAGACTACAGGCACGAGCTGAAGAACCATCCAAAGGCGGTTCCAGAGACCAACTGGAGTCGGTTGAAGATGGATGTACCTTCTGTACCACCTAATATCTCTATTCTTATGTGAAATATCTCTGAAATTATGTGAGATCTAATGTTAAAACCACTTGATCTTACTGGATCTAACAAATACCTATTAGCCTGAATGATTTTGGTCAGAAAATTGCATGTGGGGCGCTATCCTGTCCTTATGTACCACCTAATATATCTATTGTTATGTGGAATATCTCTGAAATTATGTGAGATCTAACGATAAAACCACTTGATCTTACCGGATCTAACGAATATTTATTAGCCTGAATGATTTTTGGCCAGAAAATTTGATTTGATAGCCCCCCAGCCCCCCCTCATTAATCACTTAATAAGTATCTAATCATGTGAGATCTAACGTTAAAACCACTTGATCTTACCAGATCCAACAAATAGCTTCCAAAATAGCTAACTGTTTGGTCAATTTTTTGATAAGGGGGGGCTGATGACAGGTTAGCCCCCCCAGCAAACTGTTAATATTGCTTGTTCTGTGTGAGATCTAACGCAAACAACCGTTGATCTAACCTGATCTAACAAAGATCTAACAAACTACATAAGATTTTTTCAAAAATTTTGATATGGAGGAGCTAACCCGGCAGAGGTCCTATTTTGTAGACGCTATGACTTTTGCACAAACCAATCAATATACGCTTCTTGCGATTTTTATTACCAAAAATATGTAGAAGAATACATATCGACCTAAACTGAAAAAAAATTAGCTTTTTTTAAAAAAAAATTAGCTTTTTTTAAAAAAAAAAAATAGCTTTTTTCTTTAAAAAAATTGGGGATATTTATTATAGCAAAAAGTACAAAAAGTGTTTTTTTTTCAAAATTGTCGTTCTTTTTTTGTTTATAGTGCAGAAAATAAAACCCGTAGAGATGATCAAATACCACCAAAAGAAAGCTCTATTTGTGGGAAAAAAGGAACGTCAATTTTGTTTGGGTACAGCATCGCATGACCGCGCAATTGTCAGTTAAAGCGGCACAGTGCTGTATCGCAAAAAAAGTTCTGGTCATTGACCAGCCAAATCTTCTGGGGCTGAAGTGGTTAATCTTCCCTTTTCAAGAGAGAATAATTTCAGTTTCTATAATCTTTCCTCATAGCTGAGCTATGTATTGTAGTTAAATGACTCTAAAGCCTCGTACACACGACTGGATTTTCCGCAGACAGTGTTGGACTTTTGTCCAAAGGGCGTTGGCCAGAAACTTGTCTTGCATACAAATGGCAAGGAATTGTCGGCCAACAAACATGAACGTAGTGACGTATTAGACGTACTACGAGACTACAAAGAGGAAGTTCAATTGTCATGGAACAGGAGGAGGAGGATTTCTTGGACCAAAAATTGGTTGCTTTATTAATCGTGACCAAGTATGTCTTATGCCTTTGCTGCGGCAGCTCCGGGACAATAATCCAGATGATTTTCGGAATTATCTCCGGATGACGGACCCCTTCTTTCATCAACTCTTGGCATTGTTGACCCCCTATATTAAGAAGCAGGACACATGCATGAGACTTTTATTTTATTTTTTGGTTGAATAATGATATTTTCTATAATTTTGGATGCATAGAATGCATTTTTTAGTTAATTTCTATTGGCAGATAGCATGTCTAATTTTATTTGTTTTCTTTTTTTAATGCACAATAAAAAATAGTGTAGAATACTTGGCTATGTGTTTTACTTTAAATGACAGTTTGGGAGCAGGGAGTTACATTTTAAAAAATACAATGTCAAATTAACAAGGGACACCAACATAGTTGTACCTTTGATTTTAAAAACTACAGGATAATGGTATTGTGGTAACTTGCCAAAAAAAAACAAAAAAACAAGCATAATAATATCACTAGAAAAAAAAAGTCTTTGAAACTACATTTGGCAGAACTCCATCAGTATGACCAGCAAAGGAGCTTCATTATTATCCCATTAAAGAAGAAGAGAATGTGCGCTACATTTCTAGATTTCATAATTTGCCACGTCACGAATGTTAATTCTCCATTACGAACGCTAGATTACAAGACCGACTACTTCTGGCTCGTCCTTGCTTCCGAGCATGCGTGCTTGTACTTTGGACTTCTGTCCGAAGGACTTGAGTACACACATTCGGAAAATCCGACAACAGACATTTGTCCGCGGAAAATTTATAAACCTGCCATCCAACATTTGTCCATGGAAAGTTGGCCAACAATTGTCTGATGGAGCGTACAAACGGTCGGATTTTCTGCCAACAGCCTGTCATCACACAATTCCCGTCGGAAAATCCGATCGTATGTATGAGGCTTTTAGGGCATATAACGAAATTGTGAAAAACATACAGTTAAAAATCTGCATTTTATTGTACAAAAGGTAAAATATAAAAACATATACATATGTTAGTTGAAACAGTTCACATGAAAGCTCATGTGAACTGTATGTTTTTCTGTGTTATCACAATGTCTATATATGCCCTTTAAAGTCCTTTTGTTACAAAAACAGCAAACTATGTGATCTGAAAGAGAGGTAAGAAAAAGTAAACTAATCTAAACCACTGGCCAGTGGGTCTAAGTAAAGTTGGCCTTCCTTGGGGCCCTGGATCTCTTGTTGGGGTGCTCACTATTTCTCACAAGAGTATTTATAATCCAATGGGGAAAAAAAGTAAAGGGTGCAAGGTTAACTCTCCATAGGTAGCAACTTTAAATAACAATAACAGCAGCAGGGTCAGTACTAAACAAGTGGCTAAAGGGCCTCTTACTACTCCCAACGATCCTGATGCAACCTTTTGAGACACCTGCATGCGGCAAGCCATCACTCCCGAGCAGAGGCTAGTCACCACTTTGGTGGGGAGAAGTCTACAGGACCTCAAGTTCTCTACAGGCATCTCCCCCAGGCTCTGGGGATCATTATTCCAGAGACCTTTTCTGCCATCATTCAGGTCCTGCAGAAGGACTATATTAGGGTAAGTTTTCTTCTTTAACATCACATTCTATGTATTTAATGTTTGCTAATGTATTGTATTTCTTTCATCATTCCCTAATTACCATGATTGTAATATGCTGTGAATGTCCCCTTTGTACCCATGCATGCTGTAAGCTTTTAATGCTCCTTTTTGTCCTTCATGCATATTTGCCTTCACTGACCTCCCCAGCATGCTATCCTGGGCCCATATACACCTAGCCTAGTCATTTAACAATGTATTTTGTCAGCTCCATTGTAGTGCTTTACCCTAAACACCCCCTAAAATGTGTACAAATGTTATTTGTGTCCTTAAATTCAGGCAGAGTGCCAGAGGCTTTATTTTGGCTCTCAAACTCATTTAGAACCCCCCCCCCTAAAATTTTTACAATGGGCCATCAGAGGGGGTTAGGAATCTGATAAGTGGACCTTATACTTTTGTCTTTAAATACGCCTTAAAATAAATGTTATACTGATGTTCACCAAGAATGTTTGTGTCTAATCTGCTTGCAATGTTATGTGCAAAAGTACTATTTTTTTTTTTTTTATGTTTTGACTCCACAGTTTCCTTCAACGCCACAGGAATGGCAGACTGTGGCATCCCAGTTTGCCAAGCGGTGGGACTTTCCTAACTGCGGAGGGGCAATCGATAGGAAACACGTCCACATCATCCCACCACCCCACTCGGGGTCATACTATTTTAATTATATTATTTCATAGTATTGTGTTAATGGCAGTGGTGTTGGCGACATATGAATTTTTATATGTGGACGTAGGGAAGAATGGCCGGATGTCGGATGGTGGAGTCTTTGCCCAGACCGAGTTCTAGCAACATCTCCAGAGTGGTGGCTTGGGATTGCCACCTGCGTAAGAGAACATCGAAGGACTCCCATTTGTTTTTATCGCTGATGAAGCATTTGGTCTGGGTGATCACCTGATGAGGCCATAACCCCCAGAGGACCCTCACCCCAGAGAAGAGGGTTTTTAATTCTTAGCTGGCCAGAGCCAGAAGAGTCGTGAAGAATACCTTTGAGATAATGGCCAGCCGGTTCTGCCTATTTCTAACGGCAATAAATATGGTGAAGTACATACTTAACTACATCGTTTTATCATGCTGCATACTGCACAACTTTTTAAAGTGAAATGCAAATTATGTTATCAGTTGGGCCTGAGGCTGAACTTCATGAAACGACAATGACGGCCCTGGAAGCTGGCCGTCCTGGCTTGCCCCCCCAAAGCACCCTTGAAGTGGGTAAAAAATATGTGGATTATTTTACGGGTAGGGGGGCCATTGCTACGCTAGCAAATTTGTAAATATTTTCGATATTAAAAAAAAAATGTATCTGATAAAATCTTGATTTTGATTTACTGCTTGTATTTCTTTTAGCTGTCTCCTAGGTTTCCATTATTTAAATAACACCCATTGTCATTAAAAACACAAACTTAATACAAAAACTGGTATTGAGCACTGAAAGAAGAAGCCACACATTGTTGAGTAGAAAACCTTTTACTCCGTGCACATTCACATGTACGTTATAAAACTTTTTTTTTTTAAATAAAAATCTTGTTTTTTTTAAAGTTTTACCTTGAAATTTATACCAAAGTACATAAACAGGCATGTTTCCAAACATAACATACACAACTCTGGAACTTACAAAGTTCAACATTGAAAAAATGAAGGCAATATCAGACTTTATAGTGTCAAAACTGTGTTGATATTGCCTTCATCAGATGGGGTGATGTCACCCCTGTAAAAGCCAAATTTAGAAGATGCACACAAATCGTGAGTCAAAATGGGGATTTCCTTTCTGATCCCATGCCTAATGTCAACGTGTGCTATCTCCCATCATGGGGGATCAATGGACGTGTTTTTGGGGTGCAACCCCTTCCTCTCACCTACTAGAGTTGCGAGGAAAGGGTTGCACCCACAAAACGCATACATTGATATCCTCTGATGGCAGATAGCACATGTTGACACACTGTGTGCATCTTCCAGATTTGGTACCATTTTCAGGCTAGCTAGGATTTAAACAATATATTCCTAGCAAAAAGGCCAAATACGGAGTAAAATTTTACAAGCTCTGTGAGAGAGTCACAGGATATCTTTATGCGTTCCGCATATATGAAGGAATATATGAAGGAAGAGATTCCCAGCTCCAGCCCCCTGAGTACCCGGCCTACATGGGCACAAATGGAAAAATCGTATGGGACCTGGCTTACCCACTTCTGAAAAAGGATATCATATATACCTTGACAACTTCTATACCATTCACGATGACACTACAGTTGTAGTTCAGCGAAGACGAGATCTCATTGAAAAGCCGACATGTGTCCAAGATTATAATCTCTACATGGGGGGGGGTGGATTTCAATGATCAAATGATTCAGCCCTATTTGTCACTAAGGAGGTCCCGATTCTGGTACAAGAAGGTAGCAATTTATCTCATCCATTTGGCCATTTATAATTCCTACATAGTCTACACCAAATCCACAGAAAGCCCCGCCTTCTTCCTAAAATTCATAGAAGAAGTAGTCACGTCCCTCATCTATCAACAAAGACCCCCCAGAAGACCTTCGCTCTGATGCTGTTAGCCGACTTCATGAACGCCACTTCCCGTACAACATTCCACCATCTGAAGCAGGCCGAAGATGGCAAAAAAGATGTTGCGTGTGCAGCAGAAGAGGATTTCAAAAAGATACCAGCTACCATTGTCCCCAGTGTCCCTCCCAACCTGGCCTTTGCATTGATGAATGCTTCCAACTTTATCATACATTCCTAAAATATTACCCCATATTTTCCCCATTTTCGTCATCTGTGCTGACCATTTTCCATGCTTCCCCAAATAACCATGCCACTGCCTTCCTTGTGAACTGACCCTGGCCTGCTTTTTGACTATGCCTCTGCCTACCGTTTGGACTGCTTTGACGTGAACTGACCCTGGCCTGTTTTGTGACTATGCCTCTGCCTACCGTTTGGACTGCTTCCACGTGAACTGACCCTGGCCTGTTTTGTGACTATGCTTCTGCCTACCGCTTGGACTGCTTGCACGTGACCTGACCCTGGCCTGTTTTATGGACTATGCTTTTGCCTACCGCTTGGACTGATCTGTTGCCCTGCTACTGTAGTACACAGGGGTCTCACATATGTGAGGGGCTCCAGAATTGTTTTTCTGGATGGAGAAAACATTTTTTTTGTTTTCTCCAGGTTTCGTAATTTCCGGACTAGGGTCTGGAGTCTGGAGGCTTCATAGAGATTTGTGTGGGTCGAAGCCTCTACCCCTGTGCCCCTGTGCACAGGTCTTACCTGATTGCGGCCCTCAGCCTGTTGCTGACTTACTGCCATCATACCTTTGCCTGCCGCATGAACGGACCACACCTCTGCCTGCTACCTGGACTAGGCAAATAATTAGTTGTAGCAAGAGGCAGTATGTTTATGAAGGGCTGGAGAGCAGTAAAATAATGAGTGTCTGCAGGTAACAGTGTACCAGGACCAATATTATGGCTGTGCTGGCTGTCTCTGCCTGGACAATTTCTATGGACAAATGCTTTGGCTGTGCTGATAATATCCTTGTGCTGACCATAAACAATATTGCTGCCTGGATAATCACTATTGCTGTCGCTAAGCACATCCCTGACTGCTGCCTAGACCAGTGCTCTCTTCTGTGGACACTACTAAAAGCACAGGTAATACTTTTTTTTTACCCTTTCCGCAATAGAATTTATTTTGGATTGTAATTCTTGGTATGTACATGCTATGTGTTAGAAATATGAAGGGCCTTCAGAAATGATAGGTTGCCAGGAAATTATCTATGTAATGTATACTCCTAGAACGCCTGATGGTGCTACTTGGATGTTGGGCCTCTGTATATGGCCAAGCTGTGTAAAAGTCTCACACATGTGGTATCCCCATACTCAGGAGGAGTAGCAGAATGTATTTTGTGGTGTCATCTTTGCTATGTGTTGGAAATATCTTATAAATGGACAACTTTGTGTAAAAAAAAATGCGTTTTCATTTTTTTTCCACATTTTCCAAAAATTTCTGGAAAAAAATAACCGTTCAAAAGACTCATTATGCCTCATAGATTATACGTTGGGGTGTTTGCTTTCCAAAATGGGGTCATTTTGTGGGCAATTCCATTGTCCTGGTGCTCCAGGGCCTTCAAAAATGTAATAGGTGGTTGAGAAATGAGATGTGCAATTTATGCTCGTAGATCACCTGATGGTGCTACTTCAATGTTGTGCCTTTGTATGTGGCCAGGCTGTGTAAAAGTCCCACACATGTGGTATCGCCATACTCAGGAGGAGTAGCAGAATGTATTTTGGGGCGTCATTTTTGCTATGTATTTGCTATGTGTTGGAAATATCTTATAAATGGACAACTTTGTGTAAAAAAAAAAATGCGTTTTCATTTTTTTCCCACATTTTCCAAAAACTTCTGGAAAAAAAATAACCGTTCAAAAGACTCATTATGCATCATAGATTATACGTTTGGGTGTTTGCTTTCCAAAATGTGGTCATTTTGTGGGCAATTCCATTGTCCTGGTGCTCCAGGGCCTTCAAAAATGTAATAGGTGGTTGAGAAATGAGATGTGCAATTTATGCTCGTAAATCACCTGATGGTGCTACTTCAATGTTGTGCCTTTGTATGTGGCCAGGCTGTGTAAAAGTCCCACACATGTTGTATCGCCATACTCAGGAGGAGTAGCAGAATGTATTTTGGGGAGTCATTTTTGCTATGTATTTGCTATGTGTTGGAAATATCTTATAAATGGACAACTTTGTTTAAAAAAAAAATGCGTTTTCTTTTTTTTCCACATTTTCCAAAAACTTCTGGAAAAAAAATAACCGTTCAAAAGAGTCGTTATGCCTCATAGATTATATGTTGGGATGTTTGCTTTCCAAAATGGGGTCATTTTGTGGGCAATTCCATTGTCCTGGTGCTCCAGGGCCTTCAAAAATGTAATAGGTGGTTGAGAAATGAGATGTGCAATTTATGCTCGTAGATCGCCTGAAGGTGCTACTTCAATGTTGGGCCTTTGTATGTGGCCAGGCTGTGTAAAAGTCTCACACATATGGTATCCCCATACTCAGGAGGAGTATCAGAATGTATTTTGGGGTGTAATTTGTTGTATGCATATGCTCTGTGTGAGAAATAACCAGTTAATATGACAATTTTGTAAAAAAAAAAAAAAATAAATCTTCATTTTGCAAAGAATTGTGGGAAAAAATTACAACTTAAAAAAACTCAGCATGCTACTTACTTAATACCTTGGAATGTCTACTTTCTAAAAAGGGGTCATTTGGGGGTATTTGTACCTTTCTGACTTGTTAGTACCTCAAGAAATGAGATTCACCTCATGTACTACTGAAGGCCTGATCAGATGTTTTCAATTTTCAGTGATTGACACCATAGTTTGTAGACTCTATAACTTTCACAAAGACCAAATAATATAAACTAATTTCAGTTATTTTTACCAAAGATATATAGCAGTATAAATTTTGGCCAAAATTTATGAAGAAAAATTACTAATTTGCTAAATTTTATGACAGAAACAAAGAAAAAGGCAATTTTTCACAAAATTTACGGTCTTCTTTTATTTATAGCACAAAAAATAAAAAACCCATTAGTGATTAAATACCACTAAAAGAAAGCTCTGTTTGTGTGAAAAAATGACACAAATTTCATTTGGGTGCAGTGTTGCATGACTGAGTAATTGTCATTCAAAGTGTGAGAGCACCGAAAACTGAAAATTGGTCTGGGCAGGAAGGCGGTTTAAGTGTCCTGTATTGAGGTGGTTAAACTATAAAAAAAATGTGTAATATTTTTTGGATTTAGGTTCTCCCTAATACATCAATCATGTTCTTCATTCTTTGTTCAATCTCCTTGGTTTTTTCCTTTATGATTTTTAAATCCAGACTACAAAACATTATGTCCTGGATTAGCCTTTGTGCACTGTCACTGGTGAAATGAGTAGATTGTTCTTCCACAACATGCACATCAGCTAAAATAAAAAAACACACCATGTATTATAAATATGCAGGCATACATCTATTACCTGAATCTGTGGTGTCAGACACTGACCTGTTGTGGTGACAATTTCAACCACTTCTTCTATCTCTCCTCCCTCCACATCCTGAGGTTGTGGTGTCCTCTGCTCCCGTTCTTCCTGAGATGGGGGGTTCCTGTTGTCCTCAAACGTCCCGAGTCTTTTCTCCCCTATGAGAATGAAACAAAAGGTATACTTAGCACACAGATATTTGTGGCCAGAAATATGAATGTGAAACATTGCTTGGAAGTGGGGTACAATTGTCTGTTTGGGCAGCATTCCAAGTTGAAGACATGATCTATTCCCTTAACAAAGCTGGAATATTTACCTTTTTTGGACAACTTTCACACATGTAGACACCCTTAGTATCCACTGGAGCACCTGTGTGGGACACCCTAAAAGTATCTTCTGGTGTCTCACACTAGTGCTCCTGAGTCCAGATGTGTAAACAGCTGCTGAGTGTCCTCTCCTTACACCGAATCAAGTTTGCAATTCATTCTAGTTACAAACACATCTAGACAACAATGTCCTAAACTTCTTTAAATACAAATTATCATGACCAAATGTAGTTAACCCTGTATCTGCCAAAAACATTGTATTTAGTTGGCAAACGAATGCTGTGTACTGCAACTGATTACCGTGCCCACAAACATGAAAGTAGCCTTTTTTAACTGTACAACAGTAGAGAAAAGCACATGGAGCAACATGCAAATAATAATAATAATAATAGGAACACACAACAAATACTTACTTTTTAATAGCACTCTCTTGATTCTTCTGTACTGATCCTGCTCCCTCAATTTCAGGTCTGGCCAGCGTTTCCTCAATTGCTCCTTGGATCGTCGTACCCCAAAATTCCTGTGCAGACTCTTCACAACTTTAGTCATGATCTTGGCCTTTCTCACATTTGGGTTTAGGTAAAGTCCATACTTGCCATCATAATCGGCCCTCTTCAAGATGTCCTCCATCTCTACAAAGGACATATTTGAGGCATTATATCTTCTCCTCCAGGATCGGGAGGAGAACGTTTCTGGCTTCGGGCTTTCCTCCTCATTACTGCTATTATCACGCACCTGCTGTGTCTCCACCATGTGCTCTCCCACTGCACCGAAAGAGAAGGGGCGGGGAATATTCTATAAAGAACATCAGGGGCGGGCGAAGCGGGCGGAGTTTCATGCATGCGCAGTGTATATAAAGCTAACACGCGTGTGTCGTATGTACGATCTGTGTGCGGAGGAAGGAGGACCGGAAGCGTTGAACGTTATAACAAAGGTAACATTTTAACTTGGGACATCAGTGGCCTATACTGATTCTAGATTGAGGCCTATATTGGGATAAGATTAGGAGAGTTTAGCCTGGTTCTAGTGTTTTGGTCTTGTGTTTTGACTTTCAGCAAATATGAAACAATTCAAAGACCCTGAATTCATGGGCCAGTTCATTGACAGATACAGGGATATGAGAAATTTGTGGGAGGTTAAAAACCCCTTATATCGAAATAAACCAGCTAGGAAGGCATCGCTGGAGAAACTGTTACAATTTGTGAAGACGCAGGTCCTCGACGCAGACATCGAGTTTGTGGAGAAGAAAATTGGTAGCTTGAGAAGCACGCATAGGAAGGAGCTTAATAAGGTGCAGGCTTCCATGAGATCAGGAGCAGCAGCAGAGGATGTGTATGTACCCAGTCTGAATCACTTTCTACACTTCCCTCAACCCCTCCCTCAACCCCAGCTGAGGCTTCTGAGGACCAACCTGGGCCTTCCATCCTGGAAGAAGTTGAGGAGCCCAGCTGGAGCCAGGTATAGTATATTTTAACATATTTTTTGTCCAAAAATTAGTGTTGTTAACTAGATGTTATTATTGATAACAAATGAATGATTTAACAAAAAGTGTTTTACATATCAATAGACAGTAGGTGCCAAAAGTGATTGTGACAAGAATGAAAAATGCTGTGCTCAGAATGACAGTCTTTTCTATGTAATAATATTCAATTTGCAACAGTCATGAGCTGAAAATTGTGTGTGATTGATGAACCAAAAACTAAAACTATGTCCCTTTTTCAAACACAGGAAGACCTAAGCCAGGACGAGGCCCTGGAATGTGGCAGACGGGAGGAGGGGGGGGTAAGTGTCAGCCAGGAGGTGGCCAGGCCCAGTAGCCTCAGCCAATCCCAGGTGCCTCCCCTCCGACTTACAACAAAAAAGGCCAGGAAGGGGAGTAACGCGGAGGAGGCAGCACTGGGCCTCATTAAGGACGCTAATGCGGCCCTGAAAACACCCCCCCGGCGCTGAAGAGGCCTATGGCTGCTATGTAGCTGCAAAATTGCAGCAAATGGAGGAGGGCCAACACTTCATGTGTGAGAATCTAATTTTTCAGGCCCTTCAGAAGGGGTTGAGGGGCCGAATTAGTGAGAACATGCACTTATGTGCGCTCGCCCATCCTCCTCCTCCTGCCACAAGTCCACCTCCAGAGCCACAGCCTCCAAAGAAGGCTGCAGGGAAAGCTGCAGGGAAGCGTGGAGGGAAGGCTGCAAGGAAGACATGAAAGTGATGGCCTGGGTTCAGTCTGGTCTGACAGAAGATGCAGGTTGTTGTAGTACCACAGCCTGGGGACATACATATCATCTGCTGCTGTTCCTAATCTCTGGGAGTCCTGGACCAGATTGTGCTCCCTATAGTATAGATTTCTCAGGCTACCAATTTTTATTTACAAAGAGTTGATGTGTTCCCTGGGGTACAAAGGCTTCGCAAATTCAAGCAGTTTCTCCAGAGTTGCCTTCCTCTTTATTTTGTTATGAGCCAGAATAAATGGAGATTTTTTAATATGAAAATACTTGCCTATATGTTTTTTTTCAAAAAGGACAGTTTGTGAGTATGCAGGTACATTTCAAAAATAAAATTTCAAATTAACAAGGGACATCAACTAACCTCCTTGAGCCTTAAAAAATACAAGATAATAATGTTGTTGTGGAAACTTGACACACAAAAAAAACAAAAAATTATGGAGATCACTAGAAAATAATTAAAAAATAATCCAAAAAACAGGAGATCTTGATTAAAAAAAAAAAGACTCTAAAAATAATTCTAAACATTATTATGGAGATCTGGCTTTAAAAACAAAAAAGATTATTCAGGAGATCACGAGAAATAATAAAGAAATAAGTTTGTCATAACTCTGTGTGAATATCAGCAGCAAAACAAATTCATTCTTCTGGCATTATAAAGAACAAAAGAATGCACTGCATTAAAAGATCCAATAATTTGCAGTGTGATGAATGTGCTATCTCCATTACAAACGCTAGTTTTACCACACCAAGCGCTTCCGTCTCGTACTTGATTCTGAGCATGTGTGATTTTTTGCGTGTCCGAATTGCATACGGACGATGGCATTTTCAGATAGGAACTTTTTCTGACCGAAAAACCTGCTCTCAATCTTTTGCTGGCTAGAATTCCGCCAGCAAAAGTCCGATGGAGCATACACACAGTCGCATTTTCTGACCAAAATCTCACATCGGTCTTTTGCTGGCGGCATTTCGGATCGTGTGTACACAGCATAACACTCGGACAATCCCAAAACACATGTAAAAATGTGGCAGGGTCTTCCGGACAGTACCAGCATTTAGATGAGTGAAAGGGAAAGATCTTATGTAACCTTTGAAGAGTAAGGTAGACTCTATAGAGAATTATAAATTGTATTGACCTTTTCCTGGCAGAGACCAAGTGTTGCATGGGATATTCCCAGATGTCCTTCCATTTCTCTGAATTCAGCTCCGGGACCTTCGCACATCAGCAGGACGAAACCTTGTCAAGACCATCATGTATAGTGGGCTGGAGGGCCTTATAAATTGTATAGAGAAGTGTTGCTAGGGTTTCCTCTCGCAACAGGGATTCAATCCCTGATATTGAAGGCCAAGGAACACACCAGATAGGTCAGGGATAAAGTTGTGGAGAAGTTTAAAGCAGTATTAGGTTATAAAAAATATTCCAAGCTTTGAACATCTCATGGAGCACTGTTCAATCCATCAAAATGGAAAGAATATGGCACAACTGGAAACCTACCAAGACATTGCCCTCCACCTAAACTGACAGGCCGGGCAAGGAGAGCATTAATCAGAGAAGCAGCCAAAAGGCCCATGGTAACTCTGGAGGAGCTGCAGAAATCCACAGCTCAGGTAGGAGAATCTGTCCACAGGACAATTATTAGTCGTGCACGCCACAAATCTGGCCTTTATGGAAGAGTGGCAAAAAGAAAGCCATTGTTAAAAGAAAGCCATAAGAAGTCCCGTTTGCAGTTTGCAAGAAGCCTTGTGTGGGACACAGTAAACATGCTCTGGTCAGATGAGACCAAAATTGAACTTTTTGGCCTAAAAAGCAAAACTCTATGTTTGGCAGATAACTAATTTTGCACATCACCCTGAACAGACCATTTCCACCATGAAACATGGTGGTGGCAGCATCATGTTGTGGGGATTGGGGATGAGCCGAACACCCCCCGGTTCGGTTCGCACCAGAACCTGGGAACGGACCGAAAAATTTGCGCAAACTTTAGAACCCCATTGAAGTCTATGGGACTCGAATGTTCGAAATCAAAAGTGCTAATTTTAAAGGCTAACTTGCATGGTATTGTCCTAAAAAGGGTTTGTGGACCCGGGTCCTGCCCCAGGGGACATGTATCAATGCAAAAAAAAGTTTTAAAACTGGCTTTTTTTCTGGAGCAGTGATTTTAATGATGCTTAAAGTGAAAAAAAAAGTGAAATATTGCTTTAAATATCGTACCTGGGGGGTGTCTATAGTATGCCTGTAAAGTGGCGCGTGTTTCCCGTGCTTAGAACAGTCCCTGCACAAAATGACATTTTTAAAGGAATAACAGTCATTTAAAACTGCTTGCGGCTTTAATGTAATGTCGGGTCCCGGCAATATGGATGAAAATCAGTGAGACAAACGGCATGGGTACCCCCCCTCAGTCCATTACCAGCCCCCTTGAGTCTTGTATGGATATTAAGGGGAACCCCGCACCCAAATTAAAAAAAGGAAAGGCGTGGGGCCCCCAGGCCCTATATACTCTGAACAGCAGTATACAGGCGGTGCAAGCAAGACAGGAACTGTAGGTTTGTTGTTCAGTAGAATCTGTTTGTAATTTTGAACTGGTACATTTTTAAAGTGTAGTTCCAGCCAAAAAATCTATTTTAAGCTTTTTGGAAAACATAGGGAAGGGTTATCACCTCTGTGACATTTGTTTTACTGTCTGTGCACCTCTTCAGAAGATTTCACCTCACTTTCTGTCCCAATGACAAATGTTTTTTGACAATTTGGGATTTTTAGTGAAACAAGGATTGTTGATAAAGCATCAGTGGAGAGGAGACACATTTTTTTCCCATATTAACTCTTACAGGAGAGAATTTCCCTTCCTAGGGGTAGATTTCATCTCACTTCCTGTTGTCTCCTTCCGTTTGCAAGTAGGAGTCGTTTGTAAGTTGGATGTTTGAAAGTAGGGGCCTGCCCTATATACTCTGCAAAAATTGGGGCCTTAGGTGTTGTCAAAACACTGTAAGCCCTCACAGTTATTCTTGGTGGGCGCAGGAACGGGCCCTGCTGTGAAATATTAGATCAAGAATTGTAATTACATGCCCCTGTTTAACAGGGTCAGAAAAATTGGGCTTTTGGTGGTGGTGGTGGTGGTGCCACAAGACTGTAAGTCCTCACAGGTGCTCTTGGTGGGTGCAGAAACGGGCCCTGCTGTGAAATATTAGATCAAGAATTGTAATTACATGTCCCTGTGGGGCTAAAAAATTGGGCTTTAGGCACTGGTGCCACAACACTACAACCCCTCACAGATACTCTAGTTGGAGCGCAGGAATGAACCCTCCTGCAAAATATTGCATCAAAAATTGTAATTACACACCCCTGTTAAACAGGGGCTGAAAAATTAGGCCTTAGGCGCTGGTGCCACAACACTGCAACCCCTCAAAGATACTCTAGTTGGAGTGCAGGAACAAGCCCTGCTGCAAAGTATTGCATCAAAAATTGTAATTACACGCCCTTTTTAAACAGGGGCTGAAAAATTGGGCCTTAGGCACTGGTGCTGGTGCCACAACACTGCAACCCCTCACAAATACTCTAGTTGAGTGCAGCAACACACCCTCCTTGCAAAATATTGCATCAAAAATTGTAATTACACGCCTGATCATTGAGGAGGAAGAGGATAGTCACTCAGCATCAGCAAAGGCAGTCTTGAAGGGATCTGACATTTCAAAAAAATTATTCGGTTACATCAGCATCAGTTGCTTGGTAGCTGGTGGTGGTCCAAGACTGATTCATTTTTTGAAGGTCAGTCGATCGACCGAGTCGGTGGACAGGCGCACCCTGTGATCGGTTACAAAGACTCCAGCTGCACTGAATGTGCGTTCCGAAAGAACGCTGGATGCAGGACAGGCCAGTAGCTCAATTGCATACTGTGTAAGCTCTGGCCAGTGATCCATCCTCAAGACCCAGTAACCCAGAGGATTTTGGGTGGGAAAGGTGACCAAGTCAGATCTTGCCCCTAGGTATTCCTGCACCATGTAAAACAGACGCTGGCGATGGTTGCTGGAACCGATCATACCTTGGGGCTGCGGACTAAAAAATTGTCTGAACGCATCGGTCAGACGGCCACCTTCTCCACCGCACCTTCTTTGACTGGCTGAAGCCTCAGCAACACGTTGTCCAGGAACAGGAGTTTGTAACCTCCCAGTCTCTGGGAATGCATTGCACAGACCTTTCTGTAAGGCCTCCCGAAGATTTTTCATCCTCTGCTCCCTCTGCGACGGCAAGATAAGGTCCGCAAACCTTATCCTTGTAACAGTGGCGGAAGTATAGGGGTCGCTGAGATCGCCATGGCGACTGGGCCCCATGCTGCAGGGGGCCCCTGAGGGCCCCCCTGTTTATCTTGTTAGGAGGAGCGGCTGAGATCGATCTCCCCGATCGTCAGCCGAACTGTAATCGGCACTGTGCAGGGAGCTTGTCACACTGATCTAAAGTGAAAGCACAGTGTGTGCTGTGCTCTTTGTCTCCCCCTACAGTGCAGTACCCGGCAGGAAGAGGTAAGGTAAAGCACTGCCGTTTTTGAAAAGGCTTTCTGTATGTGTGTATGTGTGTTCTTATATGTGTGTTTATATGTGTGTTCATGTATGTGTTTGCATGTGTTTATGTGTGTATTTATATATGTATATGTGTTTGTGTGTGTATATACAGTATATGTGTGTGTGTATTATGTGTGTGTTTACCTATGTACTTGTGTGTGTGTGTTTAGATGCAGTGGTGGCCCATGCATTAAGGGCGCACGGGCACCACCCCCTCTCTCCAGCCACCCCTCTATCACCAATATATAGATTCATGCATTGCATGAATCTATCTATGGCCACCGCTGCCACCCCCTATTCAGGCGCCCAGCCCCTTTTTGGACGCAGGGAACCTGAATTACAGTGGCGGGGGGGTGTTTTTGAAGCACCGGATTAGAGCCATAGGCTCTAATAGGCATCAAAAAAGGTAACCTCACAGGTCACTCAGCTGTGTTAGAAAAGCGAATGACTATCGCTTTCCTAACACTAAACTGCCTCTCCGTCACCTGATTGGCTGAAACGACAGGCGCCGCCATTGGAAGCCTATCAGGAGGAGATAGGAGGACAGCAGGAGAAGCATGGAGGACCCCACTCGTCGCAATCACCCGCTGCCCCACCAAGACAGGGTCGGGGGGTCACACTGGGGGCATTCAAGGGCACACTGGCAGCATTTAATGGGCACACGGGCAGCATTTGATGGGCACACTGGCAGCATTTGATGGGCACACTGGCTGCGTTTGATGGGCACACTGGCAGCATTTGATGGGCACACTGGCAGCATTTGATGGGCACACTGGCTGTGTTTGATGGGCACACTGGCTGCGTTTGATGGGCACAGTGGCAGCGTTTGGCACAGTGGCAGCAATTGATGGCACAGTGGCTGCATTTGATGGCACACTGGCAGCATTTAAGTGGCACAGTGGCAGCATTTGATGGACACAGTGGCAGCAATTGATGGCACAGTGGTTGCATTTGATGGCACACTGGCAGCATTTAAGTGGCACAGTGACAGCGTTTGATGGGCACACTGGCAGCATTTTAAGGGCACACTGGCAGCGTTTGATGGGCACAGTGGCTGCGTTTGATGGGCATAGTGGCAGCGTTTGATGGGCATAGTGGCAGTGTTTGGCACAGTGGCTGCAATTGATGGCACAGTGGCTGCGTTTGATGGCACACTGGCAGCATTTAAGTGGCACAGTGGCAGCGTTTGATTGGCACAGTGGCTGCGTTTGATGGCACACTGGTAGCATTTAAGTGGCACAGTGGCAGCGTTTGATGGGCACAGTGGCAGCATTTGATGGGCACAGTGGCAGCGTTTGATGGGCACAGTGGCTGCAATTGATGGCACAGTGGCAGCGTTTGATGGGCAGTGGCAGCGTTTGATGGGCACAGTGGTTGCATTTGATGATTTTTTTTCAAAAAATGTTTGCGCCCCCCCAAAAATTTTGAGCACCAGCCGCTACTGTTTAGATGTATGTATGCACATTTTATGTATGCATGTTTAATCCTGACACCCTATATGTGTACAATCAGGACTGATTTTTTTTTTCTTGCTCGTTCAAAGTACCAGCAACAAAATGCTGTTCCTCTGAAAAGCGATCCATGCTCAGATCACTTTTCAGAGGCATTTGACAGCCAGTAAAGAGGCAATATGTTGCCTCCTGACTACGTGTTTTAAGCCCTTAAAGTGATTGTAAAGGTTTTTTTTTTAAATAACAAACATGTCATACCTTCATTGTGCAGTTAGTTTTGCACAGAGTGGCCCCGAACACCGACTTCTGGGGTCTCTCGGCGGCTCTCACGGCTCCTCCTCTTATCAGACATCCCCCTAGGAAAAGCGCTGTCCAGGGGTCAGGGGGGCCCTTCATGATTTCTTGCATTGGGGCCCTGAAAGTTTTAGTTACGCCACTGCCTTGTAACGTGGATCAAGGAGGGTTGCCAGACAGTAATGATCCCTCTCCTTGATACCACGAATACGAGGATCCTTCCGCAGGCTTTGCAGGATCAGGGAGGCCATGCAGTGTAGGTTTGTTGAGGCATTCGGTCCAGAGTTCTCTGGGTCACTAAGGACGGCATGATCTGCAGCCACCTGATCCTACAAGTCCATGGGTTTCTTGGGACTGTAAATGATCCATTGAAGGCTGCTGCTGATGCTGAGTGCCAGGCTCCACCTCCATACTGACACAATCCTCCTCCTCCTCCTCTTCCTGTGTGATCGGCAGGCATGCAGGAACACTGTCTGGATAAAGGGGGCCTTGAAAGGTAAGGAAGTCCTCCTCTTCCTGCCTCTGTTCTGTCTCAAGTGCCCTGTCCATTATTCCATGCAGCGTGTGCTGGACAAGGGGGACAGTGTCACTGATGCATGCACTGTCACCGCTCACCATCCTCGTTGCCTCCTCAAATGGTGACAGGACAGTGCATGCATCCCTGATCATGGCCCACTGGCGTGGGGAAAAAACAAGCTCCCCTGACCCTGTCCTGGTGCCATAGTCACACAGGTACTCATTGATGGCCCTCTGCTGCATGTGCAGCCGCTGCAGCATGGCCAACGTTGAGTTCCGCCTGGTGGACATGTCACAGATTAGGCGGTTCTTGGGCAGATTAAATTCCTTTTGGAGGTCAGCCAGCCGAGCAATGGCATTATATGACCGGCGGAAATGCACACAGACTTTCCTGGCCTGCCTCAGGACATCCTGTAAGCCCGGGTACCTGCCCAAGAACTGCTGCACCACCAAGTTAAGGGCGTGAGCCAAGCAGGGCACATGGGTCAGTTGTCCCTGTCGGAGGGTGGAGAGGAGGTTGGTGCCATTGTCGCAAACCACCATTCCTGGCTGAAGCTGGTGTGGCGTCAACCACCTCTGAGCCTGCCCCTGCAGAGCTGACAGAATCTCTGCCCCAGTGTGGCTCCTGTCCCCCAAGCACACTAGCTCAAGCACCGCATGGCATCTTTTGGCCTGCGTACTTGCGTAACCCCTGGAACGCCTAAGGAGCACCGCTGGTTCCAAGGATAAAGCACAGGAAGAGGCCATGGAGGAAGAAGAAGAGGAGGGAGTGGAGGAGAGAGGTGTGTCAGAATCACCAGTAGTAGCATTTTGGAGGCGTGGTGACGGAACAACCTCCAACACTACTGCACCTTGTCCTGCATCCTTCCCAGCTGCCAGAAGAGTCACCCAATGCGCCGTGAAAGATAGGTAACGTCCCTGTCCATGCCTGCTGGACCATGAGCCAGCGGTAATATGCACCTTACCGCTGACCGCCCTGTCCAGCGAGGCCAAGACATTGCCTTCCACATGCCGGTAGAGAGCCTGAATCGCCTTCCATGAGAAAAAGTGGCGTTTGGGAACCTGCCACTGAGGGACCGCACATACCACAAACTCACGGAAGGGGGCAGAGTCTACCAACTGAAAAGGCAGCAGTTGAAATGCTATCAATTTAGCCAAGCTAGCATTCAACCGCTGGGCATGTGGATGGCTGGGAGCGAACTTCTTTCGGCAGGGCAGCAGCTGGGGCAGGGAAATTTGCCTGGTACAATCTGACATCGGTGTACCGATAGCAGATTGTCCGCAAGTACTTGGCTGTGACAAACCTAATTCTACACCTTCATTCCTCTCAGTGCAGGTCTCAGAGAGGACTGAAGGTATAGTGGGGTTGGAGATCCCAGCTGATGAGGAGCAAGGAGAGGTCCTCTTTGTTCTTTGGTGTGGGTCTTTTAGGTACGCTGGCCAACGAACTGCATGGCAGGTCAACATATGTCTGGCCAAGCATGTGGTGCCCAAGCGGGTGATGTTTTGGCCACGTGAGATATGCTTGAGACGTATGTTGCAAATAGCAGCGGTGTGATCTGATGCACTCGTCTCAAAAAAGGCCCACACCAAAGAACTTTTTGATTAACGTGCAGAGACAGCAGCGCCCTGCACATGCGGAGCTCTGCGGTGTGATGCAGTCGGTGTGCTGCCCTTAACCACTTGCCTACAGGGCACTTTCACCCCCTTCCTGCCCAGACCAATTTTCAGCTTTTAGCGCTCTCACACTTTGAATGACAATTACTCAGTCATGCAACACTGTACCTAAATGAAATTTGCATCCTTTATTTCACACAAATAGAGCTTTCTTTTGGTGGTATTTAATCACTAGTGGGTTTCTTATTTTTTGTGCTATAAATAAAAAAAATACCTAACATTTAGTGAAAAAATGCCTTTTTCTTTGTTTCTGTCATAAAATTTTGCAAATTAGTAATATTTCTTCATAAAATTTGGCCAAAATTTATACGGCTACATATCTTTGGTAAAAATAACCCTAATTAGTGTATATTATTTGTTTTTTGTGAAAGTTATAGAGTCTAGAAGTTATGGTGCAAATCATTGAAAATTGATCACAACTTATCACACCTGATAAACTGAAGACCTATCTCATTTCTTGAGACATTAACAAGCCAGGAAAGTACAAATACCCACAAAATGACCCCATTTTGTAAAGCAGATACCCCAACGTATAATCATCATATACATCACATACAGAGGCATGCCAGGGAAGTAGCACCTTCAGGCGTTCTACAAGCATAAATTACACATCTCATTTCTCAACCACCTATTACAGTTTTGAAGGCCCTGGAGCCCCAGGACAATGGAAACATCCACAAAATGACCCCATTTTGGAAAGCAGACACACCAACTTATAATCTATGAGGCATAATGAGTCTTTTTAACGGTTCATTTTTTTCCAGAAGTTTTTGGAAAATGTGGAAAAAAAATGAAAACGCATTTTTTTTTTACACAAAGTTGTCCATTTTTAAGATATTTCCAACACATAGCATGTACATAGCAAAAATGACACCCCAAAATACATTCTGCTACTCCTCCTGAGTATGGCTATACCACATGTGTGAGACTTTTACACAGTCTGGCCACATACAGAGGCCCGCCAGGGAAGTAGCACCTTCAGGCGTTCTACAAGCATAAATTACACATCTCATTTCTCAACCACCTATTACAGTTTTGAAGGCCCTGGAGCCCCAGGACAATGGAAATGCCAACAAAATTACCCCATTTTGGAAAACAGACACCCCAATGTGTAATCTATGAGGTATAATGAGTCTTTTGAACTGTTCATTTTTTTCCAGAAGTTTTTGGAAAATGTGGAAAAAAAATGAAAACGTATTTTTTCCCCACAAAGTTGTGCATTTTTAAGATATTTCCAACACATAGCATGTACATAGCAAAAATGGAACCCCAAAATACATTCTGCTACTCCTCCTGAGTATGGTGATACCACATGTATGAGACTTTTACACAACCTGGCCACATACAGAGGCCCACCAGTGGAGTAGCACCATCAGGCGCTCTACAAGCATAAATTACACATCTCATTTCTCAACCACCTATTACAATTTTGAAGGCCCTGGAGCACCAGGACAATGGAAACGCCCTCAAAATGACCCCATTACACATCTCATTTCCCGACAACCTATTATTTTTGAAGGCCCTTATATTTCTAACACATAGCATTTATATACCAAAAATTACACTCCAAAATAAATTCTATTGAGGAAAGGGTAAAAAAAAATTATTACCTGTGGTTTTAGTAGTGTCCCCAGAGGAGAGAATTGGTGCAGGCAGCAGGCAGGAGGCAGGGATGTACTTAGCAACAATAGCAATTATCCAGGCAGCAGGCAGGAATATTGTCTATAGTCAGCACAAGGATATCGTCAGCACAGCCAAAGCATTTGTCCATAGAAATTGTTCAGGCAAAGACAGCCAGCACAGCCATAATATTGGTCCTGGCACACCGTTACCTCCCTGCACTCATTATTGTACCACTCTCCAGCCCTTTGTAAACATACTGCCTCTTGCTACAGCTAATTATTTCCATAGTCCAGGTAGCAGGCAGAGGTGTGGTCAGTTTATGCTGCAGGCAGGTGGATGGCAGCAGTAAGTCAACAGCAGGCTGAGGGCCACAATCAGGTAAGACCTGTGCACAGGGGCACAGGGGTAGAGGCTTCGACCCACCCAAATCTCTATGAAGCCTCCGGACTCCAGACCCTAATCCGGAAATTAGGAAACCCGGAGACAACAAAAAAAATTGTTTTCTCCATCCAGAAAAACATTTCTGGAGCCCCTCACATGTGAGACCCCTGTGTCCTACAGTAGCAGGGCAACAGATCAGTCCAAGCAGTAGGCAAAAGCATAGTCCATAAAACAGGCCAGGGTCAGATGACATGCAAGCAGTCCAAGTGGTGGGCAGAAGCGTAATTGATAAAACAGGCCATGGTCAGTTCACATGTAAGCAGTCCAAACAGTAGGCAGAAGCGTAGTTGGTAAAACAGGCCAGGGTCAGTTCACATGTAAGCAGTCCAAACGGTTGGCAGAGGGATAGTCAAAAAACAGGCCAGGGTCAGTTCACGTAGAAGGCAGTGGCATGGTTATTTGAGGAAGCATGGGAAATGGTTAAGAATATGGGCTAATATTTTAGAGATGTGTGATATAGTCTGAAGCATTCACCAATGAAAAGAAGAGAAAGGAAGGCGCACCGACCTAGTGCATTACCACTGGTAAAGCTTTATTAAAGCATAAAACAGCAAAGTTTATACTCACAAACGAGCATAGGTAACAGGCATTGGCAATATAATACTATAATAATGCCTATTACCTATGCTCGTTTGTGAGTATAAACTTTGCTGTTTTATGCTTTAATAAAGCTTTCCCAGTGGTAATGCACTAGGTCGGTGCGCCTTCCTTTCTCTTCTTTTCTTTAGCTTATGAATGCCCATTGTTCTGAGGAGGGCTGCAAGACGGCAGATACTACTGTATGAAGTTGGTCACACCACGTACTAAGGAACTAGACACCTGAGCGCAGGAGAGATTCTATTGTGCATTCACCAATGCAAAGGCCGGGTTCAAGGGGACACTGGGGACAATGGTAGCTGGTATCTCTTCGAAATCCTTTACTGCTGCATACTCAACATCTTTCTTGGCATCTTCAGCCTGCTTCAGATGGTGGAACGTTGTCCGGGAAGTGGCGATCATGAAGTCCGCTAACAGCATCAGAGCGAAGGTTTTCTGGGGGGGTCTTTGATGGTAGATGAGGGACGTGACATCTTTTTCAATGATTTTTAGGAAGTGGGCAGGGCTTTCGGTGGATTTGGTGTAAATTATGTAGGCATTATAAATGGCCAAATGAATTAAATAGAGTGCTACTTTCTTGTACCAGAAACGGGACCTCCTTATTGCTAAATAGGGCTGAAGCATTTGGTCGTTGAAATCCATCCCCCCCATGTACAGATTGTAATCTTGTACACATTTTGGTTTTACAATGGGACCGCGTCTTCTCTGAACTTCAACTGTAGTGTCGTCATGGATGGTGGACATAATGTACACATTCCTGGTATCCTTCCACCTCAAGGCCAGCACTTCGTTGCATCTCAAAGTTGCTCTTTCTCCCCTTTGCAATTTCTTATTTAGTATGGCTTGTGGGAAGCCCTTCCTATTCTTTGTGGAGGTTCCACAGGCCAGGGTTTGTGCGAGGTATAGGTGTTTGAAAAGGGGCAGGCTTGTGTAGAAGTTATCCAGGTATATGTGGTAACCTTGCTTCAGCAGTGGGTATGCCAGGTCCCATACAATTCTACCAGTTGTGCCCATGTAGGCCGGGCACTCAGGGGGCTGGAGCTGGGAATCTCTTCCTTCGTATATGCGGAACGCATACAGATATCCCTTGACTCTCTCGCAAAGCTTATAAAATGTCACTCCGTATTTGGCCCTTTTGCTAGGAATGTATTGTTTTATTCCTAGCCGGCCTGAAAAGGGTACCAGGGACTCATCTACACATATATGCTTATCGGGGACATAGAGTTCTGCAAATCGTTGGGAAATGAAATGAATGAGTGGGCAAATTTTATATAATTTATCGTAATTTGGATGATTGCGGGGAGGGCACTGGGTGTTGTCACTGAAATGAAGAAAGCGCATTATCATCTCGTATCGGGACCTGGACATTACAGAAGAATAAATGGGCATGTGGTGAATGGGGTGCGTGGACCAATAGGCATGTCCTTCATTTTGTTTTGTAAGCCCCATGTTTATGGTGAGGCCCATAAACATTTTGAACTCCTCCAGAGTCAAATCCTTCCAGTCGAATGGACGGGCGTATGAAGATTGGGGGTTGTTGCCAATATGTTGCTGGGCATATAAATTGGTCTGATCCACGATGAGTTGCAGCAAAGTGTTGGGCAAAAATAAATTAAAACAATCAATCTCAGAAAAATTTTGGGTTTTGGCCTGCACACCTGGCTGTGTGGTGAAAGGGGGAATTCTTGCCGATCCTGAGTCGGAAGCCAGCCATGTTGGATTGGCAAGACCATCTTGGAGATATGTAGCGGCCCTGGCTCTTGGGGGACGTGGCACTCCAGTGCTGGTAGTTGGAGTTCCTGTGCTGGCATTTGGGCATCATGCTGCAGAAGTGCTGGTACTGGGCATGTCTTGTGGCCTTTCGCTGGTGGAAGCTCTGGTACTGGGCCTTTGGTTTTGGGGTCTATCGCTGGTAGCAGCGCTGGTACTGGGCCTGGGAATTTGATCCTGGGGTATATTGCTGGTGGCTGCCTGGTTTCCAGAGGGCCGTGCTCTTTTAGGAGGGATCCATTCTTCCTCTGATTCATTTGCCAATCCACTACTATCGATCAGTTCAAATGCTGAATTTGATTCACAATCGGAATTTGTATTTGAATCTGATGAGAACTCCCCGCTGCTCTCATCAGTCATGGAGAGGATCTGGAATGCCTCCTCACTTGTATAGAATCTTTTGGACATTTTTTCTGATAGACTGTGCGACAGGTGACAAATTATGGTTACTGATGGGCGACAGGTGATGGGTGACAGGTGACCGTCACTGATGGGTGACAGGTGACGGTCATTGATGGGTGACAGGTGATGTGTGACGGTCACTGGTGGGTAGCAGGTGACGTGCGACGGTCACTGGTGGGTGACAGGTAATGGGTGACAGTCATTGATGGCAGTCTCTGATGGTGACTGGTGCACTTTATGGGACTAATAGGTGACAGATGAGGGTCACGGATGGGTCACTGATGACGGTCACTGATGACGGTCACTGATGGGTGACAGGTGCACCGCTGATGGCAGTCTCTGACGGTGACAGGTGCACTTTGTGGGCACTGATGGGTGACAGGTGCACTGGGCACTGATAGGTGACAGGTGCACTTTGTGGGCACTGATGGGTGACAGGTGCACTTTGTGGGCACTGATAGGTGACAGGTGCACTTTGTGGGCACTGATGGGTGACAGGTGTACTTTGTGGGCACTAATGGGTGACAGGTGCACTTTTATAAGCACTGATGTGGTGACTGTTGGGTGACAGCTGTAATGGGGGGGGGGTTGTGACAGGTTCTCTTTGTGGTGTTGGTGCAGTACACTACAAAACACACATAGATCGGTCACTCACTGCTCCTGACTCTTCTCTCCTCACACTGGAAACGGTGTGTGAGGAAAGAAGAGTCGGTTCAGCTAGTAACCGGCCTATGTTTATATTTAGTGATCGGCTGTGAATGGATCACAGCCGATCATGTGGTAAACAGCCGCCAGCCATTGGCTGTTTACCCTTGTCAGTGACGAGTAGTGTTCCTGCGAACACGCCGCCACCAACATGACCGCACTGCGCACTACCGATCGCGCACATGCGCGGTCTAAAGCGGGGAATACCCCTTTGTGATCAGCCGTGACATAATCGCGGCCGATCACATGGTGAACAGCCATGCCCAATGGCTGTTCACCCCTGTCGGTGACGCGCTGTGTCCTGGGGACACAGCAACACCGACAGAGCAGGGCTGCGTGCCCGCGATCGCGCTCTTGCCCTGTGTGAATCAGCCGCGGTCATATGAGCCGCACCGCTCCGCCATCATATAACAGTGGGCGGGCGGCAACAGGTTAAGCTGGCCCCTGGAGGGCATCCTGCCTCGTTGGTGATGTGCCTCCTCCTCCCTCCTATCGGGCACCCACGTGGAGTCAGTGACCTCATCATCCCCTCCCTCCTCATCACTGGAGCAAAGCTGGCAGTATGCTGCAGCTGGGGGAACATGACTGCCAGATTTCTGTCCTTCTGGGCACGCCCTCTGTCTGGGCTCACGTTACTGCCTTCTTCTAGCTGAGTACCATCATCGGAGCCTTCAAAACGCTGGGCATCCTCCTTGAGCATGTACCCAACACTGTGGTCAAACAGTTCGGAGGACTCCTCAGGGGGACATGGTGGGGCTAGGGAAGGAGTGACTGATGCCATTGAGCCGAGGGAAGAGGCCACGTTGGCAGCTGCTTTGCCAGACAACGTACCCTGAGCCTGGGTGAGAGAGGATGAGGAGGATGAGGACGGCTTGGTCATCCACTCTACCAAGTCTTCTGCATGTTGCGTCTCAACACGGCCAGCTGCCGAAAAAAAGGACAACCGTGTCCCACGGCCACCTGCTGATGAGGATGCACCGTGTCCACGACCAGCACTCTTGCCTCTAGACACAGAGCCTGCTTGCCCTCTTTTATTGGCTTGTGACTGTCTGCCCCTCCTTGTTGGCCTTCCAGACATACTAATGGCCTGCACTGCAGTGAGATGTAGCTGCACAAAATTGGGATGTATATATATACTGTCACGGAACGTCCCACACTCCGCTTGAGTGCTTTAATCATATACCACTTCCTCCCAGTCTGTATACAGATATCAGATATTCCAACCTCTCTGAGCACAAAACAAGGCGACACTTGCTTGTTGCTACCATGAACTGTTTTATTTAGAATCAAAATTACAATTATGCCATTGGAACCTCCTCTAACAATACAACTGTAACCTAATTAACATAATTAACATGAGCTAATTAACTAAAAAATTTACCCAGACCAGATGACAGACTTGTGGGCACCGAGCTTCACACAGTAGTATAAACACAATAGCTGGAGCTAATTACAATTAACAATACAAACAACAATCTCCCCCCTCCTCAGCCTATTCATTAACAGTTCGGCTCCTAGCCAGTCCTGGAGGCTAATGTGATCAGCTCACTCAATTAACAGGTTGAGTTCAGAATCAACCAAACCAATAATAGTCTCTACATACATCCTGGGAGATATTGTGGACAAATATTACTGTCCCATTTTAAGTAGTCCAAGATATATTTTCTCACTCACCCTGTGCCAGGATGGCACAGGGTGACTTAGACATAAGATGTATTCTGAGTTCCACGGGCCCTCCCATCACATATACTGATTATACAGCAGCTAGCAGAATGCTTGCCTGTGGTATTAATAGGATCAGAAGAAGAACACAAGTGTCTTCAGGTAGCTATACTGTAGGTGCAACTGTGTAGGGTACACAGTACACTAACTGTAAATACTTCAAGAGCCTGCCTGTGCTATTAATAGGATCAGAAGAAGCACACGAGCACTTGTCTTCAGGTAGCTATAAGTGCAACTGTGCAGGGTACACAGTACACTAACTGTAAATACTTCAAGAGCCTGCCTGTGATATTAATAGGATCAGAAGAAGAACATAAGCACTTGTCTTCAGGTAGCTATACTGTAGGTGCAACTGTGCAGGGTACACAGTACACTAACTATAAATACTTCAAGAACCTGCCTGTGCTATTAATAGGATCAGAAGAAGAACATAAGCACTTGTCTTCAGGTAGCTATACTGTAGGTGCAACTGTGCAGGGTACACAGTACACTAACTGTAAATACTTCAAGAGCCTGCCTGTGCTATTAATAGGATCAGAAGAAGAACACAAGCACTTGTCTTCAGGTAGCTATACTGTAGGTGCAACTGTGCAGGGTACACAGTACACTAACTGTAAATACTGTCAAAACACCTGCCTGCCTGTCAGTATATTAGGAAGAGAATAACAGGAACGGATCTAGCTAAACTGAATACAGTGTATATATATATATATATATACATATATATATATATATATATACAGTGGGGCAAAAAAGTATTTAGTCAGCCACCAATTGTGCAAGTTCCCACTTAAAAAGATGAAAGAGGCCTGTAATTGCCATCATAGGTATACCTCAACTATGAGAGACAAAATGTGGAAACAAATCCAGACAATCACATTGTCTGATTTTTGAAAGATTTTTTTTGCAAATTATGGTGGAAAATAAGTATTTGGTCACCTACAAACAAGCAAGATTTCTGGCTCTCACAGACTTGTATCTTATTTTTTAAGAGGCTCCTCTGTCCTCCACTCATTACCTGTTAATGGCACTTGTTTGAACTTATTATCAGTATAAAAGACACCTGTCCACAACCTCAAACAGTCACACTCCAAACTCCACTATGGTGAAGACCAAAGAGCTGTTGAAGGACACCAGAAACAAAACTGTAGACCTGCACCAGGCTGGGAAGGCTGAATTTGCAATAGGCAAGCAGCTTGGTGTGAAGAAATCAACTGTGGGAGCAATAATTAGAAAATGGAAGACATACAAGACCACTGATAATCTCCCTCGATCTGGGGCTCCACGCAAGATCTCACCCCATGGGGTCAAAATGATCACAAGAACGGTGAGCAAAAATCCCAGAACTGGGACCAATGTAACAAGGGCTACCATCAGTAACACACTACGCCACCAGGGAGTCAGATCCTGCAATGCCAGATGTGTCCCCCTGCTTAAGCCAGTACATGTCCGGGCCCGTCTGAGGTTTGCTAGAGAGCAGTTGGATGATCCAGAAGAGGATTGGGAGAATGTCATATGGTTAGATGAAACCAAAGTAGAACTGTTTGGTAGAAACACAACTCGTCGTGTTTGGAGGAGAGAGAATGCTGAGTTGCGACCAAAGAACACCATACCTATTGTGAAGCATGGGGGTGGCAACATCATGCTTTGGGGCTGTTTTTCTGCAAAGGGAACAGGACGACTGATCCGTGTACCTGAAAGAATTGGGCCATGTATGATGAGATTTTGAGTGCAAACCTCCTCCCATCAGCAAGGGCATTGAAGATGAAATGTGGCTGGGTCTTACAGCATGACAATGATCCCAAACACACCGCCCGGGCAATGAAGGAGTGGCTTCGTAAGAAGCATTTCAAGGTCCTGGAGTGGCCTAGCCAGTCTCCAGATCTCAACCCCATAGAAAACCTTTGGAGGGAGTTGAAAGTCCGCGTTGACCAGCGACAACCCCAAAACATCACTGCTCTAGAGGAGATCTGCATGGAGGAATGGGCCAACATACCAACAACAGTGTGTGACAACCTTGTGAAGACTTACAGAAAACGTTTGACCTCTGTCATTGCCAACAAAGGATATATAACAAAGTGTTGAGATGAACTTTTGATATTGACCAAATACTTATTTTCCACCATAATTTGCAAATAAATTCTTTCAAAAATCAGACAATGTGATTGTCTGAATTTGTTTCCACATTTTGTCTCTCATAGTTGAGGTGTACCTATGATGATAATTACAGGCCTCTCTCATCTTTTTAAGTGGGAGAACTTGCACAATTGGTGGCTGACTAAATACTTTTTTGCCCCACTGTATATACAACACCTGGGATGCATATATATACACAATACACTGTAAGTGCAGCTAACTGACTCGACCTGCCTACTCTATCTAACTTAATGCAAATGACACTGTCTCTCTGTCTATATATCTCTCTCTGCCACGCTGCAACACACTACACAAGGCCGCCATGCAGGCGGCCTTATATAGTGTGGGGCGTGTACTAAACCCACTGAGCCATAATTGGACAAAGCCACCCTGGCTTTGGCCAATTACGGCTCTCTGTACACAACGCGGCGCTGTGATTGGCCAAGCATGCGGGTCATAGGCAGCCAGCAATGCACTGCGATGCCGCAGTGAATTATGGGCCGTGATGCGCCACTCAAATTTGTCGCGAACTGCCCATATCGTTCGCAATTCGGTCGAAGAGGCAAACAGGCGATGTTCGAGTCGAACATGGGTTTCGACTGGAACTCGAAGCTCATCCCTAGTGGGGATGCTTTTCTTCAGCAGGGACAGGGAAGCTGGTTAGAGTTGATGGGAAGATGAATGGAGCCAAATACAGGGCAATCTTAAAAGAAAACCTGTTATGCCGCGTACACACGGTTTTGCCGTCGGAATAAACCCCGAAGGTTTCTCCGACGGAACTCCGATGGAATTCCATTCAAGCGGTCTTGCCTACACACGATCAAACCAAAGTCCGACCAAAGTCCGACTGTCCAGAATGAGGTGACGTACAGCGCGTACGACGGGACTAGAAAAATGACGTTCAATAAGCAGTAGCCAATAGCTCCTGTCTCGTACTTCAAAGCATGCGTTGTGTTTGGTCCGTCGGAACAGCATACAGACGATCGTTTTCCCGATAGGAATTGGTTCCGTCGGAAATATTTAGAACATGTTCCATTTCTAGTTATGTCAGAATTTTCAAAAAAAAAAAAGTCCGATGAGGCATACACACGATCGGAATAGATGATGAAAAGCTTCCGTCTGACTTTTTCTGTTGGACATTCCACTCGTGTGTACGCGGCTTTAGAGTCTGCAAAAGACTTAAGACTGGGGTGGAGGCAGGGCCATCCTGACCATGGGACCCAGTGGAACCATGGGTCCCGGACAGCACGTTCAGAGGGGCGGCAAACTCCCACCCACCAGCCAGCCCATTCCGCCCACTCCACTGCTTATTTTATGGGGAGCAATCGGGCCAGTAGAGCACTGGTGTTTGCTTCTACTTCCTGGTGATAGTGGAACATGATGTTATCAGCCAGAAATGATGGCTGTATCATCTCCCATGTCTTGCATCGTTTCCAGCTGATGACATCATGTCCGCCCCATCGTGCATTCCACTGCTACCAGGAAGTAGAAGTACACACACTGGTGCTCTGCATCTACTGGCCCGATCAGTCACCGTAAAATAAGCAGCAGAGTGGGCGCAGTGTATCTCTGTCCACAGAGTCCCTTCTTGCTCTGTACATGAAAGCCATTACAGTGGACATCAGGGCTGCTGTTAGAAATCATGGGGCCCCGTACAGCCTACCTGACGGGACCCCCTTCAACTCGGTGGCAGGCGCCGTGGCAAGTGACAAGCTGCATCTGCTGACAAGTGACATGGCAAGTGACACACATCCGCTAACAAGTGACGTGGTAAGTGACAAGCTGCATCTAGTGGCAAGTGACGTGGCAAGTGACAAGCTGCATCTGCTGACAAGTGATGTGGCAAGTGACAAGCTGCATCTGGTGGCAAGTGACGTGGCAAGTGACACGCATCTGCTGACAAGTGATGTGGCAAGTGACAAGCTGCATCTAGTGGCAAGTGACGTGGCAAGTGACAAGCTGCATCTGCTGACAAGTGACGTGGAAAGTGACAAGCTCCATCTGGTGGCAAGTGCCATGGCAAGTGACAAGCATCTGCTGACAAGTGACGTGGCAAGTGCAAGTAACACGCATCCACTGACAAGTGACGTGGCAAGTGACAAGCTGCATCTAGTGGCAAGTGACGTGGCAAGTGACAAGCTGCATCTGCTGACAAGTGATGTGGCAAGTGACAAGCTGCATCTGGTGGCAAGTGACGTGGCAAGTGACATGCATCGGCTGATAAGTGATGTGGCAAGTGACACGCATCCACTGACAAGTGATGTTGCAAGTGACGAGCTGCATCAGCTGACAAGTGATGTGGCAAATGACTTGCATCCGCTGACAAGTGACGTGACAAGTGCATCTGCTAACAAGTGACGTGGCAAGTGACATGCATCTGCTGACAAGTGATGTGGCAAATGACAAGCTGCATCTGCTGACAAGTGATGTGGCAAGTCACACGCTGCATCTGGTGGCAAGTGACATGGCAAGTGACACGCTTCATCTGCTGACAAGTGACGTGGCAAGTGACAAGCTCCATCTGGTAGCAAGTGCCATGGCAAGTGACAAGCATCTGCTGACAAGTGACATGGCAAGTGCAAGTAACACGCATCCACTGACAAGTGACGTGGCAAGTGGCATGCTGCATCCACTGACAAGTGACGTGGCAAGTGACACGCATCTGCTGGCAAGTGACATGGCAAGTGACAAGCTGCATCTGCTGACAAGTGACGTGGCAAGTGACACGCATCTGCTGACAAGTGACATGGCAAGTGACAAGTTGCATCTAGTGGCAAGTGACGTGGCAAGTGACAAGCTGCATCTGCTGACAAGTGATGTGGCAAGTGACGAGCTGCATCTGGTGGCAAGTTATACACTGCATCTGCTGACAAGTGACGTAGCAAGTGACACACATCTGCTGCAAATGACTTGGCAAGTAACACACATCTGCTGACAAGTTTTGTGACAGGTGACAAGCTGCATCTGCTGACAAGTGACATGGCAAGTGACAAGCTGCATCTGCTAACAAGTGACGTGGCAAGTGACACGCATCTGCTGACAAGTGACGTGGCAAGTGACAAGCTGCATCTAGTGGCAAGTGACGTGGCAAGTGACAAGCTGCATCTGCTGACAAGTGATATGGCAAGTGACAAGCTGCATCTGGTGGCAAGTGATGTGGCAAGTGACACGCATCTGCTGATAAGTAATGTGGCAAGTGACACGCATCCGCTGACAAGTGATGTGGCAAGTGACAAGCTGCATCTGCTGACAACTGACGTGGCAAATAACAAGCTGCATCTGCTGACAAGTGATGTGGCAAGTAACATGCTGCATCTGGTGGCAAGTGGCGTGGCAAGTGACATGCTGTATCTGCTGACAAGTGATGTGGCAAGTGACAAGCTGTATCTGGTGGCAAGTGACATGGCAAGTGACAAGCTGCATCTGGTGGCAAGTGACAAGCTGCATCTGGTGGCAAGTGATATGCATCTGCTGACAAGTGACATGGCAAGTGACAAGCTGCATCTAGTGGCAAGTGACATGGCAAGGAACAAGCTGCATCTAGTGACAAGTGACATGGCAAGGAGCAAGCTGCATCTAGTGGCAAGTGACGTGGCAAGTGACAAGCTGCATGTGCTGAAAGGTGACGAGGCAAGTGACAAGCTGCATCTGGTGGCAAGTGACATGGCAAGTGACAAGCATCTGCTGACAAGTGACGTGGCAAGTGCAAGTAACACGCATCCACTGACAAGTGACATGCTGCAGCCGCTGACAAGTGACGTGGCAAGTGACACGCATCTGCTGACAAGTGACATGGCAAGTGACACATTGCATCCGCTGACAAGGTACGTGGCAAGCTGCATCTGCTGACAAGTGACGTGGCAAGTGACACGTATTTGCTGACAAGTGACATGGCAAGTTACACACTGCATACTGACAAGTGACGTGGCAAGTGACACGCATCTGCTGCAAGTGATGTAGCAAGTGACATGCATCTGCTGACAAGTTTTGTGGCAGGTGACAAGTTTTGTGGCAGGTGACAAACTGCATCTGCTGACAAGTGACGTGGCAAGTGACAAGCTGCATCTGGTGGCAAGTGACGAGCTGCATCTGCTAACAAGTGACGTGGCAAGTGACACGCTGCATCTGCTGACAAGTGACGTGGCAAGTGACATGTCTGCATCTGGTGGCAAGTGACATGGCAAGTGACAAGCTGCATCTGCTGACAAGTGACATGGCAAGTGACATGCATCTGCTGACAAGTGACGTAGCAAGTGACATGCTGCATCTGATGACAAGTGACATGGCAAATGACATACTGCATCTGGTGGCAAGTGACGTGGCAAGTGACAAGCTGCATCTGCTGACAAGTGACAAGCTGCATCTGTTGACAAGTGACGTGGCAAGTGACACGCATCTGCTGACAAGTGATGTCCCAAGTGACAAGCTGCATCTGGTGGCAAGTGACAAGCTGCATCTGCTGACATGTGACATGCTGCATCTGGTGGCAAGTAACAAGCTGCATCTGCTGACAAGTGACATGGCAAGTGACACGCATCTGCTGACAAGTGACGTGGCAAGTGACATACTGCATCTGGTGGCAAGTGACAAGCTGCATTTTCTGACAAGTGACGTGGCAAGTGACAAGCTGCATCTGGTGGCAAGTGACGTGGCAAGTGACACGCATCTGCTGACAAGTGATGTGGCAAGTGACACGCATCCGCTGACAAGTGACGTTGCAGGTGACAAGCTGCATCTGCTGACAAGTGACATGGCAAGTGACACGCATCCGCTGACAAATGACGTGACAAGTGACAGGCATCCGCTGACAAGTGACAAGCTGCATCTGCTGACAAGTGACGTGGCAAGTGACAGGCATCCGTTGACAAGTGACGTGGCAAGTGACAAGCTACATCTGCTGACAAGTGACATGGCAATTGACAAGCTGCATCTGCTGACAAGTGATGTGGCAAGTGACATGCTGCATCTGCTGACAAGTGATGTGGCAAGTGACAGACTGCATCTGGTGGTAAGTGATGTGGCAAGTGACACGCTGTATCTGCTGACAAGTGACGTGTGAAGTTACATGCTGCATCTGGTGGCAAGTGACATGCTGCATCTGCTGACAAGTGACGTGGCAAGTGACACGCATCTGCTGACAAGTGACGTGGCAAGTGACAAGCTGCATCTGGTGGCAAGTGATGAGCTGCGTCTTCTAACAAGTGATGTGGCAAGTGACATGCTGCATCTGCTGACAAGTGACGTGGCAAGTGACATGTCTGCATCTGGTGGCAAGTGACATGGCAAGTGACACGCTGCATCTGCTGACAAGTGACATGGCAAGTGACATGCTGCATCTGGTGGCAAGTGACATGCTGCATCTGCTAACAAGTGATGTGGCAAGTGACACGCATCTGCTGACAAGTGACGTGGCAAGTGACAAGCTGCATCTGATGACAAGTGACGTGGCAAGTGACACGCTGCATCTGCTGACAAGTGACGTGGCAAGTGACACGCATCTGCTGACAAGTGACGTGGCAAGTGACAAGCTGCATCTGGTGGCAAGTGATGAGCTGCATCTGCTGACAAGTGACATGGTAAGTGACACGCATATGCTGACGCTGAAAAGTGACGTGGCAAGTGACAAGCTGCATTTGTTGGCAAGTGACATGCTGCATCTGCTGACAAGTGAATTGGCAAGTGACATGCTGCATCTGATGACAAGTGACATGGCAAGTGACATACTGCATCTGGTGGCAAGTGAAATGCTGCATCTGCTGTCAAGTGACATGGAAAGTGACACACATCTGCTGACAAGTGATGTGGCAAGTGACAAGCTGCATCTGCTGACAAGTGACGTGGCAAGTGACACGCTGCATCTGCTGACAAGTGACGTGGCAAGTGACATGCTGCAACTGGTGGCAAGTGACAAGCTGCATCTGCTGACAAGTGACGTGGCAAGTGACACACATCTGCTGACAAGTGACGTGGCAAGTGACATGCTGCATCTGGTGGCAGGCGACAGTGGCAAGTGACAAGCTCAAGCTCCCACTGATTCTACATTATGGTCAGTTAAATTATTTCATTATACATTACAATGTAATAATAGAAATAATGCGCTTCAATAATCCTGACACCATAACAACCATGGTTCTGGGATGATTGAAGCGCCAACACCAGGTGTTTGGAGTAAAGTGGGTCAGTCTGGATGAAGTCCAGGGCCGAATTTTTGTCCCAGTACAGCCCTGGGCAGAGCACTCCCTGCCATACCCACACAGCGGACTGCCTGCCTATCCTCTCTGCACCCCCCACCCCCCATTGCTGCAGACAAATGCCATCTCGGGACAAGACGCAGAAACTGCAGGAGAAAGCCAGCTGACGGCCAACAGCATGAAGGGGGAGGAGCTTTCTGCTGTGAGCAGAGACCCCATGCTGGAAAAGGCATCACTGGAGTCACGACTGACACTGTAAGCAAGCAAGTGCCAGCGCCATTGATCCCATCCCCACCACCACTGCCTCTGACTAACCCCCCCTCCCCACCATTCCATTTGCCTCTGACTGAACCCTATTACTACCGCTGCCTCTGACTGAACCCCCCCCTCCCCTCACCACCACATCTGCCTCTGACTGAACCCCCCCTGCCAGCTCTGTCTGAGCCCCCCTTACCACCACAGCTGCATTAGACGGAACCCCCCACCACGACCACCACTGTTGCATGTAAATCTGACTTTCTGATACATTTAATTTTAGCTTTAATTGTCATGATATATAATAATGGATGTGGGGACCTTTAGGTAGGCGTGATTCATGCGTTAGGATGGCCCAGTCAAAGTCCAGACTTAAATCAAATTGAGAAGCTGTGGCAAGACTTGAAATTTGCTGTTCACAGACTCTCTCCATCCAATCTGACAGAGCTTGAGCTATTTTGTAAAGAAGAATGGGCAAAATTTTCACTCTCTAGATGTGCAAAACTGGTAGAGACATACCCATAAAGACTTGCAGCTGTAATTGCAGTGAAAGGTGTTTCTTCAAAATATTGACTCAGGGGGGCTGATTACAAATGCACACCGCACTTTTCAGATATTTATTTGTAAAAACTTTTGAAAATCATTTATCATTTTACTTTCACTTCACAATTATGTGCCAATTTGTGTTGGTCTATCACATAAAATCCCAATAAAATACATTTACGTTTTTGGTTGTAAAATTACAAAATGTGGAAAATGAACTAATATCTTTTCAAGGCACTGTAGTATAGAGGGGAGCTTTTTCATTTTAATGAGGTTAATCTTGCCGTCATACGTTGCTTTGCTCGTAAATTCCGATCGTGTGTACACAATTCCGACGCACAAAGTTCCACGCATGCTCGGAATCAAGCAGAAGAGCAGCACTGGCTATTGAACTTCATTTTTATCGGCTTGCCGTACGTGTTGTACCCCACCGCGTTCTTGACGTTCGGAATTTCCGACAAGATTTGTGTGACCGTGTGTGTGCAAGACAAGTTTAAGCCAACATCCGTCGGAAAAAAAACATGGATTTTGTTGTCTGAAAATCCTATGGTGTGTACAGGGTATTCGATTTAAAGAAATGTATTCCGATACCTCAGAGGGGATCATCATCCCCAAATATATTGAAAAAAACAATGCAGCGCTAAACATAAAAATCAGGATTGGGTAATCCACAAATATGTAGCTATCAAACGTGCAACGTGGTAGTGTGGTAACCATATGCAAGGAAAAAGTAAAACAATGTTGTTATTAGTCCATGACCATATAAATGTCCAGTTACGTGAACATTATGATCATATAAATGTCCAACAAAGTGAACGGTGTGTGTATTAAATGGGCGAAAGGATTCTCAGGGGTGCTATGTGGTTCACAGAGGTGGTGTTCCAGTACTCGGTATTCACAGAAAGAAAATAGGAGGAGCAAATACGCTTACCGGAACAGGTGGACACGTTTTCCATACGGCTAGGTGTCATACAGGCTTATGGATCAACCGATCCAAATAGGTGTTCGGTGAGAAGGCATGTACGGCAGGTTCCACTGGTTCCTTTGTGGCAATTGTAGACGACCTGGGGACAGCAGATGTTCCAAGTCCGAATCTAAACACTTCTCCGACAGGTGTGTAACGAGAAGATACACCCTTCACGCAGCCAGCGTAGGGACATGGAAAAGGAGGAGAGGACCCCACATAGTGCTTAAATCCACGTAAAACAGGTTTATTTCAAACCAAACAAGGTAACAATCCAAATGACAGCAGCCAGAGTTAAAAGTGATCACATCTGCTGTCCCCAGGTCGTCTACAATTGCCACAAAGGAACCAGTGGAACCTGCCGTACACGCCTTCTCACCGAACACCTATTTGGATCGGTTGATCCATAAGCCTGTATGACACCTAGCCGTATGGCAAACGTGTCCACCTGTTCCGGTAAGCGTATTTGCGCCTCCTATTTTCTTTGTGTGGATACCGAGTACTGGAACACAACCTCTGTGAACCACATAGCACCCCTGAGAATCCTTTCGCCCATTTAATACACACACCGTTCACTTTGTTGGACATTTATATGATCATAATGTTCACATAACTGGACATTTATATGGTCATGGACTAATAACAACATTGTTTTACTTTTTCCTTGCATATGGTTACCACACTACCACGTTGCACGTTTGATAGCCACATATTTGTGGATTACCCAATCCTGATTTTTATGTTTAGCGCTGCATTGTTTTTTTCAATATTTTTTCACATTGTCACTACTTTGTTGATGCTGGCTGCTATATGTGTCATCTTATACTCTTTCCACAGTAGCGCAACAACACTGTTATTTCATCCCCAAATATATGTCAGTAGAGGTCAACCGCAAAGACAGAGCTGGTTCAGCCAGAACACCTGCCTCCAGATCTATGGGCATGATGAGGGACTTATCCCAGTTGACCTCTAGGCCCGTTAGAGGAAAATACGAGGAAATTAGGGCCAGTGCTTCCTTTAAGTGCATGTAAACCCCCCACCAATTTTTTTTTAATTAAGACTCATATCTTTTACAGCAGGGGATGTAATTTCATCTGTGCCCAGTCTTGCCACAATAAGTGAATCCAGCTCTGAGAAATCCTCTTATCTTTCTTCAGTAAGATAAAAACACACACACACAGAAATACATGTCCATTCTTCCCCCTTGCTGTGAGTGGCAGGTAATTTTCTTATCTCATGCACAAGTGTGAGAGAGACATTCTGTGTACTTCACATCCCCCCTCCTTTCTTCTCCACCTCCTAGGATTGGCTGCTCCACACCTCAGCATGATTGGGCATGCTGAAGTCATGTGGTGACTTTCCTGGGTTTTGACTGGATGTTAGCGATCATGGGGTATAATCCACAAGACCAGCAGAAGTTCAGTGTAAGAAATATCGATGCCTGGCCAAGGGGAGTGTAGAGGCGGACGTGGAGTCTACTGACATCATGACTCCACCCACCGAGCCCTGGACTGCAGGGCTTCAAACAGCTTAAGGGGATATATTTGACAGGTAAGGATACATGGGGGAGGAATGTATATCCTTATAGATAAGCACTAAGGTTGTCATTAGAAATGATGAGAGTGGGTTTTCATCCACTTTAAGGGAAGGACCGGAATCATTTAGAAAAAAAAACATGTCTTCGCAAAATTTTCAGTAACTGGACCTACCGGTATACCTTTAACCAGGGGAGATTTACATAGAGCTTGGGTGTTGCGTAAACTGTCGGCGCTATATAAATCCTGTATAATAATAATAATACTAATAATAATAATTGGTGCTAACATTAGTGCAAATAAGGCTGGGGACAACGGGAACTCTTGCCTCATTCCCTGCCATTGGGAAATGTTGCGGACAACTCTCCAACCAATTTGACTCTAGCTGAGGGGACCTTATAGAAGATTTTGATCCAGTTATGAAAGCGTGGCCCAAAGCCCATCACTGCCAACACAGCCGACATGTAGATCCAATCTACTAAATCAAATGCTTTGGCTACATCTAGCAAAACCAGGACTCTTGAAGCTGACTCGTTTTGGGGTTGTTGTAAGTGTGTCAAAACTCTACGCAGGTTAATGTCTGTAGATAATCCTGGAATAAAACCAGTTTGATCAATACTATGTTGAAAAAAGGAGGGGTGTGGAGGCGCCAACTGTGGTAGCTTGTTTATGCAAAAATAAAAGTTAGTGTAACAATTACACTTACTGGTTCGCAGGGTGGAGGTGTTTCTTTGAGATTTAAAAGTGTCCTGGGATGTGCTGTGATCTTGTTTCCGGCTCGGATTTCATTCCTTCAGGCGTCTGGGTGTGGAGTCTGTACACAGGCTGAACCACTGCATCCAGTGCATGGAAAGCTCCGCGCTGACCACTCTGGAGTGCAGAAGAGGAAATGACGTCACTGATGCACGGCAAACGTCCAGGCTGGTGTTGGGGATAATGCAGGGATAGTACAGGCTACGCGCTCGGGGCTCACAGCTCCTTCTACTGGCCTTAGGCCAGTAGTAGGAGCCAGATCATTGTTACACACACAAATCCCCGTGCTGGCACTCATGATCGCGGGTGGCCAACGGCCACATGCATTGGGTCCCCCCGCCATGCAGCGGAGCGTGCGTACCTGCTATGGGTCTTAAAGGGGCCAACGTACCCATACAGGAACGTGTCACTTTGCTGACATATATCGGCTAGAGCCAACTGGCAAGTGGTTAAAGACATCCCACACCAACTGGTGGGAAGCAGAGAAGTTATTAATCTTCCAATGCTGAGAAGCAGAGTCCATCAGCAGCTCCTGTACCCTCTCATTATGGAGTCTAGGCCGCCCCCCTCTGACGGCACATGACGTCTATTTTTCGGGTTTGTTGGGTGAAGTGATTGAAGATGGATGGACATTGCGGGACACTTTTTTAATAAAGGAATTGTCAAAAACTGTCTTGTGGTTTTTACTTTTTCACACTTTTTTTGGTGAGAATGGGTAGGGGTACAATGTACCCCATACCCATTCACATAGGGGGGGGCCGGGATCTGGGAGCCCCCTTTGTTAAAGGGGGCTTGCAAATTCCGATAAGCCCCCCGCCCCCCTTGTCCCCATCAACATGGAGACCCCAAAGCACCCTCTATATGTTGAGGGCAAGCGGCCTGGTATGGTTCAGGAGGGCCTGGTATGGATTTTGGAGGAGACCCCGCGCTGTTTTTTTAAAACAAATTGGCGTGGAGTTCCCATAAAATCTATACCAGATCCAAAGAGCCTGGTATGGACTGGGGTGGGGGAACCCATGCCGTTTTTTCCTTAATTCAGTCATAGGGTTCCCCTTAACCACGTAAATACACTGTATTATATACTGTACACTGACTGCACTGTGTGTGTGTGTGTGTATATATATATATATATATATATATATATATATATACACATATACACACACACTACATGCACTGTATATATATATTCTACACTGACTGCACTGTATTTATATATTATTTATATACTAGACTGCCTGCACTATATATATATATTATATATATATATATATATATATATATATATATATATATATATATATATATACTAGACTGCCTGCACTGTATATATAGTCTACACTGAATGTAGCGCAGAGTATATTATATATATATATATATATATATATATATATATATATATACACTGCCTGCACTGTATACAGTCAGGTTCATAAATATTGGGACATCAACACAATTCTAATCTTTTTGGCTCTATACACCACCACAATGGATTTTAAATGAAATGAAGATGTGCTTTAACTGCAGACTTTCAGCTTTAATTTGAGGGTATTTACATCCAAATCAGGTGAACGGTGTAGGAATTACAATAGTTTGTATATGTGCCTCACACTTTTTAGGGGACCAAAAGTAATGGGACAGATTAACAATCATCCATCAAACTTTCACTTTTTAATACTTGGTTGCAAATCCTTTACAGTCAATTACAGCCTGAAGTCTGGAACGCATAGACATCACCAGACGCTGGGTTTCATTCCTGGTGATGCTCTGCCAGGCCTCTACTGCAACTGTCTTCAGTTCCTGCTTGTTCTTGGGGCATTTTCCCTTCAGTTTTGTCTTCAGCAAGTGAAATGCATGCTCAATCGGATTCAGGTCAGGTGATTGACTTGGCCATTGCATAACATTCCACTTCTTTCCCTTAAAAAACTCTTTGGTTGCTTTTGCAGTATGCTTCGGGTCATTGTCCATCTGCACTGTGAAGCGCCGTCCAATGAGTTCTGAAGCATTTTGACGACTATGAGCAGATAATATTGCCCGAAACACTTCAGAATTCATCCTGCTGCTTTTGTCAGCAGTTACATCATCAATACATACAAGAGAACCAGTTCCATTGGCAGCCATACAACCCACGCCATGACACTACCACCACCATGCTTCACTGATGAGGTGGTATGCTTTGGATCATGAGCAGTTCCTTTCCTTCTCCATACTCTTCTCTTCCCATCACTCTGGTACAAGTTGATCTTGGTCTCATCTGTCCATAGGATGTTGTTCCAGAACTGTGATGGCTTTTTTAGATGTTGTTTGGCAAACTCTAATCTGGCCTTCCTGTTTTTGAGGATCACCAATGGCTTACATCTTGTGGTGAACCCTCTGTATTCACTCTGGTGTAAGTCTTCTCTTGATTGTTGACTTTGACACGCATACACCTACCTCCTGGAGAGTGTTCTTGATCTGGCCAAGGGTGTTTTCTTCACCAGGGAAAGAATTCTTCGGTCATCCACCACAGTTGTTTTCCGTGGTCTTCCGGGTCTTTTGGTGTTGCTGAGCTCACCGGTGCATTCTTTCCTTTTAAGGATGTTCCAAACAGTTGATTTGGCCACACCTAATGTTTTTGTTATCTCTCTGATGGGTTTGTTTTGTTTTTTCAGCCTAATGATGGCTTGCTTCACTGATAGTGACAGCTCTTTGGATCTCATATTGAGAGTTGACAGCAACAGATTACAAATGCAAATAGCACACTTGAAATTAACTCTGGACCTTTTATCTGCTCCTTGTAAATGGGATAATGAGGGAATAACACACACCTGGCCATGGAACAGCTGAGCAGCCAATTGTCCCATTACTTTTGGTCCCTTAAAAAGTGGAAGGCACATATACAAACTGTTGTAATTCCTACACCATTCACCTCATTTGGATGTAAATACCCTCAAATTAAAGCTGAAAGTCTGCAGTTAAAGCACATCGTGTTAGTTTCATTTCAAATCCATTGTGATGGTGTATAGAGCCAAAAAGATTAGAATTGTGTCGATGTCCCAATATTTATGGACCTGACTGTATATAGTCTACACTACACTGACTACACTGTATATATACAGTTGTTCTTATAAATTTACATACTCTGGCAGAATTTATGATTTCTTGGCCATTTTTCAGAGAATATGAATGATAGCACAAATACTTTTCTTTCACTCATGGTTAGTGTTTGACTGAAGACATTTATTATCAATCAACTGTGTTTACTCTTTTAAATCATAATCACAACAGAAACTACCCAAATGACCCTGATCAAAAGTTTACATACCCTGGTGATTTTGGCCTGATAACATGCACACAAGTTGACACAAAGGGGTTTGAATGGCTGTTAAAGGTAACCATCCTCACCTGTGATCTGTTTGCTTGTAATTAGTGTGTGTGTGTGTATAAAAGGTCAATGAGTTTCTGGACTCCTGACAGACCCTTGCATCTTTCATCCAGTGCTGCACTGACGTTTCTGGATTCTAAGTAAGGAGGAAAGCAAAAGAATTGTCAAAGGATCTGCAGGAAAAGGTAGTTGAACTGTATAAAACAGGAAAGGGATATGAAAAGGTATCCAAGGAATTGAGAATACCAACCAGCACTGTTCAAACTCTAATCAACAAGTGGAAAATGAGAGGTTCTGTTGAAACCAAACCACGGTCAGGTAGACCAACTGAAATTTCAGCCACAACTGCCAGGAAAATTGTTTGGGATGCAAACAAAAACCCACAAATAACTTCAGGTGAAATACAGGACTCTCTGAAAACATGTGGTGTGGCTGTTTCAAGATGCACAATAAGGAGGCTTGAAAAAAGATGGGCTGCATGGTCGAGTTACCAGAAGAAAGCCATTACTACGCAAATGCCACAAAGTATCCCACTTACAATATGCCAAACAGCACAGAGACAAGCCTCAAACCTTCTGGCACAAAGTCATTTGGAGTGAGGAGCCCAAAACTGAGCTTTTTGGCCACAACCATAAATGCTACATTTGGAGAGGAGTCAACAAGGCCTATAATGAAAGGTACACCATCCTTACTGTCAAACACGGAGGTGGATTGCTGATGTTTTGGGGATGTGTGAGCTACAATATTGATGGCAAGATGATCCACCAGCTCCGTGATGTTGTAATGGAGTATGTTATCAAAAAATACTGGAGGAATATTTGCATTCATCAGCCAGGAAGCTGCGCATGGGACATACTTGGACATTCCAACATGACAATGATCCAAAACACAAGGCCAAGTTGACCTGTCATTGGCTACAGCAGAATAAAGTGAAGGTTCTGGAGTGGCCATCGCAGTCTCCTGACCTCAATATCATTGAGCCACTCTGGGGAGATCTCAGACGTGCAGTTCATGCAAGACAGCCCAAGAATTTACAAGAACTGGAGGCTTTTTGCCAAGAGTAATGGGCAGCTTTACCATCTGAGAAGATAAAGAGCCTCATTCACAAATACCACAAAAGACTTCAAGCTGTCATTGATGTTAAAGGGGGCAATACACGGTATTAAGAACTTGCCAAAATCACCAGGGTATGTAAAGTTTTGATCAGGGTCATTTGGGTAGTTTCTGTTATCATTATGATTTAAAAAGACTAAACACAGTTGATTGATAATAAAAAACGAATTTTAGTTCCATAGTGACTCTAAAAAAGAATAAATTGTAATCAGAGTCTTCACTTGGAATACCCTAACTACTAAGACCTGAGGTGTGCCTTGGCCTAGCTGGTCAGTACGCCTAAAAGAGGGCATACTCTGAATGTATGAATATGAAAAATGTACGATGTGTATAAGTATATATACTTGATTTGGTTGTAGCCGTATTAGTGCAATTGTGACAGAGAAAATTGAGTACTGTCCGTGATACTTTTTTTTATTTGCACCAACAAACAATTTTTCAGGACAAGCTTTTGGGGTATGTCCCCTTCTTCAAAGTCCAAGCAGTACTGATTTTAAATTTTTAAATTTTTAGTCACAAATAATGGAAGCAAACCCTGCAATAAAAAACGCTGCAAACTATGCAACCAGATCAATCTATCCAAAAGTGTTACACACACAAATGGGACCTTCAGTATCATGGGATCTTACAACTGTACCTCCAGTAATGTTGTGTACCTCATCCAATGCAAAAGGTGCAGCAAAGGATCTTATGTTGGTGAAACAGGACAGAAGTTGCAAGCGAGGATGAATTTGCACAGACATACCATCAAAGAACATAAAGAAGGCAGTTTATGCACACCTGTAGGACATCATTTCTCACAACCGGACCACACTATAGAAGTCCTCAATGTTTTAGTTCTTAAAGGAAATTTCAGAGCTATCCAGGAAAGGAAAACGTTTGAACTAAGAATGATACTTCTTTTTGACACGAAAAATAATGGCCTGAATTTAGATATTGGTTTCCTTACACACTATGCTAAAGTTTTAGGACTCCCTCCGTGACCAGTATCCCCCCCCCCCCCTCCTGCATTCTATAGCTCTCCCTCTGTCTTATCTCACTAACTCTGCTGCTATCTTTATTACCATTGATTTGTATGTGTTTGGTTTTCTCTCTTTTTTTTTTTTTTCTTTTCTTCTTCTTTAACATTCTGCTTAAAAATTTGTGAATCAGTACTGCTTGGACCTTGAAGAAGGGGACATACCCCGAAAGCTTGTCCTGAAAAATTGTATGTTAGTGCAAATAAAAAAAGTATCACGGACAGTACTCAATTTTCTTTATAAGTATATATGAAAGGTTTGAGGGAAAATGGGTGGGTGGGAACCATGATGACGAGCCGACGCAGGCACTGACAGAGGAGGAGGGATACATACCCCCCAGCCTTCTTACTTGTAGTCAGAGTCTTCACTTGGAAATGCGATACCCTAACTAGCAAGACCTAAGGGTGTGCCTTGGCCTAGCTGGTCAGTATGCATAAAAGAGGGCAAAAAGATACGTGATAAGAAAGCCTGATGAAGGGTAAGTAAGAATCCATCTAGCAAATTAGTGAACGTCTGGATGGCTTCAGTATACAGATCCGGTATGTATCAGATATAACCAGAGGAATTCCAGAGAAGGTTGAACACTTCAAACGGACACCATTTAAGTGCTCTGTAAAATTCCCACTAACCCCTGGCCTGTCTGTCTATTCTTGGTATGGGGAAGTTTTGAGAGGGAGAGCCGCAAAAATGGATGAACTGTCAGGAGTTCGCAGGGGTCTGAAGTGCTGGACACCTGATAGATATGCTTTATAGGATGAAAAGGATGAAAAGGGCATTATAAATAAAATGTATTATTATTATTTTATAGTGTTGGCAGATGAGACCAATCCGCTGTTGCAATATGCATCGAAAGCCAGTTCAGAGTCAGGAACCTTAAAAATCTTCCAACTCCTGATCCACCTTATTAAAAAATGTGGCTATGGCCAAACCCTCCGTAACACTGAGCTCCCTGACCAATCGTTTCCCAAGAGACTGTAACTGCCAGTATAGGGCAAATAACAAAATATGTGCAGACTAGGGCAGAAGAAACTTCCGGGGGTCAACCAACTGAGTCAGCGGTGACTGAAACACTCCAAGAGCCCTGCTCATGGTTGTGGAATAGCATGAAGATACCATTCCAGACACACAGAAAACTGGTCCCATGTGAATTAGGTCAGGTGGCGCTACTGCTTGTAACCCAACAACCGAGTCGGAGACCTGAAATGGGAAGAACTCCATCCTGAGAAATAATTCTCAAGGCATGATTCATCATACCCAAAAGTAACTGTAAGCCCCCCTTGGAACAGGCTGGGAATCGGACAAAAGAAGAATGGACTGACGTAAGTGACCAGTTCTCCAGGCAACCACGCACTCAAAAGATTAGAGCCGAAAGTGAACCCAAAATATTGATGATTTTGGCCCAGACCTACCACATTGTGGGTAGTTAGGGGATGTTGGCTCAGCACACACCCTGAGAGAGACTGCAGATCCCTGGGCAGTAATCAGGGCCTTTCCGCAACAGGAAGTCAGCTAAATGAACAATCCCCTGACCCTCCTTGCAGTTACCCAAGACCCAATGGAGTGCTTGGCAAAGGTGTCAAATAAACAAGGACTGCTTTTGACCCAAAGGTAACCTAATGGTGAAATGACATTAGCGCCAATTTTCAGCTAGGATAGCCAATACCCCCTCCAACTGTAGAAAGTGGTGAAATGCCAGATACTGTCAAAGAACTCGGGCAGCAAGTGCTCGTTCCTATGCAGCAGCTGCCAATCCCCATTCAGCAAATACTAATGGGCATGTACAGAGCCACAGACCATAGCACAAGCACACACAGTAGTGGTTCTACCCCTGGAGCTCTGAGTTCCTACACCTGAGAGGTTTGCAGGAGATCACAGCAAGTTCCGTGCCTTCAGAAATGCCTGTCAGTTATACTTTTTGCTGCAACCACGCACCTTCTCGCTGGAAAGCACTAAAGTGGGGTTCATCGTCTCGCTACTCCAGGGGGGTGCCTCAAACCAGGGCCCACTGCTTGATGGAACAAGCCAGTCCTCTTCTGAATACCATGAAGTCCCTTCTGGATGAAATGGCTAAACTATATGATAATCCACAACGTACAGCAAAAGCTGAATCCAGCTTACACGCTCTCCAGCAGGGCCGGACACTACGCCAGCACTTGCCCTAACAAAGCCCGTAAGTCTTATTCTTTTCCTTATGATTCCTGTCCCCTGACTGTGACAATATCTACTCATATTGCTGTTCCTGTCTCACTAAAGCTTCCAGAAGGAGCACTCCGGGCTCAGGCTATAATTGATTCCGGCGCCTGTAGTTGTTTCATCGACTATGCCTTCGCCCAGCAACATAACATCCCGCTGCAACCCAAACAACACAGACTTTCTATACAGCTAGCCAATGGATCAAGTATTAAATCTGGACCCATCACCCATGAGACGCAGCCCTTGCTTGCCAACATCTTGCCAGACCACCAAGAACTGCTATGTTTGGATGTCATTTCCTCACCATTGTTCCCAGTCATCCTGTGTAAGCCATGGTTGCAAGCTCATAACCCCCAAATTAACTGGACTACTGGTAGGTTGATCTTCCAGTCTTCTTACTGTTTACAGAACTGTCTCAAGACTTTACACCATGAGGCTCCAGTTATTGGCTGCTTAAATCCTGTATCCAAATTACAAGAGCTCGTTCCATCAGTATACCATGACTTCATGGACGTGTTTGACAAACAAAAAGCAGACATTCTCCCTCCTTATCGGGCTTATGACTGCCCCATTGAACTGTTACCGGGGGCAGAGATTCCATTTGGAAGGATTTTTCCGCTTTCTGAGCCTGAACTTTTGGTCCTTAAAAAGTATGTTGATGATAATCTTAGGAAGGGGTTCATCCGAACCTCCACTTCTCCAGCTGGCGCAGGAGTATTTTTCGTCAAGAAAAAAGACCATTCCCTTCATCCATGTGTGGACTACAGGGAATTGAATAGAATTATGCTTAAAAACTGTTATCCTCTTCCTTTGATCCCAGAACAATTTCAGAGACTTTGTTCTGCAAAGGTATTCACAAAATTAGATTTACGAAGTGCATACAACTTGGTCAGGATCCGTGAGGGGACGAGTGGAAAACTGCCTTCCGAACACATTTTGGCCATTTTGAATATCTCGTTATGCCATTCGGACTTTGCAATGCACCAGACACTTTCCAACATCTAGACATTTTCAGAGATTTCTTGGACTTATTTGAGATTGTCTATCTGAATGGCATACTCATATTCTCAGTTTCCCTGGAATTACACCATAGCCATGTGAAGCAGGTTCTCTACAGACTGAGACAGAATGAACTATACGCAAAGGCTGAGAAATGTGAATTTCACATTTTCTGGGTCTGGTGATATCAACCGGGGTATGGCAGTGGACCCTCAAAAGGTTTCAGCTATACTGTCTTGGCCACCCCCAACTGATAAAAAAGGAGTACAACGTTTTGACGTTTTTTTCTAATTTTTACAGGAAATGTATTAAGGATTTCTCCGGCATCATAACACCCATTATCCAACTCACAAGGAAGCAAAGTCGCTTCCAATGGACTGAAGCAGCTCAAGCCGCATTTGATAAACTAAAGGGATTGTTTATCTCTGCTCCAGTCCTGAAACATCCTGATCCTGCTCTACCATATGTTCTAGAGGTGGATGCGTCAGAAAATGCTGTAGGGGCCATCCTGTCCCAGCATCAAGGACCAAAGTCTCTAATGCACCCTGTGGCATTCTTTTCAAAGAAACTATGTCCATCAGAGAAAAATTATGATGTGGGAGATCGAGAAATCTTGGCAATAAAATCAGTTTTGGAAGAATGGCGTTACCTCTTGGAAGAAGCAGCACACCCAAATAATATTGATCTTCACGGATCACAAAAACTTAGAATATCTCAGAACTGCTAAAAGTCTCAGGCCTAGACAAGAAAGATGGGCTATATTTTTTTTCACACTTTAATTTCTACATTACTTACCGGCCAGGATCTAAGAACGTAAAACACGATGCCTTATCTCGCATGTTCACTGAATCTGAAGCTTTATTTCAACCAGACACTATCCTGCAAGCTCGGAATTTTGCTAATTCAATCTGATCTGATATCACAGGTCCGTCAGGCGTCTCTGAGAACTTCCCTGCCCCAAGGCATGAGTCTCCAAGAAAATGGACTTTACTGACATGAAAATAAGATCTTTGTACCTCAGAACTTGCGCACTACTATCTTGCAGGTCTGTCATGACTATCCTTTGGCAGGTCATTTTGGGGGATACAAGACCATGGACTTAGTCCAAAGACATTTCTGGTGGCCAAACCTAGCAAAAGAGTGCAGAAAATATGTCAATTCCTGCTTAACTTGCATCAAAAACAAAAGCAGCAAGAACAAGGCCTGGGGATTGCTAAGACCACTGCCCATTCCTGAGAAGCCATGGAATATGATTGCAATGGACTTCATTGTTGAGCTTCCCCCTTCTGAGGGGTTTTCATCCATCTTTGTGGTGGTCGATCGTCTTTCCAAGATGGCACATTTTATTCCCATTAAAGGGACCCCATCGGCAACGGAAACAGCCAGGGTTTTTTTTTAAAGAAATTGTAAGACTACAAGGAATTCCCAGTGACATTGTTTCAGATCGTGGAGTACAGTTCGCATCTAAATTCTGGAAAGCACTATATGAAGCACAGGGTATCAAGCTCAACTTTTCCTCAGCCTACCATCCACAGACCAATGGGCAGACTGAATGTACAAATCAGACTTTGGAACAGTATTTATGCTGTTTTTCTTCTTTTACCCAAGAGGACTGGGCTTCACTGTTGCCGTTGGTGGAATTTGCATTTAACAATTCTACCCATTCTGCCACAGATTAGTCACCCTTCTTTTCCAACTATGGTTTTCACCCCTCTTTTTTGCCTATGGTGATACCAGATTCCCCTTTATCAGCTATACAGGACAAGTTGAACTTCTTTAACACTAACAACCAGATACTAAGAGAAACCATTTCCAAAGTGTAGGAAGATAATAAGAAGTATTTTGATAAGAAAAGGAGGGAAGAACTGGATTTAAGACCTGGTGATTGTGTATGGCTTTCAACAGTAAATCTGAAGTTGGCATCTCCCTCTAGAAAACTGGGGCCTAGGTAAGTGGGGCCATTCCCAGTTAAAAGAAAAATTAATTCAGTAGCCTGAAATGGATCTTCTAGATTCATTCAGAATTCATCCCGTGTTCCATGTTTCATTACTAAAGCCTGATGTTTTAAATCCTTTTCCTGATCATGAGGTGGGACCCCCAAAGGCCATAATGGTGGATGGGGAAGAGGAATTTGAATTTTAGGCTATGCTGGATTTCTGGAAACGACAGGGTCAAATTCAATATCTAATTAAGTGGAAAGGATTTGGCCCAGAGGAGAATTCCTGGGAGCCCGAAGCAAACCTTCATGCTCAAAGACTTTTACAGGCTTTTCATTGTGCTCACCCTGAAAAGATGGCTCAAATGGGCATCCCGGGGCTGCCCTTAAGGAGGGGGCAATGTCAGAGAACTTGTGCAGCAAGTGCTGGTTCCTATGCAGCAGCTGCCAATCCCTGTTCAGCAAATGCTAATGCACATGTGTGGAGCCACAGACCAAGACGAGCAAGAATTGGAATGGGCATGCGCAATGGTGCATCCATGTGAGCTCGTGCGCGTACGCACGCATCCATGGATTCTGGCGCACGGCGGCCTATTTAAACGGAGAGTCTACCTGGCTTCAGTGCTGGATTGTCTTCAGGTTGATTCCTGTGTTCCTGACTCTATTTCATATCTGCTGACCTTGTTCCTGAACCCAGCTTCCTCTGACTACTCTCTTGGATCATCCCTGCCTGCTTAACTGCCTCTTGATTATATTACTGATCCCGGCTTGGACTTAAGACTACGGCTCCGTCTCCTGATTTGATACCCCATCGCCAGCACGTTACCGACTCATGCCTGTTCCTGACCTTGCAACTGATTCTGATTCTGCACCTATCTGCCTGACCCTTGCTGAACAAGACATGTGACTAGATTCCAAGCCACCACTGGAAGTGCTCCTGTGTCTTCAAGCTTCAGCTCGCTCCCACAGCTGCCAGGCGCCTGCAACCTAGCAGTCCCTGTCTCCACTACCAGGGGTGCTTGGACAGGAATTGTGCAAGAGGCCACCCTCATCATCTCGGGCTCCACTGTAAGGTACGTGCCAGATACATGGACGAGTACTTCGAAGAAAATACTTCCACAGGAAAGAAGGCGGCCAAAATGTAAACAAACGATATTGGAAACTTGCCACTGGACACCCCGGAGGGCCGACCCTCCACCTTCAGAATGATGGTGAAAGAACTGGACCCAGCACCCCTGGAAATTACTGCCTCCAGTAACTTATCGACAATGAAAGCATGACTGTCTGCTGAAGCCAAGATACTACAAATGAAAAACTCTGAAAATTCTGCCAGCAGGTGCTGTCTAAAGACAGGGAATGGGAGATTCCTACACAGCCCCTATCAAAGAAACATTACTTGGCTCAGACATATTGAACCAGAAGGCTTGACAAGACTGGTGGACTAAGGGGATGCCGATCTTGCCTGCAGGAATGTAGGAAGAGCTGGAACTGGGGGTGCGCTGACACCCCACCTTTAACCGAGCAAGCTTCGGTCACCTCCATCCTGTGCTGCAACCATAACAGGCCGTGGAGAGCACATTTAGCCAACATGAAACTGAGTTGACCAACAATCCCCAGAGCATGTTCCATGCTAGAGGGTTGGAGTAGCTGGGACGGAATTGGAATAACAATCCAAAGCGTTATGCCTTCCCGGCTGTGGCCAGGAAAGGAAAACTGTGACGAAGCTCCGCTGTGAGCTTAAGTATAGACCAACTTCTTAATGCTACCATGCTCTGAACCCCCACGTGGGGGTGAAGGGATGAACGTGAATCAGTCGCTTCTGAAACGTGCGGGATGCCCAACCTAAGGGATTACAAAAAAGAGAAAGTGACAACAGACAACCAGACATGAGAACAACAACACCCCTCTGTGCCTACCTAAGTATGAGGATGTAACAGTACTGACAAGACCACAGAATCTTAGGCAAAAGTCCAAGCCAGGGTCGGTAATACGAACAAGTAGCAGACATATGCAGGCAAGGGGAATCCAAAGAAGAGTCAAAGGAGATGGGTCAGTAACAGGATCAAGCAGGCTTTCAGGAACACAGGTCACAAGGGTAAAGCTGAAGCCCATCCAGCAATGATACTAGGGTGGCCTCTGGGCACCAGGTTTAAATAAACCTCTGGGCTCCAGAATCTATCTGTGGACTTGCATCCATGTGTGCGCCATGGCATGTGCCTTTCTAATTCTTGCAAACCCAGTTATACATCTATGCTCACAAGTATGAGTACAAGCACATCTATGCTCTTGAGTATGAGCATGTGCTTAAAAATGAGCACAGCCAGCTTGAGATTCCTGACAATATTTCTCCTGCTGTTAGGTCTCTTGGAGTGCAGCTGCTTTTTGCCCTTTGACCTTACTTTACAAGGACGTGCGTGTGTGATAATCTACCCTTTTGCTCTCTCTCTCTATATATACAGTATCTCACATAAGTGAGTACACCCCGCACATTTTTAATAAATATTTTATTATCTCTTATGTGACAACACTGAAGAAATGACACTTTGCTACAATGTAAAGTAGTGAGTAGTTGTAAACCCCCGTGTTTTTGTTGCAGTAAGGTGAAAAAACTTCTGACACTGACCGCCCCCCCAGTCCCCCCCCCCCCCGTTTTACTCACCTGAGCCCTTCGATCCCTTGGCGGAGACGCGCTGTACCCCTCTGCCCGGGTTTCTCGGCTCTTGATTAGATAGATTGATAGCAGCACAGCCATTGGCTCCCGCTGCTGTCAATAAAATCCAGTCATGCGGGCGCCGGGGGGTGGGGCCGAGTCCTGCATTCTGAGACAGAGCACTTCTCGTTGGGGGTTATACGATGCTGGGAGGAGCTAATAGCTCCGCCGGGGGACCCTTGAAGAGGCAGATCGAGGCCACTCGGTGCAAAACGAACTGCACAGTGGAGGTAAGTATGACATGTTTTTTATTAAAAAACAAAAACAAGCCTTTAGAATCACTTTAATGTCTAAACCGCTGGCAACAAAAGTGAGTACACCCCCTAAGTGAAAATGTCCAAATTGGGGCCAAAGTGTCAATATTTTGTGTGACCACCATTATTTTCCAGCACTGCCTTAACCCTTTTGGGCATGGAGTTCACCAGAGCTTCACAGGTTGCCACTGGAGTCCTCTTCCCCTCCTCTATGATGACATCACAGAGCTGGTGGATGTTAGAGACCTTGTGCTCCTCCACGTTACGTTTGAGGATGCCCCACAGATGCTCAATAGGGTTTAGGTCTGGCCAGTCCATCACCTTTAACCTCAGCTTCTTTAGTAAGGCAGTGGTCATCTTGGAGGTGTGTTTTGGGTCATTGTCATGTTGGAATACTGCCCTGCGGCCCAGTCTCAGAAGGGAGGGGATCATGCTCTGCTTCAGTATGTCACAGTACATGTTGGCATTCGTGGTTCCCTCAATGAACTGTAGCTCCCCAGTGCTGGCAGCACTCATGCAGCCCCAGACCATGACACTCTCACCACCATGCTTGACTGTAGGCAAGACACACTTGTCTTTGTACTCCATTTGTTTAGACATTAATGGCTGTAAGTTGAGTTATTTTGAGGGGACAGCAAATTTACACTGTTATACAAGCTGTACACTCACTACTTTACATTGTAGCAAAGTGTAATTTCTTCACTGTTATCACATGAAAAGATATAATAAAATATTTACTAAAATGTGAGGGGTGTATATAATATTGTAGCAGGGCGGGCTCGTACCACTGTCAAATGTGGTGGTTTATGCCAATTTTTGTAACAAGAAAGCACACTAATGGCACTGGTGTGTGCTGGCTTCACATGAGAGCCAGAGTTTAAGCTCAGAGCCTCACTCTCCTTAGGGGGTCAGTGTGTGAAGGCAGCTGTGAGAGGTTCTGGTATGCACCATACTGTCCAGATCGGGACAGATCAAGGCCTGAGCCTGAGAAAGAGTCCATGAGGGACAGATCAGCTGGGAAGCTGCACGTAAAGAAGCAGTGTCTGTGCAGGAACACTGGGACATGTTTGATAGGAGGACTAAAAGGTACTAATGATCAGGAGGACCAAGAGGTACTAAGCGGAGCAGTAAAGCTGCCAAGGGAGCAAGAAGGCTGAATGTTATGTTGGGTTCATATTGATAGTGAGAGCCGCTTACGAGGGAAGACATACCCTGTATGAATTTTGACTTTCTTGTAAATAAAAGTGGGCAGGAAAGCACTGAAAACGATTTCTGGCTTGTAGTAAACTCTCTGTTTTGGTGCTACCACTGAGCTACAAAACCCTAACTTGTCACAATTGGTGGAGGAATTGATGTGTGCAGAGATGGCAGAGTTCCAGATCCACGCATACCAAAAACCGTGAGTTGCCAGAGACTGTGTTCTGCTGTGTGCAGCAGCTGATGCAATTGCAGTGAAATCTGCATGGTGAAGTGTGTTGTCTTGGAAGCCTTAAAGAGACAGTAGGCCAATATTTTGCTGATTTGTACAAAAGAACTGTGTTAAAAATTGTGGTGTGCCTGACTGCAGAGCTGGGGCAGTCAAAACGCAAAAAGGAAGCAAGGTTTGCTGAAATGAGTGACAGAGCTCTTTGGCTGGAGGGGGTTGTTAGCGCCAGGAAAAGCCCCTTACATGTCTGAGCCAGTTCTACACAAGCCAGAGAGTCCACCAGTGTGTGAGTCTGCTGTGGACTGGTGCTAGAGGCATATGGCGGCATTAGAGCAAGTGGAAAAGGAAGACAAGCTGTCTCTTAGTGCAAGGAGTGAGCAGATAGGTGTGGTATCAACAAAGCTAAGGTTGATCATGAGACCTGTGGATCATGGTGGAGTGTTCCGGATGAGAGTCATGACAGATACCCAGGATATCAAGAGGAGCCTGTGCAACCAGTTGGAGAGCACTGGAAAAGTTCTACTGAGAGAGTGTGGTCTCCCCTGGCAATGGGAAGAAAGGTTTTCTGAGTCTTTAAATGGTCTCTCAGTCTGGTTCACTAGGTTACACATTTATGGGGAAGACTGCTGACTTGAAGACACCCTTCACAAGGAGGGTAAGTCACACAATGTCATTGCTAAAGAAGCTGGCTGTTCACAGAGTGCTGTATCCAAGCATATTAATGGAAAGTTGAGTGGAAGTAAATAGTGTGGTAGAAAAAGGTGTACAGGCAACAGGGATAACCGCAGCCTTAACCAGTTCCCGACCATGTTACACAGATATATTGCGGCACAATGGTTCTCCTGGGCGAAATCCTGTACGGGCACATCTTACCCTTTTTCGGCCACCAGAGAGCGCACGCCGATGCACGTGGCCAGTGGGCATGATCGCAGCCGGCCATGTGTGATCGCGTGCATGAGTGACAGCACGGGGATTTGTGTGTGTAAATCCCTATGCTGTCAGAAAAGAGGAGCCAGATTGTTTGTTCCTACTAAGTAGGAAAAATGATATGGCTCCTCTCCTAGTCACTCACATCTCCATACAGTTAGAACACACCTAGGGAACACATAATTAACCCCTTGATCGCCCCTTAGTGTTAACCCCTTCCCTGCCAGTGACATTTACACAGTAATCAGTGCATTTTTATAGCACTGATCGCTGTATAAATGCCAATGGTCCCAAAAAAGTGTCAAAAGTCTCCGATCCGTCCGTCGCAGTGCGCAATACTGCTAAAATTCGCAGATCACCACCATTACTAGTAAAAAAAGAAATAATAATAAAAATGCCATAAATCTTTCCCATACTTTGCAGCCACTATAACTTTTGCGCAAACCAATCAATATAAGCTTATTGCGTTTTTTTTTACCAAAAATATGTAGAAGAATATATATTGGCCTAAACTGATGAAGAAATGTGTTTTTTTTTTTTTTAAATGGGGGATATTTGTTATAGCTCATATTGGGGCAGCACAATCCCCGTCAGGCATGGTAAATGTCACTATATGCAACAGAACGGTAGTGATGCAACTGCAAATAACAACAGTGTAATTTTCTGGATGTCTTGAAGACCTGAAAGTCATAGAAAGAACATGCATATAATGCAATAACAATAACTCTTAATATAAGGCTTCAAGTTATGTCAACTAAAGTTCAAGACACTTTCTTCTTGAAGCCACAGGTGGGATTCAGCAGCATAAGCAAACAAGTTCTTTCTCCAAAGGGTAAGAGCAGAATAAGTTCCGTGATAGGTCTGATGAAAGTCTTTACAGTCCCTTGTCTTGAAACCTTCACCTCCACCTTACGTACCTTACCGTCATCACTAGGAATGCTCTTTACAATAAGTCCCATGGGCCATTCAATTCTTTCAGCTTGCTGGTCCTTAACCACTTCAGCCCCGGAAGAATTTACCCCCTTCCTGACCAGAGCACGTTTTGCGATTCGGCACTGCGTCGCTTTAACTGACAATTGCGCGGTTGTGCGACGTGGCTCCCAAACAAAATTGACGTCCTTTTTTTCCCACAAATAGAGCTTTCTTTTGGTGGTATTTGATCACCTCTGCGGTTTTTATTTTTTGCGCTATAAACAAAAAAATAGCGACAATTTTGAAAAAAACACATTATTTTTTACTTTTTGCTATAATAAATATCCCCAAAAAATAATTAAAAAAACATTTTTTTTCCTCAGTTTAGGCTGATACGTATTCTTCTACATATTTTTGGTAAAAAAAATCGCAATAAGTGTTTATTGATTGGTTTGCGCAAAAGTTATAGCGTTTACAAAATAGGGGATAGTTTAATGGCATTTTTTTAATAATTTTTTTTTTTTACTATTAATGGCAGTGATCAACGATTTTTATTGTGACTGCGACATTATCGGACATTTTTTACACATATTTGGGACCGCTGTCATTTATACAGCAATCAGTGCTATAAAAATGCACTGATTCCTGTGTAAATGACACTGGCAGTGAAGGGGTTAACCACTAGGGGGCGTGGAGGGGTTAAGTCAGTACTAGGGAGTGTTTTCTAACTGTAGGGGGGATGGGCTAGCTGTGACACATCACTAGGCAGAACGGGGAGATGCTTGTTTACATCAGCATCTCCCCGTTCGTCCTCTCCGTGAGGCGATCGTGGGTATCCCCGCGGCGATAGAGTCTGTGGGACCCGCGACCTGACTCACGGACGGCGGCGTGCATGCAATGGCACAGCGGGAAATTCAATGGGACTTACAGGTATGCCCATTTGCCCAGCCGTGCCATTCTGCCGACGTACATCGGCGTGCGCCGGTCGGGAAGTGGTTAAGCAGAACAGGATCCCCAACTTGTATGTTAGGGTTCAGCCGTTGCCATTTCCTGCGTCCTTGCAGAGTAGAAAGATACTCCATCTTCCAATAATTCCAGAAGCAGTTGGCGAGGTGTTGTACTCGTTTCCACTGGTCATAGCACAGATTTCATGCTTTAAGGTTTCCAGGTGGAACAGGAACAGACCCAAGCTTCTGGGTAAGAAGAGTAGCTGCGGTAAGGATAGTTGGAGTCTATGGATCTTTGGACACTGGAACAAGTGGTCTTGAATTGATTATGGCAGATGCCTCTGCCAGGAAGGTGGTTAAAATCTCGTGGGTAAGTCTTGTGGAGTAAAAGTCCATAAGCATAGAGTCTAATATTTTACGTGTGATGCCTATCATTCTCTCCCATGAGCCACCCATGTGGGAAGAATGAGGACGATTGAAAATCCATATACAGCCTTTTTCAGCTAAAAAGTCTTGGATTGGCCTAGAGTTGAGCTGTAACTCTCGACAGGCTCCAACGAAATTAGTTCCACAGTCAGATCTTAGTGTCTTGACTGGTCATCTGATGGCTAGGAATCGTCTTAGAGCATTTATGAAACTTGAGGCTTTTTTATAGATTCTATTACTTCAATGTGTACTGCACGTACACTCATGCAAGTGAACAGCACTGCCCATCGTTTGCTATTTGCTTGACCACCTTGAGTTCTGTGGGCTGTTACCATCCATGGCCCAAAGACATCCAGACCAACATTAGTGAAAGGTGGGTCAGTACTTAACCTGTCAGCTGGCAATTCTGACATTTGCTGTTGCTGGTGTTTCCCTCTCAGTTTGCGGCACTGAATACAGCTGTGCAGTGTAGCTGTGATCTGTCTGTTTGCTCCTATAATCCAAAGGCCTGCAGCTCTTATTGCACCCTCTGTGAAGTGTCTACCTTGGTGCTTAACCCCTTCATGGTAGTGTCGTATGAGCAAAGTGGTGATGTGATGGTGAGCAGGTATAATGAGAGGATTCTGTTCTTGTCCACTGAACTCAGCATTGTTTAAACGTCCACCAACCCTTAACATGCCATCATTGTTAATGAATGGATTCAGGTTGGCAATTGGACTGTTTTTTGCAATGTCCCTCTTGTCACAGATACATTTAATTTCTGAGCCAAAGATACTCTGTTGTACACTGCCTATTATGATCAGTTCACCTTCAACAATGTCTTTTACAGAAAGAAGCTTTTGGCACACGTGCCAACCTTGACAGTGAGCATCTGTGGGCTTTGTGTGGAAGCAATCTGCAATATGAACTAACCTTGCGATGGTGCGTACAAGCCTTCTCCACTTGGAGAAACATTCAAAGCATTGACAGCCCAAGGTGAGTCTTTGTTCAGTTCTTGTGACGAGGGTTTTAACTTCAGGTCGAATCTCTGGATCCTTGTCAGGTTCTAGAAGACTGAAGACATCAGCTGTGGTTTCTTCTGGATGATCCAGCAGGAATTCAGGACCTGTTAACCAAGAAGAATTTGCAAAGACACTTGCAGACACTGGCATGGTGGCATGATCTGCAGGATTAATTTCAGATGGAACATAATGCCATTGTTTAGGTTTAGATGATTCCTGATTCTCTCTACATGGTTGCTGACATAGACATAGAAACGTTTAGTCTGGTTGTATATGTAGCCCAGAACAACTTTGCTGTCTGTGTAGAATATGACGTCATCTATCTGAATGTCTAGCTCACGCAGTATGAAATCTGCTATTTCTACAGCTAGCAAAGTCCCACAAAGTTCAAGCCTGGTAATCGTGTGTTCAGGCTTAGGTGCTAACTTAGCTTTCCCAAACAGAAACCCTGTGTGTTCTTGATTAGAAGAATCTCTTACCCTGAGGTAAGCGACAGCTGCTATGGCCTCAGCAGATGCATCTGAGAAGATGTGAAGCTCTTTCCTCTGACTCGTGGAAAGGGAGGCAGAAGTGTAGCAGCGTGGTATACGGATTCCATCTAAGGCATGTAGAGATTGTTTCCAGGACTCCCGCTTTGAAAGCTGGTCTATTGGTAGTGGAGCATCCCAATCTTTAACGCCGCGTACACACGAGCGGACTTTTCAACCGGACCGGTCCGACGGCCCGAATCCGGCGTACAATCCAACCGTGTGTGGGCTTCATCGGACCTACAGCAGACTTTTTCTGTCGAAAGTCTGACGGACTTTAGATTTGGAACATGCTTCATATCTTTCCGCCGTAACTCCGCCGGACCCATTTCCCTTCTACAAATCCGCTCGTCTGTATGCTAGTCTGACGGTCAAAAAAACGACGCATGCTCAGAAGCAAGTACGACACGGAACGCTCGGTCTGGTAAAACTAGTGTTCGTATTGTAGCTAGCACATTCCTCACGCTGCAAATTCTGTGATCGTTGAATGCAGCACATTAATTGTCTTCTTTATAATGCTAGAAGAACAAAGTTGTTTTGCTGCTCATATTCACACAGAGTTCTCACAAACTGATTTCTGGATTATTTCTATTTGATCTCATGAATGATATTGTATTTTTTAAAAGCCCGATCTCTATACTAATGTTTACACATTTGTTTTTTGGAGTCATCTTTTATTATTTTTTATTTCATCAAGATCTTTTTTTAGGATTGTTTATAGTGATCTCCATATATATATTTTTTTTTTGTTGTAAAGTTACCACAAGAACCTTTTTTTTTTGTTTTATTTTTTTTTTTGTAAAGTTACCACAAAAACATTAGATATATATATTTTTTTGGAACCTCAAGGCGGTTGTTGTACCTTGTTAATTTGACATTGTCTTTTAAAAATGTATTTTAGTAAAAACACATAGGCAAGTATTTTCTGAAAATAAAATATCCATTTATTCTGGTTAACAAAATAAACATGAGAAACTTTTGGAATTTGTGAAGCCTTTTGGTCCCAGGGCACACATCAAGTCTGTGGAAAACAAAATTGGGATCTTGAGGAGTCCATATAATAGGGAGCACAATCTGGTCCAGGAATCCCAGAGATCAAGAGCAGCAGCAGATGACATATATGTCCCCAAGGCTGTGGTACTACACCAGCCTGCGTCTTCTGTCAGACCAGACTGAAGCCAGGTCATTACTTTCTTCTCTTCATTGCAGTCTTCCCTCCACGCTGCCCTGCAGCCTTCCTTGGAGGCTGTGGCTCTGGTGGTTGACTTGTGGCAGGAGGAGGAGGAGGGGCTTGCTCATTTATTTGGGTGTTGACAGTTAACTCGCCCTTCAACCCCTTCTGAAGGACATCAGAAAAAAGTTTTTCACACAGGAGGCGTTGGCCCTTCTCCATTTCGAGCAACCTGCTGGCTATATAGGAGCCATAGGCCTCTTCAGCTTCGGGGGGGGCTCTTGAGGAAATTTGTAGCTTCTCTCATGAGGCGCAGTGATGCCTCCTCTGTCACCATCCCCTTTCTGGGCCTTTTTGTATGAAGGTGGAGGGGAGGCACCTGCGATTGTGTGAGGCTCCTACTGGGCCCGGCCACCTCCTGGCTGACACTAACCCCTGCCTCCTCCTGGCTGTCACTGGGCCGGGCCTCCTCCTGCCTGCCACTTTCCACACCTTCCTCCTGGCTGAGCTCATCCTGTGTATAAAAAAGGGAAATAGTTTTAGTTTTTGGTTCATCAATCACACACAATTTTCAGCTCATGACTTGCAAATTCAATGTTAATACATATAAAAGAGTATCATTCTGACACCAGCATTTTTTCAAGCTGGTGACAAACATTTTTGGCCACTACTGTCAATTAATATGTAGACATCATTTTTTGGATAAAATCCTTAATAGGTAATCAATTAGAACATCTAATTAACATCATTAATATTAGGACACTAAATATGTCTAAAAATAATATACTTGGCTCCAGATGGTTGCATCTGGTTCTTCCAGGATGGAAGTCCCAGGTTGGTCCTCATCAGCCTCCGCTGGGGTGGAGGGAAGGGTTGAAAGTGATTCCCTGGCTTCAGTCTGGTCATCAAAAAAACGTAGTTTATCGAAGTACCACAGCCTGGGTACATACACATCATCTGCTGATGCTTCTGATCTCAGGGAAGTCTGGATCTTGTTATGCTCCCTCCTATACATATTTCGCAAGATCCCAATTTTCTTTTTCAAAATCTCCATGGTTGCTTCTGGGATGAAAGTCTGCACAAATGCCAGAAGTCTCTCCAGCGTTGACTTCCTTACTGGTTCATTTGTAATATTAATACGCCGGCCTTGGCCACCTTTCACTGTGCTTTTTTATTTGTTTATTGCTTTTATTGTATTATTTTTTGGATATCCGTTTTATTTGCTATCAATAAATCCTACCATACGGATTTACACTATGTGGAGACTCTTCTTTTCCTCTACATGCTTTGTAACATCTCCTCTTTGAGCTGGAGGAAAGCTCCCAGCAAGCTGACATCTGTTTGGCGGGCGTTGCCATCTTCCATTCATCTCCTCATTTGGCATCCTTGATGTTCATCTGCCTACTGGAGGGGTTATTGTGCAGCCCAACTCGAGAGTTCCGCTTCAGGTCTCCTGTTCTACGCCTTACTGATCCACCACCGTATGGTGAGTTGGGTCCATTGCTCCCGATAAGGGTACCTCTTTCTCCCCTTGTCCCTTCGATGGTGAAAGCACTCCTGGGTGTACATCTACCACCGAATATATCCACCCCAGAGACTGTTTGATTTATGTTGAAGTTGCCTCTTCACTACATCCCTCTTATCATCACCACTCTTGGGACTCATACATTGTTATTGTATTTAAGACCCATCACTGGATCTTTTATGTTTATGTTTTGAGCTTGTCTGCTCTTACCAGTCACCATATTTATTGCTTTGCAGTTTATTGCACTTATACTGTTTTGCACTTTTTTGCTATATATCACTAACATTTTTGACACTTCATAGCCGTTGGTTGCAAGCTACTTCAAGTCGCACAACACCATTATTATTTTCAGTTGTGAAACACATCATTTACTTATGTTACTATAAGAGAGGGACTAGTTTCTTCAGATAGCCTCTCCCTACATCCCTTTTCCTTCACTCCCATTTTAGCGCCACACTTTATATTTCCATTTAATGTAATATTAAGGGTGTTTGACCTCCCACAGATTCCTCATCTCCCTGTACTTCTCAATAAATGGTATTAGAAATTCAGGGTCCTTAAACTTGTTATTCATTTTTGCTGTAAGAATACACAAGGCAAAAACACTAATGTCAGCCTAACTCACTTAATCTTATCCCAAACATAAGTATCACTCTTTAAAAGCAGCATAGGCCGTTACAAAGTAAAGAAAATGTACCTTTGTTTCGGACGCTCGTAACTTCACTCCGCAAACTTCACTTTGCTCCACGCACAGAACGTACGTATGGCACATGCGGATTAGCCTTATATACACTGCACATGCATGAAACTGCGCCTGCGTCGCCCAACCCTGGCGTTCTTTTTCACGAATATTCCCCGCTCCTTTCTCTACGCATAGAACGTGCATACGGCACATGTGGGTTAGCTTTATATACACTGTGCATGCGTGAAACTCCGCCTGCGTCGCCCGCCCCTGACGTTCTTTTTGACGAATATTCTCCGCCCCTTCTCTCTACAGTGCACAGAAGAAGTAACAATGGCAAAGACACAGCAGGTGTGCACTAATTACTCCAGTGACGAGGAAAGCCCGGAGCCCGAAATGTCCCGATCCGGGAAGAGGAGATTTAAGGCTTCCAATATGGCCTTTAAAGAGATGGTGGAAATGGTAGCAATTTTGCAGAGAAAAGATTACGATGGGAAGCATGGACCATACGCCCAGCCTAATTTACTAAAGGCAAAAATAAAGTCCAAAATGGTGAAGACCCTGCATCAGAATTTTGGGGTATGACGCTCTAAAGACCAGCTGAGGAAACGATGTTCCGACCTTAAATTAAGGGAGCCGGATCAGTACAGACGAATTAAGAAAGTTCTTAAAAAAAGTAAGTACTTGTCGGGTATTTCCTATTCTGATTATTAACTTGCATGCTGCTCCATGTGCTTTTCTTTACTGTACAGTTTTAATCATTATTCGTTCGTTGGAAACATTGTTCGTAGGAACATCGTTAGCAAGTATATACGATGTATTTAGTTGATACAGGGTTTAAACAACATTTTGGTCTTGGAAATTTGTCTTATTAAAAGAAGTTTAGGACATTGTTGTCTAGATGTCTTTGAAACTAGAATGAATAGCAAATTTCATTCAGTGGAATGTAAGGAGAGGACACTCAGCAGCTGTTTACACATCTGGACTCAGGAGCACTAGTGTGGGACACCAGAATACATTTTTTAGGGTAACCCACACAGGTGCTCCAGTGGATACTTGTTGGGGTGTCTGTATCTGTGAAATGTGGCCAAAAAGGTAAGTATTCTGGCTTGTTTCAAACGGAATTTTAATCATGTCTTCAACTTGGATCTCTGCTCAAACAGACAATTGTACCCCACTTCAATACAATGTTTCATATTCCTATTCCTGGACTTAAATATCTGTGTGCTAAGTATACCTTTTGTTTCATTCTCATAGGGGAGAAAAGACTCAGACAACCTGATCCCAGGGACCCCTGACCTCACCTGCTGGATTTGGAAATCAACCCAAGCCCCACCGAGGATATGGAGGAAGGAGTGGTGGAGGAAGTGGGTGACCAGGTGAGTGTCTGACACCCCAGCTTCTGGTAATCTATGTATGCCTGCATATTTCAAAAGACATCTGTTTTCATCAATTTTAGGTGATGTTCTTGTTGTGGAAGGGGAAGCAGTGGAACCAGTTCCAAGCACCAGCGCCCCCCCCTGAGGATGTTGACGAAGGAGAGGTGGAGGAAGTGGGTGACATGTGCACCCCACCAGGTGAGTGTCTGACATCCCAGCTTCTGGTAATCTATGTATGCCTGCATATTTCTAAAGACATTTTTTTCCTCAATTTTAGGTGATGTGTTGGTTGTGGAAGAAGGGGAACCATTTACCACAGACAGTGCCCAAAGATTGATTGGCCAGATCATGGCCTAGAATGGGGTTATTGATGCCATGCGCAATACCATTGACATCATGAGTAATCAGCTGGACAATATGCAGCAGGCAGGAAATGAAGAACATGATCAATGTTTTGGGGAGAATCTAATCCCTTTTTCCCCAAAAAAAACATTGATCATGTTCTTCATTTCCTTTTTTGTTGACCCCATTCTGGGCTTTTTTACTTTTAAAAATGTTAGACCTGTTTGTTAAAACCAAAAAAATATGAGGCCTGTTTATAATAAACCCCCCCCCCCCCCCCCAAAAAAAAAGGCCTGTTTATAATTAAAAAAAAAAAGAAGCTTGTTTATAATTAAAAAAAAATAAAAAATAGAGACCTGTTTGTAAAAAACATAAAAATATAAATACATAAAAACCAATGATGCCTGTTTGCAAAAAAAAAAAAACAAAAAAAAAAAAAACAAATTTTTCAGAAACAAAAAAATATATTGCTTTTTTTTTTAAAAATATATTTATTTTAAAAATAAAAAAATTCCTAAACACACATGTGAATATGCACAGATTAAAAATTATGTTTTAATCAACAAAATGTGTGGCTTCTTCTTTCAATGCTCAATACCAGTTTTGTTAGTTATTTGGTGTTTACAGTGACAATGGGGCTTATTTACTAAAGGAAAATACACTTGGCACTACAAGTGCACTAGGAGAACCTAGGAGACAGCCAAAAAGAAAGGCAAGCAATAAATACATTTCTAGATTTTATCTGATCATTATTTTTTATTATGAAAAATTAAAGATTGTCTGGCATTGCAATGGCCCCCCTACCCGTAAAAAAATCAACATATTTATCCTGAACTTGACGGGCGCTTTGGGGGGGCCAAGCCAGTACGGCCAGTATCCAGACCCGTCAGTGGATTATCTGTAAGTCCAGCCTCAGGCTCAACAGATGCAAGATAATTGCTTTAATGTTTCTGTAAATAATTGTGCAGGATACAGCATGCTAGGACAATGTTATTAAGTTTGTAGTCCACCATGTGGATGGCTGTCTGAAACAGGCAGAACCGGCTGGCCATTATCCCGAAGGCATTCTCCACAGCTCTTCTCGCTCTGGCCATCCGGTCGTTAAAAACCCTCCTCTCCAGGGTGGGGGTCCTTTGAGGGAATGGCCTCATCAGGTGCTTGCCTAGACTGAAGGCTTTATCTGCAATGAAGACAAAGGGGAGCCCTTCCACGTTATCCGCATCAGGTGGCAATCCCAGGCCACCACTCTGGAGATGCTGGTAGAACTTCGTCTTGGCGAAGACTCCTCCATCCGACATCCGGACATTCTTCCCCATCCCCTTCCCCTTCCCAGTCCACATACAGAAATTCATATTGTGCCGACACCACCGCCATTAACACAATACTATTAAACCCCTTATAATTAAAATAGTATGACCCCGAATGGGGTGGTGGCACGATGTGGACGTGTTTCCCATTTATAGCCCGAACGGGTGGCAAAATGGGATGCCACAGTTTGCCATTCCTGTGGCATTGAAGGAAACTGGGGAGTCAAACAAGAAAAAAAAATATAAGTACTTTTGCACATAACATTGCAAGCACATTACACAAAAAACATTCTTGGCCAGCATCAGTATAACATTAATTTTAAGTATTATTTCAAGACTAAAATATAAGGCTCACTTATTAGATAATTTTTTTTGGGGGGGGATTATAAAGCAATTTAAGGACACACAGACCATTTGGATACATTTTAGGGGGGATTTTAAAGCAATTTAAGGACACACGGACCATTTGGATACATTTTAGGGGGGGGTTATAAAGCAATTTAAGGACACACAGACTATTTGGATACATTTTAGGGTAAAGCACTACAATGGAGCTGACAAAATACATTGTTAAGTGACTAGACTAGGTGGATATGGGCCCAGCATAGCATGCTGGGGAGGTTAGTAAAGGTAAATATGCATGCAGGACAAAAAAGAGCATTAAAAAATTACAGCATGCATGAGGACAAAGGGGACATTCACAGCATATTGCAAGCATGGTAATTAGTGTTTGAGTAAAGAAATACATTACATTAGCAAACATTAAATACAATAAAATGTGATGTTAAAGGATAAAAATCTTACCTTAATATAGTCCTTCTACAGGACCTGGATGATGGCAGAACAGGTCTCTGGGATAATGATCCCCAGAGCCTGGGGGGAGATGTCTGTCGAGAACTTGAGGTCCTGCAGGCTTCTCCCCATTGCCAAGTCCTGCAACGTGGCGACTAGCCTCTGCTCCGGAGTGATGGCTTGCCTCATGCAGGTATCCTGTCTGCTGATATAAGGGGTCAGCAAAGCCAACAAACGGTGAAAAACGGGGTCCGTTATCCTGAGAGAGTTCCTGAAATCCTCAGGATTATTCTCACGGATCTCACGGAGCAAAGGCATGTGAGAGAATTGGTCACGCTGGAGCAACCAATTCTTCGTCCATGAACTCCTCCTCGCCCTGTTCATGGACTGGGCTTGGGCTGAAGAATGAACTACAGCATCAAGCACATACAATGCACAAGCTCTACGACGAGTACGTACAGGCAACATGGCTTCAAAACGGTCGGCTGGTCAGAACGCACTTAACAGAACGCACTAAAGAATAGCAAGGCCTGTGAAGAGCGAGCTGAGAATCAGCAACGAGCGGACAAGAACACACTAATAAATCAATGCGAACTGACTACACCCACTGAAAAGCAGATACAAACCTCACAAGCACAAACTGAACAGCAGTTAAACGATCTGAAAAACACGAGTCTGAAAAAGCACGAATCGTCTCTCACCAAACTTCTACTAACACAAGATAAACACAAAATTAGCAGAAGAGGCCCAACGGGTGGCGTACAAGCTATTACACTTCCTTTTTATAGCCTCGTCGGACCTGGTATACGTCACCATGTACTAGGCGGTCGGACTTTCGTGTGATCCTGTGTAGGCAAGTCCTTTCGTTCAAAATTCCGTCGGAAGTCCGTCAAAAGTACGTTGAAAGACCGTCGAACTTTTGATGCTAAAAAGTCCGCTCGTGTGTACGCGGCATAATAGTCTCTGAGAATTGTCTAAGTAAGGATTTACCTTGTATGGTTGTATAGGTTGTTTACTACTGACAGAACACCACATTTGGTAAATGGCTTGTCTACAGAGCTGACTTGAAAACCGAAGGAGTCTTTTAATAAGTCCCACCGTAGGCCCAGACTTCTCTGTACAGGTGGTATGTCCATTCCCAGATTCACCCTTTCATGACTAAGCCTATTTTTGAAATTTGGTGTTTACAAGTTAAAATCCGTATTTTTTGCTAGAAAATTACTTAGAGTTCCCAAACATTATATATATTTTTTTAGCAGAGAATCTAGAGAATAAAACGGCGATTGTTGCAATATTTTTTATCACACGGTATTTGTGCAGCGGTGTTTTAAACGCAAATTTTTGGAAAAGGGACACTTTCATGAATTTAAAAAAATCCAAACAGTAAAGTTACCCCAATTTTTTTGTATAATGTGAAAGATGATGTATTTGGCCACATGTCTTTGGTAAAAAAAATGTCAATAAGTGTATATTTATTGGTTTGCGCAAAAGTTATAGCGCCTACAAACTAGGGTACATTTTCTGGAATTTACACAGTCTTTAATTTATGACTGCCTATGTCATTTCTTGAGGTGCTAAAATGACAGGGCAGTACAAAACCCCCACAAATGACCCCATTTTGGAAAGTAGACACCCCAAGGAAATTGCTGAGAGGCATGTTGAGCCCATTGAATATTCATTTTTTTTGTCCCAAGTGATTGAATAATGAAAAAAAAAAAAAAAAAAATTACAAAAAGTTGTCACTAAATGATATATTGCTCACACAGGCCATGGGCATATGTGGAATTGCACCCCAAAATACATTTAGCTGCTTCTCCTGAGTATGGGGATACCACATGTGTGGGACTTTTTGGGAGCCTAGCCGCATACGGGGCCCCGAAAACCAATCACTGCCTTCAGGATTTCTAAGGGCGTACATTTTTGATTTTACTCCTCACTACCTATCACAGTTTTGAAGGCCATAAAATGCCCAGATGGCACAACCCCCCCCCAAATGACCCCATTTTGGAAAGTAGACACCCCAAGCTATTTGCTGAGAGGCATGTTGAGTCCATGGAATATTTTATATTTTGACACAAGTTGCGGGAAAGTGACAATTTTTTTTTTTTTTTTTTTGCACAAAGTTGTCACTAAATGATATATTGCTCACACAGGTCATGGGCATATGTGGAATTGCACCCCAAAATACATTCTGCTGCTTCTCTTGAGTACGGGGATACCACATGTGTGGGACTTTTTAGGAGCCTAGCCGCGTACGGGACCCCGAAAACCAATCACCGCCTTCAGGATTTCTAAGGGTGTACATTTTTGATTTCACTCTTCACTGCCTATCACAGTTTCGGAGGCCATGGAATGCCCAGGTGGCACAAACCCCCCCCAAATGACCCCATTTTGGAAAGTAGACACCCCAAGCTATTTGCTGAGAGGCATGGTGAGTATTTTGCAGCTCTCATTTGTTTTTGAAAATGAAGAAAGACAAAAAAAAAAATTTTTTTTTTCTTTTTTTAATTTTCAAAACTTTGTGACAAAAAGTGAGGTCTGCAAAATACTCACTATACCTCTCAGCAAATAGCTTGGGGTGTCTACTTTCCAAAATGGGGTCATTTGGGGGGGGTTTGTGCCACCTGGGCATTCCATGGCCTCCGAGACTGTGATAGGCAGTGAAGAGTGAAATCAAAAATTTACGCCCTTAGAAAGCCTGAAGGCGGTGCTTGGTTTTCGGGGTCCCATACGTGGCTAGGCTCCTAAAAAGTCCCAATGAGCAATATATCATTTAGTGACAACTTTGTGCAAAAAAAAAAAAAAATAATAATAATTTGTCTCTTTCCCGCAACTTGTGTCACAATATAAAATATTCCATGGACTCGACATGCCTCTCAGCAAATAGCTTGGGGTGTCTACTTTCCAAAATGGGGTCATTTGGGGGGGTTTGAACTGTCCTGGCATTTTATGCACAACATTTAGAAGCTTATGTCACACATCACCCACTCTTCTAACCACTTGAAGACAAAGCCCTTTCTGACACTTTTTGATTACATGAAAAAATTATTTTTTTTTGCAAGAAAATTACTTTGAACCCCCACACATTATATATTTTTTTAAAGCAAATGCCCTGCAGATTAAAATGGTGGGTGTTTAATTTTTTTTTTTCACACAGTATTTGCGCAGCGATTTTTCAAACGCATTTTTTGGGGAAAAAACACACTTTTTTACATTTTAATGCACTAAAACACACTATATTGCCCAAATGTTTGATGAAATAAAAAAGATGATCTTAGGCCGAGTACATGGATACCAAACATGACATGCTTTACAATTGCGCACAAACGTGCAGTGACAACAAAATAAATACATTTTTAAAAGCCTTTAAAAGCCTTTACAGGTTACCACTTTAGATTTACAGAGGAGGTCTACTGCTAAAATTACTGCCCTCGATCTGACCGTCGCGGTGATACCTCACATGCATGGTGCAATTGCTGTTTACATTTGACGCCAGACCGACGCTTGCGTTCGCCTTAGCGCGAGAGCAGGGGGGACAGGGGTGCTTTTTTTTTTTTTTTTTTTTTTTCTTTATTATTTTTTTGCTTTTTTATCTTATTTTAAAACTGTTCCTTTCATTTTTTTTTTTTTTTAATCATTTTTATTGTTATCTCAGGGAATGTAAATATCCCCTATGATAGCAATAGGTAGTGACAGGTACTCTTTTTTGAAAAAATTGGGGTCTATTAGACCCTAGATTTCTCCTCTGCCCTCAAAGCATCTGACCACACCAAGATCGGTATGATAAAATGCTTTCCCAATTTCCCAATGGCGCTATTTACATCCGGCGAAATCTAAGTCATAAAATGCTCGTAGCTTCCGGTTTCTTAGGCCATAGAGATGTTTGGAGCCACTCTGGTCTCTGATCAGCTCTATGGTCAGCTGGCTGAATCACCGGCTGCATTCTCAGGTTCCCTGTTGAGACAGGAAAGCCAGAGAAAAACACGGAAGACGGTGGGGGGGGGGGCATTCTCTCCCACTGCTTGTAAAAGCAGTCTAGAGGCTAATTAGCCGCTAGGATTGCTTTTACATGAAAGCCGACCGCTGGCTGAAAAGAATGATACCAAGATGATACCTAAACCTGCAAGCATCATTCTGGTATAACCACTCAAAGTCGTGAATGCTGTACCTGAAGACAAAAATATGGTTAACAATAAGTATAAAAAATTGCAGACCTGAAAAGCAAACATGATAAAACATAATAATAATAAAACATTGCAGAATAGAATACAGTAAAAAAGAGCAGAACAATAGAGAGAACAGAGAGAGAGAGAATAGAGAGAGAACAATAAAACGACAACTATTATTTTTTATTTTATATTTTTGTTTGTGTTTTTTTTTTTTTTTTTACACTTTTTTTGTAACTAACTTTTATAACTGTAACCGGTTCCAGGTTCGGGTCTCTCAAAATGCGATGGCATCTTGGGAGACCCTGTGAAAGTGTGTCCTAGTCTGTGCAATGCTGTACCCTACGCTAATACTCAACTAATGAATGGTAGCGTTCAAAACATTCACCAATGCAAAGACCAGGATTGTCAGGACAGGAGGGACAATAATAGCGTGTGTCACGCCTATATCCGCGCTTGCTGCAGACACAACATCTTTTTTGGGGGGGTTCGTTGGGTAGGGGTACTCGGGAGGACATAAAAATGCCTCTCATGCAGCCGACTGCATTTGGTTGGGGATGTGAATGGGGGAAGTACGGGCGCTGCAGAAGTGGTGGGTTCCCAATTAGGATTGGCGAATGCAGCAGGAAGGGCACTATGGGCACGACGGGCCTGTGTTTGTCTTCTTGGTGGCAGCGGGACACTACTTGTGCTTGCCACCTCACCAGCTTGAACTGCACTTATGGGACTCGCCACGTCACCAAGTGTTACTGCAGTGCTGGTTTGACTACGACCGGGGTGTACTAGGCCACTGGCGCTTGCCAGTTCACCAAAACGCTACCAAAAAAACTGTTAACGATCGCAGGGATCAGGCCTGACTCTGCGAACGCTGCAGTTATGCATTTAGTGTTTTGTAAGTGACAGTGATCGATCGATACTGCACTTGGGTGGGCTGGGCTGGGCCGGGCGGAGGGGCAAAACGCAGGTGCTAGCAGGTATCTGGGCTGATCCCGCTAACACTGCGTTTTTGGGAACCCTAAACTGCTGGGGACGCCAGTATAGATCTGATCGGATCAGATATTGATCAGTTCAGATACTATACCACTAAGGGAGGTGTACGGTGCGTGCGTGGGTGTTAGCGCTACTGGCACTAACCTGACGCTGCCTGGGGCTGGTGCTTGCCAGTTCACCAAAACGCTACAAAAAAAACTGTTAGCGATCGCAGGGATCAGGCCTGACTCTGCGAACGCTGCAGTTATGCGTTTAGTGTTTTGTAAGTGACAGTGATCGATCGATACTGCACTTGGGTGGGCTGGGCTGGGCCGGGTGGAGGGGTAAAACGCAGTTGCTAGCAGGTATCTGGGTTGATCCCGCTAACACTGCGTTTTTGGGAACCCTAAACTGCTGGGGACGCTAGTATAGATCTGATCGGATCAGATATTGATGCGTTCAGATACTATACCACTAAGGGAGGTGTACGGTGCGTGGGTGTTAGCGGTACTGGGACTAACCTGACGCTGCCTGGGGCTGGTGCTTGCCATTTCACCAAAATGCTACCAAAAAAACTGTTAGCGATCGCAGGGATCAGGCCTGACTCTGCGAACGCTGCAGTTATGCGTTTAGTGTTTTGTAAGTGACAGTGATCGATCGATACTGCACTTGGGTGGGCTGGGCCGAGCTGGGCGGAGGGGCAAAATGCAGGTGCTAGCAGGTATCTGGGCTGATCCCGCTAACACTGTGTTTTTGGGACCCCTAAACTGCTGGGGACACTAGTATAGATCTGATCGGATCAGATATTGATCTGTACAGATACTATACCACTAAGGGAGGCGTATGCTGCGTGCGTGGGTGTTAGCGGTACTGGCGCTAATCTGACGCTGCCTGGGGCGACGCATATCACCGCCGGGTGATCAGGGGGCTAAATCTTTATTCGGTAATAAACGGCGGGTGCCCTGACACTATAAAAAATAAACAAACTAACCAGCGTCACCCGTAACGGTTATACAGTGATCAGTGGTGAAAGGGTTAACTAGGGGGCAATCAAGGGGTTAAAACCTTTATTAGATAGTATATGGGGGTCCCTGTCGCTATAAAACGCTGACGGCGAACCTAAATATTTACGTCCCTAACTAGCGTCACCAGCGACACTAATACAGCGATCAGAAAAATGATCGCTTAGCGACACTGGTGACAGGGGGTGATCAAGGGGTTAAAACTTTATTAGGGGGGGTTAGGGGGGTACCCTAGACCTACAGGGGGCCTAACACTCACTGCCCTGACACTGTAACTGTCACAAACTGACACCAATACAGTAATCAGAAAAAAAAAAAAAACCTGCTTGGTGTCAGTTTGTGACGGGGGGGGGTGATTGGGGGGGGATCGGGGGGCGATCGGGGGGGGGATCGGGGTGTTTTGTGTGCCTGGCATGTTCTACTGTGTGTGTGTGTGTTGTGCACTTACATTGCAGTCTTCTCTCCTCGGCCCGGAACGGAAAATACCGAGCCGAGGAGAGATGACATCATTTCCTCTGCCTCTGTGTACAATACAGAGGCAGGGAAATGATCCAATTGGCTGAGAGCGATCGCGAGGGGGGGGCCACGAATGGATGGCCTCCCCCTCACCTCCGATCGCCGGGGGAGATTTGCCGACCGCCGCAGGCACCGGGGGGGGTCCGATCGGACCCCCCACCCGCGGGCAGGCAAGGACGTACATACACGTCCTTTTGCCTGCCCGTGCCGCTCTGTCGACGTATATAGTCGTGCGGCGGTCGGCAACTGGTTAAAATTGTGTTTAAAAAAAATTTTTTTTTTTTTTTTACTTTTATTGCTGTCACAAGGAATGTAAACATCCCTTGTGACAGTAATAGGTGGTGACAGGTGCTCTTTATGGAGGGATGGGGGGTCTAAAAGACCCCCCATCCCTCCTTAAACTTCAAAGTATTCAGATCGCCGAAAACGGCGATTCTGAATACTGTGTACTTTTTTAAATTCGGCGCCATTGGCAGCCGAGTAAACGGGAAGTGACGTCATGACGTCGCTTCCGCGTTTACAACAAGAAGGCTGAAACGAAGCCGCTCACAGCTTCGTTCCAGCCCGCCCCCAGCCGCCGAAGATTCCCGATTGGACACCGGGCTTCCCGATCGCACGGGAGGCCCGGTAACAGCGGCGGGAGGGGGGGATGTCCCTTCCCGCTCCTCCGGTATAACAACCGAGCAGCTTTTAGCCGCATCGGTTGTTATACACGGGTAGCCGATCGCCCGCTGGAAACAACGGTACCGGGATGATGCCTGCAGCTGCGGGCATCATCCCGGTATAACCCCGGAAAGCCGAGTACGCATATGTGCGTACGGTCGGCGGGAAGGGGTTAAACCCTGTCGCATGATCACCAGGTTGAAAGGCTTTCATAACAGCAACACTATTTGAGGCAATCTTGTGTAGTCTGAGGTTAGCCTCGGAAAGCATACCCTGTGTCCTTTGGAGCAGGTCTATGGCTTCTTCGTCTGTAGGTAAAGATTTAAGTCAGTCGTCCACATAAAAGTCTCTCTCGGCAAAGTGTCGAGCATCCATGCCATACTCCTTTTCCCCATCAAGGGCAGTCCTACGTAATCCGTATGTTGCAACAGCGGGTGAGGGACTATTTCCGAAAACATGTACCTTCATGCGGTATTCAATCATCTCATTGTCCACGTTGTTGTCACAGTGCGACAGAAACCTTAGGAGGTTCCTATGGTCTTCACGCACAGTGAAGCAATGAAACATTTGTTCAGTGTCAGCAGTTATGGCAACTGGCTCTCTTCTAAACCTCATAAGTACACCTACAAGGTTGTTGGTTAGGTTCGGACCAGTGAGAAGAACATCATTCAGGGATACCAATATCGTTCCATTGAACATATAGTGAGGAAGTACTGGCCCATTTTAAAATCTGATAGGACCTTAGGGAAAATCCTTACAAAAAAGCCCAATTTTATCTATAGGAAAGCACCTAACCATATGGTTCATAATGTAACTGACCCCCCTAAAACTATCAAGTTGTTTTCGAATATGAAGGGCTTCTACAGGTGCCAGAAATGTCTGGCTTGCCGGGTCAGTAAGAAACAACCTAAGAAGAGAACCTCCTTTAAATCAAGGAATGGAAATGAGTATGAGATTAGAGAACTGGTCACTTGCAATACTACCCATGTGACTTACGTCATCGAATGTCCATGCCGATTGCAATACGTGGGTAGGACCACCAGACCCCTTTGTGTACGCATTAGGGAACACATTAATAATATTAGAAAGGGGTTCCCCAAGCACAATCTTTCCAGACATTTTGATGAATTTCACAAAAGGGATCCATCTGGTTTGGTTTTTTATGGCATTGACACCATTAAGGACCACTGGAGGGGGGGTAATAAGAAAAATTTGATATCCCAGAACGAAACCAGATGGATATACAGTTTAGATTGTTTGGTACCCAGAGGGCTAAATGTGGAGATTCATTTAAACTGCTTTTTATCTAATTTTTAATACGGATCACCTCCCCAGTTCCCACACGTCTTCCATTCATCTTTCCCTCCTTTCTTTTATTATTTATACCAAATAAGCTGATATGCACACCTGCTTAAAAATACATATTTTCGTTACGGGATACATTTTTTATTTCATGATAGTATTGTTTTGAATTTATCTATTTATCTATATTTCACATATGCGGTGATGCATTTATTTCTATTTTTATCCAAATTGATCTATTTTAGGGGACTCACCACTCTACATACTGCCACCTCTTGTTGTTTTTAATATATACATTTTATAATATATATTTTTATTTTTTAAATATATATATATATATATATATATATATATATATACTAATTTTTGTCAATTTCATTTTTATATTTTACATATTTTTATATTTTATTATTATATTTTTTTGTTTGTTGATTAAATTGTATACATGGAGGCGCCAACTATGGCATTATTCTAATATTCCGCTAGATGGCGCTTGGTGCAAACCTCTTCATTCCATCATTAGAGATTTTTTTACATCCGCCCTGTGGGTGTGATTGTATGTAAAGGTTTTGATTGGATATTATGGCGCCTCTATGCACTCTATATAGACGTATGGTGTGCCAATATGGCCGCGCCTCAGATGACGTCCGTGTGATGAAACGCGTAAGGCGGGGCTACTAATAATAATAATATTAGTAGCCCCGCCTTACGCGGGGCTACTGATATAATTATTTTATATATTCAGATCACATATTTTCCAGCACTTTGCACTTTATAGCACATCAGTGTATTTGGGTACATTTTCACCTGGAGTACTTATTTATTTATTGATTCACATTTATTTTTATTTATTTAATTACTTATTGGTATTATTTTAATATTTATTTAATATTTAATATTTGTTGAATACTTTTTTGAACAGCGCCCCATAATAGGATCGTTCAGGGATACGCCTTGATGCTTGGCACTGGAGTCAAATACTACCCTGATTTGCTTAAGCATACGTGGATGATACACTCCGAAGGAAGGCAGGTACCAGCACTCATCGTGTCTTTGAAGCTGGTTCGGCGTGATCATTGTCAAAGATCCTTTTCATAAAGGTGATGAAATGAAAGGAGAAGCGTTCCCCCAAGGTGGGGTTTTTAGGCAGCAGGGTGAAGAGATTGAGTCAATGATATATGAAAAAATGTATGTTTTTATCTTTACAAAAATGGCATAACATGATAATTAAAAGAATGAGCATCAGTAGGAAGTTCTTTAAAACTTATTAAACCAAACATACATTTACAGACATAATTCCATAGCAACATTAAAGAAAAAATATCGACAATATGAAAAGTGAAACTGACACGTTTCGACTCATATACCAAGGATCTTCTTCAGAGGGTCAGTCTGCTAAGAGATATATAATATAGGTACACATGTCAAAATTATTTACGCACAATGAAAATAATATACAGTGCAGACATGTGATATAGTTACCCAATAATGTATGTCCGGCAAGGAAAAGGCCTCCTACATGGAGATCCCTTTAAAAACTATTTTTTCTCTCTCCCCGATGGGTCCCAAAGCACCTCCACTGCTACAACAACCAAAACGGGGCAGTAATCCAGCGATGTGACTTACGAGAAGTCACACTTAAAATAACCCCCCACCAAGACAGACAATCAGGCGGGGAGCGGGCCACACCTGTGGTAAAGATCCAGAAACAGACTGAGTAACACGCCCATAATATATATGAACAGTTAAAAAATTAATCAATTAAATTAGCCAACAGTCAGCACCACAAAAAAAAAAAAAACACAGGAGGATGCGATAACCAGGAGGCACAAATCTCCATGCATGCAATATATGCAGATAGAGACCTCTAGATATTCCAAAGGTACATATATAGAAATAGGTAAAATAGAAAAACAAATTGGATAAAGTGGTTGATTGGAGGGTCAGATTAATAGTAGACACCAGCTCTATCTATAATATTATGTGAAGATAATATTGGATTGTGTGTAATATAATAGGAAAATGATAAAAAGAAAAAAATTGTGGTTAAAAGGAAAAAACAAAGTGAAAGAGTGAGTGAAAACACAAACAATGAAATAAAAGTGATGAAAGACACATACAGTGTGCGCAAAAACGCACACCATGTGAAGTAAGTGACAAACACAAGTGTTAGAAACCAGCAACAACACACAATAAAAAAAGGGGGGACCAAGATAAAGAAAAGGCATAAAGGAAACAAAGTGAACCCAAAATGACCTTAAAAGATATTAAGACACCTATGAGACTGCACCATTCCGCCCTATATGAACAGACTGCAATTTGTGACCTAACCCGGGATTGGCCGCAAGCACTGTCAGCCTCTGTGGATCAAAGTCCAATAGGAGTCGACCAGTCTGAAATAAATAAATATAAGGACATCACTATAAATAATTATTTATAATTAAACAGAAGTACATAGTTGCGTAAGTGAAGAATGGGGTAAATGGCGCTCCCTATTTTAAGTGAACTGGATGTGTAAAAAAGGTGCAAAACGTCCACTGTGATGCACTATAAGTGATAACTCACTACAAATAAAAATTATAATACTAAAGCATACATATAAAATTCAGTGATACCACTCAATTGTAATAATAGACATATGCGCATTTGTGTGCCAATTTGTGCCAGATGTGTATCATATCAAGTCCAGTGTGGTGAACTTAACAATAATAATAAAAGTCCAAAAAGTGATCCAAAATAAATGAAAAAATAATCAACACTGAAAAAACGGTAATTTCAAAAAGAAACAATGTGTTTGCAAAAAAGGGTTTTTCAGAGGGAAAATAGTGTTTGCAAAAAAAAAAAAGGTTTGCTATAAACAGTTCAAACTGCTGGTGACTCTTGTGCTCAGATCAACCGGTGACTTCTGTCCTACGGGGGTGACAGGCATAAAGGAACATCAAAGGTGGTCTTCATAGATGGTCTCCTGTGGTCCCTCTTTCAATGGTCCAATTATAATCTTTATTTGTAATGAGTTATCACTTATAGTGCATCACAGTAGACGTTTTGCACGTTTTTACACATCCAGTTCACTTAAAATAGGGAGCGCCATTTACCCCATTCTTCACTTAAGTTACATTGATTAGCCCTCTAGGGGGCTTATTAGGGGAGGCTGCACACCTTCTTTTCTTTCCTAAGCGCAGAGCTTTTTTATTGTATTATAGAAGTACATACCGGTAGTTGGTTTTTTGGAAAACCACAAATATGTTAAACGGGAATGGTGCAAGATCATACTACTGAAGTATATACTTACTGTGCAAGAGCTGCGTATACCTCTGACCCACCAGACAAAAAAAAACTAAACGTCCAATGCCATTATCATCCATATATATACACTCACTAGGGGCATGTACCAACCATCATAGATCCACCACAGGTGCGTGCCCCCAAAAAACCCCAGCCCAACCGTCACGGGGGTATGGCTGCCATTTGGACAGTCTCGTGTGGCTTCCCTGGCGTTCATGAAGAGCCAACGGCCCCCAAATGACGTCATTCCCATCATAACTACGTGACGTTCCCGCGTCACGTCGCACATGCGGGGCACCGCGCATGCGCAGTGACCAGGGACGTCCGAGAATGTTCCGGAACACCGCCGGCAAGGAGGAAAAATTCCCAATACGGCAGCTGGTACCAGCCCGGGTGCCTGATGGGGAAGAAAGGGAGGAGCCCTTAGATGGTTACTGGTTTCTCCCCCCCTTGCCGGGAAGGCACATCAGAGGGAAGCCCCCGATCCGGAGGCAGCAACAGCAGAAATGCCGGGCTCCTGGGGAGAGAAGAAAAAGAAGAAAAAGAAAATTAATTTAATATTTGAAACATAAAAAGGAACAAATATACAGGCATAAATGGGTAATACATAACATGAGTGGGTATAATTACCCAAACTTACATGATTAGTAAATGCACGTAATGATCATTGAACCTCAGCAGAGATGCTGCTAGAACACCGCATATAGTACATATATATATATATGAGACATCAACAAACGCAAAAAGCATCAATCGCATACATTGATAGATCTGCAAGTAATAGGCTCAAAAAAAAAAAAGGGGAGGGGGGGGAAGGAGTAAACAAACACATTTATTATTACTATTCTGGGGAAATTATATTATTGCATTTTCCCAGAAGCAAAACCCTTTAAGAATGGGGCAAAAGAGATAGCCTCATTTAATTCTGGAAAAGAGGTGGCATGCAGTTTAAATATCCACCTCTGCTCATGTTGCAACAAGGTTTTGTTCCAATCACCGCCTCGGTCTGGTATGTGAATCGGACCGAGTGCGGTGAAGGATACTCTGGGCATCTTATAGTTATGCACTATCACCACATGTCGCCCAAGTGGTAGGTAGTGGTTGCCGATTTGCATACTGTAAATGTGTTTGGATATTCGATGGTAAAATTCTTGTTTCGTCTTACCGACGTAATATGCCCCGCATTCACATGACATGAGGTACACCACTCCCCGTGTCTGACAATTGGTAAAGTGTGCGGGCTTAAATATTTCCCCGTTTAGAAGACGGAAGATTTTTTCACGTCTTATATATTGACAAAAAGAGCAATGTCCACAAGGGAATGATCCAAAGATTGAACAATGTTTCAATCTTTTCTGTTCATCCTTGAACTCACTTTGGACCAATTTAGCTTTCAGCGAGGTGGCCCGCCTAAAAGTAATCGAGGGACTGGCTGAAATAAAACCACTGACTTTCGGGTCATCCATGAGTATGGAGCAATGTTTTTGGATGATATTCCTAATCGCATTATGCTGCTTGGAGAAACGTAGGATGATCCTGGTTGGATCCGTACCATGGCCATTCCCAGACCTCTTTTTGGATAACAAATTGCATCGAGATTGAGCGGCTGCTCTATTATAGGCCTTGCGTAAGCAAGAATGACTGTAGCCGCATGCTAGCAGTCTAGTTTGAAGATTATATGCTTCTTGGTTGAAAAGGGAATCATCCGAACAGTTCCTGCGTAACCGCAGGTATTGTCCGTACGGGATGGACTTTTTTAGTACTGTAGGATGAAAGCTATCCACATGGAGCACTGTGTTTCCTGCGGTGCTTTTCCGGAACAAAGTGGTGGAGATTTTGCCCTCAGGGGTGCGCCTCAATTGAACGTCCAAAAAGGTTATTTGGTCGTGGTCGTAGGTCATGGTAAATTTTAGGTTGTGTTTATTCTGGTTAATACGATTGAAAAACTTTAGTAACATTTCCTCAGAGCCCTCTCAGATAAGGAGGACATCATCAATATATCGTAGCCACATAAAAATGTGGCTCGTATACACCGCGAGGTCCTCGTCACCTAGAAGGGCTTTCTCCCACTCCCCCACGTACAGGTTGGCGTAGGCCGGGGCAAAACAGGTGCCCATGGCCACGCCCTGCACCTGGAGGTAGTGGGAGTTGTTGAAAACAAAAAAGTTATGATGCAAAATATACTCAAGCCCATCGATGATAAATTCATTCAACGCTTCATCATATTTATGGCTCTGCTGAAGGAGTGCCCGTACAGTCGTGATCCCTTTGTTGTGGGGGATCGAGCTGTACAGGGCCTCAACATCAATGGCCACCAAAAATGAATTTGCTGGGAGAGTTAACTCCTTGATCGATTGTAGCAGATGTATCGTGTCCTTCAAAAAAGAGGGCATGCTCAAGACAAACGGTTGTAGAAAAGAGTTGATGACTTTACTCAAATTCTCAGATATTCCTCCATTTCCGGAGACAATTGGTCGTCTGGGAGGTTTAGTCTGACATTTGTGAATTTTGGGTAGGCTATAAAGCGTAGCCACCCGTGGATACTTGATCCTAATAAACTCGTATTGGTCTTTAGTAATAACCCCTCTTTCAAAGGCCGACTGAATCATATCATAAAACTTAGTATAGGAGGTTTGTATAAATTTAATGGGGATGATTTTATACCAATCCCCATTATCTAGGATGTCTTGACACATGCGTAAGTAATCCTGATTATCCATCAGGACCACATTGCCTCCCTTATCCAAAGGTTTTATTCAGCATATATAAACGGTGCAAGTATGCCCATTTTTAGAAGTGGGTGGATGAAGGGAGGTATTCTAATGGAGGGCATACCCACCGATCAATCTCTTTTTTTCGTTCAGCCCACAGGCTGCATGAAAAAAAAGATTACAATATATGCCCAACAAGGACCAGCAACGTACTGGTATGTTGCTGGACTTTGAGTGGTTATACCAGAATAAAGCCTGCGGGTTTAGGTATCATCTTGGCATCATTCTTTTCAGCCAGCAGTCAGCTTTCATGTAAAAGCAATCCTAGCGGCTAATTAGCCTCTAGACTGCTTTTACAAGCAGTGGGAGGGAATGTCCGTCCCCCCCCACCGTCTTCCTTGGTTTTCTCTGGCTCTTCTGTCCCAACAGGGAACCTGAGAATGCAGCCCGTAGTTCCGCCAGCTGACCATTGAGCTGATCAGAAACCAAAACAGCTCCAATCATCTCTATGGCCTAAGAAACCGGAAGCTACAAGCATTTCATGACTTAGATTTCGCCGGATGTAAACAGCGCCATTGGGAAATTGGGAAAGCATTTTATCACACTGATCTTGGTGTAGTCAGATGCTTTGAGGGCAGAGGAGAGATCTAGGGTCAATTTTTTCAAAAAAGAGTACCTGTCACTACCTATTGCTATCATAGGGGATATTTAGATTCCCTGAGATAACAATAAAAATGATTAAATAAAAAAAGGAATAGTTTAAAAATAAGATAAAAAAGCAAAAAAAAAAAGAAAAAAAGCACCCCTGTCCTCCCCTGCTCTTGCGCAAAGGCGTACGCAAGCGTCGGTCTGGCATCAAATGTAAACAGCAACTGCACCATGCATGTGAGGTATCACCGCGAAGGTCAGATCGAGGGCAGTAATTTTAGCAGTAGACCTCCTCTGTAAATCTAAAGTGGTAACCTGTAAAGGCTTTTAAAAATGTATGTAGTTTGTCACCGCTGCACGTTTCTGCACAGTTTTAAAGCATGTCGTGTTTGGTATCCATGTACTCGGCCTAAGTTCATAATTTTTATTTCATCAAACATTTGGGCAATATAGTCTGTTTTAGTGCATTAAAATTAAAAAAGTGTGTTTCTTCCCAAAAAAATGCATTTGAAAAATCGGTTCACAAATACTGTGTGAAAAAAAAAATGAAACACCCACCATTTTAATCTGTAGGGCCTTTGCTTTAAAAAAATATATAATGTTTGGGGGTTCAAAGTAATTTTCTTGCAAAAAAAAAATGTTTTCATGTAAACAAAAAGTGTCAGAAAGGGCTTTGTCTTCAAGTGGTTAGAAGAGTGGGTGATGTGTGACATAAGCTTCTAAATGTTGTGCATAAAATGCCAGGATAGTTCAACCCCCCCCCCCCCCCCAAATGACCCCATTTTGGAAAGTAGACACCCCAAGCTATTTGCTGAGAGGCATGTCGAGTCCATGGAATATTTTATATTTTGACACAAGTTGCGGGAAAAAGACAATTTTTTTTTTTGCACAAAGTTGTCACTAAATGATATATTGCTCAAACATGCCATGGGCATATGTAAAATTACACCCCAAAATACATTCTGTTGCTTCTCCTGAGTACGAGGATACCACATGTGTGAGACTTTTTGGGAGCCTAGCCGCGTACGGGACCCCAAAAACCAAGCACAGCCTTCAGGCTTTCTAAAGGTGTAAATTTTTGATTTCACTCCTCACTGCCTATCACAGTTTCGGAGGCCATGGAATGTCCAGATGGCAAAACCATCTGGACATTCCAGTTCATCTAGTTCAACCATAAAAAATAAAAATAAATAAATAAATAAAATTAAAAATATCATACAATCCCATATACCCAATCCTATACCCACAGTTATAATGGGGGCTAGTGCTCAATATTATTTTTTGGGGGGTGGGGAGCGGCAAACAACACTAGCCTCCACACTTGATTGTTCAGGAAGGCGGCGATCCATCCCCACTACCCCCCCCACCCGTCGAACGATCGGGAAGGTGGCGATCCATGGACTTACCTTATGTTGTGGTAAAGGTGCGGGGAGGAGTGCGATGACGAGGTGGTGGTGCACTGCTGAATCCAGGGTTGGGCTCCTGGAAGAGCATGTTGCTGCTCCTCCACCTGCTGCTCTTTACTGCACATGGCTCCCAGCATGCGGAGAGAAAAGCTGGGGCCATTGCTTCTCCTCCCGGCCGAACAGCAAGAGGGTCCTGAGACCCGATTGGCTGGGAGTCCTAAGACTCCCAGCTAATTAGGCCTCAGGACATGCTTTCTGATTGGCCGGGAGGAGAAACAGGAAGACATTAGTGAATATTAATTCGCTAATGTCACACAAGTGGGTGGGCTCAGGGTGCAGTGCTCTGCACCCTGAGCGTACCCTTTTTGAAGCTAATTAGAGCCTCAGGCTCTAATCATGTGCTTAAGAAAAAAACAACCTCCCATTGAAATCCATGTGTCCAGTGCCCAGCATGGAGATTAGGGGTCCGGCGCATAGATTGGGGGCGGAGCCCCTAATGAGCGGGCTGCCACTGGTTTGCAACCTTAAACTGTAGGCTCTTCGAGGGCAGTGACTGATGTGAATATATAATATATATGTGAAGCGATGCATAAATTGACAGCGCTCAGACATCCCAAGTCTCCCGCAAGGTGTGGGAGTCTCCTGCATTTTGGCTGCGGCTCCCACACACCCACGAGTGTCGGGCAATCTCCTGGCAGCAAGGCCGATCCTGGGCGGCAGTAGGGTATCATCCCTACCCTGCACACATGGAATGTTCCCCAGCTTCACAGCCGGGGATGATCGGTGTGGCAGGGGACAGCTGTGACAGCTGTAAGCATCTCCCTGTATAGCTGTTCAGTTGATAGCCTTGTCGTCTCCTCTCCCACGGCTATACAGGGAGATCGATGCTCACAGCTGTCCCTCCCGATTATGCCCCCCTCTGTGTCCTCCTCTGCCCCCTTGTCCTCCTCCTCTGGCTCCATGTCCTTCGCCCCCCCTTGTGCCCCACAGCCAGATCCCTCCTCTCCTCTCCCGCCGGCTGCTCTGGAGGATGTCAGGATGGGGAGCAGAGGAAGGGATCGGCAGCATCTCTATATGGCGGTTGTGAGTACCGTTCAGAGTATATTTTCACATATCACATCCTTTCCTTGGGTGTACCTTCCCCCTTAAGACAGTAACTTAGACACTTTTCATTGTCTTTTTTTCAGATCAAAGACATTACCGCTCCTGATGAGTGGACTAACACACTCCACGAGACGCGTAGAGCTGTAGTACATGCAATGCCTTAACCGTTTAATTGTTTTCATGTATTTTTTATTTGTATGGACATTTGCAATGTTATCAGCAACTTCAAACAATAGGAAGTTTCTCAGTTAATGTAGCAGGGGGGCCTACAGACTGTCATGTTTATTTCATGTTCCTATATGTATATATATGAATTTTGCTAGTTTATAATGTATCTCACTGTATGAATTTTTAATCATGATTTACATTAAATATTCCGCTTTCTACACTCACCAATGCTGACTGCATGTCTCATTTAAAGTCCCGCCATTTTCTCCTTTTTTTCTCTGTCTTAAAGGGGAGATATCAGGGGTCTGTTTAGACCCCTGATATCTCACCAAAGCCCCCAAAGGAACGTCCAGGGATTAAATTCAGCAGTTAAACGTTCCCTGGTTTTTAATTATCTAAAAAAGTACACCCCCCCAAATTGGTATATTACAGGAGACTCACCTTGTGGGTTCTCAGGTCCTTGGACTCAGGAGAACCTGGGTGAGTTCACATTATCACTCTACACATCCTAGTTATTCCCGGAGAGTGAGCATATTAGTTCACAGATCTCTCCCCTTTCAGCTCCAAAATATTAAGTCTGACCCAGGCGGAAGATATATTATTATGCACGTTATAATTGCTAATACAGAATATGTGATCGTGGAACTATATCTCCCACCTCCTGCGGATACTTCCCTCTTGTATGATATTATGCGATTGGTCATACAATATGGAACGCCAAATGTCATGCTGCTGGGGGACTTTAATTTGGCTCCGTGTCCGTCTCTAGACAGGCTCCATCAGTCATCCCGAGGGCACCTGATCTCATGCAATGGGCTGATAGCTTTGAGCTAATTGATGCCTGGCGTCATTATAACCCCTCTGAAAGAATGTACACTTGTCATTCAACCACTTTTCGTACCCTCTCCTGCATTGACCTGGGGTTTGTTACACGGGCGTTACTGCAGCGGGTATTGACGGTGCAAATCCTCCCTAGAGGCATCTCCGATCATACCCCTCTTATGATTACTGTGCTATTGGGGCCCACTGCTGGGCGGAAACTGCGGAGACTGTCAGAGCACTGGATAGCAGACCCTAAGGTTCAGGAGGATATGCAGGAGGCGTTGTGTCATTATTGGCTTGAATATGCTGACTTCACAGAGCCATTGGTGGTTTGGGACACCTTTAAGTGTTGGCTGAGGGGGAATATATTTCCCGCATTACTAACAGCCGGAAGCCATCTGTGCGGTCGCTGGGGGAGTTGGAGGGTGAGCTCGGTGACAAGGAGGCTAGATATGTTGCTGCTCCTACCCCCAACTCAACTATGGGGCCTGGCAATATGCGCTTAGGGTGGTTGAGCTTCATAGGATAGAGATAACCAAGAAATCAATGCTCAGTACGGCCCAACAAGTTTTTCGAGTATGGAGATAAAAATGGCAAATTGTTGTCGTGGTTGTCTGGAGGACAATTTGCTAGTACTCATATTGGAAGTGTCCGGGATGAGGGAGGAGTCCCCCTTAAGAGCCCCGATGAAATCCTTGCTAGATTTATGGGCTAATATAGCTCCCTCTATTCCACTAGGGTGGATTATGAAATATCGGATTTTCCTACCCTGTCCCGGCATTCTGGTGAGAACCTAGAATGAGATATTACCCTGAAGGAGGTCCAGATCGCTATGGCCCAAATGCAACCTGGTAAAACCCCCAGAGCAGATGGCATTCCGGTTGAATTCTATTCCATGTACCAAGAACTTCTTGCTCCTAGACTTACCATGCTGTTCGCTCAGTTCACCAAGATAGGGTCATTACCAGAATCTATGTCCGATGCAGTAATTGTGTTGATGCCCAAACCGGGTAAGAACCCTGAGGACTGTGCGTCATATCGACCGATTTCCTTAATTAATGTTGACGCAAAGCTGCTGGCCAAGATATTGGCCAACCGCCTGGCACAAGTTCTGGATGTGGATCAGACGTGGGTTCATGCCCGGTAAAGGCACCGATATTAATTTGAGAAGGCTTCATCTCAACCTGTTAAAAAGAGAAAGAAGCAGCGCCAACCTAAGTGCAGTATTTAAAATATACACATTTATTACAGGTAGAAATACACTCACTCAGAGTAGGATATAAACAGGCACATCAGGTAGGGTTAGTCCGGGTGGTAGGCAGCAGGGCTCCACAGGGGATGAGCCTAAGTGCTGGGGTGTTCTCCTCTAGTCCTGTCTGTCGGCGCCGGTGGTAACCAGTGTCTCAGGCTGGGGCAGGAGAGTTACAGCATGGATCCTCTGTTTGTATTTCCTGGGTCCCGGTGACGCTATGGGCGTGCACGCGTTCGGAGCATGCGTGCTCCTTCATCAGGCATCTAGGACTAGAGGGCTAGAGGAGGAGAAGACCCCAGCACTTAGGATATTTTAAATACTGCACTTAGGTTGGCGCTGCTTCTTTCTCTTTTTATCTCCCTCAAAAAGGTGTTTTCTGGCCTTCAAGCATGCTGCCTCCTGTGTTTTGCCAGTATCCCTCCACCCGCGGTCACAATACCTAGACTTTATATAACCCCCCCCCCCCCCGATTCTCCCCTCCCCCACACCCCCACCATTTTTATGCTTGGACTACTGGTCATCCACCCACGCTATTCCTGGACATTTTTATCATCTGATTATTGAAAAATTTATAATAATAATAATTATTATTATTCTTAGATTGTATTTTACTGCATATCTAATTGTTAGATATTAATGTCTTAATGCCCCTGTATACAAGCTGCTATTTACCTTCTAGCCATTGCCCACTCCTATCCAAAGCTGTTATCCCTTAGCGCAACAAAATATTGTATTTTCATCTTAACCTGTCCATTCCCCACGATAATGCTGGAACCAGAGTCATTGCCTCTCTGGATGCCGAAAAGGCATTTGACTCGGTTGAGTGGGGCTACCTTTGGGAGGTACTGGGTAGATATGGTTTTGGCCCTCAATTTTTGCGCTGGCTGCAGTTACTCTATCAAAAGCCCTCAGCTTGTATACGGACCAATGGTGGGATTTCCGAGCGGTTTCCGCTGCAACGAGGCACGTACCAGGGATGCTCCATTTCTCCCTCCCTTTTTGCCCTGGCACTGGAACCCCTGGCCATCCTACTTAGGGCGTCCCGGGGGGTGGAGGGACTGCGGATCGGCCCTTTGGAGGAGAAGGTGTCATTATACACCGACGATGCCCTGTTGTATTTGCATGATGTGGACTCCTCCCTACGGGCTGCTCTGGAGCTCTTTGACGAGTTTGGCCGCTTCTCTGGGGTCTGAATAAATTGGACGAAGTCTGTACTTTTTCCCCTAGATCCCATGTCACGGGCCACTGCGGCCACCACCCAACTACAGTGGGTTACTGGTTTTAAATACCTGGGAATTCAGGTATCAAGTCAAGTCAAGACCTCTCTGATTTTTATGAGCTCAATTTTCCCCCCAGTGTTACTGCAGCTGAGAGCTAGATGTGCCTCCTGGGGGACTCTCCCACTTAATTTGTTAGGGCGTATTAACCTATTTAAAATTGTGTTTCTCCCCAAGTTTAATTATCTATTTAGGAATTCTCCAGTGTGGATTCCGAGCAAATTCTTTAAAGAGTTTGACAGCTGTATTGGGACCTTTATTTGGGGGGGAATCCACCCCCTGATTGGCACGATTCACCCTATGTCTTCCTGTGAGGTGCGGGGGATTGGCGTTGCCCAATTTTCTGGTATACTACTGGGCGGCCGTTTTGGTTTTGATCCGCTGGTGGTTCGTCCGCTCCAGGGCCAATGCTGCGGTGTGTCTTGAGGCGGCTCTTTTGGGTTCCCTCGGTGACCTTGGAAACCTAGTGTATAGGGGCTCTGGGGCATACGCCAATCTCCCGCTTCTGAATAGGACGACGCTCAGAGTGTGGGTGGTTGCTAGGAAGAGGTTTCATAAACCAAACCTGTGGTCACCTCAACCTCTATGGGGTAATCCCAACCTTCCACACTTCCGCAAAATCCCGGACCCACAAGTCTGGGCAAAGTATTGGGTGAGATCTCTTCGAGATATCATGCCAACGGGGACGTTAATGACTTACAAAGACCTCTGAACCAAATTTAAGCTGCCCAGATGGATGTATTTTCGATATCACCAGTTGCGCCATGCAGCAAGAGCACAGTTTCCGGGACCTATCGTCCTTTCCATGGACCCCATAGAGGAGCTTTTGGCTCAAGAATCGCTTTCCAAGCCTCTTTCCTCCCTCTATATGTCACTGCTCAGTTTGGACTCTCCCAGGCTGGAGAGTCTATGGGAGGCGTGGAGGACTGATATCCCCACACTAGAGAGGGAGGATTGGAATGACTGTTTTGAGGACGGCTTTGGGTTGGTTATCTCTTCTAGGAATAAGGTCATACAGGCCAAATTTCTTCATAGGGTGTACTACACCCCGCAGCGGCTGCACAGACGGTACCCCCTGAGGGACCCCCTCTGTAATAGGTGTCGACAAGATGTAGGGACATATTACCATATGTTCTGAAGTTGTCCTGGAGTGGCTCGATTCTGGGCTGCGGTGTTTGAAGCTATTAATGAGCCCCTCGAAATATCATTAGTTCAGTCTCCAGAGCTTGCACTGCTTGGAATACAGGAAGACGATCAAAGGCCACGCTATACTAAACTCCTGATTGCTTTCTTACTTTACTGTGCAAAAAAAACTATTCTTATTAAATGGAACTCTGCATCCCCCCCACGATGACTCTTTGGGAGGATACTATTAACAATGCTCTTCCGCTGTATAAAATGACCTATCTGAATAGAAAGTGCCCCAAAAAGTTTGATGGTATTTGGTTACCTTGGACGGCTTGAAGGCTTTGAGTGTTGTACTTAAACAACACGGATAGACCTTTCCCTTCCTTCGCCTGGGCTTTCCTTCGCCCTACCCCCCCTTCTCCCCCCTCCCTCCTGTCTACTTGCCTTCCAGTGCCCGGGGTATTTTGTTGGAAGGCCATTCTGACTTGATTAAACTGATGACTGTTTTTTCTGTTCTGAAACCCAATTTCAATTGCGATTATACTCAACGCCTAGGTCCTTGTAACTTCTCCATCATTTTATGTACTGTAACGACTACCATCTACCTTTCTGTATTGTAACATGCTTATTCTTTTATCAATACATTGAGATTTTAACTGTGAAAAAAAAAAAATTAAATTGTAAAAAAATATATAAAAAATGTAACTGTAAAAAAATATATAAAATAAAAAATGACTGACACCACTCCACCCTGCGCTACCAACACTGTCCACTGCCCCAACCCCCTCCCCCCCAAAAAGCATTCCGAAAAAATGCTTTACTGACACCGTCCACTATCCCCCCACCCCCAATCATCCCCAAAAATAAAATTGTAAAAAATAATTAAAAAAATAAAATTGTAAAAAAAATTATAAAAATAAAATAAATTCTGACACTGTCCATAGCTCTACTAACACCATCCACTGGCCCCTAAAAAGCATTTTGAAAAAAAAAATACAAAAAAATTTACCGTATTTATCAGCGTATAACACGCACTTTTCCCCCCTGAAAATAGGGGGCAAATCACGGGTGCATGTTATACGCCGATACTGTACCTCAGAGGGGAACAAGCGCTGCCGGAATTCACCGAACCGTCATCTCCTGTTTACTCGGCTCTCTTCGCACACACAGTCCCGCCTCTGCCACCGGCATTGGACCAGTGTTCTGTCTATCACAGGAGTTGGTCCAATGCCAGTGGCAGAGGCAGGATTGTGTATGTGACTGACAACTGAGAGCCGAGTAAACAGGAGATGACGGCTCGGATTTCCTGCACTGCATTGATGAGAGATAAGGAGGCTGCAGATAGGCATTAATCAGGTTGCATTGATGGGAGATGGGCTGCAGATGGGCGCAGATCAGGCCGCAGATGGCCACAGATCAGGCTACATTGGGGCTGCAGATGGGCGCTAATCAGGCTGCATTGAGGCTGCAGATGGGCACTAATCAGGCTGCATTGAGGCTGCAGATGGACACTAATCAGGCTGCAGTTGGGCACTAATCAGGCTGCATTGAGGCTGCAGATGGGCACTAATCAGGCTGCATTGATGGGCATTGACAATTATTAAGCTTCAAAGTGGTTTATTTAAAAAAAAAATAATTTCCTGAAACTTCCCTCTTAAATTGAAGGTGCGTGTTATACGCCAATAAATATGGTCATTGTAAAAAAATAATAAGAAGGATAAAGGACTACTTACACTTTCCACTGCCCTACTCTAACCATCCTGCACATACTAAATATATGATAAATTCTGCGCTTAGGATAAATGTGGGTTGCAGCCCCCCCTATTAGGTTCCCAAAGGAACTTACAAGAATAGATATAAAAAATGGGGTGATTGGCGCTACCTTGTGACTCAGTCAATGAATAACTAAAGAGATATAGATACTGTAAGATACTAAACTAAAACTTTCTTGTAAACCGAAGTATAAGTGTGCATACCCCCACTGGTGAATGTGATAAGCAAAAGTGGGCGTGTGACAAGTGTATCAAATCATAACTAGAGTATACAAAAAGTAAGAAAAAAAAAAATAAATAAAAATGAAAAAGTGAGTATGTCTTTGAGTGTATCTAAATAAAGTTGAGGATAACAGCTCAGATTGTGACTACTGAGGCACATGTACTCCCTTAATTATCCAACCATGTGACCCAACCATTAACCATATAGTATCCCAATTCGTTGTACCACAAAACAATGTGATAAATAGATAATAAACATACCACTGTAAATAAAGTACAAATATAGTCCACACCTATAACATAGAAATAATGTGTGATCAATATAAAAATCCAAGTTCCTCTTAAAAAGTAAAAAGAAAAAGAAAAAAGAAAAAAAGACAAAAATATGATCCAAGAGTGTCCGATATTGCATATATCAGGTGACTTCAGTGCACAGCATGTAGTGTGACTTAGGTGCTCCCCCCACTGGGTCCCCACTCGCCAGACGTAGTTCCCCCTGCAGGGGTATTAGGCAATGAGTGGGTGACTGTGGGTGAACCTCCTCCTTGGTAAACTGTGCTATGCCATCTGTTCCTCCATCGGGTTTATCCACCTGTTCATTCAAACTCCGGGGTATACTCCAAACAGGACCTCCCAGGTCGTTCCACAGTAACAAGTGGTGGGGTCCTCACAGGAAAAAACAAGGGGCTCCCATAGTGCAGAATTTAAAATTGTAATTTATTAAAAGTATATATAAAATCAATAGCTTCCCATCGCTGGTAAGCAAGAGCAAAAGAATCGAAATGAAATTAAGCAAGAAGAGCTGGTCCGCGGCGTACGTACCATCTGCGTTCCAGGCTCTGTGCTTCCGGGTGTGACGTAAGAGCGGGGCTCTGCCTTACGCATTCCGTCAGTGGACATTCTCAAAGGCGGTGCCATCACTCCATGCTTCACATCTCATATAGGCGAGCGGACATATCGATACCTCCCCCTCATGCAAACCAGCAAATGAGCGGTCAGGATCGGTGGGGGAAAAGATGGCCATAGCATCACATCAGAGGCAACAGGCCTCCACACCACATTACCCCATGTCCGTTCATCTAAGAGAAATAACAGACAAAAATACATAAGAGGCATAACAGACATAATACCCATAAATATATATATATATATATATATATATATATATATATATATATATATATATATATAAAACCACAGGTAACAAAGAACATAATGTAATAACAGACCATATAGGTGAATCCACTGAAGGGTAAATATATATTACATAAAATTAAAAATAAAAAGGGGGGCCAGGTGGCCGACTTTGGTACTGCATCCAAACCCATTGCAATAGTAAAGGCTAGAGCAATAACATTACCATGATAAAGGCTAGAGCAGTACCATGTAAACCATATGTGCAGCCATAAGTGATAGTATAATTAAAAGTACCTAAAAAAAATATATGTATCAAATGAAGAATAAGAGGGGGACCAAGTGGCTGACTTGGCCCATTGCAATAGTAAAGGCTAGAGCAATAACAGATATTACCATGTAAACCATACGTGCAACCATAAGTGATAATATAGTTAAAAGTGACTAAAGAAATATATATAGAAACACTATATATAAAAATGTGCAAAATGTGCGGATCGGCTAAAGATATGGGAGCAGTCCCATCAATAAAGTTAAAAATATTAGTTCTGAAAAGTTGTGACCAAGGTTGGCTGAATTCAATTCTAATATAACCATCAGTGATTGCCAGTCAGTGGGGTTCACCCCTTATGGTAAGTTATATAGAACAATAGAGAACAAGGGGCTATAGTAATTAAGTAAAGGTGCCAACCATAGGTAGCACCTTTAAATGAAATGTAAGAACAAATGAAAATGTGAAAAGACACACAATAAGATACATTGAAAGACCCAAATACAACTAAATATAAACCTCATCATCTCTCTCCACACATATGTATCCCCAACGGGGGCAATGTGTCCTGGATAACCCCAATTGGTACCCTGCTAGACCATTCATAACATTGCCAAGTAGCCAGACACAAAAATGCAGCTTAAATATAAATGGCAATCTCAGGTGTATCTATTAATTTATCTAAGTGTCCCCAGAGATCCTAATACCCAAAAGAGGTTGTAAATGGCAGACAGAAGGGGGTGACCCATAATGTAATACAGGGGGAATTGTATTCTGTAAAGTCGTTGGGCCCTAATGCCTATATACGGGTTAACATAACCCAAGCTAACCCGGGGCTCTTTCTTCCCTCATATTTCGATTCTCTGGACTCATCCTCTGTCTCCATTCTGTCCTCTCCACCCAGAATTCCTGTATGGGATACTGGGTCTCCATCTCCCAGGTGGTCAGTCCCGATGGACGGCCCTGGGAAAAACCCTATCCTCCCTAGAATCTCTCCTATAGGGGGAGTAAGGGCCCCGTTGTTCATATCTCCTTAATGGTGAGAACCTGTTGTGTGTGGGTACATTGTATCTGTTGCTAATCGGAGTTCTGTAATCCAGGGTTCCCTGATAGTCACCTCTTCTGGTATCCCTCCTTCCTGGAGGCCAGTTAGAAGGTGCAGGTCCATCCTGGCTATAAGATGGATTGTTGGTTGGTTCGGTTCTCTGGGGTGTGAACCCTAACATACCTAGAGGGCGGGCTGGTGCAGGTTCTTCAGGGCTATCATCCATAGAGGTGTCTTCTAATTCATCTTGGTGATCTTCCAGTGATACTTGCCATTTGTATACTTCAGAGTTTTTATAATCTAGAACATCTCTTTTGAATTTTTTTCGTTTTTTTTGGCCTGAATATCACTGTCATATTTTTTTAATAAATTCTTAAATGGGCAAAGGGTAGGAGTAGATTTTTTATTTCCATTAAGTTGGTTTCAAACCCCCCTTAATTTGAACTGTCTCCTTTTTATGATATTTTGGAGTAGTTCCCCCTCACACGTGTTGAAGAGGGTATACCATTCTCCCATGAGGTCAGCATCACCTGTGCACTGAAGTCACCTGATATATGCAATATTGGACACAATGGGATCATATTTTTGTCTTTTTACTTTTTAAGAGAGACATGGATTTTTATATTGATCCCACATTATTTCTATGTTATAGGTGTAGACTATATTTATACTTTATTTACAGTGGCGTGTTTATTATCTACTTATCACATTATTTTGTGGTACAACGAAATGGGATACTATATGGTTAATGGTTGGGTCACATGGTTGGATAATTAAGGGAATATATGTGCCTCAGTAGTCACAATCTGAGCTGTTATCCTCAACTTTATTTAGATACACTCAAAGACATACTCACTTTTTCATTTTTTATTTTTATATACTCTAGTTATGATTTGATACACTTGTCACACGCCCACTTTTGCTTATCACATTCACCAGTGGGGGTATGCACACTTATACTTCGGTATACAAGAAAGTTTTAGTCTAGTACCTTACAGTATCTATAAATATTTAGTTATTCATTTACTGGGTCACAGGGTAGCGCCAATCATCCCATTTATACTCATTTACATATACTCCTCACTTCTCTTCTGCACATACTACCCACCTACATACACTCCTCTTCTGCACATATTACCCACCTACATATACTCCTCACTCATCTCCTGCACATACTACCCACCTACATATCCTCTGCACTCCACTCCTGCACATGCTACCCACCTACATACACTCCGCACTCCTCTTCTGCACATACTACCCACCTCCATACACTCCTCACTCCTCTCCTGCACATACTACCCACCTCTATACACTCCTCTCCTGCACATACTACCCACCTTCATACACTCCTCACTCCTCTTCTGCACATACTACCCACCTCCATACACTCCTCCTCTGCACATACTACCCACCTCCATACACTCCTCACTCCTCTTCTGCACATACTACCCACCTCCATACACTCCTCTTCTGCACATACTACCCACCTCCATACACTCCTCACTCCTCTTCTGCACATACTACCCACCTCCATACACTCCTCTTCTGCACATACTACCCACCTCCATACACTCCTCACTCCTCTTCTGCACATACTACCCACCTCCATACACTCCTCTTCTGCACATACTACCCACCTCCATTCACTCCTCCCCTGCACATACTACCCACCTCCATACACTGCTCACCTGCACATACTAACCACCTACATACCCTCCCCACTCCTCTTATGCACATACTACCCACTTACATACACACCACACTCCTCTCCTGCAAACACTACCCACCTACATACACTGCTCACTCCTCTTCTGCACATACCACCCACCTACATACACTCCTCTTCTGCATATACTACCCACCTACATACACTGCTCGCTCATCTCCTGCACATACTACCCACCTACATACACTGCTCACTCCTCTTTTGCACATACTACCCACCTACATACACTCCTCTTCTGCACATACTACCCACACCCACATATACTCCTCACTCATCTCCTGCACATACTACTCACCTACATACCCTCCGCACTCCTCTCCTGCACATACTACCCACCTACATACACTTCTCACTCCTCTTCTGCACATACTACCCACCTACATACACTCCACACTCCTCTTCTGCACATACTACACACCTCCATACACGCCTCACTCCTCTCCTGCACATTCTACCCACCTCTATACACTCCTCTCCTGCACATACTACCCGCCTCCAAACACTCCTCACTCCTCTTCTGCACATACTACCCACCTCCGTATACTTCTCCTCTGCACATATTACCCACCTCCATACACTCCTCACTCCTCTTCTGCACAAACTACCCACCTCCATACACTCCTCTCCTGCACATACTACCCATCGCTGTACACTCCGTATTCCTCACCTGCACATTATACTCACTTACATACTCTCCTCACTTATCTTCTGCACATACTACCCACCTACATACACTCCTCTCCTGCACACATTACCCACCTTCATACACTCCTCTCCTACACATACTACCCACCTCCATACACTCCTCTTCTGCACATACTACCAGCCTCCATGCACTCCTTTCCTGCACATACTACCCACCTACATACACTCCTCACCCACCTCCTGCACATACTACCCACCTCCATACACTCCTCTTCTGCACATACTACCAGCCTCCATGCACTCCTTTCCTGCACATGCTCCCCACTTACATACACTCCTCTCCTGCACATATTACCCACCTACATACACTCATCTTCTGCACATACTACCCACCTACATACACTCCTCTTCTGCACATACTACCCACCTCCATACACTCCTCACCTGCACATACTACCCCCTACATACCCTCTGCACTCCTCTCCTGCACATACTACCCACCTCCATACACTCCTCTCCTGCACATACTACCCACCTACATACCGTCTGCACTCCCCTCCTGCAGATACTACCCACCTCCATACACTCCTCACGCCTCTCCTGCACATACTACCAACCTACATACACTTCTCACTCCTCTCCTGCACATACTACCCACCTCCATACACTCCTCTTCTGCACATACTACCCACCTCCATACACTCCACTCCTGCACATAATACCCCCCTACATACACGCCTTACTCCTCTGCTGCACATACTACCCACTTACATACCCTCCGCACTCCTCTTCTGCACATACTATCCACCTCCATACACTCCTCTTCTGCACATACTACCCAACTACATACCCTCCGCACTCCTCTTCTGCACATAGTACCCACGTACATACACTCCACACTCCTCTCCTGCACATACTTCCAACCTACATACACTTCTCACTCCTCTCCTGCACATACTACCCACGTCCATACACTCCTCTTCTGCACATACAACCCACCTCCATACACTCCTCTCCTGCACATAATACCCGCCTACATACACTCCTTACTCCTTCTCCTGCACATACTACCCACCTACATACCCTCCGCACTCCTCTTCTGCACATACTATCCACCTCCATACACTCTTCTGCACATACTACCCACCTACATACCCCCCGCACTCCTCTTCTGCACATAGTACCCACCTCCATACACTCCTCACTCATCTTCTGCACATACAACCCACCTCCATACACTCCTCTCCTGCACATAATACCCGCCTACATACACTCCTTACTCCTCTCCTGCACATACTACCCACTTACATACCCTCCGCACTCCTCTTCTGCACATACTATCCACCTACATACCCCCCGCACTCCTCTTCTGCACATAGTACCCACCTACATACACTCCACACTCCTCTCCTGCACATACTACTCACCTACATACACTCCACACTCCTCTCCTGCACATACTACCCACCTACATACACTCCTCACTCCTCTCCTGCACATACTACCCACTCCCATACACGCCTCACTCCTCTCCTGCACATACTACCCACCTACATACCCTCCACACTCCTCTTCTGCACATACTACCTACCTACATATCCTCCGCACTCCTCTTCTGCACATACTACCCACTTACATATACTCCACACTCCTCTCCTGCAAATACTACCCACCTACTTACACTACACACTCCTCTCCTGCACATACTAGCCACCTACATACACTCCTCTTCTGCACATACTACCCACCTACATACACGCCTTACTCCTCTCCTACACATACCACCCACCTCCATACACTCCTCTTCTGCACATACTACCCACCTACATACACGCCTTACTCCTCTCCTGCACATACTACTCAATTACATACCCTCCACACTCCTCTCCTGCACATACTACCCACTTACATACCCTCCGCACTCCTCTCCTGTAAATACTACACACCTACATACACTCTGCACTCCTCTCCTGCACATATTACCCACCACCATACACTCCTCTTCTGCACATACTACCCACCTACATACACTCTTTACTCCTCTCCTGCACATACTACCTACCTACATGCACTCCTCTTCTGCACATACTACCCACCTACATACACTTCTCACCTGCACATACTACTCCTACTACATACCCTCTGCACTCCTCTCCTGCACATACTACCCATCTCCATACACTTCTCACTCCTCTCCTGCACATACTACCTACCTACATACCCTCTGCACTCCACCACTTGCACATACTATCCACCTCCATACACCCCTCACTCCTCTCCTGCACATACTACCCACCTACATACACTCCTCACTCCTCTCCTGCACATACTACCAACCTACATACACTTCTCACTCCTCTCCTGCACATACTACCCACCACCATACACTCCTCACTCCTCTTGTGCACATGCTACCCACCTCAATACACTCCTCTCCTGCACATAATACCCATCTACATACACTCCTTACTCCTCTCCTGAACATACTACCCACCTACATACCCTCCGTACTCCTCTTCTGCACATACTATCCACCTCTATACACTCATCTTCTGCACATACTACCCACCTACATACCCTCCGCACTCCTCTACACATAGTACCCACCTACATACACTCCACACTCCTCTCCTGCACATACTTCCAACCTACATACACTTCTCACTCCTCTCCTGCACATACTACCCACCTCCATACACTCCTCTTCTGCACATACAACCCACCTCAATACACTCCTCTCCTGCACATAATACCCGCCTACATACACTCCTTACTCCTCTCCTGCACATACTGCCCACTTACATACCCTCCGCACTCCTCTTCTGCACATACTATCCACCTCCATACACTCCTCTCCTGCACATAATACCCGCCTACATACACTCCTTACTCCTCTCCTGCACATACTGCCCACTTACATACCCTCCGCACTCCTCTTCTGCACATACTATCCACCTCCATACACTCTTCTGCACATGCTACCCACCTACATACCCCCCGCACTCCTCTTCTGCACATAGTACCCATCTACATACACTCCACACTCCTCTCCTGCACATACTACCCACCTACATACACTCCTCTCCTGCACATACTACCCACCTACATACACGCCACACTCCTCTCCTGCACATACTACCCACCTACATACACTCCTCTCCTGCACATACTACCCACCTACATACACTTCTCACTCCTCTCCTGCACATACTACCCACCCCCATACACTCCTCACTCCTCTCCTGCACATACTACCCACCTACATACCCTCCACACTCCTCTTCTGCACATACTACCCACCTCCATACACTCCTCTTCTGCACATACTATCCACCTCCATACACTCCTCACTCCTCTTCTGCACATACTACCTACGTACATACCCTCCGCACATACTACCCACTTACATATACTCCACACTCCTCTCCTGCAAATACTACCCACCTACTTACACTCCACACTCCTCTCCTGCACATACTACCCACCACCATACACTCCTCTTCTGCACATACTACCCACCTACATACACTCTTTACTCCTCTCCTGCACATACTACCTACCTACATGCACTCCTCTTCTGCACATACTACCCACCTACATACACTCCTCACCTGCACATACTACTCCTACTGCATACCCTCTGCACTCCTCTCCTGCACATACTACCCATCTCCAAACACTCCTCACTCCTCTCCTGCACATACTACCAACCTACATACCCTCTGCACTCCACCACTTGCACATACTATCCACTTCCATACACCCCTCACTCCTCTCCTGCACATACTACCCACCTACATACACTCCTCACTCCTCTCCTGCACATACTACCAACCTACATACACTTCTCAATCCTCTCCTGCACATACTACCCACCACCATACACTCCTCACTCCTCTTGTGCACATACTACCCACCTCAATACACTCCTCTCCTGCACATAATACCCATCTACATACACTCCTTACTCCTCTCCTGAACATACTACCCACCTACATACCCTCCGCACTCCTCTTCTGCACATACTATTCACCTCTATACACTCCTCTTCTGCACATACTACCCACCTACATACCCTCCGCACTCCTCTTCTACACATAGTACCCACCTACATACACTCCACTCTCCTCTCCTGCACATACTACCCACCTACATACACTCCACACTCCTCTCCTGCACATACTACCCACCTACATACACTCCACACTCCTCTCCTGCACATACTACCCACCTACATACCCTCTGCACTCCTCTCCTGCACATACTACCCACCTCCATACACTCCTCTCCTGCTCATACCACCCACCTCCATACACTCCTCTCCTGCACATACTACCCAACTACATACACTTCTCACTCCTCTCCTGCACATACTACCCACCCCCATGCACTCCTCACTCCTCTCCTGCACATACTTCCCACCTACATACCTCCGCACTCCTCTTCTGCACATACTACCCACCTCCATACACTCCTCTTCTGCACATACTACCCACCTACATACACGCCTTACTCCTCTCCTGCACATACTACTCAATTACATACCCTCCACACTCCTCTCCTGCACATACTACCCACTTACATACCCTCCGCACTCCTCTCCTGTAAATACTACCCACCTACATACACTCTGCACTCCTCTCCTGCACATACTACCCACCTACATACACGCCTTTCTCCTCTCCTGCACAAACGACATACTTACATGAGAGTAATCCTGACGCTGGTCCACAGATTGAGGCACTACCTTATATTCATGTAGTCCAGAATAGCCTACAGCTTCTGGACCTGTTCACCCACTCTTCTGAGGTTACATCACTCTGCTGAGAGCCTGACTTCCCGCTGATCCATCCATCTACACCAAGGTCCCTGACGTTCCATCCCAGTGTCAATCTCGGTTTTTCGGTGGTCCGGAGCAATCAAATCTAACAGCTCACTCAGACCCTCTGTAACGGGGGGTCATGAGTTTCTGGTAAGCGGCCAGTCACTCTGTATGTGGTGGTGGACTTAAGCACCTTGTCCTCAGCCAGCAGGACCTCCATTTCAATTTAATCAATACCGGGTGTTCTATTTCTTACATATGGACTCACACTAATAATATTTTCCTCACTGTTGTACATCAATATTGCACTTTTGATGATTGATTTATTTATTTGCCATTTATTCATTTATATAATATATAATTTTCATGTTTACACATTTATTTGGATTATATCCCAAAGGTGAACTGATCGTCACTTGTATGCACATTTGTTTCTCAATAGCGCGATTCAATAGTTTTATATTACCTACTTACATACCCTCTGCACTCCTCTCCTGCACATATTACCCACTTATATACCCTCCGCACTACTCTCCTGTAAATACTACCCACCTACATACACTTCTCTTCTGCACATACTACCCACCTACATACCCTCCGCACTCCTCTTCTGCACATACTACCCACCTACATACACTTTTTACTCCTCTCCTGCACATACTACCCACCTACATACACTCCACACTAATCTCCCGCACACACTACCCACCTACATACCCTCTGCACCCCTCTCCTGCACATACTACCCACCTCCATACACTCCTCTCCTGCACATACTACCCACCTACATACACTTCTCACTCCTCTCCTGCACATACTACCCACCTCCATACACTCCTCACTCCTCTCCTGCACATACTACCCACCTACACACCCTCCACACTCCTCTCCTGCACATACTACCCACCTACATACACTTCTTACTCTTCTCCTGCACATACTACCCACCTACATACCCTCCGCACTCCTCTTCTGCACATACTACCCACCTCCATACACTCCTCTTCTGCACATACTACCCACCTACATACCCTCCGCACTCTTCTTCTGCACATACTACCCACTTACATACACTCCTCTCCTGCAAATACTACCCACCTACATGCACTCCTTACTCGTCTCCTGCACATACTACCCACTTAGATACCCTCCGCACTCCTCTCCTGCACATACTACCCACTTACATACCCTCCGCACTTCTCTCCTGTATATACTACCCACCTACTTACCCTCCGCACTCCTCTTCTGCACATACTATAATGTTGTAAAGCGCTGCGTAAACTGTCGGCGCTATATAAATCCTGTATAATAATAATAAAAAAAAATACTACCCAACTCCATACACTCCTCTTCTGCACATACTACCCACCTCCATACACTCCTCTTCTGCACATACTACCCACTTCCATACACTCCTCTTCTGCACATACTAACCACCTACATACCCTCCGCACTCCTCTCCTGCACATACTACCCACTTACATACCCTCCGTACTTCTCTCCTGTAAATACTACCCACCTACTTACCCTCCGCACTCCTCTTCTGCACATACTACCCACCTCCATACACTCCTCACTCCTCTTCTGCACATACTACCCACCTCCATACACTCCTCACTCCTCTTCTGCACATACTACCCACCTCCATACACTCCTCACTCCTCTTCTGCACATGCTACCCACCTCCATACACTCCTCACTCCTCTTCTGCACATACTACCCACCTCCATACACTCCTCTTCTGCACATACTATCCACCTCCATACACTCCTCACTCCTCTTCTGCACATACTACCCACCTCCATACACTCCTCTTCTGCACATACTACCCACTTACATACCCTCCGCACTTCTCTCCTGTAAATACTACCCACCTACTTACCCTCCGCACTCCTCTTCTACACATACTACCCACCTCCATACACTCCTCACTCCTCTTCTGCACATACTACCCACCTCCATACACTCCTCACTCCTCTTCTGCACATACTACCCACCTCCATACACTCCTCACTCCTCTTCTGCACATACTATCCACCTCCATACACTCCTCTTCTGCACATACTACCCACCTCCATACACTCCTCACTCCTCTTCTGCACATACTACCCACCTCCATACACTCCTCTTCTGCACATACTATCCACCTCCATACACTCCTCACTCCTCTTCTGCACATACTACCCACCTCCATACACTCCTCTTCTGCACATACTACCCACCTCCATACACTCCTCTTCTGCACATACTATCTACCTACATACACTCCTCACTCCTCTTCTGCACATACTACCCACCTCCATACACTCCTCTTCTGCACATACTATCCACCTCCATACACTCCTCTTCTGCACATACTATCCACCTCCATACACTCCTCTTCTGCACATACTATCCACCTCCATACACTCCTCACTCCTCTTCTGCACATACTACCCACCTCCATACACTCCTCTTCTGCACATACTACCTGCCTCCATACACTCCTCTTCTGCATATACTACCCGCCTCCATACACTCCTCTTCTGCACATACTACCCACCTCCATACACTCCTCTTCTGCACATACTACCCACCTACATACCCTTCGCACTCCTCTTCTGCACATACTACCCACTTACATACACTCCACACTCCTCTCCTGCAAATACTACCCACCTACATGCACTCCTCTTCTGCACATACTACCCAACTACATACATGCCTTACTCGTCTCCTGCACATACTACCCACTTACATACCCTCCGCACTTCCCACCTCCATACACTCCTCTTCTGCACATACTACCCATTTACATACCCTCCGCAATTCTCTCCTGTAAATACTACCCACCTACTTACCCTCCGCACTCCTCTTCTGCACATACTACCCACCTCCATACACTCCCCTTCTGCACATACTACCCACCTCCATACACTCCTCTTCTGCACATACTACCCACCTCCATACACTCCTCACTCCTCTTCTGCACATACTACCCTCCTCCATACACTCCTCTTCTGCATATACTACCCACCTACTTACCCTCCTCACTCCTCTTCTGCACATACTACCCACCTCCATACACTCCTCTTCTGCACATACTACCCACCTCCATACACTCCTCTTCTGCACATACTATCCACCTCCATACACTCCTCTTCTGCACATACTACCCACCTACTTACCCTCCTCACTCCTCTTCTGCACATACTATCCACCTCCATACACTCCTCTTCTGCACATACTACCCACCTCCATACACTCCTCTACTGCACATACTACCCACCTCCATACACTCCTCTTCTGCACATACTACCCACTTACATACCCTCCGCACTTCTCTCCTGTAAATACTACCCACCTACTTACCCTCCGCACTCCTCTTCTGCACATACTACCCACCTCCATACACACCTCACTCCTCTTCTGCACATACTACCCACCTCCATACACTCCTCACTCCTCTTCTGCACATACTACCCTCCTCTATACACTCCTCTTCTGCACATACTACCCACCTACTTACCCTCCTCACTTCTCTTCTGCACATACTACCCACCTCCATACACTCCTCTCCTGCACATACTACTCACTGCCGTACACTCCGCACTGTACATTCCCTATTTAACATTACTGCATTCTGCACTGTGTAAGTCATCTCAGACTATTAAACCACACCCCCTTTAAGCCACGCCCAATATGTAGCGCAAAATAAGCCGTGCCCACATTTCGCGGGATAGCGGCGCGCCACCTTCCTGAAATGTGTTTTTGCAGGTTGGGATGCAGGGATGGACTGGCCATCGGGACTACCGGGAGATTCCCGGTGGGCCGATGGCTCAGTCTGGGCCACTTTCACTTTCAGGCGCATCTGCGGTGCGCGGCGATCTACCCGTCAACAGCTAGCGCCTGACGGGTAGATCGAGATTAGCCAGCATGCAGAGTAGCGTAGGGAGCTTCTGTAGTAATAAGTTCTCTCTCGTGTCATCACGCTGTTCTCCGGCGGCCCCGCCCCCTCCTCTCTTCTCGTCTATACCAATTGGCTTGTAGGATCATCTGGTATAGACAAGAAGAGAGGAGGGGGCGGGGCCGCCGGAGAACAGCGTGATGACACGAGAGAGAACTTATTACTACAGAAGCTCCCTGCGCTACTCTGCATGCTGGCTAGTAAGACCCCACAATGTGCCCTGATGATGTGCTATGTGCCCCATCATGTGCCCCGCTATGTGCCCCAATGTGCTATGTGCCCCATCACCCCATCATGTGCCCCGATGTGCTATGTTCCCCATCATGTGCCCTGATGTGCTATGTGCCCCATCATGTGCCCCGATGTGCTATGTGCCCCATCATGTGCCCCGATGTGCTATGTGCCCCATCATGTGCCCCGATGTGCTATGTTCCCCATCATGTGCCCCGATGTGCTATGTGCCCCATCATGTGCCACAATGTGCTATGTGCCCCGATGTGCTATGTGCCCCATCATGTGCCCTGATGTGCTATGTGCCCCATCATGTGCCCCGAGCCCTGATGTGCCCCATGCCCTGATGTACCACGTGCCCTAATGTGCCATGTAGCCTGATGTGCCCCATCATGTGCCCTGATGTGCCCCATCATGTGCCCTGATGTGCCCCATCATGTGCCATGTGCCCCGTGCCCTAATGTGCCATGTGGCCTGATGTGCCATGTGCCCCATCATGTGCCCTGATGTGCCATGTGCCCCGTGCCCTGATGTGCTATGTGCCCTGATGTACCATGTGGCCTAATGTGCCCCATGCCCTGACGTGCGATGAGCACCATAATGTGCCATGTGCCCCATCATGTGCCCTGATGTGCCATAATGTGCCCCGTGCCCTGATGTGCCATAATGTGCCCTGATGTGCCCCGTGCCCTGATGTGCCATGTGCCCTGATGTGCCATGTGCCCCGTGCCCTGATGTGCTATGTGCCCCGTGCCCTGATGTGCCACGTGCCCTGATGTGCTATGTGCCCTGATGTGCTGTGTCCCGATGTGCCTTGTGCCCCAATGTGCTTTGCCCTGATGTCCTGTGCCCTGGTGTCCTGTGCCCCGGTGTGCTGTGCCTCAATGTCGTGTGCTCTGATGTTCTGTGCCCTGATGTGCTGTGTCCTGATGTGCTATACCCTGATGTACTGTGCCCTGATGTGTTGTGCCCTATTAGCTGATGTGCTGGGCTCTGTACCCTGATGTGCTGTGCACTGTACCCTGATATGTTGTGCCCTGTACGCTGATGTACTGGGCACTGTACCCTGATATGTTGTGCCCTGTACACTGATGTGCTGGGCACTGTACCCTGATATGTTGTGCCCTGTACGCTGATGTGCTGGGCACTGTACCCTGATATGTTGTGCCCTGTACGCTGATGTACTGGGCACTGTACCCTGATATGTTGTGCACTGTACGCTGATGTGCTGTGCCCTGTACCCTGATGTGCTGTACCCTGATGTGTTGTGCCCTGATGTGCTGGGCTCTGTACCCTGATGTGGCCTGATGTACCGTGCCCTGATGTGTTGTGCCCTGGGCCGGTCTGGATGAAGTCCAGGGCCACATTTTTTTCCCAGTCCAGTCCTGTTGGCATGTCTGAGCGCTATTTCAGTACCTGTAATAATAATAAAAAAAATCTGAAGTACAGTAAAAATGCATTTATCCTTTGGTAAATGTATCAGAAGCAAGGACAGTTTAGAGAATCATTCCTATACAAACCCGGGACATTACCTCCCCTGAATGTACAGGTAGTTAGTAAATGTCACTTTCTATCATACGTCTGCTGCTATCCTGTAATCCTCGGAGCAAGTTCCAGCAGAACCCACACACCACTGCTCCGCCTAGCCGGCGCGGCCGATCATTCTCTGCGCACGCGCACTCAAGCCAGCCAAGTTGTGTAGCGGTAGTGACGCTAAGCAACAGTGGCTGGCGGAGGAAGCAGGGCGAGGCGGGGAAGTACTGGGGACTTGCAGCCCGAGACGGGTGATTGTGACCCGGCTCAACCATGGGCTGCACATTGAGTACAGAGGATAAGGAGGCAGCGGAGAGGAGTAAAATGATAGACCGCAAAATCCGGGAGGACGGCGACAAAGCGTCCAAAGAAGTGAAGCTGCTGCTGCTTGGTGAGGACAAGTTCACCCCTGACTGGGGCTCTGCTAACCGCTTGTGTCCCCCTTTCTAGTGTCTCCCTTTTTAGTCCTCCTTTCCAGTGCCCCCTCCTCCTTTCCAGTGTCTCCCTTTTTAGTCCTCCTTTCTAGTGTCTCCCTTTCCAGTGTCCCCCTCCCCCTTTCCAGTGTCCCCCTCCCCCTTTCCAGTGTCCCCCTCCTCCTTTCCAGTGTCCCCCTTTCTAGTGCCCCCTCCTCCCCCTTTCCAGTGTCCCCCTTTCTAGTGCCCCCTCCTCCCCCTTTCCAGTGCCCCCTCCTCCTTTCCAGTGTCTCCCTTTTTAGTCCTACTTTCTAGTGTCTCCCTTTCCAGTGTCCCCCTCCCCCTTTCTAGTGTCCCCCTCCCCCTTTCCAGTGTCCTCCTCCTCCTTTCCAGTGTCCCCCTTTCTAGTGCCCTCCCCCTTTCCAGTATCCCACTCCTCCTTTATAGTGTCCCCCTTTCCAGTGTCCCCCTCCTCCTTTCCAGTGTCCCCTCCTCCTTTCCAGTGTCCCCTCCTCCTTTCCAGTGTCCCCTCCCCCTTTCCATTGTCCCCCTCCTCCTTTCCATTGTCCCCCTCCTCCTTTCCATTGTCCCCCTCCTCCTTTCCATTGTCCCCCTCCCCCTTTCCAGTGTCCCCCTCCCCCTTTCTAGTGCCCCCTCCTCCTTTCCAGTGTCCCCCTTTCCAGTGTCCCCCTTTCCAGTGCCCTCCTCCTCCTTTCCAGTGCCCCCTCCTCCTTTCTGAGGTCCTCCTTTCCAGTGTCCCCCACCTCCTTTCCAGTGTCCCCCTCCTCCTTTCCAGTGTCCCCCTCCTCCTTTCCAGTGTCCCCCTTTCTAGTGTCTCCCTTTTAAGTTCTCCTTTCTAGTGTCTCCCTTTCCAGTGTCCCCCTCCCCCTTTCCAGTGTCCCCCTCCTCCTTTCCAGTGTCCCCCTCCTCCTTTATAGTGTCCCCCTTTCCAGTGTCCCCCTCCCCCTTTCCAGTGTCCCCCTCCTCCTTTCCAGTGTTCCCCTTTCCAGTGTCCCCCTCCCCCTTTCTAGTGCCCCCTCCTCCTTTCCAGTGTCCCCCTCCCCCTTTCCAGTGTCCCCCTCCTCCTTTATAGTGTTCCCCTTTCTAGTGTCCCCCTCCCCCTTTCTAGTGTCCCCTCCTCCTTTCCAGTTTCCCCCTTTCCAGTGCCCCCCTCCTCCTTTCCAGTGTCCCCCTCCCCCTTTCTAGTGCCCCCTCCTCCTTTCCAGTGTCCCCCTTTCCAGTGTCCCCCTTTCCAGTGCCCTCCTCCTCCTTTCCAGTGCCCCCTCCTCCTTTCCGAGGTCCTCCTTTCTAGTGTCCCCCTCCTCCTTTCCAGTGTCCCCCCACCTCCTTTCCAGTGTCCCCCTCCTCCTTTCCAGTGTCCCCCTCCTCCTTTCCAGTGTCCCCCTCCTCCTTTCCAGTGTCCTCCTTTCCAGTGTCCTCCTTTCCAGTGTCCTCCTTTCCAGTGTCCTCCTTTCCAATGTCCTCCTTTTAAGTTCTCCTTTCTAGTGTCCCCCTTTCCAGTGTCCCCCTCCCCCTTTCCAGTGTCCCCCTCCCCCTTTCCAGTGTCCCCCTCCCCCTTTCCAGTGTCCCCCTCCTCCTTTATAGTGTCCCCCTTTCCAGTGTCCCCCTCCTCCTTTCCAGTGTCCCCCTCCTCCTTTCCAGTGTCCCCCTTTCTAGTGTCCCCCTCCCCCTTTCTAGTGTCCCCCTTTCTAGTGCCCCCTCCTACTTTCCAGTGTCCCCCTCCCCCTTTCCAGTGTCCCCTCCTCCTTTATAGTGTTCCCCTTTCTAGTGTCCCCCTCCCCCTTTCTAGTGTCCCCTCCTCCTTTCCAGTGTCCTCCTTTCCAGTGTCCCCCTCCTCCTTTCCAGTGTCCCCCTCCTCCTTTCCAGTGTCCCCCTCCTCCTTTCCAGTGTCCCCCTCCTCCTTTCCAGTGTCCCCCTCCCCCTTTCCAGTGTCCCCCTTTCCAGTGTCCCCCTCCCCCTTTCCAGTGTCCCCCTTTCCAGTGTCCCCCTTTCCAGTGTCCCCCTTTCCAGTGTCCCCCTCCTCCTTTCCAGTGTCCCCCTCCTCGTTTCCAATGTCCCCGTCCCCCTTTCCAGTGTCCCCCTTTCCAGTGTCCCCCTTTCCAGTGTCCCCCTCCCCCTTTCCAGTGTCCCCCTTTCCAGTGTCCCCCTTTCCAGTGCCCCCCTCCTCCTTTCCAGTGCCCCCCTCCACCTTTCCAGTGCCCCCCTCCACCTTTCCAGTGCCCCCTATTCCTTTCCAGTGCCCCCCTCCTCCTTTCCAGTGCCCCCTCCTCCTTTATAGTGTCCCCATTTCCAGTGTCCCCCTCCCCCTTTCCAGTGTCCCCCTTTCTAGTGCCCCTCCTCCTTTCCAGTGTCCCCCTCCTCCTTTCCAGTGTCCCCCTCCTCCTTTCCAGTGTCCCCCTTTCTAGTGTCCCCGTCCTCCTTTCCAGTTTCCCCCTTTCCAGTGCCCCCCTCCTCCTTTCCAGTTTCCCCCTTTCCAGTGCCCCCCTCCTCCTTTCCAGTGTCCCCCTTTCTAGTGCCCCCCTCCTCCTTTCCAGTGCCCCCCTTTCTAGTGTCCCCCTCCTCCTTTCTAGTGTCCCCCTCCTCCTTTCTAGTGTCCCCCTCCTCCTTTCTAGTGTCCCCCTCCTCCTTTCTAGTGTCCCCCTCCTCCTTTCCAGTGTCCCCCTTTCCAGTGTCCCCCTCCCCCTTTCCAGTGTCCCCCTCCCCCTTTCCAGTGTCCCCCTTTCCAGTGTCCCCCTCCCCCTTTCCAGTGTCCCCCTCCTCCTTTCTAGTGTCCCCCTTTCCAGTGCCCCCCTCCCCCTTTCCAGTGTCCCCCTCCCCCTTTCTAGTGTCCTCCTTTCTAGTGTCCCCCTCTTCCTTTACAGTGTCCCCCTTTCTAGTGCCCCCGTCCCCCTTTCCAGTGTCCACCTTTCTAGTGCCCCCTCCCCCTTTCTAGTGTCTCCCTTTTTAGTCCTCCTTTCTAGTGTCTCCCTTTCCAGTGCCGTCCCCCTTTCCAGTGCCCCCCTCCTCTTTTCCAGTGTCCCCCTTTCCAGTGCCCCCCTCCCCCTTTCCAGTGCCCCCCTCCCCCTTTCCAGTGTCCCCCTCCCCCTTTCTAGTGTCCTCCTTTCTAGTGTCCCCCTCTTCCTTTACAGTGTCCCCCTTTCTAGTGCCCCCGTCCCCCTTTCCAGTGTCCACCTTTCTAGTGCCCCCTCCCCCTTTCTAGTGTCTCCCTTTTTAGTCCTCCTTTCTAGTGTCTCCCTTTCCAGTGCCGTCCCCCTTTCCAGTGCCCCCCTCCTCTTTTCCAGTGTCCCCCTTTCCAGTGCCCCCCTCCTCTTTTCCAGTGTCCCCCTTTCCAGTGCCCCCCTCCTCCTTTCTAGTGCCCCCCTCCTCCTTTCTAGTGTCCCCCTCCTCCTTTCTAGTGTCCCCCTCCTCCTTTCTAGTGTCCCCCTCCTCCTTTCTAGTGTCCCCCTCCTCCTTTCTAGTGTCCCCCTCCTCCTTTCTAGTGTCCCCCTCCTCCTTTCTAGTGTCCCCCTCCTCCTTTCTAGTGTCCCCCTCCTCCTTTCTAGTGCCCCCTCCTCCTTTCTAGTGCCCCCCTTTCTAGTGCCCCCCCTCGTTTCTAGTGTCCCCCTCCTCCTTACCAGTGCCCCCCTCCTTACCAGTGCCCCCCCTCCTCCTTACCAGTGCCCCCCCTCCTCCTTTCTAGTGCCCCCCCTCCTCCTTTCTAGTGCCCCCCCCTCCTCCTTTCTAGTGCCCCCCTCCTCTTTTCTAGTGCCCCCCCCTCCTCTTTTCTAGTGCCCCCCCCTCCTCTTTTCTAGTGCCCCCCCCTCCTCTTTTCTAGTGCCCCCCCCTCCTCTTTTCTAGTGCCCCCCCCTCCTCTTTTCTAGTGCCCCCCCCTCCTCTTTTCTAGTGCCCCCCCCTCCTCTTTTCTAGTGCCCCCCCCTCCTCTTTTCTAGTGCCCCCCCTCCTCCTTTCTAGTGCCCCCCCTCCTCCTTTCTAGTGCCCCCCCTCCTCCTTTCTAGTGCCCCCCCTCCTCCTTTCCAGTGACCTCCTTTCTAGTGTCCCCCTCCTCCTTTCTAGTGCCCCCCTCCTCCTTTCCAGTGTCCCTCTTTTCTAGTGTCCCCCTCCTCCTTTCTAGTGCCCCCTCCCTCTTTCTAGTGCCCCCTCCCCCTTTCTAGTGTCCCCCTCTAACTTTCCAGTGTCCCCCTTTCTAGTGCCCCCGTCCACCTTTCTAGTGTCCCCCTTTCCGGTGTCCCCCCTCCTCTTTTCTAGTGTCCTCCTTTCCGGTGTCCCCCCTCCTCTTTTCTAGTGTCCTCCCTTCCAGTGTCCCCCCTCCTCCTTTCTAGTGTCCTCCTTTCCGGTGTCCCCCGTCCCCCCTTTCTAGTGTCCTCCTTTCCGGTGTCCCCCCTTTCTAGTGTCCTCCTTTCCGGTGCCCCCCCTCCCCCTTTCTAGAGTCCTCCTTTCCGGTGCCCCCCCTCCCCCTTTCTAGTGTCCTCCTTTTCGGTGTCCCCCCTCCCCCTTTCTAGTGTCCTCCTTTCCGGTGTCCCCCCTCCCCCTTTCTAGTGTCCTCCTTTCCGGTGCCCCCCCCTTTCCAGTGTCCCCCTCTCTAGTGTCCCAGACACATACACGGGGCTAATAGCTGCCGTGGCATGCCGAGGACTGGACCCTAAAGTTTTTGTTAACCAATTCATGTATTTTCTATCCTATCCTTTTGTGTGAAGTTGTCTTTATGCCACTGCTTGACCTTTGTGTCTCAATCTGTGGCATTGGAACAGAAGAGCTCAGATTATCCATAGCCCTAACTAGCCCTAACAGGATGTTCAGTTCTACAGCTGTCACCAGAACAAGAAGTTGGGCCACTGGTTCTGATGACAGCCAGAATGTTGGGTAGCATTGGCTGGTTCAATAAAAACCGGAGGACATTTTTCCCGTGTGTACGGCAGCCGATCCGACAGAAGCCGGCCATTCGAACGTGCATGACCTGAAAAAGTCTGCTGATCGGCTCCTGATCCGTGCTGTCGGAGCACAGCAGGGGAGATCGCTGTACTAACATCGCAAAGTTAGTACTGCTGTTCCTCCTGAGCTGTCAGTTTTTTTTTTTTTTTTTTACATTCAGCAATGCTGGGTTGAACGTAAAAAAAATAGTAGTGTGTATGAGGTCTTATCGGGCGGATGCCTCCCATAGCGCTATTGTGTCCCGTGGGGAGCCTTCCCAGCCAGAACACGGTTACTGTTACATGTCAAAATAAATCTTCCAGGCTGCTTGTACCCAAGTTGATCAATGTATTTACTTGGGTACAGTCAACCTGTCCATACATGGATCAAATCATGGCCAGTCCCTGCTGAACCCTTCGAATTTCAATCCATGTATGGCTGACTTATGATTGGAATTGACCTCACTTTGTAGAGATTTTCTATTGCTTCCAACGTGAAGGGTCATTTCCTCAACAGGACGCTGACAGGGGTTATAATAACCCTTCCCTGCTACGTTCAGCAGGGTCCAGCTGAATTTCGATAAGCGTGTGGTCATCCCTTGCTAGACAGTTGATTGACTTTTGTTGAAGGGACATGCTGGAAAACTTTTCTCAGTCAGCAGCTGCAGTCACTGGGCTTTGTATTCTGACAGCACCAGGTCCTGATTTCAGAATACAATGCCCTCCATCCACAACTCACTTGCGTGAATAAAGGAATCTGTTCGCTTTTTTAATTCGGCCTACTGGCTAAACAAAATGAATTAAAACAACCCATCTGTGGCCAGCTTAGAACAAAAAATATTTTGGCTACCCATACATTTTACAGCGTATCCATGGTCAAAAATGAAAATTGTATATGCATTTCCACATTGAATTTCAATATCTAGCCTACTTTTATTAATCCAAATGAGTGGGCTGAATGAAAAAGCTAACAGATGCCTTCTTCCACACAAGCAGGGTGGATAGAGGAAACCCCCTGCAGGACATTCTAATATGACAACAGGACTGCAGCCGCTGATCTACAAATGTTTTCTAGCATGTCCCTCAGGTTCCATTCATACCTGGAGTTTTCGGAACACGTGACAAAGTGCGCAGAAAATATGTGTTTTGCCGTGTGTTTCAGAAAGATACGTGGCTTGCTGTGCTTGGCAAACACGTCAAAAGGCGCGCCGTTCCAGTAAAGGCTTTGGAGCTTCTTTGGCACGTTTGTCACACCTAGGGCAGCCCATTCAAGTGAATAGGCTGCCTTGTGTGCGATGAACGGAAACGCACAAAAGAAGAGTGGGAACGGCAGTTCCAGCTATGCTGAGGTGTGAACCCAGCCTTAGACAAAAGTCAATCAAATGATTGCCTTCTGTTGAACTGGGATGGCCACACACAGATCGAAATTTGTCTGGTCCCTGCTGAACTTTTGGCCAGCTTTAGACCAATCTGGACTGAGTGGTTGCAGAAACCGCCTGCCTGTTCACATTCTGACTTTGATTTTGAATTTTTGAACTCTCCTGAATTGCCAGATGCGCCCTCCAAGTCACTGATCTATAAGGCTAAGTCCCTCTATTTCCTTAGTGAAGGGGAGTAATCGCATATGTAGTTAGAGGCCATAATGATGAGGGCTTCCCTTTTACCTCTGGTCCAAATACCCCTGGAATGGTAACAGGAAATAATAGGGAGCAGTTGCCAAAAGTCCAGTCCACAGGTGCTCACTTCTAGTAGATGACTTGGCAGAGAGGTGCTCACATAGACCACAGAGTGGATCACTGAGGAATCGGGTGAAAGTGCCACTGAGGAGGAGACTGGAACAGCAGCTGGCAGAAACATTGGAACTCATGACAGGCTGGACAGGTGGTCTGCGATAGGCAGAGGATGACAACTGGAAGGCAGATAGTAGGACGTAAAGAAGAAACATGATCAGGAGACAGTTTGAGGTCACACCGAGAAGTCAGCAGAATCGTGGTTAGGAGGCAGATTGAGGTCACGACAGGAAGTCAGTGTTGTGATCAGGAGGCAAGCTGAGGTTGCACCAGCAGTTACATAGTTGGTGAGGTTGAATAAAGACTAGTCCATCCAGTTCAACCTGTGTATGTGTTCAGCAGAGGTGAGCCATGGTCAGAAGGTAGCCAAGGGCAAACCAGTAACAAAAATCAGCAGAGACAAGTTGTGTTCAGAAACTAGCTGAGGTCACTAGCAAGCAGGCAGAGCAGGACAGGTCAGGAATGGGGAAGCAGATTGCAGTAACAGGTTCATAGGCCAACCGCTAACAACCATCCAGCAGCCTGTAGCTCTGTTCCCTAAATCAGTGTTTCCCACCAGTCCTCAAGGCGCCCCAACAGGTCATGTTTTCAGGATTTCCCTCAGGTGAAACGGCTGTGGTAATTACTAAGGAGGTGAAACTGATCAAATCACCTGTGCAAAATAACGGAGAGCCTGAAAACATGACCTGTTAGAGCTCCCTGAGGACTGGATTTGAGAAACACTGCTCTAAATAGACCGTCTGGCACCAAGTTTGAATTGGGCATATGCATCCATGTGTCTGAGCATGCCCACGCAAACGTGTGTGTTGGAACTGTCCCACGCGCGTGTCATCTTCTGATGCCGTCCTGACAGACTGTGAGAGGCCTATTGTTCCTGACAAAAAAAAATAATTGTGGAACTTCTTATCCAAGTGGCTGTGAACCTTAAAGTAGAACTTTAAGAATATAACACAAATTGTGGAACAGCCAGACTATGTCTCTTTTGCATTAAAGTTTCTTACCTGCCTGTCAACACCGTACAATGAGCCACCCACGTGCAGCTCTGTGTACAATTCATAATGTCATCTCAGACCGGCCAATGAAAACATTTGGCTATTAATTATGGTATATGCTTGGTATCAGTACAACCGTAGTGCACACGGGCCGAAAGTCGGCCGTTTCCTACCGAACCAACTGTTTTCGGCCCATGTGTATCCAGTCTCAGTGGGCATGGAGGGGGAGGGAGTGAGCTGTCATTTGTCCAGAGTGTAAACGCCCACATGTGCAAATCGCACATAGAGTCTATAGTCATGTGGGATGCACAGAGGAAATGAGCAGCTTAGAAGGGAACTGAAACTGGAGCATGCTCACTACATGTGGTAGCAGCTGGTATACACAATCTCAGGCTGCAGTGGGGACACAGACAAGGAAGGAGAGGCGGTGAACAGCAGGATCAACCAGCATGTCCTGACCGTTTGTATTAATGTGGATTTGATGACGCTTTAAACCCAAACCAAAAATCTAGTATATTGAAGCTTGCCAATCATTATATACAATATTCAAACTCCTTGACATTTTACACATTTTGTAATGTTGCAACCAAAAAGGTAAATTTTAAGTGATAGACCAACACAAAGTGACACATAATTGTGAAGTGGAAGAAAAATGATAAATGGTTTTCAATTTTTTTTTTTTTTACAAATAAATATCTGAAAAGTGTGGCATGCATTTTGTATTCAGCCCCCTTTAATCCGATACCCCTAACTAAAATATGGTGGAACCAATTGCCTTCAGAAATTGGTGCCTAATTAGTAAATAGAGTCCACCTGTGTGTAATTAAATTTCAGTATAACTACAGCTGTTCTGTGAAGCCCTCAGAGGGTTGTTGGAGAATCTTATTGAACAAATAGCATCATGAAGACCATGGAACACACCAGACAGCTCAGGGATAAAGTTGTGGAGAAGTTTAAAGCAGGGTTAGGTTATTAAAAAATACCCCAAGCTTTGACCATCTCATGGAGCACTGTTCAATCAATCATCCAAAAATGGAAAGAGTATGGCACAACTGCAAACTGCCTACCAAGACATGGCTGTCCACCTAAACTGACAGGCCGGGCAAGGAGAGCATTAATCAGAGAAGCAGCCATGAGGCCCATGGTAGCTCTGGAGGAACTGCAGAGATCCACAGCTCAGGTGGGAAAATCTGTCCACAGGACAAATAGTAGTTGTGCACTCCACAAATCTGGCCTTTATGGAAGAGTGGCAAGAAGAAAGCTGTAAGAAGTCTCATTTGCAGTTTGCGAGAAGCCATGTGGGTGACACAGCAACTATGAGGAAGAAGGTGCTCTGGCCAGATGAGACTAAAATTTAACTTTTTGGCCTTTTTGTTAGAGTCTGCAGAAGACTTGAAACTGGGGCGGAGGTTCTCTTCCAGCAGGACAATGACCCTAAACATATAGCCAGAGCTAGAATGGAATGGTGTAGATGAGGGCTCGACAAATCCCAGGTGCCAGGTCATAATTGCGATTAGAAAATGCTGCCTGGCGCCTGGGTTGTTGTCAGCCCCAGTGGCTAGCATGGGGGGGGGGGGCAACATTGCCAGGCATCCGGCAGGTGTTTTCTGATGCCGGGAGTGGGAAGTGAGGGTGGCACTGTGAATGGCGAGTTATGGCAGATACAGACGGGTCTATAGTGTAATAGGACTGGCGGAGCTGACAGGTTGGTCGGGGGAGGAGCGAACCCGCTTGTAGGAAGTGTCCCCTGTGCAGGTCTCTCCTCCCTTTCGCTGGGTGCAGGTTTATTGAGCTGTCCAGGGAGACTCCCTGCAGCAGAAACTGGCGGCTCTGAATGGACTTAGCAGTGAACTGGTTACCACCTTGCAGAGGATCCCCTGGGCGCTCCGGCTTCCCCCTTAGATGAGCTCTGAGTCAGGTCTGGATATCACACATCGGTGTCCCATCAGTGCAGCATCATCACCACACAGTGTAGAAGAAAAGTTACTTATTTGCAAAATTTTCAGACTTTTTTTTTTTTCATGTATTTAGCAAAATAAAATCCCATTAGTGATTAAATACCACCAGAAGAAAGCTCTATCTGTCTGAAAAAAAAATAATTTAATTTCGATACAGTGTAGCATGACCGCGCAATTGTCATTCAAAATGCGACAGCGCTGAAAATTGTCGTGGGCAGGAAGGGGGTGATCGTAATCAGTAGGCAAAAAAAAAAAAACTTTTTAGCTGGCTCCTAAGCAAATTTGTCAAGCCCTGGTTTGGATCAAAGCATATTCATGTGTTAGAATGGCCCAGTCAAAGTCCATACCTAAATCCAATTGAGAATCTGTGGCAAGACTTAAGGCTGCATTCACACCTGAGCGTTTCAAAGTCGTGCGTTTTTACCGCGGTATACCGCGTTTTTGACACTTTTTTACAGCGTTTTTACCACGATTTTGTTCAGTTCACCATTGTAAAAGGCAGAAAAACGCCTGTAATCTGCCCCAAAGAAGCTCATGTTCTTTTTTGAGTTCAGGGCATTTTTCAGGCATTTTGCTTAAGGTGACAAAACGGATGTGAACAGGTGCCATTAAAATGAATGGGATTTTGCTTGTTGGGCGGTTTTCATGCGTTTTTTCGGGCGTTTTACGAGCGTTTTATAGCTGAAAACGCTCAGATGTGAATGCAGCCTGAAAATTGCTGTTCACAGACACTTTCCATCCAATATGACAGAGCTTGAGCTATTTTGCAAAGAAGAATGGGCAAAAATTTCACACTCTAGATCAGTGTTTCTCAACTCCAGTCCTCAAGGTGCCCCAACAGGTCATGTTTTCAGACTTACCATTATTTTGCACAGGTGATTTGATCAGTTTCACTGCCTTTGGTAGTTACCACAGCTGTTTCATCTGAGAGAAATCCTGAAAACATGACCTGTTGGGGCGCCTTAAGGACTGGAGTTGAGAAACACTGCAGGTGTGCAAAGCTGGTAGAGACATACCTAAAAAGATTTCCAATTGTAACTGCAGCGAAAGGTGGTTCTACAAAGTATTGACTCGGGGGGCTGAATACAAATGCACCCCACACTTTTCAGATATTTCATTTAAAAAAAAAATTATTATAACCATTTATCATTTTCCTTCCCCTTCACAATTATGTGCCACTTTGTGTTGGTCTACCACATAAATCCCAATAAAATACATTTGCTTTTGGTTACCTGACAAAATGTGGAAAATTTCAAGGCTGCAAGCCGTTGGAATTTCCGGCAGACTACAAGTTAAATACCTCCTAAACGGCCCATGTTTAGGAGATATTTCCACTACCTATAGGTAAGCCTTATTCTAGGCTTACCTATAGGTAGAAGTCCAAAAAGTGGGTTTACAACCATTTTAATGTTTACTTGGTGAGTGCAAAAATATCCAGATTTTGCAGCATGTTTAAAAAGATTTTCATTGTACTCCTTCTTTAGTATAGAACGTTTGCATTGCAACAGTGCATTTAATTGGATCTCCACATTTTCTTCTCCCCCTTGGATAGACCACATTTATTCAGTAGTGAACTGGCTTCCTCTTTGAGGTAGTGTATTTTGGTGACATTCAGCTCATTATTATGTCCTCACCCGAAGCTGACCCGTCCCTTGGCTCCCGGGTGGAGGCACCACCATCTTCAGTAAGGGAACCAGGAAGTGAAGACTTGCGGCTTCACAGCCTGGTTCCCTACTGTGCATGCGTGAGTTGCACTGCACGTCCTGACTGGCCCCTGCTGTCTTCTGGGACCTGTGTGTCTCTTAGAAGACAGTCGGGGGGGGGGGGGGGGGGTTGGGGGATGGAAGAGGGGCCTGTCATGGCGTAGATGGCTGCAGATTCTGCGGAAGTGGGAGCAAATACCTGTATTAGATGGGTATCTGTTCCCCCCTGAAAGGTGCCAAATGTTACATCAGAAGGGGGGAGGAACACGATAAGCGGAAGTTCCATTTTTGGGTGGAACTCCGCTTTAAGCGAGGAGACCGTTTAAACATATTAGAAAGCAACAGAACTAACTGGGCTAAACACAATGATGGTTGGACCCCCTCCTACTAGTCTTCAGTTGGATGGAAACTTGGCTTGCGTCTTTAAAATAAAATGTGTCTGAGAATTTTATGCTGCTGATAGGGAAGTAACATTTAAACAGGAAGGAAAACTTGCTTAAAGACCTTTGTTTTGCAACTGTAAGCCAGCAGCCTAATATCACAAAGAACATGCTTTGCAGTGGAACCTCATCCAAAGTTAGGTAGAATGTGCAAGGATTTGAGCTTCTCTTAGATTTTCATTGTTTTTTTTTTTTTTTTTATCCCCACTATGGAGCATTGCCTTCAGTGTCTGTGTCCACTATTTGGAATGTGTGTGTGTGTGTGTGTGTGTGTGTGTGTGTGTATATATATATATATATATATATATTATATATTATATTATTATTACATGGTTTGTAAGATGGTCCTTGCAGGGTACGCAGCGGTGCCATTTTACTCTTTGTTACAGTTGCACATTATAAAGCTTCCACTGCATATGACAAGCTTCATTCTCTTGTTATTTAGCAGCTCTTGAGGGCTGTGGCAGAGAATTTACATCCTATGCATTAAGGTAAAAAACTTTATGCACGCAGCCACCCCCCTGCTCACCTGAGCCTGATCTCGATCCAAGCAGATTGCTATGGGGGCACTTTGTGGGGGTGATGGGGCCAGGAGCACCAGTGGGGGACCCTAATAGAGGAGGATTGGGGCTGGCAAAAACATTACACAGGGCATAGTTACATAGTCAGGTTGAAAAAAGACACACATCCATCTAGTTCAACCACAAAACATGTTTCTTAAAAAAAACAATCTAAAACCCTTGCAATCACTTCACGATGGTAAAATTGAGTGTGACCTTGACAGAAGAAAGTGTGGTCTGGTCAAAGGGATGTACATTGTTGCAAATCTCTTTGACCAGAGACTGCTCATGTTATACATCAACTTTTTTAGAATTTCTTTTCCTCTGAATAAATGATAACATTTTAGGGCAACTTCATGTATTAGCTTTTGGATAGAGCAAGGAAAGGCTTGTATCCTTGGCAGGGGTTCTAACCCTTCCATACTGGCGATTTTTTTTTTTTTTGCAGAATATTTTATTAAAAAGGAAAAAATGGCGTTCATAATGGTTGGCATTCAAATATTGTATTCTGATCAGCTCATTCTTTATAGTTATAGTTCTACGTCCCGATTAATCATTTCCCACATTGCTAAAAACCTGTGGTACCAAGGAGTGTTTGGTGGGAACACATTCAGCACATTATTCAGTTGAATATTTGATACTGGAAACTTTGTCACTTGCATTGATGGTTACTTTGTGCTGCCAGCCTACCTTTTTGCAGCCATGCTGCAATACCCATCCACGACCCATTTTCAATGCCCAAGATTTGACGGTATATGGCCCTGTCCATCGTCCCTTTGATGCGGTGAAGTTGTCCTGTCCCCTTAGCAGAAAAACACCCCTAAAGCATAATGTTTCCACCTCCATGTTTGATGGTGCGGGGGGTGTTCTTGTGGTCATAGGCAGCATTCCTCCTCCTCCAAACACGGCGAGTTGAGTTGATGCCAAAGAGCTCGATTTTGGTCTCATCTGACCACACCACTTTCACCCAGTTCTCTGAATCATTCAGATGTTCATTAGCAAACTTCAGACGGGGCTGAACATTTTTGTTGACTAGGGGACCTTGCGGGCGCTGCAGGATTTCAGTCCTTCGCAGCGTAGTGTGTTACCGATTCTTTTCTTGGTGACTATGGTTCCATCTGCCTTGAGATCATTGACAAGATTCTCCTGTGTAGTTCTGGGCTGATTCCTCATGCCCCGTACACATGATCGGACATTCCGACAACAAAATCCATGGATTTTTTCTGACGGATGTTGGCTCAAACTTGTCTTGCAAACACACGGTCACACAAATCTTGTCGGAAATTACAAACATCAAGAACGTGGTGACGTACGTGTTGTACGATGAGCCGAGAAAAATTAAGTTCATTAGGCAGTGCGGCTCTTCAGCTTGATTGCGAGCATGCGTGGAACTTTTATGAAAATGTGTAGGCCATAGACAGACAATAGGAGATATTGGCCCACCCCCATACTACTGGAACAGGTGCTGAGACTCGCTGGAGTGCTCGTCTAACACTGACAGCAATGCGTGTGTGATATTTCTTCAGATAGTGCTAATGATCGGGCTTCACTTGTTAGGTGATTTGCCAGCTAATTGGACAATTTCCCCATTTGATAGTGTTTTCTGCTGCCTATTCTATCTCTGGGTGTTCAATATTGCTCGCTAGCACAGAAGAAATGCCCGGGGGTCTCGGCTCTTGATTGGATAGATTGATAGCAGTGCAGCCATTCGCTCTCGCTGCTGTCAGTCAAATGCATTGACAAGGGGGGGCGCCGAGTCCTACATTCTGCGTCTTTGGACGCAAATGCTGGACTAGCCTACCCCCCCACCAAGGAGTAAGAGAAGGCATAAAAATAGAGAATACATGGAAGTGAGAGGAAAAGAGGAGGAGGAACAAAGAAAAAGGGAGAGAAAGAATAAGAGAAAACAAGAAAGACAGCTAGAGAGAGGGATGGGGAAAAAAAACAAGAAATTAGGATAGAGAGCGATAAAGGGGAAAGAAAGGAGAACAAAGAGAGTGGTACATCCTAAAATGTACCATAAAGGGTTTTAATACAGTACGAGTGGAAGGGACTCAGGGAGCGCTAAATGTCCGTGGGTTAGGGGTGCAAATTACTTGTCTTGCCTTGGGTGCTGACAACCCATGCTACAAAAATAATTTTTCGTAGGGGTCCCCACAACTTGGGAAATTTTATCAAGTGGTCACGGCACTAGGGGGTTGAGAAACACTGTCCTAGGGGGTTATACGATGCGGGGAGGAGCTGATAGCACCGCCAAGGGACCCCAGAAGAGGATGATCAGGGCCACTCTGTGCAAAATGAACTGCACACCGGAGGTAAGTATGACATGTTTGTTATTTAAAAAAAACAAAAACAAAGCTTTACAATCACTTTAAAGTCTAGAGACTCTGATGGCCACTCCAGAACCTTCATATAAATCTTTTATATTAAAGTAGCATTAAAGGCTGATCCTTTTTTGCATGGATATATTAATTTAAATACAATGCACAATACTGGTAAACCTTTACTTTAAATGGAATTTAAATTCTTTATATTACCTCCAGTCTATCAGCCTCCAGCTTCTGTGTTCAGATGCTGATCTTCGCTGCACAGGGCCCTGTGCAATGGTTTTGCACACAGCAGCCTTGATTCTCTCCTCTTCTGGGGCTCCCCCACTGGTGCTTCTGGCTTCTACTGCCTTCAGAGTGCCCCTATAGCAAGCCACAAAGTATAGTATAGAGTGCCCCTATAGCAAGGAAAAAATGTATGCCTTTTGAATCTCTCACTTCCTTCTGCTTAGGACTACATGTTCCACGAGGCATTGCTCCTCACATTCACAAGTTCTCAGGCACTTACTGACATGTATGGACAGAGTACTGAGCTATATGTGGGTGTGTATTCTGTATGCAGGCCAACTCGTTGGCTTACCAACTAATCGATTATGAAAATAGTTGACAACTATTTTCATAATCGATTATGTCGCTTAGTTGTTTCAGTGCTGTCATTGTCCACTTCTGTTCTTAATTAAGATGGTAATCCATAGTAATAGTGTGTATCCAGTGCTGAAGTGAGAGCATGCAGATGTGGCTGGAGAAAGCTGGAAATTGGCAGCCCTAAAGCCGGGTACGCACGGCCGAATGTCGGTTAAAAAAAAAAAAACACCGTTGTTTGGCCTGTGTGTCTGCCGGTTTGGCCAGCTTCTGTTCTGTTGGACGAGCATGCCGGAAAACCAGCAGCCAACCGACTCTGGATCAGCACTCTCAGCCAATGGTGGAGAGTTCTGAAGGGGGGGGGAGCCATCCCCTTGTCAGAACACAATAACACAATAGCTCAGCGGGGGAGATCACTCTACCAATGTACAGCAGCTCTGACCAGAGCTGTCAGTTGCTGGTTGCACGAAAAAAAACTGTTATGCCGCGTACACATGAGTGGACTTTACGGCAGACTTTGCCCGGCGGACTGGATTTCGTCTGACAATTCGATCGTGTGTGGGCTCCAGCGGACTTTGTTTTCTCAAAAGTTGGACGGACTTAGATTTGAAACATGTTTCAAATCTATCCGACGGACTTGAGTCCGGTCGAAAAGTCCGCTCGTCTGTATGCTAGTTCGACGGACAAAAAGCCACGCTAGGGCAGCTGTTGGCTACTGGCTATGAACTTCCTTATTTTAGTCCGGTTGTACGTCATCACGTACGAATTCGACGGACTTTGGTTGATCGTGTGTAGGCAAGTCCTTTCATTCAGAAAGTCCATCGTAAAGTCCATCATAAAGTCCGCTCGTGTGTACGCGGCATTAGTGTGTACCATGCTTAATATACAAAAACAAGGTGAAAATAGCATTTTATAAAACATCTTATTTGTTTTTTAAAACATTTACTGTGTAAAAGCTAAAATGGAGAAGTAGTCTTGTACCTTTGGGGCATTATTAGAGTTTAGTCTAATCCTTTTACCAAGCACAAGCAATACAGATGTTTGTCTAATTCTGGATCTTAAGTTGCCCATGAACCTTTTTACAAAAGAAGTTCCAGATTGCCACTATTAGACACTTTTCACACTGAGCCGCTTTACAGGCGCTATAGCGCTAAAAATATCGCCTGTAAAGCGCCTCTCCTTTCACTCCAATGTGAAAGCTCGAGTGCTTTCACACTGGAGCGGTGCACTGGCAGGATGCTAAAAAAAAGTCCTGCAAGCCGCATCTTTGAGGCGCTGCAGGAGCGGTGTATACAATGTTCCTAAAGCGCCCCTGCAGCGGCGCTTTGTGGGTGCTTTTAACCCTTTTTCGGCCTAAGGGGTTAAAAGCGCCCCGCTAGCGGCTGAAAAACGACAGTAAAGCGCTGCTAAAAATAGCGGCGCTTTACCACCGACGGCCGCCGCTGCCAGTGTGAAAGTGCCCTTATGCATAGGCCTTATAAACACTCTTCTTTCAGGGTGCATCATTCCATGTGAAAGGTCTTCTTTAGGTGATGCAAGTCTCTCAGTCTTTAGGAGCTAAACTTTGTACAGTCGCGTATGAATTGTGATTTTAAATGATACCCCAATGCACCACAATGTGCAACAATACAAGTCAAATTTGATTCATCCCCCGCAATGGGATGAATCTTCCAAGTTCATACATCAAAGGAAGAGGCAATTTGATTGTTTTGACAGTTTAGAACAGCCTTTCTTAAACAGGGTTACTTTGGAGCCCAGGTTTTCCTCCAAAGGTTGATAGGGATTTTTTGAGCAATGAGCAACTTCTGCCTCGGATGTGAACCCACTGACATTAATGATCTTTTTAGCTATCTATAAGGGGGGATTCTTCTATGTCAGTAAACAGATCATAGAGAGGTATGGGCTGAAAGCCGGAGGACGTGTGCAGGAGCCCACTTTGCACCCATGATCTATTGATTGCGGGTGCAGTGCTTTCCAGGCTTCTGTTGGAAAAAATAATAAATGCACATTTTGTTTCTGCAAAAATATGTGCATTTATTATTTTTCTGTAAAGGTGAACTTATTCTTTAAAAACTTTGAGAAAAGCTAGTTTAGACAATTACAGGCGCTGCAGATATAATTGGACATTTAAGTGTAGTGATCTTGGCTTCTAATAAATTCCCCACCCTCTTGGGTGCAGGCAGCTGTGCTAAATATTTGAATTCCTCATAGTTAGTGATCTTCACCGTGCAGCCCTGCTGTTCAGGTTTTTTTTGTTTTTCATCAAAGGGAACTTGCCTTTACTAACATAAAATCTGAACTCCAGGCCTATTTTAACAAAACAAAAAAACGTTTAATTCTAACGCTTCATGCACACTGGGTGTTTTTACAGCTGCTATTTTGGGTATCGGGCATTTTTTTTTTTTTTTTTTTTACAGCCAGTAAACTCCCTAGCATGATATCCTCTATGCAAACATAAGCTTTTATCAGTGTTTTTTTTTTTTTGCAGGCTTTTTTAAGGCTGGGAAACCCCCCCAGAACTAGTGCATTTGTATAGGAGTTTTTCAGCTGTAAAAACGCTCTAACACTGAAAAACGCGGGTATCTGGTATTTATGAATGTTTTTGAACCGCAAGCTTTTGTGGGAGTGTCAGTTTTGCTAAAATAAATGCAAATGCGGCAAAATGTTGCACAACCCGCATTTTTAAGGCAGCATTCTACAGCTAACACTACTGGTGTTTTTATAATGTCCAGTATGCATGAGGCTTAATTGCAATGAGTGAATATGCCTGCATTTAATTAGGTTTCAGCGTCTTGTCCTCCCATATAGAGAATATATGAATTGGGAGAGGGAGAGTAGGCACAGGAACCAATAAGGTGGCTGCAGTACATATGAACTTGTGGGGGGGACATGCTCACAACAGTAGAGAACATAGTGATGAGCGCTCATCACTGAGCTGTTGTTCCTTGCAGTCCAGCCAGAGACTAGAGATAGGGAAGGTGACCAGTCTGCATTCCAGAACTGCAGTAGAGCTATGCCAACCTGGCTGTGCTGCCTGGCCACACTGCATCTATCTCAAGTAGGGATGGAAAGAAATCTAAATTATTTTGTACATAAAATAGCTAGCTGTATGCCTAGAGATCATCTTTAAACTACAATACGCCTTTTGAAGCAATTATTATATTCATTTTTTCAGCCAAAGGAGAAGCCTTCCTTTAAGCGCTGATCTTTGCATTTAGTCGCTTTTAAATACAGCCCCTCCTTCTTTAATCCTGTGCACTCTCATGTCTTGTCTGTGCCCACGCAGATCTGCACTTTGTTCTTCATGGTTGTATCATTCCCTGTGGCTGCGCTGGGGGTTTTATCTTGTCACAACAAGTAAATTTAGTGGCTTTGGAACAATAGCGCAGCTGCCCAAGGAGTTTCTGTTCCTCATCTCACCAGGCACAGTTGGGTGTAAAAGCAGGGGAGGGGGAATGGGCTCACTTGGCTTTAACACATTCCCTTCTAAAATTTTAATAGAGACCTTATGAAGTCATAAGGCATGAATAATTGTGTCATACCATTTGAGTCTAGAGACTATAACTGGTGGTTATTGGTTTGTTACTTATTGTAGAATGACAGTTATCATTTTGTTTGCTTCATAACAATATACGTGTATTTATTGGCTGTACCAGACAAATTACATTAAGTGACGTGAAAAGAAATTGCTCTAGCCATAGTTATGACAATTAAATCAAAGGAGTTTGAGGATAGTCTCAAATGCATTTTTCAGTCTGTTAACAAAGTAAAGTATAGGTCACCTTCCTCTTTCTGCAAAAAAGTATTGCATCATTTGAGCTGCTTGGAAGCAATTTAATGTCTAATTTTCTCTCACAAACAGATGTTTCTTTGTTATGTACGTGCATAAGCTGGTGTATGCCAATGCCTCTATATCATGTCTCCAGGAAACTAAACCAGGATATTTCTCCTCTTATTAATTACTTTAAATATTTACCTTTTTTTAATAAGCATTTTTAGAGTGTAAGAGAGGAATTCCTGCAAGTTCGAGGGTTTTTTTTTTTTTGCCAGGAATAAAATAAGAACCTCTAAGTTTCCAAAAATGGTGAATACATTTTAAATGGCAACAAAAATTGCAAATAGTTATTGACATGACATTTGTGATTTTGCCATTCATCCTTCTTTTTTATTTATTTATTTTTTGCAGTTCGGTTTTTTCAGCATGGCGTAAATCCCCTTGGTTTACCCAGGCAAGCAATATAGAGATTTACAGTACTTCAACGTTAATACATCTATATGTAGTTATAAATATTTTTAATCAGTTTACCTAATTTCTGAAAAATGGATATAATAATAAATACTTGCACAAGTTCAGCACTTGAATATCTAACCACTGTTCAATAGAATAAATGGGCTTAAAACCAGTGATGCTTGCAAATGACATCAAAAAGCAGAACATGGAGAGACATGTTGTAAAGGTTCCTTTTTATTGTTTTTAGTGTAGGGTTCCATGGGCACTGGATGCAAAAGAAAAACATCCTGCTCTGCCAGGAACTTTTTCCCAGCTGACAGTGTAGGGAAGTGCAGTCAGCCAACACAGCCACTAATTTACTTTCACTGTTCAGGCCAGTATGAAGTCGCACAAAGGTTGGCAAACATTGAACTGCGTATTGTGCCATTTAGGTCAGTTATTTTTATTAACATATGCATTTAAATATGTGCTTTTGTGTAAAAATCAAATTCATTTACAAAACTGACTTTTTTTGTGTATTGTATGTCAGGGCAAAATATTTTTTTTTAAAAAGTACTCTCTGCAATCTGTTCTTGCATGTTTTATTCTCTTAAAGACCCCTGTAAGTACAAACAATAAATAGCCACTGATGAGGACTTTGGATGCACTAAGTCCTTTTGTGTATTTGCAATTCTTGCTGATACCTTTTATTAGGATTGCTAAATAAAATAATATTTTGTTTTATATATTTATGTGTTGATGTGTTTCATAACTATATATGGTTTCCTGGGTGAAAGATTTGATAGTATCACACATTCTCACATCTCTAAGGTTTTCAATGGGATTATGCTCTCAGGGCATTATATCTGGAGTACCGCTTAGATTCCACCTCTTATGTGCAGTGGTGTCAGCCCTGTCACTAAACTGCTCAACCACTCCCACTGTCCAATCTCTGCACTTCTCTTACAAGACAACAATAACTCTGTAGTCCAAGATAAAAACTAGGGGGTCTAATCAGACAGTCTTTCTGCTGCTCGGTTCTTCTGTTATTACCATGATAATGTCTGAAAAGCTCTCTGACAACCGAGATAAAACCAGCCTGAAATTTGTGTCGGGGATGGTGCGTAGAAATAGATTAGCAGACAGATGGTCTGTTCACAGCACAGTTCTGTACATTTCTTCCTTCCTCTGCCTATGCGGAGAGGTGGTGTGTGCCTTTCCTCCAATCAGCTGTCACACAGTGTATGCCAAGGATCCACACCCAGTGGTGGAACAGAAAGAGAAAATTCTAACACGATGTACACTTTCTTAACAGTCTAGAAAGTTGAAGACCACACATATACAATTAAAACTCATGTAGGGAGATTTGTTTCATCCCTGTGTATCATCTAAGGCTGTTAACTTCAGTGAGTATATGTGAGGGTTTTTTCATAAGATAACACGGTAAGTGTGGACAGTACATCTGTGAATTTCTGACATAAAGGCATTTATTGCATTTATTGAACAGATATAACAATACACTTTTTAATGGTATATTTAGCAGATCAAAATGTAGCAAATAATAGAGGTTCATTGCTGGCATTTACATACATTTTAAATGTAAAAAATCATTTAACATAAACTGGCATTGAGTAAAGAATTAAAGTGGTGTTAAACCCAAAAGCAAACATGTATTATATCGCAGCTTACCAGTTCTTAGATGTGGTACCTACATTAGATATTAAAGGCTGTCTTTCATTTATTTTTTACCTGATCATCTGACCAGTAGGTCTGTTATTTTTCAACAGAACAAGCTGTCCTCCAGATGTAGCAGTTAGATGGTTGAGACAAACTATTTACCACTTACAAGGGTGCTTACAATGATCAGCTTTTATTTATAGAAAACCTTTGGTTTTTGGTTTAATATCACTTTAATTAACCTCCTAAATTAGCTAACTGATTGATACAGGACAATTCAGATGGTACAATCTTGAACGTCACTCTGGGGAAATGTTCATTCACTGTCAAGTGTGGCTTAGTGCTCAAATTTTGTATAGGCCAGCTCAGTACCACAATTTTGCTTATTTTTAGCCAGTCTGTTATTGACTTGTCTTTGAAGTTGCTCTTCAGCATCGACTCATGTTCTGATGGCTGGATATACTTTGTAACAGACAGAGCCCTGTCTCCAAAAGCCACAGTGCGGTTTGTCCCTAGGATCCTGCTTACAGTTGTGCTCATAAGTTTACATACCCTGGCAGAATTTATGATTTCTTGGCCATATTTCAGAGAATATGAATGATAACACAAAAATGTTTTTCACTCATGGTTAGTGTTTGGCTGAAGCCATTTATTAATCAACTGTGTTAACTACAGTGGAACCTCGGATTGCGAGTAACACAGTTAACGAGCGATTTTGCAATACGAGCATTGTATTTAAAAAAAAATCCTAACTAAAGGCCCTAAAGGCCTGAGGACAGCAGAGCTGTCCTCGGGCCTTTCCGGCTGTGGCCTCCGACCACATGCAGTATTGCATGCCATTGAAGTCCATGCGGAACAAATTATTTTTGTTTCCATTGACTTCAGTGGGCAAAACTCGCTTTGATATGCGAGTACTTTGGATTACGAACATTCTCCTGGAACGGATTATGCTCGTAATCCGAGGTTCCACTGTATTTTTAAATCCTAATCACAACAGAAACTACCCAAATGACCCTAATCAAAAGTTTACATTCCCTGGTGATTTTGGCCTGATAATATGAAGACAAGTTGACACAAAGGAGTTTGAATGGCTATTAAAGGTAACCATCCTCACCTGTGATCAGTTTGCTTGTAATTAGTGTGTGTGTATAAAAGGTCATTGAGTTTCTGGACTCATGACAGACCCTTGCATCTTTCATCCTGTGCTGCACTGACGTTCCTGGATTCTGAGTCATGGGGAAAGCAAAAGAATAGTCAAAGCTTCTGTGGGAAAAGGCAGCTGAACTGTATATAACAGGAAAGGGATATAAAAAGATATCCAGGTGTCAGAAACCATGAAATCAGACCGAGACAGAGGTACAGTTAAATCATACTTGTTTAATAATAAAAGTAAAAAGAACAAACATAGTCAAAAAATAGCCAAAGTTCAGTAACCGAAACGGATAGTTAGCCAAGCCAGAAGTCAGGGATCAAAGTAGTGGAACAGCAAGCAGGATCAAGAGCCAGAAGGTATGTCAGCAAAGCCAGTCTTTAAACAGGAACACAGGAGATGTTTCTTGTGATGTCGACCAAGGCGAAGGCAGAGCTCCTCTGGACTGGATGGCTTAAGTAGGCAGGAATGACGAGCAGGATATCAACAACAGCTGAGTAACTGTGGAGAGAGATGGGAGCTGGCAATTAGCTGACAGCTGAGCGGCCAGCTCAAAGAAGGAAGGGCTGAGCCCAGCCCTGACACCAAGGAATTGAGAATGCCAATCAGCAGTGTTCAAACTCTAATCAAGAAGTGGAAAATGAAGGGTTCTGTTGAAACCAAACCACGGTCAGGTAGACCAACTTAAAAATTTCAGCCACAACTGCCAGGAAAATGGTTCGGGCTGCCAAGAAAAACCCACAAATAACTTCAGGTGAAATACCGGACTCTCTGAAAACATGTGGTGTGGCTGTTTCAAGAAGCACAATAAGGAGGCACTTAAGAAAGATGGGCTGCATGGTCGAGTCACCAGAAGAAAGCCATTACTATGCAAATGCCACAAAGTATCCCGCTTACAATAGCCAAACAGCACAGAGACAAGCCTCAAACCTTCTGGCACAAAATCATTTGGAGTGATGAGACCAAAATGTAGCTTTTTGGCCACAACCATAAACGCTACATTTGGAGAGGACTCAACAAGGCCTATGATGAAAGGTACACCATTCCTACTATGAAACACTACTATGAGGTCAATCGCCGATGATTTGGGGATGTGTGAGCTACAACGCACAGGAAATTTGGCTAAAGTTAATGGCAAGATGAATGCAGTATGTTATCAAAAAATACTGGAGAAACATTTGCATTCATCAGCCAGGAAGCTGCGCATGGGACGTACTTGGACATTCCAACATTGACAATGATCCAAAACACAAGGCCAAGTCGACCTGTCATTGGCTACAGCAGAATAAAGTGAAGGTTCTGGAGTGGCCATTTCAGTCTCCTGACCTCAATATCATTGAGCCACTCTGGGGAGATCTCAAACGTGCAGTTCATGCAAGACAGCCCAAGAATTTCCAGGAACTGGAGGCTTTTTGCCAAGAGGAATGGGCAGCTTTACCATCTGAGAAGATAAAGAGCCTCATCCACAAATAACACAAAAGACTTCAAGCTGTCATTGATGTTAAAGGGGGTAATAGACAGTATTAAAAACTGGGGTATATAAACTTTTGATCAGGGTCATTTGGGTAGTTTCTGTTGTGATTATGATTTAAAAAAGTAAACACAAAAGTAAACACTAACCATGAGTGAAAAAGTTTTTGTGTTATCATATTCTCTGAAAAATGGCCAAGAAATCATAAATTCTGCCATGGTATGTAAACTTATGAGTACAACTGTATGGGAGATGATCTGCTGCGGTCATTCTGGGCTAAAGGTTTTACCTGGGCCCTGTTTGTTGCATCCCCTGGGCTCTAATGGAGTACTGACTAGCGGCAAACGGCTTAGGTGTGCATGATTTTTTTTTTTTTTTTTTTAACTTGGAGCCATTTTGAGTGTGTACCAAGTGCCTACATTTCTCCCAGGTACCACTAAGGCCACCACAATATTGTCCCCCAAGCCTACTGAGCATGCACATCTTTGATCTTGTTGCACAGCGTTGCTTTGGCTAGAATTGTGTTTTCAGCTTTAGGAGTTTTAAAGTTGTTTACATAATCATGTGACATTGGTTTAGCTCTCATTTCCTAACAAAGATCTTGCTATTTTTGTCCTGTATTTTAAATGCCAGTGATGACTTCACATAGTGTGTGTAAGCTTTGTCCCAGCATTACTAGCCAGCAGGCTGAACAATAAATAAACACATACAGATCGCTGTACTAACACTAGGGATGTTAGTGCTTTAGTTTACCCCCCCCCCCAGTCAGAACACACTGATCAATGCTTTTTGCCAGTGGCTGCGAGTGCTAATTGAATGCTGGTCTTCTAGTACGCTTGTTCTACAGAAGCCGGTCGCAATACTGTCTTACTGTACACAGGTGCCAAAAGTTAGCTGGTTCCGGCGAGCTGAAATTTTATGTTGCGTACACCAAGTTTTTGGAACCTTTTTAAATACTGTATGATGAGAAAGTAAATCGCTAATATTTTGTCTTTCAGGTGCTGGAGAATCTGGTAAAAGCACAATTGTGAAGCAAATGAAGTAAGTTCAGGTTCTGCAATTCACTGCATGGATGACATGGACTATTTTTTATGCAGTTTTGTCCATAGAATCTTCCTTATCAGCAGCATCAGTAGTTCTGCTGCTTAAGCCTGAACCTGGCTGCCTTGCAGGCCCCTTGTACCCACACTTGATTTTGTGTCAGGTCAGTTTGTGCACTATTAATGGAACAATCTGCTCACAGACATTCAATATGCCCCTTGATACCATCTACAGCAGATCATAGTTCTGACCCTATGGGACTTTTATCTCTGAGTTCCTTCTCTATCCCTATCTCTTATTCACTCTTCACAGCCTCCTCCTGTAGAGTTTTTGTAATTAATAAAGTTCCTGATGACTCAGATATACAAACATATTGTTTTCAATCTGATTGACTTTGGACACTCTGCTATGCATCTAGAAGATTAACCTGATGTACTATGTATACTGGGTCTAAAAGACCCTGCATTTCTTGCATTGCATTCAAATCTCTCCTGGCTTTGATGGCTGGGGAAACTGTTATTGGGATCTCGAAAGTGGAATCATACACGTCGCTTTCGGGTCAGGAACACATCCCCTCTACCTGGCCGGTCTGGGGGTGTGTGGAAGCATTCTGGTGGCAGGGCTAAATGTTAAAAAAAAAAAAACCTGTCTTCTTCGCACCTAGAACTGCATGTCCCAGGCATTGGGCGATATGTATTGTGCATCCCTGCAGTGAGAGGTCACAACCTGGGTCCTCTTGCACCCAAACAACTTACCATCCTCTACAGTCCTTCTCTGCTCCATTACAAAGCCAAGCTCCCCCTATGACAAAATTGTGAATTAACAACACCGAAGCAAACTGCCGCCCAGGGCGGGAAGTATACAGTAAGATAAGCAACCAAACCAATGGTAAAAGAAATGCAATTACAAAGAATTCAGTATATAGACCAGAGCTTGTAGCATGCCACAATCAATCATAGCAAGGTGAAGAAAGCATAGCTGGCCTAGGAAAGTGAAGGGTACAAATACTCAATCTATTGGGACCATATAGAGTTAAAATTTTCACATAGAGTTCCTGAGATAATAGGTACAGTGCCTTGAAAAAGTATTCATACCCCTTGAAATATTCCACATTTTGTCATGTTACAACCAAAAACAAATGTATTTTATTTATCGACCAACAACCAACACAAAGTGGCACATAGTTGTGACGTGGAAAGAAAATGATAAATGCTTTTCAAAATTGTTTACAAATAAATATCTAAAGCGTGTGGCATGCATTTGTATTCAGCCCCCCTGAGTCAAAACTTTGTAGAACCACCTTTTGCTGCAATTACAGCTTTAAGTCTTTTTGGAATGTATCTGCCAGCTTTGCACATCTTTTCAAGTTTTGCCACAGATTCTCAATTGGATTTAGGTCTGGACTATGACTGGGCCATTCTAACCCATGAATATGCTTTTATCTAAACCATTCCACTGTAGCTCTGGCTGTATGTTTAGGGTCATTGTCCTGCTGAAAGGTGAACCTCCACCCCAGTCTCAAGTCTTTTGCTGACTCTAACAGGTTTTCTTCTAAGATTACCCTGCATTTGGCTCCATGTGAAAAATTTCAAGAGGTATGAATACTTTTTCAAGGCTCTGTATGTTTTTCATAGGAGATATGTTTGTACTCGGAGTCTCTTACAGACAGTCCAGGAAAGGTAAGGGAGAAAGGTGGGAAAAGTGACCTAGGGTGTGCAAAAATAAAGACAATAGGATGAGAGAGGAAAAGGAGGTTTATTTGAAAACAACTGCATTACAGATTAATCAGCCAAGTGTGCAAATGCGTGAGACATCTCAACGTGTGGAGCCGGGAAATACCTGGAGTAGCATGACGAAGTCCACCTAATCTAACTTCTTATTGACGTGAACGGGGACCACAGAAGCAGCTCCCATCCTGAAAGAATGGTGGGAGTATGATTTGGGGTCCAAACCTAGGTTCAACAGGAGGGTGCGGCAATGTTTGACAACTTGTGCTGTAGTGAGGGGGGACACTAGGGAATGGTAAGAGTGGACTATTCCTGGGTTTGTCCACTGTCTGTGCCATTAGTTGGCCTAGAACTGTTACTGGGCACCAAGCAGTACTGGTCTCAAAAAACCTAATTTCTTTATCGTACATCATGGGACACAGAGCACCATATAATCACTATGTGGGTATATAGGCACCTTCAGGTGATGGACACTGGTATACCCAATACAGGACGTTCACTCCCTATATAACCCCTCCTCCTACCAGGAGTACCTCAGTTTTTTCGCCAGTGTCTAAGGTGTTGGTCACGAGTGAAGATGTGCTCTGAGGAGCTCCAGGAGGGATCCATGCTGGATAGCCTCCACAGACCAGATCCATCCAAAGTGCCACTGAGGCCAAGATGCATGGTACCCGGGCCTCGTATATGAAGCATGAGGTTTTGCCTGTAACGCCTCTCTTTGCAAGGCAGGACCCAGGGCTTTTTGGTCAAGCTCACATTACCTAAAATTTTTCCCGAGGGGTGCTGTACAGGTCCAAGTTAGTGGAGCCTCGATAAAAAGGGACCCAGTCCTTGAAGGTTTGCTAAACACAGCCCGCCGTGATGGGTGAAGTTTGGATCTGTCTGACTTCAGCAGTATCCTGCGGCGAGGATAAGGTAAGGGAAGAAGACTAGGAACTGTAAAAAGTTCACCTATGGTTTTTTTTCTTCCATAAAAGGGTAAAATGTTGTCATGCCTTAAAGTCTCCACTAGAGGGAGTAAATGCACATACCTTAGTACGTCGCTTCTCAGTTAGCTCAGTGTCTCAGCTAACAGCATGTGTTTGGTCTCAGCAAGCCAGGGGGGATTCCTCATCCAGAGAACAGCATGTTTGCTTTCCTCCTGGGGGAAGGGAGGTACAACAACAGTATGTTTGCTTATCCCCACAGAAGCTCAACTTTTTTTTTTAAAACCTGCCTCTCCAGCCCTCCCTTCCTCCCCTCTCGCTGGGTCTCCAACAATCAAAGCAGCGATGCCGTTCGCACGCGTGGACTATGGCTAGTTTAAACAGAGGGGAGGACGTGTTTAATGACAGGGGCGTGGCTTAAGGCGCGGCGCCGTGTGCAGGACGTAAGTCCACGAGGAGCACAGCGTAGGCGCTGGGGATAAACAGACAGGCACAGACGCTTTCCAGTTAACAGCTGCAGTCTGGCACACAGGAGTGCTGGGGGCACATAAGGATGCATACAGGCATTTCCAGTACAGGAAATAACATTTATACTCAGCACCAAAGCTGAACATTATTACCAGCATTGTTTTTGCTAGACTATTGCTCAGCGAGTTGTGCATTTACTTAGTGCCTTTGCTTTTTGTGCTCAGAACTATGGCTCCCAAAAAAGACACCACAGAGGTACCAAAAATCCCACCCCCAGGCGCTGGGAATTCCAGCCGTGCCTCTACACTATCATCCTCTCCTGAAATACCAGATATGGCAATCCAGGGTGAGTCATTGGAACCAATTGGTGGTGCAGCTGCTTCTCGCATCTCAGTCCCTGTATACGTGACTGAAGATGCATTTTCCTCCGCCCTGCAGGACCTATAAGGAAGATTAGTGGCTTTAATCGCATCCTCCATTCAAAAGGATAGGAAGCGTGTTGGATCCCCCTCCCCCACCTTAGACCCTTTACCAAGGGATCAGTGGGTACAGGATGAGGTGTTACCCTCAGGCGATCAGGAGGAAAGGCAAACCGAGTAATCCTCTGCAGAGGAGACAACGGTGGATGAACCTTTTTCAGCCTCGCAATCTTAGAAATTGCTGGTACAATCTCTTACAGAGATGGTTCGTGCCACTTTCAAGCTACCCCTAACGGAGTCAGCTGAAAGTTCTATTTCCTTAAAACCTTCACAGCCTTTGCATGCGTTTCCTGTCCATGCATTACTAGAACAGCTTATTTATGCTGAATGGGTTCACCCGGATAAGCATTTTCTCCCTCCAAAGAGATTCACAGCACTCAATCCCATGGAGGAGAAATTCACCACAAAATAGAATGTACCAGCAGCTGACGCTGAGATTTCCAGTGTGAATAAAAGTCTTAACTTGTCCAGTAGACAATGCACAAATGCTTAAGGATCCAACAGATAAAAAAATTGGAATTCCTGTTTAAAATCCTCTTTTTCCTTGGCAGGTGCCATTACTCAGCCTGCAGTCGCTGCAATAGGCATCTGTCAGTCCCTAAAGGACCAGTTTAGACAGGCCCTTAAGGAGGTTCCTACACAACAAGCGCAGGATTTGGCCGAACTGCCAAGGGCATTATGTTTTGCCATAGATGCCACCAGGCCTCCATGGCTCAGATCTGTAAGGCCGCAACCTGATCTTCAGTACATACATTCACCAGGTGGATATAAGAAGGCATGAGTATATCGCCTTTGGGCGCAGTGTGCTGCAGACTGCCGTATAGGTCCTCAAGTCTGGGGGTGCCCTGCGGGCTGTCTCTCCCTCCCCTCAAATAGCATTGCTATGGGACCTCCCACATAGTGATTACTATGGTGCTCTGTGTCCCATGATATACGATAAAAAAAATAGGATTTTTATAACAGCTTACCTGTAAAATCCTTTTCTTGGAGTACATCATGGGACACAGAGGTCCCTCCCCTCTTTTGGGGTTTAGGTATATTGCTTTGCTACAAAAACTGAGGTTCTCCTGGTAGGAGGAGGGGTTATATAGGGAGTGAATTTCCTGTATTGGGTATACCAGTGTCCATCACCTGAAGGTGCCTATATACCCACATAGTGATTACTATGGTGCTCTGTGTCCCATGATGTACTCCAAGAAAAGGATTTTACAGGTAAGCTGTTATAAAAATCCTATTATCGGTACCAGCTCCTGTCTGCTGTGTCTTGCAAGTGTCTAGGTGCAACCGGAAATGGTCGGGGTACCGGACTATCTGATTAAGAGTGTACGTGACTTCGCTCCAGTACATGTAAATTCCCCTGGCCTTAGGAAACCATAGAAAGCCAGATACATGGCTGCCTAGGCTAGGTAAGCTCTACGGAGCAGGGCCCTCTGATTCCTACTGTATTAAAGTGTATTGTATTTGTACTGTCTACCCTCAAGTTGTAAAGCGCTACGTAAACTGTTGGCGCTATATAAATCCTGTATAATAAATAATAGGTAGATGCCCGAAAGGGGACCTGGTAAGCATATCGGACATACCACGGAATATGTGCCCTGTGATGGGGAGCCTGCTAGCCGCAGTGGGGAGGTTACTCTTCTGAATTCCCTTTTAAAATGGCCGTAATAGGATGTGCCAAAAATATAGAGGGCCTATCGGAGTGCAGCAAGTACGCAAAGTGTTGGATTCCTGCCAAAAATGTCTTAACGGCATTGCGAGAAAGTTTAAGCTGTGAGTGGCAGTAGGCCACGAAAGCACGTAGGTATTGAATGTTGTAGCAATCGAGCCTAGGGTACCGCGATTGTAACGACTGGAAAGTATTCCAGACCGTGTTATACCTTCCTTGTGTTGGCTGATAATGACTTGTCAATCAATGCTACCGCGCCGGCCCAGTGAGTATCTAATCCACCGTTAAAAGCGAGAAGTGCGGGGCCAGAGTTGCACAGGCGTCTGGGACCTTTGTTAACGATTTCGAAGGTAGCCTGATTGTCTGTAGAGAAAACAACAGTGTTACCTGTCCATAGATGACCCTACACCTGCGCTGCAGACACTATAGGGTAAATTTCAAACAATGCTGACGTTTACGCAAACCTGGGAATGGCCAGACTTTGTCCGGCCATGGTCCTGCTAGTCAGTGAGCGCCAAAAATTGCCGCATTGCCTTTGGTGGCTGCAGCATCAGTAATAATCTGATAACACCAACACTGCAGGGATGCACAGTGGTGAAGTGGTAGCACTCTCACCTAGCAGTAAGAAGGGTTGCTGGTTCGAATCCCAACCACGACACTACCTGCCTGGAGTTTGCATGTTCTCCCTGTGCCTGCGTGGGTTTCCTCCGGGTACTCCAGTTTCCTCCCACACTCCAAAGACATGCTGGTAGGTTAATTAGATCCTGTCTAAATTGTCCCTAGTATGTATGAATGTGAGTTAGGGACCTTAGATTGTAAGCTCCTTGAGGGTAGGGACTGATGTGAATGTACAATGTATATGTAAAGCGCTGCGTAAATTGACGGCGCTATATAAGTACCTGAAATAAATAAATAATAAATAAATGAACATGGTGATGCCTGTCCAGTGCTGAAGGAACTCGTCCCACGTGTAAATCGGACAAAGCTGCGGAATCTAGTTTGGCCCGAGAATCGGAGTCGGAGGCTATGGCTAACGGTGCCAATAACCAAGAAATGAAAGACCTACCTCGGGGAATGATCCTCATGACAAAGTTTAGCATACCTAGAAGTGATTGCAATCCCTTCCTGGAACAGGCTTGGGAGATCGTAAACGCATGGATACGGTCTTGGATTCTTGCTAACTTGTCCGCAGGCAGATTAGCCTGCATGGAATGAGTGATGATGTGAAAAGAAACGTCGACGGGATGAGTGGATTGAGGGCAGATATTAATAGGGCGAGACTCCTTATACAAATTCAGGCTGACCTATGGTTAGCCTTCCTATTTAAGATCTGTTATTAATTCCGAAAGAGTTTGTTGGCAAGGCAAAGTCCATTTAAGTGCGATCAGTCTACAAGCCAATGCTATGGCTAACTGATTTTTACCAACAATATACACTACCTCATTAAGAGAAAAAGCACTGCGCATGGGTTCAATGACTGTAGCTGCCAGCAACAGGAGTTCAGATAAATAAACACAAAGAACATGTACAGGATGTAAAACATGTAAAAGTGCAGTGCTAAAAAAAATCTAAATATACCAGCGTTAAATAAATGACACCAGTAGTAATAACTATACATAAATGAATGTGAAATTGTGAGGAAATGAAGATCCTGAGAAAAATTAATTCAAAGTCCTTAAAAAGTGGCTCGGCATTAAAGCACATAAATAAGAAGAAATTCTTCTTAATTCCATGAGAGCGTGCCTCTAATGCGATGCCTGTGAATCCTGTCTGCTATTTTTAAAATAGAAGTGTCATTTCCATCTCTTAATAAACTTTGCTAGACATTTTTACACTATGAAAGAGTTTCTTGGATTTTGTTTTTGAGTACGTTGGAAGACATGCTCTCATGTCCATCGGTTGGAGAAAGCTGGTCTTTGGATAGGATCAGTTGGTCCCTTGAAGCGCTGTTAGACCTTTCTGTTTGCGCAGTGGTCATTAGAATCTGGTAAGGAGTTGTAGTGTACGTTCTGAACCTGGTACTCTCTTCCTATCGGTTGGAGCCTTTTGGTGTTTTCTTTATGGGATTAACTGCTTGCCGACCAGCGCGCGCTGATGTACGTCAGCAGAATGGCACTGGCAGGCAAAAGGGCGTACAGGTACGTCCCCCTTAAGAAGCGGTGTTGTGAGCGTGCCACCGGAGGTGCATGCGCCCACCGCGGTCTCTGTGACCGTGGGTTCCGCGGACTCTATGTGCGTTGGGTGCCCGCAATCACGGAGAGGAAGAACGGGGAGATGCTTATGTAAACAAAGCATTCCTCGTTCTGCCTAGTGACAGGACAGTGATCTACTGCTCTCTGTCATCGAGAGCAGTGATCACTGTCCTGTGTGTTCAAGCCCAGCCCCCCACAGTTAGAATCGCTCCCTAGGACACACTTAACCCCTTCACTGCCCCCTAGTGGTTAACCCCTTCACTGCCAGTGTCATTTATATAGTAATCAATGCATTTTTAATCGCACTGTTAGCTGTATAAATGACAATGGCCCAAAAATTTGTCAAAAATGTCCGATGTGTCTGCCATAATGACGCAGTCCCAATAAAAATCACAGATGCCATAACTAATAATAAAAAAAAAAATAAAACTGCCATAAAACTATCCCCTATTTTGTAGACGCTATAAATTTTGCGCAAATATGCGATTTTTTTTTTTTTTTTTTTTTTTACCAAAAATATTTAGAATACATATCGGCCTAAACTGAGGAAAAAAAATTGTTGTGTTATATATTTTTGGGGGGTATTTATTATAGCAAAAGGTAAAAAAGAAATGTAAAAGTAAAAAATACAGCTTTTTTTTTTCAAAATTATCTTTTTTTGTTTATAGCGTAAAAAATAAAAACCGCAGAGGAGATGAAATGCCACTGAAAGAAAGCACGATTTGTGGGAAAAAAAGGACGTCAATTTTGTTTGGGTATAGCGTCGCACGACCTCGCTGTTAAACCGACGCAGTGCCGAATCGCAAAAAGTGCTCTGGTCAGGAAGTGGGTAAAATCTTCCGGGGCTGAAGTAGTTAAGAAGAATTTCTTCTTATTTATGTGCTTCACTGCTGAGTTACTTTTTAAGGACGTTGAATACATTTTTGATTGGGTCTTCATTTGCTCAAGATTTCACATTCATTTGTGTATATGTATTACTATTGGTGTCATTTAATGCTGGTATATATATTTTGATTTTTTAGTGCTGCACTTTTATCCTTTACAATATACATCACCCACCTCCTATCAATACCTGATCACTTATTAGTACCCTTGTTGTGAAAAAGGTGTAGCTATTTTTCTATTCAGTGGATGGACGTTTACAGTTTTATTCTTGTACACAGTTTATTTCCTCCGGTGGTAATTGTCAAACCCTTGTTTTTATCTCCTATGGTGCATCTTAGGAAAGGTAACATATCAAAATATGGAAAATGGTCTTCCTCAGCACCCCTATAACAACTTGTGGTTTCCTCCTTCAGCCTTTCTCTGTAGCAGCCACATGGAAACCTCCAGCATGCACTCAAATCATTTAATGAAAATAAACCAATATAACATCAGACTACAACAGGTCCAATAAACTATACTTGGTGAAATACAAGGTGCTGTGCCCTCTTTTTTCTGCATACAAAGAGGTTCATGGTTTGTTCATTTTGAGTGTCCAAATGGCAGGGGAAGCTGCTTTATACTCTAATAGTAGTTGACGCCCACCCCAATAGCCCCACAGAGCGACCCACACACTTACTTAATCCTTTGCTTCTTCACTTTCAATTTGGGGTTAGGGCTTTGCAGATATTGTTCCACAATATCTTCTGCAAAACCCTGCCTGAATAACATGGGCACTCTATATCCCAGTCAACTGGATACTTCTCACTAAAAGTAAAAGCTTTATTTTTTTAAGGCCAATTAAAAAGTAAAAAACACACAAAAGTCATATATTTTTCAGGTTTCAGCAAGTTATTACTGCTAGATTGGTATTGGGATGTGTAAGGCAGTGCTTATGTCTATATGTTTACCTATATAAGATGAAGAAGTGTGCTTACTCGTGTAATGCTTATGTTTTTAGGATTATCCACGAAGATGGATACTCTGAGGAAGAATGCAGGCAATACAAAGTGGTTGTCTACAGTAACACCATTCAGTCCATAGTAGCCATAGTGCGAGCCATGGGGAGGCTGAAGATCGATTTTGGAGATGTGGCTAGAGTTGTGAGAGTCAAGTTTTTATCATGTTTTTTCCTTATCTGTCATCATTGCTTTACATAGCACAACCCATCAATTTTCTTGCATTAATTTTGCTCATTTTTTTTAGGATGATGCCCGGCAACTGTTTACATTGGCCAGTACAGCAGAAGAAGGTGTACTTTCTCCAGAACTTGCTGGAGTTATTAAGAGGTTGTGGAAGGATACCGGCGTACAGGCATGTTTCAATCGATCTCGGGAGTACCAGCTTAATGACTCTGCCTCATAGTAAGTGAGCAGTGTTACATAGTCAGGTTGAAAAAAAGACCATCTAGTTCAGCCAATAAAAATAAAACAAAAAAACATACAATCCTATACCCATAGTTGATCCAGAGAGAGGCAAAAAAAACCAGCAAAGCATGATCCAATTTGCTACAACGGGAAAAAATTCCTTCCCGATCCTCCGAGAGGCAATCTGATATTCCCTGGATCAACTTTACCAATAAGGCCTCATGCACGCAGGGTGTTTGAAAAAACGAGCTGCAAATCCACTACCAACGCCAGGAAAAAGCGTCTGTAAAAACGTGCTTTTAGTAGCTTTTTGCATTGGCCTTAATGCGCGTTTAGCCACGCTAGCTTTTAACAGCGTTTCTCTGCCTCTATTCAAAATCAATGGTTCCCTGTGAGAGCCCATTGATTTGAAGTCGCACCACAAGTCAGATCGTGATGATCCGACTTGTGGTGCAGCTTCTGCGCTGAGGATCTTGAAGGGGAACCCTTGCCAAAATTAAGAAATAAAACTGGCTTAGGGTCCCCCCCCCCCCCCCAAAACCATATCAGACAGGGTCTGGTATGGATTCTGAGGGAAACCCCAATGCCAAAAAAATGGCGTGGGGTCCCCCCAAAATCCATACCAGACCCTTATCCAAGCATTCAGCACGGCAGGTCAAGAAGGGGGGGAGCGAGTGATTAGTCTCCCCCTCCTGGACCATTTCAGACCACACGCCCTTAACATGGGGGATGGGTGCTTTGGGGCAGGGGGGCACTGTGCTTATCACAGTGCCACACCATGCGCACCGCGCCCATCAGTGCTTATCACAGTGCCACACCATGCACACACTGCCCATCAGTGCTTATCACAGTGCCACACCATGCACACACTGCCCATCAGTGCTTATCACAGTGCCACACCATGCACACACTGCCCATCAGTGCTTATCACAGTGCCACACCATGCACACACTGCCCATCAGTGCTTATCACAGTGCCACACCATGCACACACTGCCCATCAGTGCTTATCACAGTGCCACACATGCACTCAGTGCTTATCACAGTGCCACACCATGCACACAGTGCCCGTCAGTAACATAACACACTTCCAAAGCCTCTCTCTCTCTCTCCTATCTCTCTCTCTCTCTCTCTCTCTCTCCCCCCCTATCTCTCTCTCTCTCCCCCCTATCTCTCTCTCTCTCTCTCCCCCATCTCTCTCTCTCTCCCCCATCTCTCTCTCTCCCCCATCTCTCCCCCCCCTCTCTCCTCCCCCCTCTCTCTCTCTCCCCCCCTCTCTCTCTCTCTCTCTCACTCTCCCTCCCTCCTCATTATCACATAGTTGTTTGGCTACATTTTAAATCATAATAACAGAAATCACCCAAATGGCCCTGATTAAAAGTTTAAATACCCTGGGATGTTTGGCCTTGGTACAGACACACAAGGTGACACACAGGTTAAAATGACCAATAAAGGTTAAGTTCCCACATCTGTGGCTTTTTAAATTGCATATATATATATATATATATATATATATATATATATATATATATAGAGTCAGTGAGTTTATTAGATCTTGCCTGAATGCACTGAGCAGGCTAGATACTGAGACATCTGGATCAGAAAAGAACTATCCAAAGACCTGCATAACAAGGTATTATTATTATACAGGTAGTGTAACTTTTTTAAAGATGGAAAAGGATATAAAAGAAATCCAAAGCCTTGAATATACCAGTCAGTACTCTTCAATCACTTATTAAGAAGTGGAAAATTCAGGGATCTCTTTATACCAAGCCAAATACAGGTAGAGCAAGAAAGATTGCAGCCACAACTGCAAGAAGAATTGTTCGGGATACAAAGAAAAGCCCACAGGTAACCTCAGAAGAAATACAGACAGCTCTGGAAAAACATGGTGTGGTTGTTTTGAAGGAGCACAATACAACGATACTTGAACTAAAAAGGAGCTGCATGGTCGAGTTGCCAGAAAGAAGCCTTTACTCTTTTTTTTTACTTTTTTGTGGCATTAGTGCGCTAAAAGCTTCTTTCTGGCAACTTGACCATGCAGTTCATTTTTGTTCAAGTATCGTTATATTGTGCTCCTTCAAAATAACCACGCCGTGTTTTTCCAGAGCAGCCTGTATTTCTCCTGTAGTGATCTGTGGGTTTTTCTTTGCATCATGAACAATTCTTGCAGTTGTGGCTGCAAACTTTCTTTCTCTACCTGTACTTGGCTTGGTATCAAGAGTTCCCCACATTTCCAACTTCTTAACCACTTCAGCCCCGGAGGATCTTACCCCCTTCCTGACCAGAGCACTTTTTGCGATTCGGCACTGCGTGGCTTTAACTGACAATTGCGCGGTCGTACGACGTTGTACCCAAACAAAATTGACGTCCTTCTTTTCCCACAAATAGAGCTTTCTTTTGGTGGTATTTGATCGCCTCTGCGTTTTTTTTTTTTTGAGCTATAAACAAAAAAAGAGCGTCAATTTTGAAAAAATATTTATTACTATAATAAATATCCCCCAAAAATATTTAAAAAAAAAATGTTTTTCCTTAGTTTAGGCCGATATGTATTCTTCATATTTTTGGTAAAAAAAAAAGCACAATAAAGGTATATTGATTGGTTTGCGCAAAATTTCTAGCGTCTACCAAATAGGGGATAGTTTTATGGTATTTTTATTTTTAATTTTTTTTTAGTAATGGTGGCGATCTGTGATTTTTATCGGGACTGCGACAGTATGGCGGACAGATTGGACACTTTTGACACTATTTTGAGACCATTGTCATTTATACAGCGATCAGTGCTATAAAAATGCATTGATTACTGTGTAAATGACACTGGCAGTGAAGGGGTTAACCACTAGGGGGCGGTGAAGGGGTTAAGTGTGTCCTAGGGAGTGATTCTAACTGTGAGGGGGCTGGGCTTCAACACACAGGACAGTGATCACTACTCTCGATGACAGAGAACAGTGATCTCTGTCCTGTCACTAGACAGACCGGGGAAATGCTTTGTTTACAAAAAGCATCTCCCCGTTCTTCCTCTCCGTGACATGATCGCGGGCACCCGGCCGACATAGATTCTGCTGGGTGCCCGCGACAATGCTTCTTAAAGGGGACGTACCAGTACTCCCTTTTGCCTACCAGTGCCATTCTGCCGACGTAAATCGGTGTGCGCTGGTCGGCAAGCGGTTAATGAGTGATTGAACAGTACTGACTGGCATAGGCAAGGCTTTGGATATCTTATTATATCTGTTACCATCTTTATAAAATTCCATTACTGTGTTACGCAGGACTTTTGACTTTTCTTTTCTGCTCCCCATGGCTCAGTATCTAGCCTGCTCAGTGCATTCACATTAACAAACTCATTGACTATTTATACGCAGACACTAATTTCAATTTAAAAAGCCACCGATGTTTTAAACTACCTTTTTTAAATTACCATTTTAACCTGTGTGTGTCACATTTGTGCATCTGTACCAATGCTAAACATGCCAGGGGATGTCAACTTTTGATCAGGGCCATTTAGGGGAATTATGTTATGATTTAAAAAGGAGCCCAACAACTATGTTATAATAAATAGCTTCATATCGCCAACCTGTGGCATTTTCCAGTTGTCAGCCTAGGTTCACACTGAGTGCGGGAATGTAATTGTGCGAGTTACATAGTAGGTGAGGTTGTAAAAAGACACAAGTCCCTCAAGTCCAACCTATGTTTGTGATTATATGTCAGTATTACATTGTATATCCCTGTATGTTGCGGTCGTTCAGGTGCTCATCTAATAGTTTTTTTAAACTATTGATGCCCCCCTCTGAAACCACCGCCTGTGGAAGGGAATTCCACATTCTTGCCGCTCTTACAGTAAAGAACCCTGTACGCAGTTTAAGGTTAAACCTCTTCTCTTCAAATTTTAATGAGTGGCCACGTGTCTTATTAAACTCCCTTTTGCGGAAAAGTTTTATCCCGATTTTGGGGTCACCAGTATGGTATTTGTAAATTGAAATCATATCCCCCCTCAAGTGTCTCTTCTCCAGAGAGAATAAATTCAGTGCTCATAATTTTTCCTCATAGCTAATGTCCTCCAGTCCCTTTATTAACTTTGTTGCCCTTCTCTGTACTCGCTCCATTTCCAGTACATCCATCCTGAGAACTGGTGCCCAGAGCTGAACAGCATACTCCAGGTGAAGCCGGACCAGAGTCTTGTAGAGTGGGAGAATTATTGCTTTATCTCTTAAGTTAATCCCTTTTTAATGCATGCCAATATTCTGTTTGCTTTGTTAGCAGCAGCTTGGCATTGCATGCCATTGCTGAGCCTATCATCTACTAGGACCCCCAGGTCCTTTTCCATCCTTGATTCCCCCAGAGGTTCTCCCCCCAGAGAGTAGATTGCATTCATATTTTTGCCACCCAAATGCATTATTTTACATTTTTCCACATTAAACCTCATTTGCCATGTAGTTGCCCACCCCATTAATTTGTTCAGATCTTCTTGCAAGGTTTCCACATCCTGCGGAGAAGTTGCCTTGCTTAGCATCGTCCGCAAATACAGAGATTGAACTGTTTACCCCATCCTCCAGGTAGTTTATGAGCAAATTAAACAGGATTGGTCCCAGCACAGAACCCTGGGGGACCGAACTTTCCACCCCTGACCATTCCGAGTATTCCCCATTTATCATCACCCTTTGAACTCGCCCTTGTAGCCAGTTTTCAATACATGTACTCACCCTATGGTCCATGCCAACGGACCTTACTTTGTACAGTAAACGTTTATGGGAAACTGTGGCAAATGCCTTTGCAAAATCCAGATACACCACGTCTACGTGCCTTCCTTTATCTAGATGGCAGCTCACCTCCTCATAGAAGGTTAATAGATCAGTTTGGCGAGAATGATTCTTCATGAATCCATGCTGATTACTTGTAATTATACCGTTTTCATTACAATTTTGTATATAGTCCCTTATCATCCCCTCCAAGAGCTTGCATACTATTGATGTTAGGCTAACTGCTCTGTAATTCCGAGGGATGTATTCTGGCCCTTTTTTAAATATTGGTGCTACATTGGCTTTTTTTCCGATCAGCTGGTACCATTCCAGTCAGTAGACTGTCAGTAAAAATTAGGAACAATGGTCTGGCAATTATTTGACTGCGTTCCCCAAGTACCCTCGGGTGCAAGACATCTGGTCCCAGTGATTTATTAATGTTAAGTTTCCCAAGTCTATTTCTAATTCTGTCCTCTGTTAGCCATGAGGGTGCTTCCTGTGATGTGTCATGAGGACAAACGCTGCAGTTTTGGTTACTGAACCCCCCCGACTCCCTTGTGACGACTGAAGAGAAGAATAAATTCAATACCTTTGCCATCTCCCCATCCTTTGTAACCAGTTGTCCTTCCTCAATCTTTATGGGGCCAATATGGTCTGTCCTCCCTTTTTTACTGTTTATCTACTTAAAGAATTTCTTGGGATTTTTTTTTGCTCTCCTCCACTATGTGTCTTTCGCGTTCCATCTTAGCCACCCTAATTGCACCCTTGCATATCTTGTTGCATTCTTTGTAAAGTCTGAATGCTGATGATCCCTCAGCCTTGCATTTTTTGAAGGCATTCTCCTTTGCTTTTATATACATTTTTACATTGGAGTTAAGCCATCCAGGGCTTTTGTTCGCTTTTAAATTTTATTTCCCAATGGGATGCACTGGCTCATGCCCCTATTTAATATGTTCTTAAAGCAAATCCTTCTGTCCTCCATGTTCTTTGTTTCTAAGATTTTATCCCAATTTAGATCTTCTAGCAAGGATCATAATTTAGGGATGTTGGCTCTTTTGAAATTCAGTGTCTTTGTGTTCCCCTTGTGTGTTATTTTTATAGCTGAAGCCAATTGACCTGTGATTGCTGTTTCCTAAATTGCCCCGTATTTCCACATTTGTGATCAGGTCTGTATTGTTGGTAATCAGTAGATCTAGTAACGCCTTGTTTCTAGTTGGTGCGTCTACCATTTGACTCATGAAATTGTCCTGCAAGACATTTAGGAACTGGCGAGCCTTAGATGAATGCGCTGTTCCCTCCGCCCAGTCTATGTCTGGATAATTAAAATCCCCCATTATGATAACACTTCCCATCCAGTTCAGCTAAACTCGCACACTTTCATTCCATGTCAGTCCCAATTTCAGCGGCGATTTCTGAGATATGTGTGCGTGTTTCTGCACAGATGCCAATGGAAATCGCACCCTGAAATCGTCAAATGTAGTACAGAAACTACTTTTGGAAATCGTTGTGGCGTCACAAATGCGGCGTCGCACCGATTAGGATGGTGCCATTGCCGCCAATTTTACATATCAAATCGCACCAATGTGAACCAGAGCTCAAACAGAGAAAGCCTAAAGTTCAGTTTTGGTAATGGCCCAGGCCACTTATTTATTTATTTTTTTTAATGTAACCCTTTGTGCTTTCTTTTTAAAGCTACCTGAATGATCTGGATAGGATCTCGGAGCCCAGCTACGTTCCCACTCAGCAAGATGTGCTGCGAACACGGGTCAAAACAACGGGTATTGTGGAGACACATTTCACTTTCAAAGACCTTTACTTTAAGTAAGTAATTTTTTGTATTTTCTGAAGGTAGTTGTAGTTGATCCCTAATACTGTTTATTTAGTTGCTTAAAAAGAGGCTAATATCACTAGCGTCTTGTAAAATCCACTCTCGAACCACTTTATATTTGTCTATTTAGGGTTCACTAACTGTTCCTTCCTCCATTGCAGCTGCCATCATGATTCCCAACTAGAGTCGGTTCTTAAAGGGAGCAGTGGTGTCATATGTTTTGTCATGTGACCGTGCTTGTTTTCATTTGCCAATCTCCACACTTCATTATGCTTCCTCATAGCTGGAAAACACAGTGGGGGACATTTATCATTATAGTTGCAGGGTTTGTGACAGCAATACTGTTGCAATGTTAAAATAGCTTGCAAAATGCAACCTAATTATTCTGAATGTGAAGTTTGCCTACCTAAATCTGTCGTAGAATAGATTTTGTGACAATCACAGCAAATGGTCGCAAATAACATATACTTATGTCTGAGGCAACAGATTTCCTTAATGTCATGCTCCTTTCTCTTTTTTTTTTTTTTTGTGCTCTGCTGTTCCAATGCCAGTTCACTGCTGTCAACTGTCAATTAAGTTAACTTTTTGCGGACCTGATGGGGAACTGAGCTCTCAGATATCAGTTAGACCCGGTCCACCCTCAGTTCAGCCTTGAATGACCGTGTGCAACAGTGGGTGTGTCCTATGATTAAAGTAGTTGTAAGAAGGGCACCACTACAGCGTGGCCATGTGAGAGGAGACGCCGATGTGTGTATACCATGACACAGCAGGGAGGATTCCCACATCCACCTCAAATGTGCGTGGATGGGGGGATCTGTTCAATTTTTCTGAATTAAAAAAAAACCTTGCCATGTATGGCCAGCTTTTATGGTGGGGGTGACGGCAGGAAGAGGAGTGTTATGAGGACTACTATATAAAGATCAGGGAAAGTACCAGAGGCACCTAATGGCAAAGAAGATGTGGAATATGAGAGCCCACTGTATTTTTTAAAAGAAGGGGTCATCAAATAGATTTTATCGTTGTACCCCCTATACAGGGGTTACCTTATCGCCAGTTTAATAGTTTACATGGCAGCTATTTACAATGTAGTCTTTAGTCTGTTTTGATTTACATGGTGGAGTTGGATGCGTAGCTCATTCATTCTCCTACAGTTGTTCTAAAAATAATTATATGCTAGTATCGTTACTGACTTTCAGTGGTGCTGCAGTGTCCCAGGCAATTTATCTGTAGGAAAGTGCCTATACTTTAATGTGCACTAGGGCTCTAAATTTATTCTGGCACTCCTGAGCCATTTTTCCACAACCATTGTAGTGTTGGCATCTGCCTTTATTCAGAACTACTCTTCTGGCCTTTTTCATGGAACCTTTATTCTGTTGCATACTTTGCTGGAAGTTAGAGGAGCCTGTTCCAGCGTGTGTCTCTGGGCTACCACATGTGGACTCTCTTCTCTGTGGGCCTAACTTCAAGGTGACACAGCTAGCAGAGCCCAGAGCAGTGGTACATCTTCAGTTTTGAGCTTGCAATTGAGTGCTAACTGGTGGTGTTACCATCTGCAACCTTTTTACATGGTTTCCTACTTTTGACAGCAAGACTGACACCAGAAAGATGACCACTGCAGACACTGGAGAATGCTCACAGTAGATTTTTTCTGCTTGTGGATGTGCAGCCTAAGTAACGAATGTATTTCTCCAAAATCAGCCTAATAGTACCCACAGTGCATTCTGTTTAACTTTCCTATTATGTCTAATTTACATTTTGCAGCCTTCAGCTTGGAGAAGGGCTTGAGCAATATTTGCTAACTTTAACAAGTTTTACCAGCAGCTTCCATCAAGCCTTGTCTCTGACAGCATGCAGAGACGAGATGAACCTTTAGCTCTGAGAATGTACTTCCCATGCTACAACTGGTCACCACCACACCCCCATTTCTTCCCAACCAATTGATTCAGAGATTTCTAAAATTAATTTATTAGCTTTCAGCAACTTCCTTCACTCTTCCCCTGCTCTCCTGTGTAGAAACAAGACCTGCCAGAACTGATTTTACAACTGTTATGCACTACTGTGCTTGATAGAGAAAGAGACTCTGATTAGGCTGATTCCTTTATCATTTTCTACAGTTTCAGCAATTAAGATATAGAACACCTATGCTTCCCCTGCTTGGTAATGGTGGTAATGTATGTTTGTGAGCTGAGGAAAAAGCACTGTGACAGTCTTCGTGGCCACGTACAGAATGACAGTCAAGTAGGCGAGAGTGCTCCCTATTCTTCTCCAAGAATAACAGTGAAAACAAGGAGTGGGGAATTACAGCTGCAGGTGGCACTACTGGACAAGAAAACCATAGGAATAAGGATGTATGCAGATGACGCCAACAACTGCAACAGAAAAAAGGAGGGTTGAGCAGCCTATAGAATACACAGTTTCTATTTTGTTTTTTGTTCAATCAATTGGTTGAATGAAAAAAACTGACTTGATTTCCCCAACCACACACTTGATATGGATGAGGGAATCCTCCCCACAGAGTTATTGTATTCTGAGAGCGGGGATACGTCTATCAGAATACACTGACCAGCACTGCTGGCTTTAGCCAGTGACACTGATTGAGTGGGTAAAATCCAACAGGGTGGTTGTACAGAAGTCAGTAGGTAGATCAACTTCTGTACAACCTCCCAACCCATACATGGATCGAAATTCAGCTTTTCCCTACTGTACCGGCCAAATATTGATTCGTGTATGGTTTTCCCATTTCTCTTTAACAGGTCATCTGCTGGTGGTCCCTGATTAAGACATGACGCACATGTCAAATTTGCATACTGAATGAAAGGGTGGGTGGAAAATGTAGTCTTGGAATGGAGACACGAATATGTTTATCTAAGTGTCAATCATACCTGCTTGCTGAATCTAGTTGGTAGGTGGTTACATTGACCAATTTGCATGTATTTAATAACCCTAAGAATAATGGGTGCAGTGCATATTTGAAAAAGTTAAATGATCATTCAGACATGCCAAAAAAATAATTTTCTGGAAGATGAGGGAGTAAAGTACACTGATTGTTTAAAGTTTTACAGTGCTTGGGCTAGACCATCATGTGATGCCTGCAGTTCCTCCTCTGAGCTAGCTGCTTCTGCATCAACCACTGGCTCATGCCTGGATTCCTCAAGTGTGGCTGTGGTTTAAAATCTCTACCTCTGGTTCTAAATTAGGGGTTCGACTGAGGTCATAGGGCTCACATAAAGTGACCCTTTTCTTCTCCTGTTTCCTCTTCCTGTCTTCCTACTGCAGTTCAAACCATGCCTTCTCACTGGCGTTACTCAGGACATTGACTTGGGTGCAAAAATGGGGCGCTCATTGTTTTCCTTCCCTGTGTGAGGATTTTACTTCTATGCAGACAGAAGCCATAGGCAGCCTTATCTAAGGCAAACTTTGAGGCCTAAACGAAGACGATAAAATCTTCCCTAATCATCTGAAATTTTAAGATATAGAGGGTGGAAATGGCCTAACTGACTGTTTTTCAGTTCCTAAGCGATTTTCCACCTTCTACCCCTTTTTTTGAAGAATATGTTTAAAAGTGGGCTTTGCCATCCTTGGTGGAGTCACCTCAACAAGCTAACTTATTTTGTTGTTCCACTTTTTTAAAACGGTTGTAAACTTAAAAAAAAAAAAAAAAAATTCCGCCTGCAAGGTAAAAGTATGTGTGCTAGACCCCTTAACCTCTTGCTGAATGCGCTGTAGCTGAATTACGGCTACAGCGCGGTTAAACATTTCCGGAAGGGCGTCCTTTGGCGTCCTCCCAGAACCCTGTCCGGTCGTGCTCCCCCAGGGATTGAGGTAAAGGGCCAATCACAGTGGCCTTTTATCATGTGATCAGCTGTGTCCAATCACAGCTCATCACATGTAAACAAATGCTGGTTATCAGCATTTCCTTTCCTCTGCGCTGTCACTGTCTGAGGAAAGGAAAGCCGATAACTGCCTTTCCTGTGACAGAGCACATTTACACTGATAATCAGTGCGCTTAACAGTGCAGCCCCATCAGTGCCCATCAGTGAAGCCTCATCACCACACATCAGTGAAGAAGAAAAATTACTCTAACAGAAATGATAGGTCTTTTTTTCAACATTTTTGGTCTTTTTTTCATTTGTTTATTAAAAAGTAAAAAACCCAGTGGAGATTAAATGCCACCAAAAGAAAGCACTGTCTCAAAAAAATGATAAAAATGTCATATACTGTACAGTGATACATGACTGTACTGAAAGCTGAAAATTGACCTGGTCAAGAAGGGGGTGACATGCCCAGTAGGCAAGTTGTTAAACTAAAAAGTGGGTCAAGTGTGCGTGTTTAATGCCAGGAGTTTTGTCCCCCTTAACTTGGTTACTACCCCAGTTCACATTGGGTCATATGGAGGCAGAAAACAGAATATCTTATTCCATAAAACCATTTATTCTGTTAAAAACAGATCGCTGACTATAATACCCGCATTGGTTGGTACCAGACCCGGCACTTGGAATAATATGCTGCTTTCCACCATACATGCTGTGTTATGTTAAAGTGACTGTAAAGGCCTTTTTTAATTTTTTTAATAACAAACAAGTCATACTTACCTCCACTGTGCAGCTCATTTTGCACAGAATGGCCCCGAACCTGCTCTTCTGGGGTCTCTCGGCGGCTCTCGCGGATCCTCCCCACATCTGATAACCCCCTCGGAGAAGCGCTTCCCCGAGGGTGTTACCTTGCGGGTGCGCTTCTGGGTCCAGCATTTGTGTCTTTAGACACAGAATGCCGGACTTGGCCCCGCCACCCTCGTCATTGGATTTGATTGACAGCAGCGGGAGCCAATGGCTGCGATGCTATCAATCTATCCAATCAAGAGCCGGGAGCCCATGGAGAGAAAGACAGCGCGTCCCCGCCGACTGAATGAAGGGGTTCAGGTAAGTAAAACGGGGGGGCTAGGGGGCCGGTGACTGCCAGGTGTTTTTTCACCTTCATGCATAGGATGCATGAAGGTGAAAAAAACCTAACATTTACAACCCCTTTTAAAAGACACAAAAAGCCTTAGGGAACAGCACACTTGCCAGCTAGCATACAAAAAATAAACCAAAATGACAATAACATTTTGCATTACAAACAGAAGTTTTAGTTGCACAACATTTGCAAATATATGTGGAAGCCGCACTGCCTTGTCCACTCTTAATATTTGAGCCACCATATTGAAGCATATACAGCTGTGCTGATAAGTTTACATACCCTGGCAGAATTTAGGATTTCTTGGCCATTTTTCAGAGAACATGAATGATAACATAAAAACTTTTCTTTCACTCATGGTTAGTGTTTGGCTGAAGCCATTTATTATCAATCAACTGTGTTTACTCTTTTTAAATCATAATGGCAACAAAAACTACCCAAATGACCCTGATCAAAAGTTTACATACCCTGGTGATTTTGGCCTGATAACATGCACACAAGTTGACACAAAGGGGTTTTAATGGCTAATAAAGGTAACCATCCTCACCTGTGATCTGTTTGCTTGAAATTAGTGTGTGTGTGTATAAAAGGCCAATGAGTTTCTGGACTCCTGACAGACCCTTGCATCTTTCATCCAGTGCTGCACTGATGTTTCTGGATTCTGGGTCATGGGGGAAGCAAAAGAATTGTCAAAGGATCTGCAGTAAAAGGTAGATGAACTGTATAAAACAGGAAAGTGATATAAAAATATACCCAAGGAATTGAGTAATGCCAATCAGCAGTGTTCAAACTCTAATCAAGAAATGGAAAATGAGGGGCTCTGTTGAAACCAAACTACGGTCAGGTAGACCAACTAAAATTTCAGCCACAACTGCCAGGAAAATTGTTTCGTATGCAAAGACAAACCCACAAATAACTTCAGGTGAAATACAGGAAGGACTCTGAAAACATGTGGTGTGGCTGTTTCAAGACACACGATAAGAAGGCACTTGAAGAAAGATGGGCTGCATGGTCGCCAGAAGAAAGCCATTACTATGCAAATACCACAAAGTATCCCGCTTACAATACGCCAAACAGCTCAGAGACCAGCCTCAAACCACCTGGCACAAAGTTGTTTGGCGTGATGAGACCAAAATGTAGCTTTTTTGCCACAAATTTAAACGCTACATTTGGAGAGGAGTCAACAAGGACTATGATGAGAGGTATTATATTCCTACTGTGAAACACAGAGGTGGATCGCTGATGTTCTGGGGATGTGTGAGCTACAAAGGCACAGAAAATTTGGTCAAATTTGATAGCAAGATGAATGCAGTATGTTATCAAAAAATACTGGAGAAACACTTGCATTCATCAGCCAGGAAGCTGCGCATGGGACGTACTTGGATATTCCAACATGACAATGATCCAAAACACAAGGCTAAGTCAACCTATCATTGGCTACAGCGAATAAAGTGAAGGTTCTGGAGTGGCTATCTCAGTCTCCTGACCAATATCATTGAGGCACTCCGGGGAGATCTCAAACGTGCAGTTCATGCAAGACAGCCCAAGAATTTCCAGGAACTGGAGGCTTTTTGCCAAGAGGAATGGGCAGCTTCACCATCTGAGAAGATAAAGAGCCTCATCCACAAATACCACTAAAGTCTTCAAGCTGTCATTGATGTTAAAGGGGGCAATATACGGTATTAAGAACTAGGGTATGTAAAGTTTTGATCAGGGTCATTTGGGTAGCTTCTGTTACCATTATGATTTAAAAAGAGTAAACACAGTTGATTCATAATAAATGGCTTCAGCCAAACACTAACAATGAGTGAAAGAAAAGTTTGTTGTCATTCATATTCTCTGAAAAATGGCCAAGAAATTCTAAATTCTGCCAGGGTATGTAAACCCATGAGCACAACTGTATAGCAATGAATAAATTAGGGTTGCACCGAAACCACTTTTTTAAGACTGAGTACAAGCACCAATACTTTTTTTTTTTTTTTTTTTTTTCTTTTAGTACTCGCCAATACCGTTTACCGACTTTTTTCAATGTCGTGACAGTGGCATTAATATACATCACTGATAGGTGGCACTGATGGGGCGTGGACTGTGTCAGTAGTTTTTTTTTTTTTTTTTTTTACAATTTAATTTTTTCAATTTATTATTTTCTTACAATGCTTTCCTTTTATTTGGGGGGGGGGGGGGGGGGGGGGGTGGGTGCTGGTGGACGGTGTCAGTGTTTTTTTTTAAATTTTATTATTTAAACATCTTTTAAATATTTATTACAATTCTTTTTTTTTTTATCAGCCCTGTTGGGGACAGGCAGGGACCGGAGGAGGACACGGGGAGCCAGAGAGAGGGAGGAGGACCTGGAGAGAGGGAGGAGTACACCGCTGAGAGGCAGGAGGGCACGGGACAGTCAGGGGTGATCGGTGCGGCGGTGGGGGCAGTTAAAAGCACAGATCTCCCTGTATAACTTTTAATAAAACACCTGACAGCCATGGGAGGGAGAGGAGGAGAAGTGGCTGTCAGAAAAGCTATTCAGGGAGCTTGGTGCTTTTAACTGCCACCACCACCACACCGATCCTCTTTGAGGCTGCCCGGCCCCCTTGCTGAGCTTGAGGATGCTTGGTCCAATACAACAGGTATCAGATTAGGCATCGGAGCATTTGCACGAGTACCGATACTCGTGCAAATGCCTGGCATCGGTACCGGTGCATCCCTAGAATAACTTATAGCGTAAATAAAGACAAAACTTTTTTTTTTTTTACATTTTGGATAGAGTGGAGATGGATTAGAACACCTGTCATGTTTCTATTTTTGTCTGTTACCCTGTTGGGAATATTCACTGTCTTTTTTATTTGGCCTGTTTAAAGGAGGAGTATGGGAATCTTTTTTTTTTTTTTTTTTTTTTTTTTTGAAATTATTATGCTGCATCTGAAATTATTATGCTGCATCTGCCCCCTGCCGGCTCTAAGACTGAGAACCGAGTGATCAAATGCCGCCTATCGCTCGGTTCTTACACCTCCTTGAGCAGAGAGTCGGTGACTAGAGATGGGCAAACAGTTTGAGCTGAGCAAAAGTTCGGCCCAAACTTCACCTGTTTGCCTGTCCGGCAAGCATTTAAATTTGCGGGTAGCTCAGCAGGATGTTTGTCCGCTGAACACCCCACAATGCCCTAGAGCCCTATTTGGATGAAGTCAGGTGCAAGGCTTCGCCAATTAACACTGTTAGAGATGAGATGAACAAAGAGATGATTACTTTCTTCAATCACGTCCCAGTGCTCTTAGTCCCACCCCACACTATAAATGGTAACTTCCCATAGCCAGCTCTTGTAGTGTAGTGTGTTGGAGTGAAGATAGGTAGAGCAGAGGAGCAGAGCTTAGTTTGCTACTAGCAGTTTTTTTGTCCCCCCTTTTTTTTAAATTGTCAGCCGCAGTTTTTCTGACTGCGACGCTGGTGTTGCCCCTTTTTTATTTTTTTTTTTATAGTTTTTACATTTCTGTCAGTGTGAGCCTCAATTTAAAGTGCACTAAACACTGCTTTTCTTTGAATAAAGTGCATCCAATTACACATTTCCCAGAATATGAAATATGGGTAATAAGCCCCGCCATCATGTCTGGGAGGCCAAGGTGAGGCAAATTCTCCCATGCCGCTATGAGGGGACCAGCAGCATCGCTTTCTACAGACAAAGGTTGATGTGGTCCGTTCTAAGGCAGGGCACCTTTGTCTCCATTTAGTGATGTTACCCATGCTATCCAGCCACAACATGTAGAGAAGGTGGTGGACTGGCTTACTAAACCATCCTCATCGACCCAAGCTGGCAATAGTGCACAGTCCACTGCAGCTGCTAGAGTGGCTTATTCTGTCTCCTTGTCCACAGCTACGCCTCCCATAACCCCAGCATCATGCATGGAGGAGTCCACTAAATTATTTGAACACCGCATCAGCCACTTGCTTCTTGATACATTACTTTATTCTGATGTTGGTTCTGAGGTAGAGGAAATGACTAACATGAGCCTACAGAAAGGGAAAAACACTGATAAACAACAAATTGGCAGTCCTGTTCCCCCAGCAGCAGCAGCATATTGTCAAGTTGGTTCCAGTGATAATATGGAGGGGATGCTAATGATAAGGTCACTGATGCGACTTGGGTGCCGGATAGAGAAGAATAGGAGAGCGAGGGGAAGAAACAACCCCAACGAAGCAGGATGTCCTCCAGAGGCAGGCATGATGGAAGAGTTCAGAGCAGCCACTCTATCAGATTGTCGAGCTGTTATCTCCTGGCCTACTTCCCAGAGCTCAACTGTGTGGGTCTTTTTTTAGCACATATGCAGCCGATCGCACTGTTACAATTTGCAATCTCTGCCACAAGCAGATTAAGTGTGGCAAAAACACCAGCCATTTGGGTACCACATGCTTGACAAGGCATTTAACCTGCCGCCAGTCAGCCCATTGGCAAGAGCACCTAAAAACCACACATAAGGGACACAATTCTTCTCCTCCTCACCTCCCATGTGTAACTCTGCTATATCTCAGGATCCTCAGAGCAGCCTCCACTAAAAAGGATGATGGCTCGGCAAAGGGTGTCGCAGGTCCTTGCAACACGTCTGGCAGCAGCACATCACCAGCTGTAGAGAATAGCCGGCACATTTCTCCAGCTGCTGCAGTGCAAAAAAAATACACTTCCTGCCACCCACATGCCCAGCGTCTAAATTTCAGCTTTACAACTCCTGCCTTTCTGTTTGGTGGATTCTGCCCCTTTCCGTGAATTTGCAGAATGTGCTGTAAGGCTATTCCAACTCTGTGCCATCACGTGGAAGGCAATGTTTTGGCATCATTGGACAATGCAGGCAGTGGCTATGTCCACCTTACTGCTGACTCATGGTCCAGCAAGGATGGTCAGGAACAATATATTTCGGTCACAGCACACTGGGTAACTGTCAGAAACCATGAATCAGACTGAGACAGGAGTACAGTTAAATCACACTTGTTTAATAAAAGTAAATAGAACAAACGTAGTCAAAACTTAGCCAAAGTTCAGTAACCGGATTGGATAGTGAGCCACCCCAGAAGGTCAGGGATCAGTGTAGTGGAATAGCAAGCAGGATCTGGAGCCAGAAGGGATGTCAGCCAAGCAAGTCTTTAAACAGGAACAAAGGAGGTAGTCTCTCTGATGTTGACCAAGGCGAAGGCAGAGATCCTCTGGGCTGGACGGCTTAAGTAGGCAGGTCTGACGAGCAGGATATCAACAGGTGAGTAGCTGTTGAGAGGTAGGATCTGGCGATTAGCCGACAGCTGAGTGGCCAGCTCAGAGAAGGGAGGGCTGAGCCCTGACAGTAACTCTGCTTGCAACTTGGAAGGATGCAAGGTATGGCTCAGTGGTGGAGCTGATTTTGCTGCCACGTCTCTATACAGCTGGTGGTGTTGATGCAAGATCTGTCAGCTCCACCCCTACTCCTCCTCCTCCATGCTCTCCTCTGCTGGATTGTCCTATGAACCACCAATACCCCCTAAGCGTTCAAGGGGCCATTCAATGAGTCAGGCTACAACATGCCATGCAGTGCTTCAGCTTGTCTGTCTAGGGGACAAGAGCCACACAGGAGCAGAGATTCTTTCAGCTCTGCAGGGGCAGGCCCAGAGGTGGCTCACGCCATGGAAGCTTGAGCCAGAAATGGTGGTGTGCGATAATGACTCTAACCTTCTGTCCGACCTTCGACAGGCAAAGTTGAAACGTGCCATTCCTGGCACATTTCCTCAGTTTGGTTCAGCGTCTCTTAAACCGGTACCCAGGTTTGCAAGATCTTCCAAAGCAGACCAGAAGAGTCTGTAGCCATTTCAGGCGGTCATACACAGCCAGTGTTCGGTTGGCTGAAATTCAGCAGGAATTCTACCTGACCGTAAACCGCCTGATTTGTGACATGCCCACCAGGTGGAACTCAACTTTGGCAAGCGGCTGCACATGCAGAAGAGGGCTGTCAGCGAGTACCTGTGTAAGTATGGCACAAGGACAGGCTCAGAGCACCTCTGCTTTTTTCCCCATGCTAATGGCTGCTGATAAAGGATGTATGCACTGTACTGTCACCGTATGAAGAGGCGACAAGGATGGTGAGCCGTGGCAATGCATGCATCAGCGACACAATCCCTGTTGTGTTGCTGCTGGAGCATACTCTGCGCGCCATTATGGACAGGGCACTCGAGGCAGAGCAGCGGGAAGAAGAGGAGAACTTCCTTTCCTCTTAAAGTGGTGTTCCACCCTAAAAAAAAAAAAAAAAAAAAAGTCATGATTGTGCCTAAAAAAAAAAATAAAAAAAAACATTTGGATAATTTTTTTTTTTTTTACTTACCTCTAAATGCCTGTTGCTAGGGGGTCCCTCGTAGTCTGCCACTTCCAGTGCCTGGGCTGGTGACATCACTTCCCCCTCGGCACAGGAAGGGCTCCGCTCTGCTCCCTCCCTCCTGTCAATCATCTGGGACCCATTACAGGTCCCAGGTGACTGAGCGGCCAATCACGGCGCCCACAGTTGCAATGCCGGCGTCACTGAACGGAGGGGGAGACGAGCGGGGCTTCGATCCCCCGCATCGCTGGACCCTGGGACAGGTAAGTGTCCAATTAAAAGTCAGCAGCTGCAGTATTTGTAGCTGCTGACTTTTATTTATTTATTTTTTTGACTGGCCCTCCTCTTTAAGGCCAGCTTTATGCAGACACCATTCTTGCAACACCACAGAACGCAAGAGGAGAGGGAGGAGGATTAGGGCAGTTTTGGAGGCATTGAAGCAGATGAAGACATATGTCAAACCTCAAGAGATGGCTTTCAGTCACCAGAAACCTTGGCAGTAGTACTTGACTGGGAGGAGGCAGTTCCAGATACTGTAATTCTCAGTGACCCTTAGGACTGCGTTTCATGCCTCCGCAAACTTGCAGTGCATGGGCTCCCTTATTCTTAAAAGCCTGCGAAACGACCAGAGAATTTGTGGCATCAAGGATAAGGATCATTATTGGTTGGCAACCCTCCTTGATCACAGTTACAAGGGGAAAGTCTGGGAACTCATCCTGTCCTTGCAGAGGGAGCAGAGAATGAAATATCTTGAGCACACAAAGTGGAGTTTATGTAACATCTTTCCAGACTGGTAGGTTACAGTCTAATGGAGAAGCTAGTTTTGAGGCTCCTGTTGGTCAAAGGAGAACGATGAAGAAGGAGGTTGCCTCAGTGATGCATTTCAAAAAATTTTTAGTCCTCGGTGCCCAGGGCTGTGGCGCTTCAACATCCCATCGGCAGCGTCTGCATCAAATGGTGGAAGATAATCTAGGGACAAAAGCAAACATTGAGAGCTTTCCAGTAACCGATCCACTGGGTCTCCAGGTCATGAGAATAGACCACTGGCCAGAACTTGCTCAGTATGCAATGGAACCGCTGGGCTGCTCTGCATCCAGCGAGCTTTTCGAACGGGCTGCCGGAGGTTTTGTGACAGATAAAAGAGCACATCTGTCCACAGACTCCGTTAACAGGCTGCCATTTGTAAAAATGAATCCATCCTGGATTAGCCTCACCTATCAAGCCCCTGATGCTGATGTCGCTTATTAAGTGTTATTGGGTTCTCAAATCTTTGCAAGACTGTCTAGGCTGTCTAGCTTTGTGGGTGTTTGATTTTATCTTAAAGTAATTTTTTGGTGTAGGTTTCATGGGGACAATTAACACCCAAGGACCAAATTTCCTGCACCTTTTTTATAGCAAGGCTAATTCTTGCTTTCATCAAGAGTACCTCTAGAAGTTTACTGGGTGAAGAAACCAACAAAACCCAAAGACCAATTTTTCCGCACTTGTTTGACAGGGGCGTAAAATTACAGTTTTTTACAGCAAGGCCAATAGGGGTACTGAATACAATCATAACATAGATGCATCACGATTCAGCTGCCTGTGATTCTGCATCAATGCTATGACTGGCTAAATCAATTGGCGGATGATGTCATCCAGTGCGCCAGGCCCTGCCTCTCCTCACAGCAAGAGGAGCGCTTTCAAAACGGAGCAGTGGGCATTGGCTGCACCCTCTTTTGCTGCCTTGCCGCTGACGTCATCCCCAGCCGCCCTGCATCGCCGTGTTGCAGGCTGCTGCGTGAGACCCGAGCAAGTGTCCCCAACTCCCGGAACTCCCGGAATACTGTACAAAACACAAAATTTTGTACTCCCGGAATACTGGGCGCGCTTGTCCTCAGTCCTCCTCACACTCTCACAGACTGTCCCATCGGGTACTAACTAGTAATTGTACTACATAAGGAAGTGAAATGTTTACAGACAATATCTGATGCTCCAGTTATTTATGTGCAAATTATGACTGTAATAAACATATGGACCTAAACAATAAAGGGACCATGCATTCATGGCAGTGATGAGCAAAACTATAAATCATACAAAAAAGGTATCAATTAGGTATTTGTGAATTAATAAGACAAACCATAATTATTGAACTGACATACGTTTGGGGACATCTTTAGCTATGTGGAATATATATATATATATATATATATATATATATATATATATATATATATTTTTTTTTTTTTTTTATATTTACACACACACACAATCCATCTCCTGTACCATGTCTGCAGTCTCTGTATACCATGTCTGCAGTCTGACCATTTCCTGTAGTAGGTCTGCAGTCTCTGGCCACCTCTTGTATCTTGTACCGAAGGAGGCTCTTTACCGCGTGATCAGCCGCGTCGAATCACGGCTGATCACGATTTAAACAGGAAGAGCCGTTGATCGGCTTTTCCTCACTGACGTCTGACAGACGTGAGTAGAGGAGAGCCGATCGGCGGCTCTCCTGACGGGGGGTCTGTGCTGATTGTTTATCAGCGCAGCCCCCCTCGGATGCCCACACTGGACCACCAGGACAACCAGGGAAGCACCTAACATGTGGATGGCCAAGTACATCCACCCATGGCCATCCACATGTGCAAATTAATGCCCAACATATGCCAATCAGTACCCACAAATGGGCACTGACTGGCACCTCTATGGCACAAATAAAATCAGTGATGCCCAGCAATGCCACCTATCAGTGCCCATCGGTGCCACCTATCAGTGCCCATCCATGCCACCTATCAGTGCCACCCATAAGTACCCATCAGTGCAACCCATAAGTACACATCAGTGCTGCCTATGAGTGCCCATCAGTGCCACCTATAAACACTCATCAGTGCTGCATACCAATGCCACCTATCAGTGCCACCTCATTGGTGCCCCTCAGTGCAGCCATATCAGTGCCCATCATTGAAGAAGAAAACGTACTTATTTACAAAAAATTTTAACAGAATGACAAACAAAGGTGATCAAATACCACCAAAAGAAAGCTCTATTTGTGGGAACAAAATGATAAAAAATTTGGGTACAGTGTAGCATGACCGCGCAATTGTCATTCAAATTGTGACAGCGCTGAAAGCTGAAAACTGGCTTGGGCAGGAAGGTGTATAAGTGCCTGGTATTGAAGTAGTTAAGAACAGATAAAATAAAAAAATTTAGTTTTTCTGACTGAATTTTTTTTTAATGAAAACCATGTGTAGTGTGTATCCTTGTGTAACTTTATTGCGGAAAATATCTTATTTACAGTGCCGCTGAGCGCTCACGTGACCCGCCGGAGCTCTTCTTCCCCAATCCGAGTACTGCAGAGGGAGAGGCCAAGATCCCTGCTGATGTCAGCCCGCTCTGATCGTTGCAGAAGGAGGGGCTGCTGATGTTAGCCGGGAGGAGAAGAGCTCCGGCCGGTCATGTGAGTGCCCAGCGGCGCAGTACATTAGGTATTTTCCACAATAAAGTTACACAAGAAGACATTATATATACTGAACAGATTACATGATTTTACAAGGACTTTAACTAGGGTTTATTTTTGGGGTAGGGCTTATATTGCAGCCATCCCAGAAACTCATGCTAGGTCTCATTTTCGACTATGTATATATGCATATACACCACCATACACCCTAGATGAAGGGGGGGAGGGGCATACACATACAATACATACAATCGACACAAATATATCTGAATGCACAAAAATTTAAAAGATGAGAGGGGGAGGGAGATGATACGGGAAATATGAGGTGTAAAAAGACAACAAGAAAAGGAAAAAAGTGAGGAGAAAAAGAAAATAGGAGATAAATAAGGAGGAAAAAAGAGGGGAGAAAAATAGGGAGAAAAAGAGAAGAGGAGAGACAACGCAGCCACCAAACATCAAAGAATGTGGTGCTGCCATTTATTCGTAGAAGTGTGAGACATCCCACTCAAAATTGAGGCCAATGGGCTTTCTAGTATTGAGATGGAAAATCCAATACACTTCCCTTTTACACAGTCGTCTAAATTTGTCACCTCCCCTCCTAGATGACACCATTTTTTTCCACTCCCTGGATACACAGGCTACTGACATTTTTATCATGACATAAATTCCAATGTCTTGCTATGTTGATTGAATGATCTTTAGCTATATCATTTAAATTATCTTGTAGCCCATCTCTCAACCTGCGCGTAGTGCAACCCACATACTGTACAGAACATTGCGTAAAAGGTTGTATTGGATTTTCCATCTCAATGCTAGAAAGCCCATTGGCCTCAATTTTGAGTGGGATGTCTCACACTTCTACGAATAGATGGCAGCACCACATTCTTTGATGTTTGGTGGCTGCGTTGTCTCTCCTCTTCTTCTCTTTTTCGCCCTATTTTTCTCCCCTTCTTTTTTCCTCCTTATTTTTCTCCTTTCTATTTACTTTTTCTCCCCACTTTTTTCCTTTTCTTGTCTTTTTACATTTCATATTTCCCATATCATGTCCCTCCCCCTCTTCTTTTAGATTTTTGTGCATTCAGATATATTTGTGTAGATTGTGTCATTGTGCATTGTATGCGTATGCCCCTTCATCTAGGTGTATGGTGTTGTATATGCATATACACATAGGGGGTTATTTACGAAAGGCAAATCCTCTTTGCACTACAAGTAACCTCAGATTTACAGCGACTGCCCTACTTGGAAGTGCAGTCGCTGTTAATCTGAGGGTTAGATCTGAAATGAGGGGAAGCTGATTTTATCATCCAATCATGTGCAAGCTAAAATGCTGCTTTTTTTATTCTCCTTGCATGTCCCTCTCAGATTTACAGTGTTGCCCTTCCAAGTGCACGTGTGCACTGTATCCACCAAGTTTTGTCTGTGACAGTATGTAGGGGTTTTTTTTGGATGCTGGGAAGGTAATTTTTATATATATATATATATATATATATATATATATATATATATATATATATATATATATATATATATATATATATATATATATATATATATACACACACACAGTATCTCACAGAAGTGAGTACACCCCTCACAATTTTGTAAATATTTTATTATACAACTTTTTATGTGACAATGAAGAAATGACACATTGCTACAATGTAAAGTAGTGAGTGTACAGCTTGTATAACAGTGTAAATTTGCTGTCCCCTCAAAATAACGCAACACAAAGCCATTAATGTCTAAACCGCTGGCAACAAAAGTGAGTAAACCCCTATGTGAAAATGTGCAAATTGGGCCCAATTAGCCGTTTTCCCTCCCCGGTGTCATGTGACCCATTAGTGTTACAAGGTCTCAGGTGTGAATGGGGAGCAGATGTATTAAATTTGGTGTTATTGCTCTCCCTCTCCCATACTGATCACTGGAAGTTCAACATGGCACCTCATGGCAAAGAACTCTCTGAGGATCTGAAAAAAGGAATTGTTGCTTTACATAAAGATGGCCTAGGCTATAAGAAGATTGCCAAGACCCTGAAACTGAACTGCAGCACGCTGGCCAAGATCATACAGCGGATTACCAGGACAGGTTCCACTCAGAACAGGCCTCCCCATGGTCGACAAAAGAAGTTGAGTGCACATGCTCAGCGTCATATCCAAAGGTTGTCTTTGGGAAATAGACATATGAGTGCTGCAAGCATTGCTGCAGAGGTTGAAGGGGTGGGGGGTCAGCCTGTCAGTGCTCAGACCATACTCCACACACTGCATCAAATTGGTCTGCATGGCTGTTGTCCCAGATGGAAACCTCTTCTATAGATGATGCACAAGAAAGCCCGCAAACAGTTTGCTGAAGACAAGCAGTCTAAGGACATGGATTACTGGAACCATGTCTTGTGGTGGTCTGATAAGACCAAGATAATTTTATTTGGTTTAGATGGTGTCAAGCATTTGTGGCAGCAACCAGGTAAGGAGTACAAAGACAAGTGTGTCTTGCCTACAGTCGAGCATGATGGTGGGAGCGTCATGGTCTGGGGTTGCATGAGTGCTTCCGGCACTGGGGAGCCATAGCTCATTGAGGGAACCATGAATGCCAACATGTACTGTGACATACTGAAGCAGAGCATATCCCCTCTCTTCTGAGACTGAGCTGCAGGGCAGTGTTCCAACATGAAAATGACCCCAAACACACCTCCACGACAACCACTGTCTTGCTAAAGAAGCTGAGGGTAAAGGTGATGGACTGGCCAAGCATGTCTCCAGACCTAAACCCTATTGAGCATCTGTGGGGAATCCTCAAATGGAATGTGGAGAAGTGCAAGGTCTCTAACATCCACCAGCTTCGAAATGTTGTCATGGAGGAGTGGAAGAGGACTCCTGTGGCAACCTGTGAAGCTCTGGTGAACTCCATGCCCAAGAGGGTTAAGGCAGTGCTGAAAAATAATGGTGGCCACACAAAATATTGGCACTTTGGGCCCAGTTTGGACATTTTCACTTAGGGGTGTACTCACTTTTGTTGCTAGCGGTTTGGACATTAATGGCTGCGTGTTGAGTTATTTTGAGGGGACAGCAAATTTACACTGTTCTAGAAGCTGTACACTCACTACTTTACATTTCAGCAAAGTGTCATTTCTTCAGTGTTGTCACATGAAAAGATATAATAAAATATTTACAAAAATGTGAGGGGTGTACTCACTTTTGTGAGATACTGTGTGTGTGTGTGTGTGTGTGTGTGTATATATGTATGTATGTATGTGTGTGTGTGTATATGTATGTGTGTATATATATATATATATATATATATATATATATATATATATATATATATATATATATATATATATATATATATATATATAATATATTTAAAAGGGAGTTTGATATGTAACAATCTAATGATTAGAGTTATATATGTGTTTAAATTTGGCTTCCTGAAAAACAGGGAATTGAGTTGTCCTTGTAGTGCTGTATATATATTTTTCATATATTGTTCTTTTGGGTTCTGCTCTTCTCATCGTTCATTCGTGCTTTTCTCCCCTCCTATTTTCTTTTCGTATTATTGTTATTTTTATATTCATGTAGACTAAAATAGTTATAGGAGGTGTACATGTCTTCTTGGCTATTCTTCAAAGCCGTGTACAAGGACCACTGGATTTGATACAATGTGATATATTATAATCACTTAAATGTATATTCACTATCTATGCATATTTTTCTCTCCAGTATGTCCTATATTATTTATTTATTTTATTTATTTCAGGTACTTATATAGCGCTGTCAATTTACGCAGCGCTTTACATATATAATATATATATATATATATATATATATATATATATATATATATATATATATATATATATATTATATGATATATAATATAATAACCATGTAAAAAGATGAAGCAATGAATAAACGCCAGTGCTGTCACTAAGAGATGGTATAATATATATTGGGCGGCACAGTGGTGTAATGGTTAGCACTCTCGCCTAGCAGTAAGAAGCGTCACTGGTTCGAATCCCAACCATGACACTACCTGCTTGGAGTTTGCATGTTCTCCCTGTGCCTGCGTGGGTTTCCTCCGGGTACTCCGGTTTCCTCCCACACTCCAAAGACATGCTGGTAGGTTAATTAGATCCTGTCTAAATTGTCCCTAGTATGTATGAATGTGAGTTAGGGACCTTAGATTGTAAGCTCCTTGAGGGTAGGGACTGATGTGAATGTACATCAGTCCCTACCCTCAGCTATGATTAAGCACCATTTGGTGTAAAATGCATTAGCTGTATTTGTTGGTACTCGGTCACTTGGATGCCTTGGATCTTTATCTTGTTTATGCAATAAAAGGTGAATTTTGGAGTGGAATTTTTCCAGCATATTTTGTTCCTAATTATTAGATGTGGTTGGCTGCATTCATATTCTTTTTTACATTACCCTGCCCCCAGACTGACAGTGCTGCTGTCCAAAGGTGCCTTTGATGCTCTTTGCTCTAAAGTGGGGTCACTCTAACACAGGAGGTGTGTTACTGTCCAGATCAACAGGTGAAAACCCGGGGAAGAAAGGCTACAAAATTAAAGCTAATGCAAATACCTCATTTAAAGTGGTTGTAAAGGGTAAAGTTTTATGTGCAGCTCCCCCCAGCCCCCACTAAATTTTCACCTGAGCCCGATCTTGATCCAGCACTGTGCCCCGAGAGCAGCAGCGCTCAGGATTCAGTGAGAGCCATTGGCTCCTGCTGCACTGTGTGTGTCAAATGCACACAGCCCTGCTCAAGAGTGAGCTCGCATGTGTGCCACTATAGGAAGCGGAGCAGAGGAGGAGCCCAGAGCGCCAGCTGGGGACCCCAGAAGAGGAGGACCGGGACTGCTCTATGCAAAACCATCGCACAGAGCAGGTAAATATAATATGTACAGTATGTATATGATATACTGTATGTCATTTAACCACCTGGCATCCGCGCTATAGCCGAATGACGGCTACAGCGCGGACCTACATTCCCGGGAGGACGTCATATGACGTCCTCCCCTGTGCACGCTCCCTGCGCGCGCCCTGCAGGGCGCGCGCCGGGCGCGTTGTGATCACCGAGTCACTGAGACTCGGCTGATCACCGATCTGTGTAAGGGGCCGGTCCCGGCCCCTTACCATGTGATCAGCTGTCAGCCAATGACAGCTGATCACATGATGTAAACAAAAGATCGGTAATCGTTTTTTTTTTTTACTCACGCTGACAGCGCGAGTAGAAAAAAAAGCTGATCACCGGATCGGATGTGAGGGACATCGGTCCCCAAGTGGAAGAGGCACATCTGCCTCATCAGTGCCCAATAAAAGTGCCACCTAATAGTGCCCACAGTGCCACCTAATAGTGCCCACAGTGCCACCTAACAGTGCCCACAGTGCCACCTAACAGTGCCCACAGTGCCCACAAGTGCCACCTATCAGTGCCCACAAGTGCCACCTATCAATGCTCACCTGTAGTGCCAATCAGTGCCACCTGCCAGTGCTGCCCATCACTGCCACCCATCAGTGCCCATCACTGCCACCCATCAGTGCCCATCACTGCCGCCTATCAGTGCCCATCACTGCCGCCTCATCAGCGTACATCAATGAAGGAGAAAAATTACCCGTTTAAAATTTTTTAAAACAAAATATAAAAAAATAAACTTTTTTTTAAAAAAAAAATCAGTTTTTTACATTTTTTTAATAAAAAGTAAAAACCGCAGAGGTGATCAAATACCACCAAAAGAAAGCTCTATTTGTGGTGAAAAAATGATAAAAATTTCATTTGGGTACAGTGTTGTATGACCGCGCAATTGTCATTCAAAGTGCGTCAGCGCCGAAAGCTGAAAATTGGTCTGGATAGGAGGGGGGTTTAAGTGCCCGGTAAGCAAGTGGTTAAAAAAGAACCTTTACAATCACTCTGATTGAAAAGCTGTGATGTATTACAATTTTGGTTTTGGATTTAATACCCCTTTATTGCTTAATACTTTGAGCCACTGACCTGAAACAATTGTGTAGACAGTAAAGACAAAAACGGGAGGATTAATCAGTGTGACAGGGGGCTGCTATTTTCAGAAGTAAAAAAGCAATGGAGGCTTACATTTCTCTCATGACGAGTTTCCTTTAACATTTGTCATTGTTTAACAATTGCATGCCATTTTTCTTTTTAATTTTGCACAGAATGTTCGATGTGGGAGGACAAAGGTCAGAAAGAAAGAAGTGGATTCATTGTTTTGAGGGTGTGACTGCAATTATTTTTTGTGTGGCACTAAGTGACTATGACTTGCTTCTGGCTGAAGATGAAGAGATGGTAAGCAAGTGTTTAGCAGGCTGTTTTCATAACTACTTATGTTTATCGGGCAGCTGGAGACCGTTACACTTGATAGATCTCAGGGAGGAAAACCTTTTAATATCAATATTGTTTCTTATGTCTGCTGGAATTTTTATAGCCTAAACAATACAACCTGAGCATTTCTGTTATGACTCTGTGGTAGAATGCTTTCTGGCGAATTCCCTACCAGCATTTTTTCTGGCAATGTGGTGCTTTAAAATGGCCTGCCAAAAATCCCTGCTGCCTGTTTCAGTAGCTTTACAGACATGTGCGGCATATACGAGTAGTTCTTAATACCCGCCACTTTTATAACGTGACGCTATTTAAGCACCAAATTAAAAAATTATTACCCCCAGTTCATAGATGACAAAACAGTAGGCAATTAGGAACAATTGTAAGTTGACATACAGATACAGGCAGAGTGTCTGTCCCTTCACGTACTGTAGAAGAGCCTTTTGCCACCGTTACATTCCCCCTGTTACTAATTAAGGATGTCACTTGTTGTTAGGCGCTGTTGGCTTCACAGGCAATGGCCTCCTAGCAACCAGTGATACTGCATTGGGCAAGGCCTGATGGGGAAGCTAGGACACAAGTTCCCCTTCAGGTCTGTTCTCTCCTTGTGATTGATAGCAAGCAGTGGGTGGATTCTATAGATAGACAATAGCAGGTTGACTAAGGATCTGCCCACTACCTGCTATCACTCACAGAGGGAGCTGACTTATTGGAAAACAATGTTCTATGAATCCCCATTGGGCTCCTCCCACGTACAAAACTCTTTACTGCAGTGCTGTCTGTTTGACAGCTGCAACAGCAGGAGGAACTGCACTGAGAGTGGAGTGTCCTTTTTACAAAAGGTATATCAATACTGCACTGTCACCTCATTTGTCATGTGGAGGAATTCTAAAGGGTGTCTTTTGGCATGTTAACCACTTAAGGACCAGCCTCGTTTTGGATTTTAGGTGTTTACATGTTTAAAACAGTTTTTTTTTTGCTAGAAAATTACTTAGAAAAAAAACACACTATATAATGTTTGGGGGTTCTAACACCCTAGAGAATAAAATGGCGATCATTGCAATACTTTTTTTTGCACCGTATTTGCGCAGCGGTCTTATAAGCGCACTTTTTTTGGAAAAAATTCACTTTTTTGAATAAAAAAATAAGATAACAGTAAAGTTAGCCCAATTTTTTTTTTATATTGTGAAATATAATGTTACGCCAAGTAAATTGATACCCAACATGTCACGCTTCAAAATTGCGCCCGCTCGTGGAATAGCGTCAAACTTTTACCCTTAAAAATCTCCATAGGCGACGTTTAAAAAATTCTACAGGTTGCATGTTTTGTGCTACAGAGGAGGTCTAGGGCTAGAATTATTGCTCTTGCTCTACCGGTCGCGGCGATACCTCACATGTATGGTTTGACCACCGTTTTCATATGCGGCCGCTACTCACGTATGCGTTCGCTTCTGCGAGCGAGCTCGTCGGGACAGGGCGCTTTAAAAATTTTTATATTTTTTTTTTTTTTTATTTATTTTATTTATTTTTGCACTGTTTAAAAAAAAAAAAAATTGGATCACTTTTATTCCTATTACAAGGAATGTAAACATCCCTTGTAATAGAAAAATGCATGGCAGGTCCTCTTAAATATGAGATCTGGGGTCAGAAAGTCCTCAGATCTCATATTTAGACTAAAATGCAAAAAAAAAAAAAGGTTGTTTAAAAAAAATGACACAAAAAAAATTGTGCCTTTAAGAGAAGTGGGCGGAGCCGAAGTCATGACGTCGGTCCGGCCGTCCTATGGTATAGAGTCGGGTGGGCGCCATCTTGGCCTCACTCGTCTCAATACCCAGGCACAGAAAGGACCCGATCGCCTCCGCCGCTACCGACGGCTCCGGTAAGCGGCGGAGGGCGCGGGGAGAACGGCGGGAGGGGGGGTGGCACCTCTCCCGCCTCCGATAACGGTGATCTCGCGGCGAACCCGCCGCAGAGACCACCGTTATCGTGTACAGAAACGCTGGCCACAAAGATGGATACCTCGGTTGTGGCAACAGCTGCTGCCGTTACCGAGATATCCATCTTTAAAGTGATGACGTATATATACAGTGGCCGGTCGTTAAGTGTTTAAAAAATTGCATGGAGCTAGATCTTTCCCAAATGCTTCGTGCAAATTTAATTTTTCTATGTACACTGCATGGCTCATGCCTAAGATGCGTGGCATTCAGTGACTAAATAGAAGCTTTGCAAGACCTAAAAGGATGCAGGAGATGGCGGTGGGGGATGGAGCAGTGACTGGAGCCTGGACCTGTCACTGCTGGAGAAGGGTACACTGTAAGCGTTATTAATGTGCAAGTACTGTGCATAATTGCATGTTTGGGGCAGAGCTTCAGACCATTCTTTCAAAAACAGATTCAATAACTTGTACCTGCTACCATTACAAAGTAAGAACATAGTTTGGTAAGTTTGGAATAATGGGAAATGCATTTCAATAGAACATATTAGTTAAAGGGGTTGTAAAGTCTCAGGGTTTTTCACCTTAATGCAGTCAATGCTTTAAGGTGAAAAACCTTCTGGCTGCAACTGCCCCCCACAGCCCCCCTCTTTCTTACCTGAACCCAATCGTTCCAGCAACGAGCACGAGCCCAGCATCTCCAGCCTCTGTCTCGGGTCCTCATCGGATAGAGTGATAGCAACAGGAGCCATTGGCTCCCGCTGCTGTCAATCAAATCCAGTGACTCAGAGCCGGGGCGGGGCCGAGTCCTGCTGTCTGTTTCAATGGACGCAGCAGCAGGACTCTGAAACGTGCCCACATTGGTGCACCCATAGAATTTGTCTCTCTGTGGGGCACTAGCGGAAGAAGAGGAACCTGGAGCACCGCCGGGGACCCCAGAGAAGGAGGATCGGGGCTGCTCTGTGCAAAACCCTTGCACAGAGCAGGTAAGTATGATGTTTGTTTATAAAAAAACAAAAACCTTTACAATCACTTTAGACAAATATTGCTCAAAGTGAAACTGTGAACCATGTAATTTGATTTTTTTTTTTTTGTCTAGAAATGCAGTATAATAGGTGATCTTATTTGCTTTGAAACATGATATGTTATTTTCTAAGTGGTTTATGTATAAATTCCTTGACTTGGCCTTGTTTATCTCCCTTTTACAGAACCGTATGCATGAAAGTATGAAGCTGTTTGACAGCATTTGCAACAATAAGTGGTTTATTGACACTTCCATAATTCTCTTCCTAAATAAAAAGGATTTGTTTGAGGAGAAAGTAACCCGGAGTCCACTGACCATCTGCTATCCAGAATACTCAGGTATAGGATCATCAGGACATCCTCCTGGTGGGGTGGTAGTACTGGCTGCTGCTCATCCAGCTTTCCAAGAAATTTGGAATGCTCTAATATGTTTTCCTGTAAAACTTTCTCTTTTCAGGTGCTAATACTTATGAAGAAGCTGCAGCATATATCCAATGTCAGTTTGAGGACCTAAACAGAAGAAAGGACACAAAGGAGATTTACACACATTTCACGTGTGCAACCGATACAAAGAATGTCCAGTTTGTGTTTGATGCAGTGACAGATGTGATCATAAAGAGCAACCTTGTTGAGTGTGGCCTTTATTAATCTGCAGGTAAGATAATGGATTTACTTCAGTGATAGATGTGCTATCTACTTGGAACCGTCAGAACTAGTTTATCTAAAAAATGTATTTCTAGTGTCTGTTCGTAATTTTGTTACTTTGAAGTTATTGGTACATTTTTATTCACTTGGCATTTGATCTCAAGATGACAGTTGTGAGCCTTTTTTTGCACTAGTATACCTCTTGAAAAACAATAGCTTAGTAACATAAGAGGAACATGAAAGGGAAACCGCTACACTCTTGGCATTCTGTTCCAATTGATGGTATTGAAAGCACCCTTTAACTGTTGCCCAGGTAAAAGCAAGTTTTTAAAAAAAAATTTTATATATATTTTTGTGTGGCAGAATAAAAAGGACTTCCTGAGTGCTAAGGTGTGAGTCGTTGTACAGTTAGTAGTTAGTAAGTCTAGTAAAATAAATAAGACGGGCATTGTGTAACATTGCTTTTTTGTGGCCTTTAGGGTAGGTATAGGTAGCTATTTAAAGTGATTGTAGAGTCGTCTTGTTTTCTTTCTTTTTTTTTGATAAACATGTCATACTTACCTGCTCTGTGTAATAGATCTGCACAGAGTGGCCATGAACCTCCTCTTCTTGGGTCTCCTGCTGGTGCTTCTGGCTTCTTAAAAGAAGCAAGCCTAGTTGCCAATGCCTGGTCTTGGGGGAGTGGTCCCTTCAACCCTAGATCAATCTGATGCTCTGTCAGAAATGGATAGCATCAAATTTGGACATCATGGCCTCCAGATTCAACAAAAAGTGTGACAGATTTGTGGCCAGGTCTAACGAGCCCCTGGCTCTCGCAGTGGATGGTCTTGTGATTCCTTGGTCCCCATTCAAGCTTGTGTATACTTTCCCTCCTGTGAAGATTGTCCTTTGATTGCTCTGCAAGATAAAGGACGAAAAGATTTAGGCGATTCTCATCATTTCAAATTGGCTGAGGAGAACATGATACACAGACATACAGATTCCTGGCAGATGAACCTTGGCCTCTTCCAAACAGGCTGGATCTCCTGTCCCAAGGCCCCCTGCTTCTTAGTTGCTTTAATGGCATGGCTATTGAAACCCAGGTCATAAAAGATTGACTCATTCTCACCTCGCTCAAGGCAAGAAAATGTTTCTTGTAAGATCTAACATTGCACCTGCTGGGCCTACTTTGGCTGGTGCGAATGCAGTCATCCCAACCCCTGAGGATTTTCAATTCCTCGCATCTTGGCCTTCCTCCAGTCTGCCCTTGATCAACATGTCTCTTAGTTCCTAAAAGTGAAATGTTTTGCTTTATCCATCGTATTCAAGAAACCTTTAACTTTGTGCTCTGTTGTCAAGACCTTTATACAAGAAGTTGCTAGTGTTAATCCCCTACTCTGATCACCTGTGTTTCCTTATGATCTGAATCTGGTGCTTTCGGTTCTTCAAAAACCTCAGTTTGACCCGATTCATGATATCCAATTGGCAGATCTCTCAGGTAAGGTGGATTTTTTGGTGGACATTACTTCCTTCAAGCATGTCTCCAAGTTGGCGGCTTATTACTTAGGGATGTTCCATTGTATATGATTTCCTGTTTTATGTCCTGTACTGTACAATTAAGGTAATGAGAACTTTGGCTTACCATAACTTGAGGTATAGGACACAGGTCACTCCCCTCTTGTTCTCAATTTTTTCTTATTGCTTATAAGCTGGGTTATGTGGGGGTGCACAGGGGTGTTCCCAGCACAGCTTTTGCCAGTTTCCAATCTCCTGAAGGTAGCGGCATGTGACCCACGGTGTATGACTTCCTGTCCTGTAAAATTAAAATATAGTTAAGTGTTTGTGAGGCAAGCTCTAGTTCACATACTTTGATTATAAGATATAGAACAGAAAGTTTGGGTTGCCTATGTCCTGTACTATACTCCAAGATATGGAATATACTTGTAAGTGGGCAGCACAATGGCTAAGTGGCTAGCACTGTATGGTAGGAGGTGGATGGAAGGCGTGTGATCAGACGCTTACATCAAAACATGTATGGTTTAATCATGTATAGGGAATACACATACATAAAATAATGAATCATACAAATACTGCATTGCATACAAACAGGTAACAAAAAAGGCACTAGAAAATAAATTAAAATTGGGGTATGTCCATGTTGAGGCAAGTTGTTAAAAATGGCTGACGCGTTTCGAGGGTAACCTCTTCATTAGAGCCAGGAGAACAAGAGCACAGTCTGTATGGGCCGGTAGGCCGACATGTGTACATAAAAAGGGGTGGCTAGTGGGAGGGGATGTCCTGTGGTGGATGGTTGTTTATTCCAAGTTCCATACTAGTCCTTGTCCAGGTTTTCTAGGAAGGGTATAGATCAGGACAGTATATACCGTATACTACAGACCTGAGACGTGAAATACATTTGCAGTAGAAACAGCGTTAAAAAAGGTCACAGGTATAGACCTTAAAAAATCATAAAAAATATAAACAAATATAGAAATATATAAAAATATATATAAAAACAAAAGAAAAATAATAGTACTAGTAAAAAAGTACCATATCACTATATCACTATAGGAAATAGGTGATGGGTAGTGGACAGTTGAAACACAGAACATGAGAATCAATCACTTATATAAATTTGTGTATAAACAAACACATAGAAATAATACACATATGTATATATATAGATATGTGCATACATATACACATACATTTAGATAAAAGCATAAAAGGGACATAAAGGAAGCACTGTGAAGTGTACATGGTATAGCCAGTGTTGCTTGAGTAAGGAGGACCTGCACATGCGTGTGAAGACAGTATTGCCAGTTCGTGAATCGCGGTGTAAACATACAGATATGAGCAAAGAATAGGGGCACAGAGAAGTTCGTGCGGTTGTGCAAGAAGCTAAGATGTATTCATATACATGGAATACATGTAAATGTACATATATAAATATCTAAGAGGACATATAGAGATAGAGCCCGTCTGAGTGAACACAAATCATGTGCCTGTATTTAGAAAGTATCATGAGGAAGGGCAAAGGGGGAGGAAAAAACGCACCTACTTACAAAGGTAATCGGACTGTAAATTAAATGTATTCTCCTTTTGTGATGGAATTGGCTGTCAGATGTGCCTGTGGTGGAAACAGGGGATGAGCAGGGGGAAAATAGCAGAATGTAACCAGAGCAGGGGGGGGGGGGGCGGGGGAAAACTAGGGGGTAGAAGGGGTAGGGGAGATACAGAGATGGTGGAAAGACCTAATGGCTGACCTTTCTCCAGTGGATATGTCGGAGTGGCTGAAGTCCCAAAAACCTCCCGGGATGTGGAGCCGTGTGATCCTGGAAACCAGAGGGGGCGCTCCTGATGTAGCTGCAGCTGAGGACGCTCCAACAAGAAGCGTCTCACTGTCAAGGATAGGTAGGTGTTCAGTGAGAGCGCTCGAGGGTTTGAAAATCTCTGGAGGGTGGATCTAGGGGCAGGCTTGGATTGGATGTAGCCAACGGGAGGGGGTGGGAGCGGCTGTCAATGGAACGCATGCCGACGTGTAAGTGGGCGTGGTCGTGCGCTCCAAGTGGCATTAAACATGTCTCCTGTCAGCTGGCAAGGGCGGGCGGGCTGACAGGGAATTTAGTGTGTGCCTGAGCCGTGTCCTGCCTTTGTGATAGACGGCAGGCTCGAGTGGCTGCCATGAACGAGCCCCTGAGAAAAGCTTGGAGAGATGGCTCAGAGGGGAGTGGAGGAGTGGTGCTGGGCACACGGGGAACTGTGCTCAGTGTGCTGACATGAAAGTAGTGTGCAGGCATAAGATGCACAGAGCCTAACACACACCAACAAGTGTGCTGGCAATGATGTGTGTAGAGGAGTAAAAATTAAAAAGAAAACGAAAAGGAAATTGTAAAAAATAATAAATAAATAAATAAAAATAATAATAATAAATATATATAAAAAAAAAAAAAAAACACCAGGAAGTTAAAAACCAGATTTTCATATGCAGAGAAGAGGGTGGGTGGAGGAGATGTTAAGGAAGGGGGAGGGGGGTGGGCATGATGGAAATGATCCTTTATCTAGATGACCCCGTGGATTTCTAAATCTTCGTTCATCCCATCGGGGACCATTGATCCAAGAGTAAAGATCCAGAAAGATTCTTGTTTACAGAGTCTTCTAAATCATGTCGGTCTACCGGCCCATACAGACTGTGCTCTTGTTCTCCTGTCTCTGATGAAGAGGTTACCCTCGAAACGCGTCAGCCATTTTTAACAACTTGCCTCAACATGGACATACCCCAATTTTGATTTATTTTCTGGTGCCTTTTTTGTTACCTGTTTGTATGCAATGTAGTATTTGTATGATTCATTATTTTATATATGTGTATTCCCTATACATGATTAAACCATACATGTTTTGATGTAAGCATCTGATCACGCTCCTTCCATCCACCTCCTACCATACAGTCCTTTCCAGACCACCCCGGTTCAGTTAAGGCGGCGGGACACGCTTTATCACCTCCTCCAATCCTTCCACTTTCTACAATACTACCCGTACTTTTCAGCAAAGGGCCTCACAAGCGCAGGAGTATTTCTCACCACATCTTGCCTACATTTTGTAAGTGGCTAGCACTTCAGGCTAGCAGCACTAGGGTCTCCAGGCCAAATCCCAACCACGACACTACCTGCCTGGAGTTTGCATGTTTTCTCTGTGCCTATGTGGGTTTCCTCCTACGCTCCAAGGACATGCTGGTAAGTTAATAGGCTGCTGTCTAAAACTGTCCTTAGTATGTATGAATGAGTTAGGAACCTTTAGATTGTAAGCTTTAGAGGGCAGAGAATGATGTGAGTGTACAATATATATGTAAAGCGCTGCATAAATTGACAGGGCTATAGAAGTACCTGTAATAAATAAAATCCGTCAAATTTTCCATTTTTTTTATGCTGCTGTGCTGTCCCAGTGTCCTCTATGGGCACAAGATTAGCTGAGCCCTTGTCTGAAATTACCTGGAACCATGAGTTATCCCTCTGGTGTGCCTAGCCTAACAGCCTTGGGCAGTTCTCCTGTTGGTGGAATGCCTATGAGGGCGACTGGTTCTTCCAAGGGAACGATAGTGAAAGTTCTATTTGCTGGTGTGTGAGCATTGTGGGATCCCTTGCAAGCACTCTTTACACTCGTCTATTTGTAGGGCTTGCAAGCCTGTGTCTGTCACAGTTGTCAGTCCTGTCCTTGATGGCCCCCCTTTAGTGCCTTCGGAGCTCACTAATACTATCCATTCCTTGACGTCCTTTACTTCTGCCACAGATGGCATTGTATCGCATATCAAGTGTGGTGTCGCCAAAATTCAGAGTTGGATATGGAGGAAAAGTGTGATATGGATATGGACAAAAGTCCTGGGTGGCTTAACTCCAGTGTAAAAATGCATATAAAAGCAAAGGAGAAGGCCTTCAAAAAATACAAGGTTGAGGTATCATAATCAGCATTCAAACTTTATAAAGAATGCAACAAGAAATGTAAAGTTGCAATTGGGGCGGCTAAGATAGAACACGAAAGACACATAGTGGAGGAGAACAAAAAAAAAAATCCCAAGAAAATCTTTAAAGCGGGGTTCCACCCAAATTTTGAACAATATCTGTATGTATTCTCTTCCTTGCCTAGATGCTGACATGCTGTTTAAAAAAATGTAAATCGCCGTAATTACCTTTTATTTTTCTATTCTTCTTTGCACTTCCTGGTTCTCCTCCCGTGGGAGTAGGCATGTTTCTAGCCTCTCCCAGACTCCTGGGTGCTAGTCTCAGGCTTCCCAGGATGCCACTGAGCATGTGCGGGAATGAGCGGTGAATGCTGGGAGCACAGCATTCACCACATCCAGGAAATAAATGCTTGTGGGCTTCAAATGCCCACAATGAAGATGTTAAACGCCTGCAGTGAATAATATAAGTTATTCTTTCCCACGAAATCTGACACAGGCGGACATATTACACACAATATGTGAGTATGTAATGCTGAGAAGAAAAGTTTGTGAATTAACTCCAAAAAAAAAAAAAAACGATAGATAGGTGGACCCCCGCTTTAAGCAGATAAACAGTAAAAAAGGAGGACAAACCATATTGTCCCCATAAAGAATGAGGAAAAACATCTGGTTACAAAGGATGGGGAGATGGCAAAGGTATTGCATTTATTCTTCTCGGTCTTCACGAGGGAATCGGGGGGGGGGGGGGGGGGGCTTCAGTAACCAAAACTGCAGTGGTTATCCTTATGACACATCGCAGGAAGCACCTCCATGCTTAAGAAACGTAGGGTATTTGGGGAACTCAGTCAAGTAATTGCCAGACCATTGTTCCTAATTTTTACTGTCAGTCTATTGACTGGAATAATACCAGGTGATTGGAGAAATGCCAATGTAGCACCAAAATGTAAAAAGGGCCCAAAATGCATCCCTGGGAATTACAGACCAGTTCGCTTAACATCAATAGTATGCAAGCTCTTGGAGGGCATAAGGGACTATATACAAGATTTTGGTAACGAGAACAGTATCATTAGCAATAATCAGCATTGGTTTAATGAAGAATCTTTTTTGCCAAACCAATCTATTAACCTTCTATGAGGAGGTGAGTTGCCATCTAGATAAAGGAAGGTCCATAGACAAGGGTGTGTTCAGAGGGTGGTGATAAATGGGGAGTACTTGGAATGGTCAGAGGTGGATAGTGGGGTCCCTCAGGGTTCTGTGCTGGGACCAATCCTATTTATTTCGTTTATAAACAACCTGGACGATGGGGTGAACAGTTAAATCTCTGTATTTGCGGACGATACTAAGCAGGGCAATAACTTCTCTGCAAGATGTTGAAACTGCAAAAAGATCTGAACAAATTAATGGGGTGGGCAACTACAAATGTAAAATAATGCATTTGGGTGGCAAAAATATGAACGCAAGCTATACACCGGGGGGAGAACCTCTGGGGGAATCTAGAAAGGAAAAGGACCTGGGGGTCCTAGTAGATAGGCATGCAATGCCAAGCTGCTGCTAACAAAGCAAACAGAATATTGGCATGCATTAAAAAGGGGATCAACTCTAGAGATAAAGCGATAATTCTCCCACTCTACAAGACTCTGGTCTGGCCGCACCTAGAGTATGCTGTCCAGTTCTAGGCACCAGTCCTCAGGAAGGATGTACTAGAAATGGAGCAAGTACAAAGAAGGGCAACTAAGCTAATAAAGGGTCTGGCGGATATTAGTTATGAAGAAAGGTTGCAAGCACTGAACTTATCTCTGGAGAAGAGACGCTTGAGAGGGGATATGATTTAAATTCTAAATACCGTACTGGTGACCTCACAATAGGGATAAAACTTTTTCGCGGAAGGGAGTTTAACAAGACATGTGGCCACTCATTAACTTTTTGCCGCCCGCCCCGCCGTCAAATGACGGTGCGGGTTTCGTTCTGGGACGCCGTCATATGAACGGCTGCTCTCGCCCAGGCACGAGGCGATTGCAGCTGCGCCGTGTTGCTTGGACATGGCGTGACCCCGATCTCTGGAAAGAGCCGCGCGATCGGCTGTGTCCAATCATGTGCCCACAAGTGCCACCAATCAGTGCCCATTAGCAATGCCAGTCAGTGCTGGCAATCAGTGCTGCCCATCAATGCCCATCACTGCTGTCAATCAATGCCCACCAGTGCCGCCTATCAGTGCCCACCAGTGCCGCCTATCAATGCCTACCAGTGCCGCCTAACAGTGCCCATCAGTGCCCATGTTAGTGCTTTATCATGAGTGCCACCTAATCAGTGCCCATAAGTGCCGCCTCATCAATGCCCAGCAAGCAGTTCAGCCCATCAGTGCCGCCTCGTCAGTGCACATCAGTGAAGGTGAAAAATCACTTAGTTACAAAATTTACTGACAGAAAAAAAGTAAAAAAACTTTTTTTTTTTCAAAATTTGTGGGGTTTTTTTTTTGTAAAAAATAAAAAACCCAGCAGTGATTAAATACCACCAAAAGAAAGCTCTATTTGTGTGAAGAAAATGATAAAAAAATGTGTTTGGGTACAGTGTAGCACGACCGCGCAATTGTCAGTCAAAGTGCGACAGCGCTGAAAGTTGAAAAATGGCTTGGGCAGGAAGAGGAGGTGTAAGTGCCTGGTAGGCAGGTGGTTAAAATTAGAAGAAAAGAGGTTTAACCTTAAACTATGTAGAGGGTTCTATACTGTAAGAGCCGCAAGCATGTGGAATTCCTTTCCACAGGTGGTGGTCTCAGATGGGAGCATCGTTAGTTTAAAAAAACTATTAGATAAGCACCTGAATGACCGCAACATACAGAGATATACAATGTAATACTGACACATATAATCACACACATAGGTTGGACTTGATGGACTTGTGTCTTTCTTCAACTTTACCTACTATGTAACTATGTAATACACCTGCAGCGCTGGACCAGCCTACTTTGGAGGATCCTGCTCTGGACCAATCTGGTAGTATGGATGAGGTGTTTTGCATTGAAAAAAAGAGCTGGTGTTCACCTTCATTTGATCTGTCCAGGAAACTTTAAAAATCAAGGACACCTCTATTACCTCTGGTACCATTTCATACCCACAAACCTAGGTGCTTGGCTAGGCCTTTCCATACATCTTTTACTTCAGTGCCTTTATCTACACGTAGTGGCAGTGATAGGCTAAGTCCTTTATGGTCCCTAAATGTTTTTCTGTTCACTATCCTTTTGCAAAAGCCTTTAAGCCATCTCAAGTCCAAACACTTTCACCCCCTTCCACTTTTTCAGCTTTCAACACTGTCGTACTTTGACAATTACTCAGTCATGCAACATTGTACCCAAATGACACAACAAAAAATGTTTAGCCTATGGGACTGTAAAAGAGTCACACCTCAAACATTATCTATAAAAATATGAAACATATATTGATATACATTTTAAAACCACATATAAAGCAATAACTTGTTGTTGATAAACATCAATAATGTTACATAGAAATCACATAGGAAAACCTTGAGACCTTGAAGTACCATGAAGATACCACCATCAATCTGGAGCGACTGTGCAACGAATCTCGACGCGTTTCGCAAGAGATCTCACTTCTTCAGGAGAAGCACAAGAAAGTATCCCAAAATGGTGATCAAACTGCAGAGTAGATGATAAACTCCTATATAACAGTGTATATGGTGACAGGGAAAAAAGAGCATGCCGCGAGGTCCGCTATTCTTCCCCCGGGAGCTGTGAAGGGGCAGGGATTTGATAAAAAAATGCTATGCTTTTATCATCTCCCCGCCCTTTCACAGCTCCATGGGGAAGAATAGCGGACCTCTCGGCATGCTCTTTTTTTCCTGTTAACATATACACTGTTATATAGGAGTATTGTATGGATGTTCATGAACAAGTTAGTGATTTATAATGTAGTTTTTCAATTTATGTCAATACATTTTTCATATTTTTATAGCTATTGTTTGAGGTACATAGTTACATAGTAGGTGAGGTTAAAAAAAGACACAAGTCCATCAAGTCCAACCTATGTGTGTGATTATGTGTCAGTATGACATTATATATCCCTGTATGTTGCGGTCATTCAGGTGCTTATCTAATAGTTTCTTGAAGCTATCAATGCTCCCCGCTGAGACCACCGCCTGTGGAAGGAAATTCCATATCCTTGCCGCTCTTACAGTAAAGAACCCTCTACGTAGTTTAAGGTTAAACCTCTTTTCTTCTAATTTTAATGAGTGGCCGCAAGTCTTGTTAAACTCTCTTCTGCGAAAAAGTTTTATTTCTATTGTAGGGTCACCAGTATGGTATTTGTATATTGAAATCATATCCCCTCTCAAGCGTCTCTTCTCCAGAGAGAATAAGTTCAGTGCTCGCAACCTTTCCTCATAACTAAGATCCTCCAGACCCTTTATTAGCTTTGTTGCCCTTCTTTGTACTCGCTCCATTTCCAGTACATCCTTCCTGAGGACTGGTGCCCAGAACTGGACAGCATACTCCAGGTGCGGCCGGACCAGAGTCTTGTAGAGTGGGAAAATGATTGCTTTATCTCTGGAGTTGATCCCCTTTTTAATGCATGCCAATATTCTGTTTGCTTTGTTAGCAGCAGCTTGGGATTGCATGTCATTGCTGAGCCTATCATCTACTAGGACCCCCAGGTCCTTTTCCATCCTAGATTCTCCCAGAGGTTCTCCCCCTAGTGTATAGATTGCATTCATATTTTTGCCACCCAAATGCATTATTTTACATTTTTCTACATTGAACCTCATTTGCCATGTAGTTGCCCACCCCATTAATTTGTTCAGATCTTTTTGCAAGGTTTCCACGTCCTGCGGAGAAGTTATTGCCCTGCTTAGCTTAGTATCGTCTGCAAATACAGAGATTGAACTGTCCCATCCTCCAGGTCGTTTATGAACAAATTAAATAGGATTGGTCCCAGCACAGAACCCTGGGGAACCCCACTACCCACCCCTGACCATTCCGAGTACTCCCCATTTATCACCACCCCCTGAACTCACCCTTGTAGCCAGTTTTCAATCCATGTACTCACCCTATGGTCCGTGCCAACGGACCTTATTTTGTACAGTAAACGTTTATGGGAAATTGTGTCAAATGCTTTTGCAAAATCCAGATACACCACGTCTACGGGCCTTCCTTTATCTAGATGGCAACTCACGTCCTCATAGAAGGTTAATAGATTGGTTTGGCAAGAACGATTCTTCATGAATCCATGCTGATTACTGCTAATGATACCGTTCTTATTTCTAAAATCTTGTATATAGTCCCTTATCATCCCCTTCAAGAGTTTGCATACTATTGATGTTAGGCTAACTGGTCTGTAATTCCCAGGGATGTATTTTGGGCCCTTTTTAAATATTGGTGCTACATTGGCTTTTCTCAAATCAGCTGGTACCATTCCAGTCAGTAGACTGTCTGTAAAAATTAGGAACAACGGTCTGGCAATCACTTGACTGAGTTCCCTAAGTACACTCGGATGCAAGCCATCTGGTCCCGGTGATTTATTGATGTTAAGTTTCTCAGGTCTAATTTTAATTCTGTCCTCTGTTAACCATGGAGGTGCTTCCTGTGTTGTGTCATGAGGATAAACACTGCAGTTTTGGTTACTGAAGCCCCCCGATTCACTCGTGAAGACTGAGGAGAAGAATAAATTCAATACCTTCGCCATCTCCCCATCCTTTGTAACCAGATGTCCTTCCTCATTCTTTATGGGGCCAATATGGTCTGTCCTCCCTTTTTTACTGTTTACATACTTAAAGAATTTCTTGGGATTTTTTTGCTCTCCTCCTCTGTGTCTTTCATGTTCTATCTTAGCCGTCCTAATTGCACCCTTACATTTCTTGTTGCATTCTTTATAAAGTCTGAATGCTGAGGATGATCCCTCAACCTTGTATTTTTTTGAAGGCCTTCTCCTTTGCTTTTATATACATTTTTACATTGGAGTTAAGCCATCCAGGACTTTTGTTCGCTCTTTTAAATTTATTACCCAATGGGATACATTGGCTAATGCCCTTATTTAATATGCTCTTAAAGCAAACCCATCTCTCCTCCGTATTCTTTGTTCCTAATATTTTATCCCAATTTATGCTTTTTAGCAAGGTTTGTAGTTCAGAGAAGTTGGCTCTTTTGAAATTCAGTGTCTTTGTATTCCCTTTAGGTTTCCTATTTGTGTGATTTATACTGAAACTAATTGACCTGTGATCGCTGTTACCTAAATTGCCACGTATTTCCACATCCGTGATCAGGTCTGTATTGTTGGTAATCAGTAGATCCAGTAATGTTTTATTTCTAGTTGGTGCGTCTACCATCTGACCCATAAAATTGTCCTGCAAGACATTAAGGAACTGGCGAGCCTTAAATGAATGCGCGGTTCCCTCCGCCCAGTCTATGTCTGGATAATTAAAATCCCCCATTATGATAACACTTCCCATCCTTGCTGCTAATCCAAATTGTGATAGGAGATCTGTCTCCACTTCCTCCCTCAGGTTAGGGGGCCTATAGCATACTCCCAGTATTATTTTCCCTTTAGCTTCATCCCTTTGGAGCTCTACCCATAAGGATTCCACCTCCTCACTAGCTCCCTCAGCGATGTCATCTCTCACATTTACTTACTGTACATTATTCTTTATATATAGGCATACCCCTCCCCCTATTTTACCCTCTCTATCCTTGCGGTATAGGGTATACCCTTGAATGTTTGCCAGCCAATCATGAGAGCTGTTGAACCAGGTCTCTGAAATTCCCACAAAATCCAAATCCTCCTCGTACAACAGTATCTCTAGTTCACCCATCTTGTCCGCCATGCTAGTGGCATTGGTGAACATGCCACATAGTTTAGACCGGTCGCATATTGTCCTCGTATTGGGTGTTTCGAGATTGCAACTAGGACTTGCTACTATACTTACCTTGTGTTTTTGTGCTTTGGTTAACCTACCACTAATGCCCCCAATACTACCCTCTGGAATATCTTCCGCGCTGGCTGTCTCTACCCCTGGACCCTCCCCCCCCCATTGCCTAGTTTAAAAACCCCTCTAACTTCATTCCCAGCAGATCTGCACCACCCTCATTTAGGTGGTCTGTCCCTTCTATAGTACCGGTTATCGACTGAGAAGTCGGCCCAGTCCTCCAGGAACCCAAACCCCTCCTTACTACACCAGCTCTTCAGCCACTTGTTTACTTCCCTAATCTCCCTCTGCCTTTCTGGTGTGGCTTGATGTACCGGTAGTATTCCTGAGAATACTACCTTGGAGGTCCTTTTCCTCAATTTAGCTCCTAAGTCCCTAAAACCGTTCTTTAGGACACTACATCTGCCTCTGACTTTGTCATTGGTGCCAACGTGCACCATGACAGCCGGGTCTTCCCCAGCCCCTCCCAGTAATCTGTCCACAAGATCCGTGATGTGCTGAACCCGAGCGCCCGGTAGACCACATACTGTTCAGCGCTTCAGGTGTGACTCTTTAAAAGTCCCGTGGGCTAAACATTTTTTGTTGTGCGCATACTACTTGGGTTATTGAGACACTACCTCAACTCATTTCACATTAGCTCTCCTTTTCTGTCTATGTACCCAAATTACATTTTTATAATTTTTTTTGAGAATGATTGAGCTTTCTTTTGGTGGTATTTAATCACCACTGGGTTTTTTACTTTTTGCAATATAAACAAAAAAAAGACCGAAGTGTGGTGATACATGCATGAGACTTTTTTACAGCCTAGCCAGGGGCCAAGAATCCAAGGAGAGTCTTCAGGCTTTTTAGGGGCATAAATTTCACATCTAATTTCCTGTCACAGACATTGTAACTGATGTGGTGGTGATCGGAACTGGTGTGGCCGTGATTAGGGACAATATCACTGGTGTGGCAGTTACTAGGGACACTGGGACTGGTCTGGCGGTTACCATGGACACTGGGACTGGTGTAGCGGCTACCAGGGACACTGGGACTGGTATGGCGGTTACCAGGGACACTGGAACTGGTGTGGCATATACCAGGGACACTGGAACTGGTGTGGCATATACCAGGGACACAAACTGGTTTGGCATATACCAGGGACACTGGGACTGGTGTGGCATTTACCAGAAACACTGGGACTGGTGTGGTGGTTACCCGGGACACTGGGACCGTTGTGGTTACCAGGGACACTGGGACTGGTGTGACAGTTACCAGGGACACTGGGACTGATGTGGCAGTTACCAGGGACACTGGGACTGGTGTGGCGGTTACCAGGGACACTGGGACTGGTGTGGCGGTTACCAGGGACACTGGGACTGGTGTGGCGGTTACCAGGGACACTGGGACTGGTGTAGCGGTTACCAGGGACACTGGGACTGGTGTGGCGGTTGTCATGAACATTTCAAGTGGTGCGTGGGGATTAGCAACACTGTGAAATATCTATAGGAATGGTTTCCACCATCCCTGCAAAGTTTCATTTTTTTATATCTTTTGTTTGTGTATTGTATGTGCTGTTACATATCACAGAGACTGGTATTGTGGTAATATTGAAGTTTATGGAGATTTCCATATATTAGCGGGTTCCACCATTATTGTTAAGTTTTTAATTGGTAAGGTAGCACTGCACTTCTTTCTGTTTTTCTCATATCGATGTTTACTTTTGCCACATGCCAGTGTTTAATTGTGCCACATACCAATCTTTAGTATAATAGGTAATCATTGCGCTACTATTTACAACGAACTACTGGAGGTAAAATAAAAAAATGGTCAGTAAAAGACTTGCTGCTAAGCCGTGTTATGTGTTCCCACACACACAAAAAAAAAGAGTGCACCTTACTAATCAATAAACTTTAGTATTACCACAATACCGGTCTTTGTGAAATGTAACTTTACATAGAATACAGGCAGTCCCCGAGATACGAACACAATAGGGACTGTAGGTTATTTCTTAAAGCGAACACCCAAAAATGGAACTTCCGCTTTTTGCAATCCCCACCCCCCCCTCCGGTGTCACATTTCGCACCTTTCAGGGGAGAGGGGGGAGCAGATACCTGTTTAATACAGGTATTTTGCTCCCACTTCCGGGCATAAATAGCCGAGCCACCCGTGGGTATATACGCCACTTCCGACGCCTTCTCCCCCCCGTCCCCCCGCTGTCTTCTGGGAGACGCACGGGTCCCAGAAGACAGCAGGGACAAGTGGGATCGCGCAGAGCGAGTCGCGCATGTGCAGTAGGGAACCAAGCTGTGATGCTTCACTTCAACTTGCTTTTACTTCCTGATTCCCTTACCGAAGATGGCGGCGCCTCCACCAGAGACCTGAGGGACAAGTCGGCTTCGGGTGCCGACATCATGGGTGCCCTGGACAGGTAAGTGTCCTTATTTTAAAATTCAGCAGCTGCAGTATTTTTAGCTGCTGTTTTTTTTTTTTTCTTTAAATTAGGCGAAACTGGAGGTATCCAGGACCAGCGTGGAGCAGAAGCGGCCGGCATTGAGGCTGTTCGTAAGTAGGAGTCTTTCGTAACTCGGGGACTGCCTGTACACTTAAAACTTAAAATGTGATATAAAAAATGAAAGTTAGCAGTAGGGATGAGCCAAACACCCCCCCTGGTTCGGTTCGCGGCAGAACATGCAAACAGACCAAAAATTTGTGTGAACCCCGTTAAAGTCTATGGGACTCGAACGTGAAAAATCAATAGTGCTAATTTTAAAGGCTAATATGCAAGTTGTTGTCATAAAAAGTGTTAGGGGACTCGGGTCCTGCCCCAGGGAACATGTATCAATGCAAAAAAAGTTTTAAAAACGGCCATTTTTTCGGGAGCACTGATTTTAATAATGCTTAAAGTGAAGCAATAAAAGTATAATATTCCTTTAAATATCGTGCCTGGGGGTGTCTATAGTATGCCTGTAAAGTGGTGCATTTTTCCCGTGTTTAGAACGGTCCCTGCACAAAATGTCATTTCTAAAGGAAAAAAGTCTTTTAAAACTGCTTGCGGCTGTAATGTTGCCCCCCCAGCCCATTACCAGGCCCTTTGGGTCTGGTATGGATATTAAGGGGAACCCCGCACCCAAGTAAAAAAAAAGCGTGGGGCCCCCAGGCCCTATATACTCTGAACAGCAGTATACAGGTGGTCCCTGGGTTACAAACAAGATGGGGACTGTAGGTATGTTGTTAAGTTGAATTTGTTTGTAATTTGGAACAGGTACATTTTTTAAGTGTAGCTCCAGCCCAAAAATCTATTTTTAAGCTTTTTGGTTAATATAGGGCAGGGTTATCACCCCTGTAACATTTTTTTTTTTGCTGTATGTGTCCCTGTTCAGAAGATTTCACCTCACTTTCTGTCCCAATGACAATTGGATTTAGAAAATTTTGGGTTATTAGGGAAACAAGGATTGGTGATAAAGCATTAGTGGAGAGACAACTTTTTCCCATATTAACTCTTACAGGAGAGAATTTTCCTTCCTAGGGGTAGATTTCCTCTTGCTTCCTGTTGTCTCCCTCCGTTTGTAAGTCGGATGTTTGAAAACAGGGGACCGCCTGTATATAGTATACGGCCTGCCCTATACACTCTGTGGAAAATTGGGCCTTAGGTGTTGGTGGTACCAGAACACTGTCAGCCCTCACGGTTACTCTTGGTGGGCGCTGGAATGGTCCCTCCTGTGAAATATTATATCAAGAATTGTAATGACATGCCCCTGTTAAACAGGGGCAGAAAAATTTGGCCTTAGGCAGTGGTGGTGGTGGTGGCACACACTGTAAAGCTTCACAGATACTTTTATTGAGGGCAGGAATAGGCCCTGTTGTGAAATATTAGATCAAAAATTGTAATTACGTGCCCCTATTGAACAGGGGCAGAAAAATTGGGCCTTAGGTAGTGGTGGTGGTGCCCTGAACCAAAAATATTCTCAGAAGCTATCATCATTAAAATTGAGGAGAAATAGGATAGTCACTCAGCATATGCAGTCTTCAAGGGATCCCACATCCATAGAAAAATCATTTGGTTATCAGCATCAGGTGCTTGGTAGCTGGTGATCCAAGACTGATTCATTTTTATGAATGTGAGCCGATCAACAGAGTCTGTGGACAGGCACACTCTGTGATCGGTTACAAAGCCTCCAACAGCACTGAATGTGCGTTCAGAAAGAACGCTGGATGCAGGACAGGCCAGTAGCTCAATTGCATATTGAGCAAGCTCTGGCCAGTGGTCCATCCTCAAGACCCAGTAACCCAGTGAATGTTCTGGTGGAAAGGTCTCCAAGTCTAATCTTGCCCCTAGATATTCCTGCACAATGTAATTCAGACGCTGGCGATGGTTGCTGGAACCGATCAGACCCGGGCGCTGAGGACTGAAGAATTGCCTAAAGGCACCGGTCAGCCGTCCACCTTCTCCACCACTCTTTCTGTGACTGAACGAAGCCTCGGCAACACGTTGTCCAGCACCAGAAAATTTGAACCTCCCGGGCTCTGGAAACTCATTGCACAAACCTTTCTGTAAGGCCTCCCAAAGATGTTTCATCCTCTGCTCCCTCTGCGAAGGCTGGCTAAGTTCTGCAGCCTTACCCTTGTAACGTGGATCAAGAAGGGTTGCCAGCCAGTAATGATCCCTCTCCTTGATACCACGAATCCTAGGGTCCTTTCGCAGGCTTTGCAGGATCAGGGAGGCCATGCAGCTTAGGTTTGCAGAGGCATTCGATCCTAAGTCCTCTGGGTCACCAAGGATCACATGATCCTCAACCACCTCCTCCCAGCTACGTACAACTCCATGGGTTTCTGGTGACTGCAAACGATCCCTTGAAGACTGCTGCTGATGCTGAGTGTTATCCTCCACCTCCATGCTGACACAATCATCCTCCTCCGCCTCCTCTTCTTCCTGTGTGATCGGCGGGCCTGCAGGAATACTAGTATCTGGATAAAGGAGGCCTTGAGAAGTAAGGAAGTCCTCCTCTTTCTCCTGCTGTTCTGCCTCAAGTGCCCTGTCCATTATTCCATGAAGCGTGTGCTCCAACAGGAAGACAAGAGGGATAGTATCACTGATGCATGCATGGTCACTGCTCACCATCCTCGTGGCCTCCTCAAATGGTGACAGAACAGTGCATGCATCCTTGATCAGTAGCCACTGGCGTGGCGAAAAAAAGCCAAGCTCCCCTGACCCTGTCCTGGTGCCATACTCACACAGGTACTCATTGATGGCCCTCTGCTGTGTGTGCAGCCGCTGCAGCATTGCTAACTTTGAGTTCGACCTGGTGGGCATGTCACAAATGAGGCAGTTCTTGGGCAGGTTGCATTCTCTTTGAATGTCAGCCAGCCAAGCACTGGCATTATATGACCGGCTGAAATAACCACAGTCTTTCCTGGCCTGCCTCAGGAGATCCTGTAAGCCCGGGTACCTGCTCAAGAATTGCTGCACCACCAAATTCAGGACGTGAGCCAAATAGGGAACATGGGTCACGTGTCCCCGTCTGAGGGCGGGGAGGAGGTTGGTGCCATTGTCGCATACAACCATTCCTGGCTGAAGCTGGCATGGCGTCAACCACCTCTGGGCCTGGCCCTGCAGAGCTGACAGAATCCCTGCCCCAGTGTGGCTCTTGTCCCCTATGCAGACCAACTCAAGCACCGCATGGCATTTTTTTGCCTGAGTGCTTGCGTAGTCCCTTGAACACCTACGGAGCACCGCTGGTTCAGAGGAGAAATCTGCAGAGGAAGAGGCCATAGAGGAAGATGAGGGGGTGGAGGAGAGAGCTGTGGCAGAATCACCACTAGCATTTTGGAGGCATGGTGGCGGAACAAGCTCCAACAATACTGAACCCTGTCCTGCATCCTTCCCAGCTGCCAGCATCGTTACCCAATGCGCCGTGAAAGAAAGGTAATGTCCCTGTCCATGCCTGCTGAACCATGAGTCAGCAGTAATATGCACCTTACTGCTGACCGCTCTGTCCAATGATGCCAAGACATTGCCTTCCACATGCTGGTAGAGAGCCAGAATGGCCTTCAGTGAAAAGAAATGGTATTTGGGAACCTGCCACTGAGGTACCGCACATTTCAAAAATTCACCAAAGGGGGCAGAGTCTACCAGCTGAAAAGGCAGCAGTTGCAGTGCTAGCAATTTGGCCAAGCTAGCATTTAGACCCTGAGCATGTGGATGGTTGGGACCATATTTCTTTCGCCGGTTTAGCAACTAGGGTAGGGAAATTTGCCTGCTAAAATCAGATGTTGGTGTACCGCTAGCAGATTGGCCGCAAGTACTTGGGACACCTATTTCTATTCCTTCATTCCTCTCACTGCAGGTTTCTGAGAGGACTGGAGGTATAGTGGGGTTGGAGATCCCAGCTGATGACCAAGGAGAGGTCTGCCTTGTTCTTTGATGTGGGTCTTTTAAGTACTGTTGCCAATGGACTGCATAGGGGGTCGTCATATGTCTGGTCAAGCATGTGGTGCCCAAGCGGCTGCTGTTTTGGCCACGCTTGATATGCTTCAGACATATGTTGCAAACAGCAACGGTGCGATCTGTTGCACATGTGTCAAAAAAGGCCAACACCAAAGAACTTTTCAAAATATGCGGAAAGTCAGCAGCGCCCTGCACCTGCTTAGCTCTGCAGTGTGATGCAATAGGGTAGCTGCCCCCTGGAGGGCATCCTACCTCGTTGGAGATGTTCCTCCTCCTCCTTTCTTCTATCAGGCACCCAAGTTGAGTCAGTGACCTCATCTTCCCCTCCCTCCTATCACTGGAGCAAACTTGGCAGTTTGCTGCAGCTGGGGGACCATGACTGCCAGTTTCTTGACCACCTTGGGCACCCCCTCTCTCTAGGCTGACGTTACTCCCTTCCTCAACCTGGGTACCATCATCGGAGCCTTCAAATCGCTGCGCATCCTCCTGCAGCATTTACCCGACACTGTGGTCAAATAGTTTGGGGGACGCCTCCGTGCATGATGGTGGGGCTAGGGAAGGAGTGACTGTTGACATGGAGCTGATGGAATAGGCCGCTTTGGCAGCTGCATTGGTAGGCAAACTTCTCTGAGCCTGGGTGACAGAGGATGAGGAGGGCTTTGTTATCCATTCCACCAACTCTTCTGCATGTTGTGGCTCAATAACACGGCCAGCTGCAGGAAAAAAGGACAAGCCTGCCCCACGGCCACGTGCTGAGGATGCACCGTGTCCACGACCAGCACTGTCGACTGTAGACACAAAGCCTCTTGCCCTCTTTTAGTGGCCTGTGAATGTCTGCCTCTCCTTGGTGGCCTTCCGGACATGCTGTAAATTTTGTTTAGTAAAAAAACACTACACTGTATTGTGTACTGTGTACACCACCAGGAAAGTAGTAGCAACTGCACTAGGGGTGCACGTTACTGTGTACACCAACAGAAGTATAATAACTATGGGTGTGCTGTATGTATTGTGTACACCACCAGGAAAGTAGTAGCAACTGCACTAGGGGTGCACGGTACTGTGTACACCAACAGAAGTGTAATAACAACTATGGGTGCACTGTATTGACCACCAGAAAAGTATGAGCAACTGCATTATGGGTGCACAGCACTGTATACTGTGTACACTGCCTGAAGTATATTAGAAACAGTACACCAGGAACGGCCTGCAGTGAGATATAGCTAAACTGTATGCGGTGGATATATATATATATATATATATATATATATATATATATAAAATACACTACTGAATAACCTGTCTTCCTGCTCAATCTAAGTGATACTCTCTCCGTCCATGCCGGCAGCGACACACTACACAAGGCCGACCTGCAGGCGGCCTTATATAGTGTGGGGTGTGGACTTAGTCCCCCTGAGCCATGATTGGCGAAAGGCACCCTGCCTTTGGCTAATTATAACCATATGTATAGTTGCGCTACTAGAAAAAATAAAATAAAAAGAATTGTAGCTGCCAGCATCAAACAGTATAGTGAACCGTGCAGTGAAAAATACAAAGTGATAATAAATGCAGCGCTAGGTTAAGTGAAAGACAAGGTGATACACTGTCACCCTGTGTGTGTATATTGTGTATAGTATTAACTAATAATAATAATAGAGGCCAAAATGAAGGGACAGTCCCCAATGGCTGGAAAGAATGTCCATAATGAAGTGAAAATCCATCAACATCTAAAACGTGAGAAACAACGTGTATGGATGGTGCTTCTAAGTCTTCATGCATTCAAGATTGATGCATGGGTAGCAGAAGTGGATACGCTTACCGGAGGAGGTGGACACAATCACCATACGGCTTAGTGTCATACAAGCTTATGGATCGATTGATCCCAGGGGTGCTTGCTGGAAGGTATTGGTGGTAGATTCCATCTAGGGCGAACGTAGCTGTAGGTTGGTGCTCGGATCCACAATGGATGGATGGATTACCTTCACAGGAAGCAAACCACTGAAGACTGTAACTTCCCCCGCATGGAACATCAGTTCATAAGGGAAAAGGAAAAAACTCCACATAGTGCATGAATCCGGTAAAAAATTTATTGGAAGATGCCAAGGAGAAAAATTTTTTTTTTAAACAAGCATCGAACTTGGATAAAAGTGATCACAGATAGCTAAAAAATCGCGTGGTGGCAGGGCACAGATAGCTTCAGCAACCCGACATGTTTCAGATGATGGTCCTTCAACTGGGGCGTATAGCTTTGTGCCTGGCACCACGCTTACATATAAAGACATTTAAAATTATGCGATGACAGTCAGCTGTGTGTACTGCCACTGGGCGGACATAACAGTCAATCAAAGGGGAGCAGTGTGTTTACAACCAACATCGCTGACACGTGTAATAGTAACCTCCAATCACTGCCTCTAATGGGAAGTCGTGTGCCGGCGTCGTTATGCGTGATGTCATCGCTCACCTGCTAATGCGCTCCAAGCCTCCTTCCCATTCCAGGAAGAGGCTGATCAGAGTATACGGCCAGGGGTGAGATAACCTCACCCACTGACCACAGATGAAAGTCATTGCGCACCGTTATAAAGCGCTCATAACTCCGCGACTTTCTGTGTCTACGGAAGTACAAAAACGGACGCTGTTAGAGTGGTGGTGATGGGGGGAAAAAAATTTAAATTTAAGCTAAAAAGTTTAATTAAAGCATTAAATGGAATATATCCTTAATAAGCTTGCATCAAACCAGGACCTGGGTGCGACGGGCATCGTAGATATATAAATTGTCCCGCACTGCTGTCCATAAAATATAGGCATCGTATTAACATCGTGGTAAGGTATGAACATATAAAAATGCATATGAGTCAGAAAAATTTATAAAAAATCCCTAAGTGAATCCTACTAGTGTCATGATACAGGTCTGAACATCCCACATGGGAGAAAAAAAACTAAGAAGTATTACAAATATATGCATATAAAAGAAGGGAAAAGGAAAGGAAGAAAGCCTTTATGTCCAGACAAATATCAGTGGATCGATATGTCATCTGGAGATTCAAAAGTATGGAAGAATGGATAAAATTAGATATATAATGTCCACTGTATAGTTCCAAGTGGTCCAACAAAATCATAACCCCTAGATCGTTTAGCAAAAAGTAATGCCAGTAGGCAAGATGCAAGCTATGGGCACCGTTCCAAGCTATTTAAGATTTATTTATAAACGCATTTATGTCCCATTCTACATTTAACCCGTAGGGGGAGTAGCTTTTTAACTGGTAGATCCAGAATGTTTCAAGTTTGGATACTCCCCTGGTACGTGGACCTCCCCTCCAATGAGGGACAAATTTGTCGATGACTTGGAATTTAGTGCCCCTCGGGTTCTTTTCATGGAACTGTAAAAAATGTCGAGGAACACTATGGTTAGTGCGGCCTCGTTTAATGGCAGTGATGTGTTTATTTATTCGGATGCTAAACGTTCTTATGGTCCGGCCCATGTATTGTTTATTGCAAGGGCATGTGATGAGATACACTATATAGCGAGTAGTACATGTGGTGAAGTGTCTCATCTGGTAGATGGTAGAGGTAACCGAAGACTGGAATGACTCAGATTTTTTTTTTTGCCCACAGAGGTTGTGTGTGCATACAATGCACTTTTTTCAGGGGTAATGACCCTTAGCCTCTGGAAAAAAAGATGGCTTTGTAGGGGCTTCAATAACATTATGAGAAATGCGATTTTGTAGGGAAGGAGCTCCTCTGAAAGTAACACCTGCTCTGGTAGGGAGCACCGGACCTAGAATTGGGTAATTTCTCAGAACATTCCAATGGCGCTTCAAAATGTGCTTAATTTGTCTATGTTGAACAGAAAATTGGGTAAGCAGAGACCATTTAAATTTATCATTAGACATTGGCTTGGGTCGCATAGTTGTGAGTGTCTCACGATCTTTGAGGGAGACCCTTGTTATCTCCTAATCTATCAGAGATGGTTGATAAACTTTTTCTACAAAACGTTCTTTCAGAAAAAGAGCTTGCTTTACAAAATCTGAAGAGTTTGTACAATTTCTGCGGATTCGAAGCAATTGGCTACGGGGGACAGAATCAAGCCAAGGGCCGTAATGGCAACTATCTGTAGAAATGTAGCCATTTCTGTCCGTTGGCTTAAAAAATGTGGTGGTCACAATCCGGCGGTCAGCAATGGAGATCTTTAGATCCAAAAAGTGGATGGAGACTGTGCTCACCTCATATGTGAGAACAATACCTCTTTCATTTTGATTAAGAGTAGCCATAAAGTCATGGAGGGTTTCCTCGTCACCTTTCCATAGGAGGAGGATGTCGTCTATATATCTGGCCCATAAACACAGCTCAGGTCGCTGTGATGGATAGACGACATCCTCCTCCCATAGTGCCATGAAAAGATTGGCGAGGCTGGGGGCAAACTTAGCCCCCATTGCCACGCCTTTCTTCTGTAAGAAGAATTGGTTGTTGTACCAAAAATAGTTGGTTTGCGTGGCAAATCGGAGGAGTTCCATAATGTAACATTGCTGTAAAGGCGGGACATCTTTACTAGTGGCTAGATAGTGTTTCACAGCAGCCAATCCTAGTTTATGTGGGATACAGGTGTATAACGCCGTAACATCAGCAGTAACAAGGATAAGGTTGTCCTCATATTCGACGGACTCCAAACGGCGAATAGTGTCACCTGTATCTTTCAGGTATGATGGGACTTTACACACCAGTGGTTGGAGATAGAAGTCAATGTATCGGCCGACTCGAGATGTAATCGAATCGATCCCGCTTATGATGGGTCTACCAGGGGGTTTCGTAATATTTTCATGTATTTTTGGGAGATAATACATCACTGGAATCCGTGGGCCTACCGGAACCAGATACTCCTTTTCCTTTTTATTTATAATTCCCTGTCGGAAACCCTGTTCAACCAGGTAGACTAAACATTTTTTAAATCCCTAGTAGGGTCTCGAGGGAGAGCCATATAGGTTTTGTCGTCACTAAGGGTGCGACACATCTCTATATGGTAATCCTTTTTTTATCAAGAATCACCAGACCACCCCCCTCGTTGGCGGGGCGAATCACGATGTCTTTATGTTCACATAGAGATTTTAGGCCAGTTTTGCTATTAGGATGGTCGAAAACATGTTTGTCAGGTAACCCTTCCATGTCCTTTAGTACTAAGTCACATTAGACTTTAATGGAAGGGGCCGTGACGTTAGGAGGGTTAAAAAGGGAAGGGTTTGATAACCCAGAATGTAAAACTGTTTCGTTACATGCTGTGTTATTCACTTCATTTCTAATTCCGGAGGTGATTGGGTTGGCCAAAAAATGTCTTTGGACATTAAGCCTTCTTTTAAATTTCTGAACGTCTATAAATGTCTCCAATCTGTTCATTTTCTTGGAGGGGGCAAACTTGAGACCTTTGTTTAGAACATAAAGCTCAGCGCTAGAAAAAGTTTTCTGACTTAAATTAAAAATGCCACTGGTTTTTAATGTTGCTTTCTTTTTCCTGGCCCGCCACCCCCCTCTGGAGCCTCGTTTGCGTCTGCTCTTTGTTTTGAACCGGGGGGTCCCCGGGGAAAATCCTCATTACGGGGAGGGTCAGGGTATGTGTGGTTATAGGTGTATGGCGATCTATCAAACTGATTGTATTCATTATCCCTATATGGATGGTTGAATGTTGTATTGGTTGTTATGTGGTTCTTCTCTGAGGGGTGAGAATCTATTGTGGGTACGGATAGGGGTTCAATAAGTCTGATATTGCTCTGAGTAATTCCCTGTATGGTAATTACGTTGGGGGGATCTAGTATATGTATGTGAGTCTAGGTGCCTGTAGCTCTCTTTTCTCCCATGGGAGTAACCTCTACCTCTCTGGGTCCCCCCTCTTCCTCTATTGGGGTATTGATGGCCATTTCTAGAGGGATTGTTGGGGGGATTATTGGGGGTATAATTCTTCCCATTTGGTCTATTAGGGTTTCTAGGAGTAGCCGGATGTTCAACATTCCTCCGTGGTTGCACGGATAGAATGTTTCACAGGGGCTGTGGAAGTGGTTCCAGTTCCTGGGTCTAGGGGGGGGGTGTCCATTCCCAACAAGTCAGAGGCCTCCCCAGGAATGCCAGTTTCCTTTTTCTGCCAATTGAACACAAGGGAGTTCTTGTAGTCATTGGCATCACGTGTATATTTCTTCTGTTTCTTAGTACGTTGATCCTTTTCCTCTTTTTCCAAATGGCTTTTTAAATTGGCCGAGAGGGAGAGATACTCCGGTGTGGATTTATGGGGGAGGAGTTTTTCTTTTAGTTTCTTGATCTCCCTGTCGATAGGAAAAGGAATAGACTATTGCTTATCAACAAGGAAACCAGGGAGGCTGATGCCTGCCTCATTAAAATAATGAAACCATGCATCCACCTCTACCTCATCTTGTTGAGGATGGATATCCCACCTTAGGCCTCTGGGGACCATGCGTTCCTTGGAATATTGTTCCAGGAACGCAATGTCCCATAAGAGGTTAATCTCTGAGACCATAAGGTTCTTAAGTCGCATAAACAAACCACCGATTTCTGTGTTGCGACAAACACTCCCTCAGTTATAATAGAGCGAGTAGTGCGATACTCAAAAACATCCATATTGTGATATGAAAAAAGGTATAGTGGCAACAACTAAATAACTAAAACAGTGTAGACAAATATAACCATATGTATAGTTGCGCTACTAGAAAAAATAAAATAAAAAGAATTGTAGCTGCCAGCATCAAACAGTATAGTGAACCGTGCAATGAAAAATACAAAGTGATAATAAATGCAGAGCTAATTATGGCTCTCTTAGCTGAGGGCGCTGTGATTGGCCAAAGCATGCAGGTCATGGTGCATGCTCTGGCCAATCATCATACAGCAATGCACTGCGCTCCTGCAGTGCATTATGGGTCGTTACGCGCCGCTCGAATTTGGCGCGAACGGCCCATAAAGTTCGGTTTTCGCCGAACGGGCGAACAGCCAATGTTCGACCAAAACTGAAAGCTCATCCCTACTTAGCAGGGATGGCGGAAACCCCTTCAATAGATATTTGCAATACAGATTAAGTTCTAGTGCAATACTTCCAGTGATATGTGATTTCACATGTAATACACATCAAAATGAGAATAAGACATAATTTTTTTAAAAACTTGGCAGGGATGTTGAAAATCCCTCTACAGATATTTGCAATATACATTAACTTCAAGTGCAATAATTCACATTATAATAGTAACTAAAACATAAAATGCAGTGTAACAATCTAAACCAGCTATTACATCTGTTGGGCGTGTTTCTGAATTTGAAGCTTTCCTGTAATGTTCCCTTTCTTGTTTTGCACAAGGACAAGGTGGTTTTGAGACCAAAACCTTCCTTCCTACCCAAGGTGGTCTCTTGTTCCTACCTTAATGAGGACATTGTTCTTCCTTCCCTCTGTCTTCTGTCAGTTTTGTTTGCTATGTTGTTGTCCACCCCTCAGTTTATTGCTTGGGTACATCCCATGGTCTATGAATATAAGTCCTGTGTCCTGTACGATTAAGATGAGCAGAGTTTTGACTTATCAGTAAATTCCCCATCTTGGAGTACAGTACCGTACAGGACACAAGCCTCACCCCTCTGTGTCTTGACCACTCTTTTTACCTAAAGGCTGGAGTCTCATGGGTGGGGTTATGTGGCTCTGTCATTGGCCCTAGCAAGTGTCCAACCAACTGAAGGTAGCTGCATATAATCCATGGACTATGAATACAAGTTCTGCACTGTAATCCAAGATAAAAAATTTACAGGTAAGTCAGAAATCCTATGTTTGGCCCTTACTATTGGAGAGTTTGCCAGCACAAAGATCAAACAAGCACATATTACTCAGATCAAAGGAAATCCTGTTGCTGTCTTAACATTTCTTCAAGCATAAAATCATCCAAGTCATAGAGGATACAAAATATAATGAAGAAAATTAGAAATCCTAAGAATTTCAGGCTTTTGTTGCCTCAGCAATTGTCAGTGTTCATGGCTGCACAACCAGAAAAGCATCTGTAAAAAGTGGGTCTCATAACTGGTTGCATAATTTGATAGCAAACCAGAAGCCACTTCTTACCAGAAAGAACAGACATGTCTGTTAATTATCTTGGCACAAGTGCTAAGCAGTCTGTGCACTACAGATGTGCAGAAATTGACATCAACTGGAAGAATATTGAATTCTGTACTCTGCCTTTAAATTTTTGGGACGAAAATGTCTGGTGATCTGTAAACGAAAGCATAGTTCATTCAAGCAGCCCGAAAGCCATTTTAGAGTCAAATGGCCTTGGAGAAGAAACATTACGGCCTTAGTCTGACCAAAGACAAGAAGGTCTTGCTTGAAAATCTACTAGTGACTGAATTAAAATTTTGAACTGTAGTTTAGGACTTGCTAGATGGAAGACACAGATGTTTTGTTTAGAAAAAATGACTGCAAGACTGCAGTGGTGGATTAGGCACATTGTACCTTTTTTTTTTTTTTTTTAATTCCTAGACCAGTGGTTCTCAACCTGGGGGTCGGGACCCCCTCAGGGTTGAAATGATAATTTGCCAGGGGTCACCGAATCCTGGGCTGTTCCTGAAGCCCGCATCACTCTCCCAGTCTTTTTGTGGACTCCCAGTAGGGCTGTCCCTGGATCCTGTGGCTGCTCAGCAGGGTTGTTCCTGCAGCCTGCGGCCGCCCACTCAGCCTCTTCACAGCCACCCATTCAGTTCACGGCATGGCTGGGGGACAGAGACTGGAGGTCAGCTGACTGGTGAGGAATGTGAAGTGGGAGGGGCTGGAGGAGACCATATCTCCTGATTTCGACATAGGTGTCACTGTTATAGGACACTACAAAGTCGGAGAAACAGTGAGTAACACTACCTGTGATTATAGTTGCCATTAAAAGTCCCCACTACAGTTCTCAGATCAGCAGATGACCTTCATCAAGAGCACCTAAGTTGGCTGATCAGAACTCTCCTCAGCATTGCCACACATCCCAACTCCCCGCCAGCACTGCCACTTATCCCATTCCCCCCATCAAGGAGTAAGAGAAGGAATAAAAATAGAGAATACATGAAAGGGAGAGGAAAAGAGGGGGAGGAACAAAGAAAAAGGGAGAGAAAGAATAAGAGAGAGAACAAGAAAGACGGCTAGAGAGAGGGATGGGGAAAAAATTAGCATAGAGAAAGAAAGGAGAACAAAGAGAAAGAGTGGTACATCCTAAAATGTACCATAAGGGGTTTCAATACTGTTTGAGTGGAAGGAACTCAAGGAGCGCTAAATGTCCATTAGGGGGTGCAAATTACTTGTCTTGCCTTGGGTGCTGACAACCCACGCTATGGAAATAATTTTACTGTTAGGGGTCCCCATAACTTGTGAAATTTTATCAAGGGGTCATGGCACTAGTAAGGTTGAGAACCACTGTCCTAGAGTGAGAAATCTGTTTTCAATTTTTTTTTTTAACACAGTTCTCTATTTTGATTTAAATATATATTTTTTAACAGATATTCATCAATATCTTATTAGTCTAGGTTGTAGGACAGAGGAGTAATATAAAATAGGTTTGATTCAAGATTTTGATCTAGCTCTTTCAATCCTTTGGCTGCCAAGGACACATTCTACACATCATGGCATCAAGGTGTTCAAACTCACACCTGAAATAGTGTTTGATGCTTAACCACTTCAGCCCCGGAAGGTTTTACCCCCTTCCTGACCAGAGCACTTTTTACAATTCGGCACTGCGTCGCTTTAACTGCTAATTGCGCGGTCATGCAATGCTGTACCCAAACGAAATTTGCATCCTTTTCTTCCCACAAATAGAGCTTTCTTTTGATGGTATTTGATCACCTCTGCCGTTTTTATTTTTTGCACTATACACGGAAAAAGACCGAAAATTTTGAAAAAAAATGATATTTTCTACTTTTTGTTCTAAAAAAAATCCAATAAACTCAATTTTAGTCTTACATTTAGGCCAAAATGTATTCGGCCACATGTCTTTGGTAGAAAAAATGTCAATAAGTGTATATTTATTGGTTTGCGCAAAAGTTATAGTGCCTACAAACTAGGGTACATTTTCTGGAATTTACACAGCCTTTAATTTATGACTGCCTATGTCGTTTCTTGAGGTGCTAAAATGGCAGGACAGTACAAAACCCCCACAAATGACCCCATTTTGGAAAGTAGACACCCCAAGGAATTTGCTGAGAGGCATGTTGAGCCCATTGAATATTCATTTTTTTTGTCCCAAGTGATTGAATAATGACAAAAAAAAAAAAAAAATTACAAAAAGTTGTCACTAAATGATATATTGCTCACACAGGCCATGGGCATATGTGGAATTGCACCCCAAAATACATTTAGCTGCTTCTCCTGAGTATGGGGATACCACATGTGTGGGACTTTTTGGGAGCCTAGCCGCGTACGGGGCCCCGAAAACCAATCACTGCCTTCAGGATTTCTAAGGGCGTACATTTTTGATTTTACTCCTCACTACCTATCACAGTTTTGAAGGCCATAAAATGCCCAGATGGCATAAAACCCCCCCAAATGACCCCATTTTGGAAAGTAGACACCCAAAGCTATTTGCTTTGAGGCATGTTGAGTCCATGGAATGTTTTATATTTTGACACAAGTTGCGGGAAAGTGACAAATTTTTTTTTTTTTTTTTTTTTGCACAAAGTTGTCACTAAATGATATATTGCTCACACAGGCCATGGGCATATGTGGAATTGCACCCCAAAATACATTTAGCTGCTTCTCCTGAGTACGGGGATACCACATGTGTGGGACTTTTTGGGAGCCTAGCCGCGTACGGGGCCCCAAAAACCAATCACTGCCTTCAGGATTTCTAAGGGCGTACATTTTTGATTTTACTCCTCACTACCTATCACAGTTTCGGAGGCAATGGAATGCCCAGGTGGCACAAACCCCCCCCAAATGACCCCATTTTGGAAAGTAGACACCCCAAGCTATTTGCTGAGAGGCATGGTGAGTATTTTGCAGCTCTCATTTGTTTTTGAAAATAAAGAAAGACGAGAAAAAAAAATTTTTTTTTTCAATTTTCAAAACTTTGTGACAAAAAGTGAGGTCTGCAAAATACTCACTATACCTCTCATCAAATAGCTTGGGGTGTCTACTTTCCAAAATGGGGTCATTTGGGGGGGGGGTTTGCCACCTGGGCATTCCATGGCCTCCGAGACTGTGATAGGCAGTGAAGAGTGAAATCAAAAATTTACGGCCTTAGAAAGCCTGAAGGCGGTGCTTGGTTTTCGGGGTCCCGTACGCGGCTAGGCTCCCAAAAAGTCTCATACATGTGGTATCCCCGTACTCAGGAGAAGCAACAGAATGTATTTTGGGGTGTAATTTCACATATTCCCATGGCATGTTTGAGCAATATATCATTTAGTGACAACTTTGCGCAAAAAAAAATAAAAAAAATAAAAAATTGTCTCTTTCCCGCAACTTGTGTCACAATATAAAATATTCCATGGACTCGACATGCCTCTCAGCAAATAGCTTGGGGTGTCTACTTTCCAAAATGGGGTCATTTGGGGGGGTTTTGAACTGTCCTGGCATTTTATGCACAACATCTAGAAGCTTATGTCACACATCACCCACTATTCTAACCACTTGAAGACAAAGCCCTTTCTGACACTTTTTGATTACATAAAAAAATAATTTTTTTTTGCAAGAAAATTATTTTGAACCCCCAAACATTATATATTTTTTTAAAGCAAATGCCCTACAGATTAAAATGGTGGGTGTTTCATTTTTTTTTTTCACACAGTATTTGCGCATCGATTTTTTCAAACGCATTTTTTGGGGAAAAAACACACTTTTTTAAATTTTAATGCACTAAAACACACTATATTGCCCAAATGTTTGATGAAATAAAAAAGATGATCTTAGGCCGAGTACATGGATACCAAACATGACATGCTTTAAAATTGCGCACAAACGTGCAGTGGCGACAAACTAAATACATTTTTAAAAGCCTTTAAAAGCCTTTACAGGTTACCACTTTAGATTTACAGAGGAGGTCTACTGCCCTCGATCTGACGTTCGCGGTGATACCTCACATGCATGGTGCAATTGCTGTTTACATTTGACGCCAGACCGACGCTTGCGTTCGCCTTAGCGCGAGAGCAGGGGGGACAGGGGTGCTTTTTTTTTTTTCTTTATTATTATTATTTTTTTATCTTATTTTTAAACTGTTCCTTTCATTTTTTTTTTTTTTTAAATCATTTTTATTGTTATCTCAGGGAATGTAAATATCCCCTATCATAGCAATAGGTAGTGACAGGTACTCTTTTTTGCAAAAATTGGGGTCTATTAGACCCTAGATTTCTCCTCTGCCCTCAAAGCATCTGACCACACCAAGATCGGTGTGATAAAATGCTTTCCCAATTTCCCAATGGCGCTGTTTACATCCGGCAAAATCTAAGTCATAAAATGCTCGTAGCTTCCGGTTTCTTAGGCCATAGAGATGTTTGGAGCCACTCTGGTCTCTGATCAGCTCTATGGTCAGCTGTCTGAATCACCGGCTGCATTCTCAGGTTCCCTGTTGAGACAGGAGAGCCAGAGAAAAACACGGAAGACGTTGGGGGGGGGGGGCATTCCCTCCCACTGCTTGTAAAAGCAGTCTAGAGGCTAATTAGCTGCTAGGATTGCTTTTACATGAAAGCCAATCGCTGGCTGAAAAGAATGATACCAAGATGATACCTAAACCTGCAGGCATCATTCTGGTATAACCACTCAAAGTCGTGAATGGCGTACCTGAAGACAAAAAAATGGTTAACAATAAAGCACAGTAAACGGTAAGGTATAAAAAATTGCATATCTGAAAAGCAAGCATGATAAAACATAACAACAATAAAACATTGCAGAATAGAATACAGTAAAAAAGAGCAGAACAATAGAGAGAGAGAATAGAGAGAGAGAGAACAATAAAACGACAACTATTTTTTTTTTTATTTTATATTTTTGTTTGTGTTTTTTTTTTTTTTTTTTTTTTTTACACTTTTTTTTTGTAACTAACTTTTATAACTGTAACCGGTTCCAGGTTCGGGTCTCTCAAAATGCGATGGCATCTTGGGAGACCCTGTGAAAGTGTGCTAGTCTGTGCAATGCTGTACCCTACGCTAATACTCAACTAGTGAATGGTAGCGTTCAAAACATTCACCAATGCAAAGACCAGGATTGTCAGGACAGGAGGGACAATAATAGCCGGTGTCACGCCTATATCCGCGCTTGCTGCAGACACGACATCTTTTTTGGGGGGGGTTCGCTGGGTAGGGGTACTCGGGAGGACATAAAGAAAATGCCTCTCATGCAGCCGACTGCATTTGGTTGGGGATGTGAATGGGGGAAGTACGGGCGCTGCAGAAGCGGTGGGTTCCCAATTAGGATTGGCGAATGCAGCAGGAAGGGCACTATGGACACGACGGGCCTGTGTTTGTCTTCTTGGTGGCAGCGGGACACTACTTGTGCTTGCCACCTGACCAGCTTGAACTGCACTTATGGGACTCGCCACGTCACCAAGTGTTACTGCAGTGCTGGTTTGACTACGACCGGGGTGTACTAGGCTGCTGGTGCTTGCCAGTTCACCAAAACGCTACCAAAAAAACTGTTAGCGATCGCAGGGATCAGGCCTGACTCTGCGAACGCTGCAGTTATGCATTTAGTGTTTTGTAAGTGTCAGTGATCGATCGATACTGCACTTGGGTGGGCCGGGCTGGGCCGGGCGGAGGGGCAAAACGCAGGTGCTAGCAGGTATCTGGGCTGATCCTGCTAACACTGCGTTTTTGGGAATCCTAAACTGCTGGGGACGCTAGTATAGATCTGATCGGATCAGATACTATACCACTAAGGGAGGTGTACGGTGCGTGTGTGGGTGTTAGCGGTACTGGCGCTAACCTGACGCTGCCTGGGGCTGGTGCTTGCCAGTTCACCAAAACGCTACCAAAAAAACTGTTAGCGATCGCAGGGATCAGGCCTGACTCTGCGAACGCTGCAGTTATGCGTTTAGTGTTTTGTAAGTGTCAGTGATCGATCGATACTGCACTTGGGTGGGCTGGGCTGGGCCGGGCGGAGGGGCAAAACGCAGGTGCTAGCAGGTATCTGGGCTGATCCCGCTAACACTGCGTTTGTGGGAACCCTAAACTGCTGGGGACGCTAGTATAGATCTGATCAGATATTGATCCGATCAGATACTATACCACTAAGGGAGGTGTATGGTGCGTGCGTGGGTGTTAGCGGTACTGGCGCTAACCTGACGCTGCCTGGGGCTGGTGCTTGCCAGTTCACCAAAACGCTACCAAGAAAACTGTTAGCGATCGCAGGGATCAGGCCTGACTCTGTGAACGCTGCAGTTATGCGTTTAGTGTTTTGTAAGTGACAGTGATCGATCGATACTGCACTTGGGCTGGGCCGGGCGGAGGGGAAGAACGCAGGTGCTAGCGGGTATCTGGGCTGATCCCGCTAACACTGTGTTTTTGGGAACCCTAAACTGCTGGGGACACTAGTATAGATCTGATCGGATCAGATATTGATCCGTACAGATACTATACCACTAAGGGAGGCGTATGCTGCGTGCGTGGGTGTTAGCGGTACTGGCGCTAATCTGACGCTGCCTGGGGCGACGCATATCACCACCGGGCGATCAGGGGCTAAACCTTTACTCGGTAATAAACGGCGGGTCCCCTGACACTATAAAAAATAAACGAACTAACCAGCGTCACCCGTAACGGTTATACGGTGATCAGTGGTGAAAGGGTTAACTAGGGGGCAATCAAGGGGTTAAAACATTTATTAGATAGTATATGGGGGTCCCTGTCACTATAAAACGCTGACGGCGAACCTAAATATTTACGTTCCTAACTAGCGTCACCAGCGACACTAATACAGCGATCAGAAAAATGATCGCTTAGTGACACTGGTGACGGGGTGATCAAGGGGTTAAAACTTTATTAGGGGGGGTTAGGGGGGTATCCTAGACCTAAAGGGGGGTAATACTCACTGCCCTAACACTGTAACTGTCACAAACTGACACCATGCAGTAATCAGAAAAAAAAAAAAAAATACTGCTTGCTGTCAGTTTGTGACAGGGGGGGGGTGATTGGGGGGGGATCGGGGGGCGATCGGGGGGGGGGATCGGGGGTGTAAAGTATGCCTGGCATGTTCTACTGTGTGTGTGTGTGTGTGTGTGTTGTGCACTTACATGTCTTCTCTCCTCGGCGCTGGGACGGAAACTGCCAAGCCGAGGAGAGATGACATCACATCCTCTGCCTGTGTGAAACTACACACAGGCAGGGGAGAATTCCGATTGGCTGGGAGCGATCGCGAGGGGGGGGCCACGATCGGATGGTCTCCCCCTCGCCTCCCGACGCTCCCAGTCAAATGCCGACCGCCGCTGGCACCGGGGGGGGGTCCGATCGGACCCCCCGCCCGCGGGAGGCAGATCACGTACAGGTACGTGATTCTGCCTGCCCGTGCCATTCTGCCGACGTATATATACGTTAGGCGGTCGGCAAGTGGTTAAACAGTAAAAGCAGCTGTCATCCAGAATATCTGGCTTATTTGATTTATAAACTGCTGATTCGAGCTCTCATAGCACTGCGCCATTGTAGAACAATAGCCAAGCAATTGACATTTTCAGTAAGTGAGATCAGCAATGGTGGTATCTTGAATATGTGCTCACTGCAAGTTTCTTTTATTCTGAATTTAAAACGGGATTGGATGAATGTACAGTGTGTGTTACCCTATTTCACAGATTTAAAGCCCTTTTCAACCCCTACTTAATGAGCTGCCAATAAAGTTAAGAGCATTTAATATGATCATCTTATTGAGATTGTGATGTTTTCTTCTTGTTTCTGTCTAGCTTGTAGGTAGACAGTTGACTGCTTTGGGAGCCTGGTTTATAAGAGGTGGTGTCACCCTATGCACAAGTCATTCCTGACCTTCTTCCAGAGAACCAACCTCCACATCTTACCAAATATACAGATGTTCTGATGCGAGTCCCAGGGACCAGGATGTGTGATCCACGCAATGTTGCTTTGACATTTCCAGTCTCTCAATGTCTCAAGAACTGCATACAATGGAAATACATGACTGTTGTATATTGCCTGCAAGAGGGCCCTTCTTAGGTTCCATATTTAAAGAAACAGCAGTGTTATCTGACAGTGACCTTTGGACATAATATTTCTAAAGCATGTCATGCTATCATTTCTTTTTTGTTACAATTGACATTCCCAGTGTTTAATATAACTGTTCCTTTTGAAATTTTTTTTTTTACTAAGAGATATATACCTTTCATTGTTGAGAGAGGAGCTGGTCAACCTTCCTTGTCCTCACCAAGTTTGTGCTTTTTTTTTTTTTATATGTTGAAACCACTCTCCTGCTGTAACTACTTTACCTGATGAAATTGTTCTCCATTCTATTAGATAAGGTTGTCCATATGCTACTTGACAAGGTATCTTACTATAAAATATATTTTCATTCCTTTTTTTCATTTGTTTAGGGTGAGCTTGTGCCAAAAAGTTAAAAAGCCTCACGTTTCTTGATTAATAGAAATATATGGCTCCTCCAGTGCTTGCTTCACATCCTTGAAGATCACCTGGGACCCTGAAACCCAGGTCACTCTGTAATGCAAGTATTGACCACCTACCTGTAAGTAACTGCCTCCTCACATCTTCCACTTCATGCACTTTGCTATTAATTAGGAGCAAAGTGCAGTAGCACTTTGTTAGTAGCACTGCTACTGAAGACATGGGAATATGGACTATAAAAAAGAGAAAGGAAGTAAATAGGAAATCATGAGGAGAGAGAAGGAAGAAGGGTAAGGGAATCCCAGGGGGAACAAGCGCTTGTCAATGTTTGATGGATAAAAGTGACTGGTTAAAAGACTGTCGCTGTGAATAGGAGATCCAAGTTTGCCAGACTTGAGTACGTTTTGATTGTGTGTCTGTCAAGATAGCAGTGATTTTCTCATTTATCATGATTTTTGTAACCTTGGTTTTCAGTTCCTCACAGATAGGGGTCAGGTTTTTGACAGTTAGCTAGCATTTTCAACAAGACGTCAGCAATGGCAGCCACGATATTTGTCTAATGATAGGTTTACTTTGACAGCTGACAATGCACATAACTGCCATGTTCATTACCGAGTCCTCTTTACAAAATGTCCTCCTACCACTCTGGTGCCAAAGCTTCAGGTCCGAGTTTAATGAGGTTTGTCTTTGATATCTCCTGCATACAGACCATCTTGTCCTACCTACACTGTACAAATCTGATTTTCAACAATTTTATACTGCATTTTTTTCTTTCGTATGACATATATACACACACTCTTCTGTTGCTTTGCACTCATTTGTATACAGTATTAAATTGGTAAGACATGCAATCTTTTTTTTATCTTTATTTATTAGTCTTCTACAGCATTTAGATTACTTGACAAGCACCCAACCCTGGATTTTTTTTTTTTTTGCTGTTTTTATCTTGACCCTTCTACCTTGCATTTTACTTCCATCTTTACACATGATTTTAGAAGAGTCTGACATGTTTACAAAGCAACAGTGCCTTATCTTATCTAGATCAGTTAGTTTGTGGAACCTGATGAAGACCTACCAAAAAAATAAAAATAAAGACAGGGGTGACCCATTGCTGCCCTAAAATGAACAATCACTACTTCAGGGGCCAATTTATTCTTGTGTTCTATGCTGTACACTAAAATGCATGTGTCCAAGTTCCCCAATATAAATCAATATAAATTGTGTTCTCATCTCAGCACTGCAGTGTTTTTTCTTTTTTTTTTTCTTTTTTGTGCTTTGGGAGGCCCAAGAGAAGTCAACGGCAACAGATATTAACAAGCCTTTGTTAATGGCTGTTAACTCTATCTAATCCTAAATTTAACACATTGGAAACATGCATCAACAATGCATGTCAACACACAAGGAAACGCACTGTGATGAATGAGATTGCATCTGCTCAAAGCTACATAAAAAAAACAAAGCACCTCTACACATAGAGGTCGATCTAAATAAGTCCTGGAGATTTCTTTCCCTCAGTGGATTGTTCTGTGAGAAAGCCTTACTAACCCCATAGAGGAAAGGAGGTTGTGGATTTGAATTGGGCTGCAATTGTAAAATAAAGATGAGCTCCAGGCAGATCTAAACAAAAAATAATGGGTGCAGTTATGTTATCATTAAAAATCAATCACGTGTATTTTAGATGCATATAATCAAACTATGGAAATTTTACTTCATATCATAGTTTTGAAATCCTCTGTACTAAAGAACTCTGTAGAAGTTCAGAACTTTAAACCAACAACGATCTGTTGTTTATACATGTGCTAACCAGGAATATGCTGACAGAAGGGAGCAGAGTGTCCAGAGGGATGACCTCATTGGTCTGCATTTGTTTCTTTAGCCTCCATTCATAGTCTGGGGCTGGCAATAGCCTAGCTATATTGCTCAACTGCAGTATAGAAAAGTAAGGTCTGATTGTACTCTTTAGCAAGGCTGTGTAAATCCGGATTGGATTGACAGGATTATCCATTATTATTACATCCTTCCGTAGATAACACAGCTTTTACATATGTATTTAAACTGAGTATTTGTTTGCCTGGAGTTCAGCTTCAAGAAGCTGTACACATTGTTGCAAAATTGATGGATGATTGGAGAATTATTTAAAATTCATCTTTGCCTGTAAATAGTCAGGCTACATTAGCTCACACAAACCAGAAGAATCCTCTAACAAATTTTTCAGTTTGTTTCTTGTGGTAATGGCAGGTGTGCTTTGGTCAGTCAGTTCCTATGACCTGCCTCAGAATGGATATTTAATATTGTAATGATCAGCTCTGTAATTGCTAAGTGGTTGCTTTGCAGCACCGAGGTCATGGGTTTGACTACTCCCCTGAAATTATATCCATATAGAGTAATAAAGCTTCTCCATGTGTTTATGTGGGTTACTACTACAACTACAAAATATGCCAGTAGGCTAATTGGTATTTGAACAACTGCCGCCCCAGTATGTTTCTATGTAATAATATAGGTGGAGGGACTTTAGACTGTTGTCTCTTTTTGGCAACCAGGGCCTGTTGTCAATTGTAAGTACTCTTTACAGTGCTGCATAATATGTTACTGCTCTATAAACACAGGAAATAACTACAATACTGAATCATCCAGGCAATATAGATGTAGTGTTGCTAGGAGTAACATCTTGCCTGTCTACAAGGAATCCTTTAAACTACCAGATATTAAATATATCAAAGTCCACATTGCGACTGAAGAAAACCCCCCTCCCCTTAACCTTGTTGTTCCAGACCTTTCGGGGAAGAAACATCAGCTGGAAGTGTAAAAATAAGGTCTTGGTAAAAGTGACTCAAGGCGTTGTTTGCCATGTACTTTAAAACAGTCCACAGTCTTTCAGTGTCTCTTTGATGATGATATCAGTCACCGCATCAAACACAAATTTAACATTTTGTGTGTCTGTGGCACAGGTCATGTGACCGTAGATCTCCTTGGCATCTTTCCGCATGTTTAAATCAAGAAACTGTAATTTAATATAATTTCCTGCATCTTCATATGAGTTATCACCTATGAGAAAATAAGTGAGTTACTAGGTATTCAATTGTGTATTGCAAGTAAACAGACTTGATCTATTCTGTGCAATAATCTCCTACCGTCATAATCCGGGAAACAGATACTTAAATGAACTTTTTTGATTTTCTGCTCAAAAAGATCCTTCTTGTTCAGGAAAAGGACTATTGAAGTTGCAGCAAAGAACTTGTGATTACAAATGCTGTTGAACAGATGAAGGGATTCATGCATTCGGTTCTGAAAAGAAAAATTGGTTTAATCTTTTTTTTGAGGTATGAAGCACAATATTTTAAAATAGAAATCCATGCAGTCCCTGCAGTGTAGGCAAAGCCAACCTCTACTGTAATATAAAATGCCTTTTTACAAAAATCACCTGAGTGATAGTATGCATAGCTAAAAAAAAATTAAAATTTTATTCTCTAATTTACATAGGCTCTTTTGTCGGTTATCAAATGATTGCTTAGGCATTGAGGATTGAGTTATCTTCACCCAAAAATTTTGTAATTATTCACTTCAGTTATCCAATCATGTAAAAAAAAGGAATTTGCTTTCCAGATAAAACAAGTAAATACTTACAATTTGGTAAGTCGGCCTAAATGTCTCTGTGCCACCCCTGTCTGTTTTCCTTTGGCAGACAATATAGTACTATTTCCTACGCACTTGACTTACACAGAAAGAGTTCTAAAGTAGTATTACAGGGGAATAAATTTGTTTTTCCCATCCATTGAGGGACAGAGGAAGTCCTTAACCCTTGGGTTATTTTACCACCTACAGGAATATTGACCACTGGCAAACAAACTGTGGGTCAGCCCAGTATAAACCCTCTCCTACTACCAGATTTTTGCTAGTGTCCTAGGAGGATGGACATCATCTTCAGTTCTGCTGTGTTAAAGGCTTCCCTATTTTTTTTGCTAAAACTTTTTTTTCTTTTTATTTTAATCCGAAGGATGTAGAGAATCTACATCCTTGCTGATGTTTTCTCTTTGCAGTTATCCAACATGGTCATCCTCAGCTTTGGCTTTTGGAATAGCGTATCCAGACCCTGATGGACTGACTGGCTGTTGCAGGGATAACCTAGGAGTAACCTTTGGGCACTGGGTTCCACGTGTTGTACTTTCCTGGATTCCATTCTGGTAAAAGTAAGCTGCAGCGTGCTTTCCTGGTCCAGAGCTGCTGGCATCGCCTCAAAGCTTGCCCTGTCTCTGAAGTATCACTAAGTCGATCACTACTACAGTATTGATGCATTATGTACCACTCTAGGGGAAAGGCTAGTTGCTTATACCAGTGCTGTCTCCAGCCTTAAGTCATTTAAAACTCCTAAGACCACAAAGATCTTTCCTTTGCACCTGCTTTTGAAACTATTTATCGATGGAGATTGCAAGCACCTGGCTAAGTTATTTGCACCCCCAAGCACTTATTAGCCCAATTTTACTAGGGATTTTGTACAGAAGGGGTCCATTCCTCCAGCTTAACAAGATGCATATATTGTGGGAGAGAGGACGTGCCTGTCTTCAAGGACCCAACTGATAAGCAATCAGTTGCTCTTTCTAGAGCTTCATTTTTGTCTCTCTTGTTTCTTGTCCAGGTGGAGCAGATGGCTATAGCATTAAAGTACAGCTCTGACTATTTGCTGGAAGCCCCTCATATCGTTTCCCGCATGTGTCTCTTGGCTAATGTGCTGGACTTTTGAACTCTTGGGTAAAAAAAAAAAAGAGTCTGATCTACATGGCCTCTGAGGGACAAGATCTCTTGATAGTATTGTCAAGGATGCTATTTCCATGGAAGAAGCCTAAGGAACAAAGTGCAAAGTCTTCTTTCTCTCTACTAGGAATGTCACTTTCTCTACTCCCTCAACCTCCTCATTGAGATCCTTCAAGTTTAGGTCCCAGTTCACATCCAAGGTCTGCCATATCCTCAGATAAACCTTCCTCAACATAAAGGTGCATCTTCACTTTTCAGAATGGGGGGACATTTGTTAACCTTTGTGGGTACTTGGACAGTTTCATCCCCAGACCCTTGTTTCAGGGCTACAAACTGGAGTTTCAGTGCCTGCTCTCTCCGTGGTTTCTCACCTCTGGCTTACCCCTGTTATCGCACAAATTAGTCGAGCTTAATAGAGGCCTTTTGGGTCTTATAGATCAAGGTTTCCAGGGTGGAAATGTTTCAGGGATTTTACTCCTACCTGTTCCCCACAGCCAAACCTAAAGGGGCATCTGCTCTATGTTGGATTTTAAAGCTCTGAATGTCTTTATTTAGGTAGGTACAGAAATTTTACTGGAGATCACTAAACCTGTCATCACCTCCATTTACTAGAGAAACTTTCTGGCTTCTGTGGACAACAGGATCCTTATGTCCCCATCTTTCAAGTGCATCAGCAATTCCTATGCTTTGCTGTGAGACTTCGCAAGTTCATGTCTATTTGGCTTCTTATCTGCACCTTTGGTATTCAGCAAGGTGCTGGTCCTGCTATTAGCCCTGCTGAACTCATCCCTATTGTGGGTTACTTTGACCTTCTGTTAAGGTGACAGTCAGCAAGAGCTCTGTTGCACAAAGTGTCTTTCGGTATCCAGATCTTACAGTGATTCAGGTGGATCCTGAAACTTCAGAGTTTGTTGCTAGAAAAGACTTGTGTATTTTGGACACAGCCTAGGCCAAAAGTGTTCCTTCCACAAGATAAACTTCAGACTCTCCAAACTCGGGGTCAAAGTCTCATGCAAAAGCAGAGAGCTGTACAACTTCTGGACTGGAAAGTCTTTGGGCTTGATGGTAGCCCCCCCTTTAGGCATTTCCATTTGGCCAGGTTCACTCCAGACTTCTGCAACGCAACATTCTTTGGTTAAGGGACAAGTCAATCCAGTCTCTGGACAGACCAATTTGTGGGTTTGTTGGTAACCTGTTTGTCCCTAGCTTGGTGACTCAGGAATCTGGCTCTGGAGTTGAGAAAGTTCTCTCCCCCCCCCCCCCCCCCCATCTTTTGGATCATCTTTGTGACAGATGTCAGGCTGGGGAGGAGCGGATTTCCTACAAATTAAAAGTTAGCTGAACGGCTATAAAGCCACTGGATCACTTTTACAATCGAGAGTAATAATTCTAGCCCCAAACCTCCTGTGTAACTCTAAACTATAAAGGCTTTTAAAGCATTGCCTATGGGAATTTTTAGGTACCATAATATGCCACTGTTCCACGGGCATACACATTACACATACATTTACTGTGGTGGGGCAGCCGCTCTGCGCAGAATCACCTGTACATGATCTGCGCTCGCAGGTGGGGGGGGCATGCGCACGTTCGCTGGTGCTGTGATTTGGTTCAGATCCGATCACTCTTCAAGTCTAGGCCAATAATTTATGGCCTGGACCTGCTGATTGGTTCTGACAAAACCACCTGTGTCTGTGTTTGCATCACTTTCTGTGTCTGTGTAATGTAATCTTCTCCCCTGGAGTCCTTTTCGGTTCCAGCGTGAGAAGAGAGCTCATCTACTGTGAGTAGCACTACACTGACACCACATCACATTTTAAGGCCTCTTTCACATGGACGGATAGAATTGTGCTTTTGGCTGTGTTTTCTACCGCAGCTAAATGCACACAATGCTTTCCTATGGCCTCATTCACACACTGCGTTTAGCTGCGTTTTCATTACATGCGGTTTGGTGCGGATAGAAAAAATAGAATTGAGCGATTTAGCGCAGCTATCCGCGCGTAACCGCAGTGCACTGTGTCAGCTGCGGATAGCAGCGCCGAGCTGGCTCGCTCATCGGGAAAGAAAAAATTTTTTTTCCTTTCCCACAATGAGTGACAAGCACTGTTTGGTATGAATCTTGAGGGGGAACTCCACACCACATTTTAAATAAAAAACTGGCATGGGTTCCCCTCCAAGGGCATACCAGGCCCTAAGCCGAAAAAATGGCGTGGGGGTCCACCTCAAAGTCCATACCGGACCCTTATCCGAGCACGCAGCCCGGTCGGTCAGGAAAGGGGGTGGGGACGAGCAAGCACCCCCCCTCTGAACCGTACCAGGCCGCATGCCCTCAACATGGGGGCCCCCAGATCCCGCCCCCCCCCACCCTATGTGAATGAGTATAGGGTACATCGTACCCCTACCCATTCACCGAGGGGAAAAAAGTGTCAATAAAAAAACCCACAGTGGACAGGTTTTTAAAGTGATTTATTAGGCAGCTCCGTGGGTTGTCTTTCGACTTCGGTGGTCTTCTTCCGACTTCGGGGGTCTCTCAGGCCTCTTCTCCCTCTCTCCGGTGTTGTCTCCGCACTCCCTGGTTCTTCTCCGGTGCCTTCTTCCTTCTGCCGGGCTCCTCCGCTATCTTCTGCTCTACCAAATATTAGCGCTTAGTCATTACCTCACTAAGCGCTAATATTTGCGCAAAACGCAACTACCTCCTTGTCCCCCGCTCCATCTGTTAACCACCTACCTGTCACATGAGCTTCAATAAAGAGGATTGCAGCTGTCTGGAAACATTTGCTTTATGATCCTTTTAATGAACTGGTACCCAAAACTGAACTACATATTCCAGAGGAGGTCTTACTAATGGATTGTACAGGGCCGAAATGATGCCTCTATTTGTGAAGTCTATACCTCTTAATACAAGAAAATGCAGCTTGGCATTGCATGCTATTAGTAAGTCTATGATCCACCCGAACACCAACATCTTCTTTACAAAAAAAAAAGTTTAAATGTTACAGTGTTTACTGGACTGCATTGCATTGTGAAAGGTTCAGCTGTGTCCTCAGACCATGTCTTGGTAACAGATTTGGAAATGTGGGTTACTGACATGAGGCATGTCATGGCAGTAATACATGACCTCTTTCAGAAAATACTAGTTTGCCAAGTTGTTATACTGACTCCCTGGCTTCAATACTTTGAGTCATTTAGCTGAAAGAAGTAGCTATATCGGGAAAGTCAAAAGTCCTTACCTGCAAACTTTTTGTAGGTCAGTGATTCAAAAGTTAAAGCAAGACAGTCAACAATATCATGTCAAACAATTAGCAATTTCAGAAAGAGAGGTTAGCAATAGCAGTCTCCATGTTTCGTGCTTGATAGGTTTTATTTAAATGTAAGCAAAACGAGACAGAAGATATTGTGCATACCACTTCCAGACCACCCCACGTACCTGTACTGCAGCAGGGCGGCCCGCCTTTGCAAAGTCATGTACAGGTATGTGACTCGCACCCGCCATCACCACGGTGATCGTATTCGGTTCAGAATGGATTACTCATCAGCGCCAGGCCAATGAACCTGATCGGTTCTGGCAAATCAGAACCTCCTGTGTAATGTAAACACAGGCACAGGAAATTATGTCATCTCCTCTCCTGAAGCCCTTTTCGATTCCAGCGAGCGAGAAGATCACATCGATCAGTGAGTACACAAGCACTGCACTGACACCAGTACACATAGGCACATATTTCACCCCCTGATCACCCCCCAGTTAACCCTTTCGCTTCCTTTCAGTGTCACCAAGTGCAGAGTTCATATTTTTTACTGATCACTGTATTGGTGTTGCTTGTGATGCTAAACAGCATTAGGGCAGTTAGTGGTAGATAGTGTCAGTCCCTGGTAGGTTTAGGTTACCCCCATATATTCGCTAATAAAGGTTTAACCCCTTGATCACCCCCAATTAACCCTTTCACTCCCCGTCAGTGTCATTAGTATAGCGTACAGATTTTTTTTTTCTGTTCACTGTATTAGTGTCACGGGTGACGCTAGTTAGTGTCAGTGTCATTTAGCGACCATCCCAAACCTCGTCAGATTTTAACTCTTTGCCAGTAACACTAACACACACACTATATACCTCCATTACTAAAATGTCAAATGAAAGGTACTCTAGTGAAGAGTCTTACAGGATACTGATCATGACAGATGAGAGCAGGGAGTCCTCACTGTCAGGCTCAGTATTTGAACCTGTTGAGAGCGGCACCCTGACAGATAGCTCTGACGACGGAGTAGTGGTCCCTGTGGCACCCGTACTTCCCCCCCATTCACTGGCCAACCCGGAATTCAGGTGGAAACAGCAGATTTAACGCCCCTTGAATTTTTTGAGATGTTTTTCACTGAAGATCTGTACGAATCTATTGTGGACCAAAGCAATTTATACGCTGGTCAATTTATCACCCAAAACCCAAATTCGACCCTTGCCAGACAATTCGGCTGGAAACCTATAACTGTTCCCGAATTTAAGACCTCTCTTGGCCTATCCCTCAGCATGGGCATTACTAAAAAGAGTGAGTTGCGGTCATATTGGTCCACTGACCCAAATCATCATATGCCCATGTTCTCTGCTGCTATGACCAGGACTAGATAGGATCAAATATTGTGGTTCATGCATTTGAATGACAATGAACTCTGTCGTCCTCAGGGTGACCCTGAACATGATCGGCTCCATAAAATTCGGCCCCTTGTAAACCACTTCAATGAAAATTTTGCAGCTTTGTATATCTCTGAACAAGATGTCTGCTTTTGATGAGTCACTGATTACATTTTCTGGCTGCCTTGTTTTCAAACAATTTCTTCCCAGCAAGCGTGCCAGATATGGGGTTAAAATGTATAAGCTCTATGAGAGGGCAACAGGCTTTACGAGGGAAAAGATAGCAGCATGGAGCCCCCCCCCCCCCCCCTCAACTGTCCAGACTTCATAGGGAGCAGCGGCAAGATTGTTTGGGACTTGGTGTCACCCTTATTCAAAAAGAGGTACCATTTTATACGTGGAAATTTTTATTCAAGCGTGGCACTTTTTAGACACCTCTTTCAATTAGGAATTGGCGCATGTGGCACCGAGTGATCCAACGGCTTGTAAATGCCCCACTTGGTCAGGGGGAGGGAGCCTGTTTGAGTTCCAATAAATTACTTGCAGTGAGATGGAAGGACAAATGGAATGTTTTTGTTCTGTCTTCCATTCACCCAGATACGGCAGTCCAAATTACTACGGCGACTGATGTTGTTGGGAAGCCCCTCTGTGTCCACGACTATAACCGTAAAATAGGAGGAGTGGACTTCAACCACCAGATGATGGGTGGCCGTACTTGGTTGCCCGTAAGGCCAGACGCTGGTTTAAAAAAGTGGCTGTATACCTAATTCCAATTGCCTGTGTACAACGCTTATGTGCTATACAAAGTGTCAGGAAGAACTGGATTCTTGCTAAAATTTCTGGAAGAGGTCATTGAAGCCCTTCTCTATCCAGGGGGTGCTGTGGTCCAATTTCCCAACTCAAATGCCGTGAGCCAGCTGCATGAGACGCATTCTTACTGCTTTACTGTATTTTATGCCATGCTTTAATGTTTTATTGTTACTGTGTTTTTATTATTTGCTTTGCAGGTATGTCATTCTATTTTTTCCTGCACTGTTACTCTGATTTATTGTTAACTATTGCTTGCTTTGCAGATATCTCATTCTACTGTTTTACTGTACTGCTACTGTGATTTATTGTTAACCGTTATTTACTTGCAGGTACTCCAATTAGCTGAAGCACTGATTTGTTTACATTAATAGCAACAGGTTTTACTCTCACGATATGTAAATCCATGACTCCATCGCTGTAGGAGGTGATTTCACAGCCACAGTTAAAAAAAAAAAAAAATATGCTGAAGCATAGGGGCAGGGGTGGACATGGGGCAGATTGCCCCTATAGTTACATAGTAGGTGAGGGTGAAAAAAAAGACACAAGTCCATCAAGTCCAACCTATGTATATGCTTCGGCATGTATTTTTATTCACTTTTCTTGGCAGAGATTTCTTCATCCACATCGATCAATGTGAATGGAGCAATCTGTTAGGTTCTTTTCCCCAGTCGTCTTCCCCAGAACAGCCCATAAGAGAAGCACCTCCTCCAACAGGAAACACATCACCAATACACTTTAAAAGGCACTGAACTGGTCAGTTTTTCATGTTTCCTCCGGAACGGAGGAGATTCATCACCTGGAACCTGGTTGAGGGAGACCTCTGTTCTTTGGTTTTCCTTTTGTTCCACCCACATCTTTACCTACTTGGCTCTACTGGGAGCAGCTAGTATGATTTTCTGCAAGATGACCCTCAAAGACCACTCTGGAGAGATAAGTGGTAGCTTGGTTCCCTTTCTCCTTCTGTGCCTGGTGAAGGCCATGTCTGGAAGTGGCATACCCCCTTGACAGGAAACGGCAAACAGCGTGGGTTCTTCGTCCAAGTGTCTGGGTGCGTGCACTGTCTGGACTACAGGACATTTTTGGGTGGGGGCTCGCGCAATAGCTACATTGGTTTGTGGCCTGTCTGTGTTCCTGTGTGACTGGATGATGCACGGGCAGTAATCCTGGTAGGGGAAAAGTAATTTCCAGGCACCGGAGGCTCTGGTTCCAAGCCTCTTCTTTGGCGCAGGAGTAGAAGGGGTAGCTGGTGCCTTTTTAAATAGCATTTCCTTCAAGCACAGGCTGTCGGAAAGCTACAGGTGGATGAGCTAATACTGCATTTTGGGTAATGCAGACTACAGCTCAGGCGGATACAGGCGCCTTTGGCACCAGCAGGACACGGGTAAGATGGAGGTTGCTAAGCCTACTTTCACTTGTGCTTGCTCCTAGGTTTTCACCTAGCCTGTAATTTGTCACCTGGGGCCCCTTGAGTTTGGGTTAATGTGACAGGGCACTGTTGGGCTCCCCCTATTTACCAGGAAGCATAATGAACCTGACTAGTGCCAAGATCCCTTACCCCTGTGCGATGAGCTGTAGGAGATCCCTAGAAGGTGGATTGGGTGGGGTTTTACTGGCCCCACTACTCCTTCCCAACTGGATTAATGCAATAGGTCCAGTAAAAGGACATCTTCCTTTGCTTTAAGGGGAGAGGATGATGATTCTTTCTGTATAGTTGCTTAATTCCCTGGCAGTAAGGGAACACAGTACAGTAAATCTTCAGGGTTTATTGTCCCTAGAAGACGTGGATGTTTTTTTTTTTTTTTTTCCTTTTCTTGTTTTTTTTTTTTAGGGCTATCTAGTAGACTTGACATTTAGGGGAAAATGTCAGTGTTTTTGCATGTTATACTAGTTTGCATACTAGCATCTGTAGAGGTTAAGAGAGAGGAAAGTATTATTTATTTTTTTTCCCAATCTTACCTAGGCTCACAGAGCACATTAATTAGCCCTAATTGTTTCTATTAGGCCCCTTTCACACGATTGGACCATTTAGGTCCACCTGTCAGTTTTGACGGCGGACCTGAACGGGCACTCCATGTTAGCCTATGGAGCGACGGATGTCAGCGGAAACATGTCCGCTGACATCCGACCTGGTCCAATCCGCTAAAAGCAGACGGATGGCCCTACGTCCAGGTCCGTCGCTATCGGATCGGGTGAGATCTGATGAAAACGGACATGCTGTCCGTTTTCATTCGATCCCTCCATAGGCGGCAGCGGCGCCTGACAAGCCCCTCCCCGCTCAGTGAGCAGAGTGGGACCTGTCATCTGCCGGCTCAGCGGAGATCAATGGACTGATCTCCCACTGAGCAGGCGGACTCCTTGGAAGCGGAGTCCGCCTCGTGTGAAAGGGGCCTTATTTGTTACCTGGGTGTGGTTGCCTCACAGGTGTTTGGTTTACCTCCCTACACATGGTACAATCTGCAGTCTGTTAATTTCAGCTGCCAGGAGTTTTTAATCTCCACCTGTCTCACAGAAACCTTCCATTCCCACTAGAGAGCTGGGAAGGATGAAGTGTAAACTCTTGATGGAGGACTGGTTACTGGGTATACTTTGTCTTCACTCACTTGGGATCTGACTATACAAACCTCAGTGGAGAGGTCAGTCTCATGGTAAATTTACAGCCTCAGCACAAGACTGTCTTTTAGGCCTAAGGTTTAATGTTATTGTTACGAAACGTCCCACACTCCACTTGAGTGCTTTCGTCATATACCGCTTCCTCCAGTCTGAATATAGATATTAGCCACATATTACAACCAGGAACAAGGCAGGACTAGTTTGGCTTCAAGCTGGAACATGAACTGTTTGTTGAAACACATGTACAGAGAGGTAACACTCGGGGACAACCCCTTCCCCTCCCTTTGCATTCAGGGCACTGGGAAAACTGTTCATTAATAATAGACACACAGATCAGGTGTATTCAAACTTCTCATCCGCCGTCTTATCAGCAGGGAGGGGCTGCTGGAGGAATGCCCCCCCCTTCTGCATAGACATACATCCCATAATATACTTTTCTCCCAAGGCAGACAGACACAATAGAACAATGGAATACAACCACACCCCAAATGACTCAGCAAAGAGTCCAACAGCATGAGACAACACACAATATATACATATGTATAACATTCCAGTGTGGCTGTACAGCGAGTCCTACTAGCACAGATCAGACTGGGGTTCTCAGTCACCCTGTGCCCCTAATGGACACAGGGCGATTTACACATAGTAGACACCAGCGGAGCTGGACAAGGAGTTTCCAATGTTCTCCAAGGTATTCTTGGTTCCATGGGCCCCTTGCCCAAAGTGACTCCCGTCACAGTTATACTTTGCATTTTGGGCGTAATGTGTAGTAACCATTTTGGTGCTACTGGGTTTGCATGTGGAGTGCAATTTTTGTTTTTTACCTGGGTGTGGCTGCCTCACAGGTGTTTTGGCTTGCCTTCCTACACACGGTGCAATCTGCAGTCGATTAACAACTCAGCTGGCAAAATTTTAATCTCCACTTATCTTACAGAGCCCTCCATTCCCCACTAATGCAGAGCTGGTAAGGAGGAATTGTAAATTGCAGAGATTTTTGATGAAGGACTTGTCACCTGGTGTACTATGCCTTCACTCACTTGGGATTTGATCTTACAAGCCTCAGTAGTTATGTGGGGTTTAACTTGCCATACACATTCTCTGTGATAGAAAGCTGTGTCAGGGTAAATGTACAGCCTTAGCATAAGTCGGTCTTTTTCGGCCTAAGATTTTATATTGTACTTTACATCTTGGGCCTGATGTGTGGTAACCATTTTTGTGCTACCAGTTTTTTATGTGGAGTCACATTATGTTTACATGGCATTCTTATGCTTAGACTCTGGCCAGGACCCTAAGTTGTTCAGGTCCAGGGTTTGATACATCCAGCTGCTGTATTTTACCCCTGCTTACTGGCAGCCTCTAGAGCAGGGATAGGCAACCTCGGTCCTCCAGCTGTGGTGAAACTACAAATCCCATCATGCCATTGCCTCTAGGGGTCATGCTTGTGATTGCCAGGGTCTTGCAATGTCTCATGGGACTTGTAGTTTCAAAACAGCTGGAGGGCCGAGGTTGCCTACCCCTGCTCTAGAGGTACTCCAAAGGTTGGATGTTTCTCTGGATAATCTGTTGTAGCTAAGGCAGCAGAAGAGGCTTCTGTCTTCCATGGGGCATGGCAGGGGTCTCCTGCAGGGCTTTTAAGTGTCAGCAGTAGATATTTAACTATTTTTCATCACCCTTTTAACCTCTGTGTGTACTGATATATTGCATAGATATAATACATTTACGTATGTAATGTCTCCTACTGCATGTGAGCACTTGGTTTAGTCTGGTGTTGCAGCCAGTTACACTATAAGCCCTTGCCAGGATAGGTGTGTTGTAGTCATGTACTTCTGATGTCCATCCCATTCCAGAGTGTTAACCATCTAGGTAATGTTTTAAACAGCTTGGTAACAGAGTTCTGCAGCCAGTTAGTGTTTTAACACTAGGACTGACAGGCCATGGGTGATTCTTGTGCTCTTTTGGTGTTATCCATCCTAGATCACAGTTTTAGACCTCTGACTTCCTTGTAGTGATTGTGTCATCTATTTAGAACATACAGAGAATGTCATGGGCTTGCTCTGCAGCACTAGTGTAATGCTATTACCATTAACGCTACAGTTTTTTTTAGATGTGCTTTACTTGGATACCCCCAGCACTCATATCTTGTACCACAGTGGTTCCCTCTTCAGAACTTCCTTGCACATGTTCTAATGTTGGACATAAAATGCCAGGAAAATCCCCCCCCCCCCCCAAATGACCACTTTTTGGAAAGTAGACACAGACACCTCATGCTATTTGCTGAGAGGTAAGTTGAGTCCATGAAACATTTTATATTTTGCCATAAGTTTTTTTTGTTTTTTGTTTTTTACACAAAGTTGTCACTTAAGTTACATATTGCTCAAGCATGCAATGGGTATATGTGAAATTACACCCCAAAATACATTTTGCTGCTTCTCCTGAGTATGGGGATACCACATGTGTGAGACTTTTTGGGAGCCTAGCCACGTAGGATCCCGAAAAGCACTTCAGTCACTGCATTCAGGCTTTCTAAGGGCGTAAATTGTTGATTTAACTCCTCACCACCTATTACAGTTTCGGAGGCCATGAAATGCCAAGATAGTGCAAACCCCCCCCCCCAATTACCCCATTTTGGAAAATAGACACCCCAAGCTATGTGCTGAGAGGCATGTTGAGTATTTTTCAGATCTCGCTTTTTGTCACGAAGTTTTGAAAATTGAAAAAAGAAAGGAAAAAAAATGTTTTTCCTTTTTTCTTTCTTCATTTTCCAAAACAAATGAGAGCTGCAAAATACTCACCATGCCTCTTAGCAAATACCTGGGGTGCCCAAAACTGTGATAGGTAGTGAGGAGTAAAATCAACAATTTATGCCCTTAGAAAGCCTGAAGGCGGTGATTGATTTCCGGGGTCCTGTACGTGGCTAGAAAAAAAAGTCTCACACATGTGGTATCCCTATAGTCAGGAGAAGCAGCAGAATGTATTTTTTTTTTCTGTTGATCCTGACAGAAATCTTTCCAGCTGATCCCTTCTTTTCTACCTTGTCTGTTATGGAGAAGAGGAGAGGGTAAGGTTTCTGTAGTCCTGTGCAAGGATGACAACGCTGCTTTTCTATGGACACAGTATAATGAGTAAGCGTTGTCACCCTCTGACAGGAGCGTTGTTAGTGACACATCACCAGGTAATGGTTAAGAGAAAAAAAAAACCTTATAGTGACCACATGTAAGTATTGAAAAGCTGCAAAATAATACAATTTTGTTACTGGATTTTAAAACAATTTAAAGGAATTAAAGTTTTCAGAAAAGTTGGAGGAACAACAGCACCCACGTAATATGGAGGGCATCATGATGGGGAATGCATGTTGTCTTTCAGTGTGTGTGTGTGTGTGTGTGTATATATATATATATATATATATATATATATATATATATATATATATATATAATTTTTTTTTTTTTTTTTTTTTTTTATGCATAATTCATGAATTGCAACAGTTCATACATACCACTTCCTCATCTTCCACCAGAACCATGTCGTAAGCACTTAGTGCCCCACAAAATATAATGCAGGTAACTCCTTCAAAGCAGTGAATCCACTTTTTGCGCTCTGACCTCTGTCCTCCCACATCAAACATCCTGAAAAAGTAAATGGCTTTTAAAGTTATTTTGATCCATGTAGCGCATCTCAATGCTTGAAAGTAGAATTCAAGCTTTCAGTTCACTTTAAACAGTTTGTTTTGGCCAAACTGGCCCAATCAAATGTTCTCTATTGCAGCGCACACAACAATGTGTAATGTGCTGTAGTAGCATTAACTACATACAATCAGCAGTGCCGTGTTCAGGCAGCAGCATGTTTCCTGCCAGAATTAAATAGTAGTTCTGAGTTCTTCTCTGCCATTCAGGAGAAGTCTTGTATTTTTATGAATGAATACAATGCTTCATCTGATTTGGAGAAGGTGGACTTGGACTCTAGCAAGTGGAAGTTTTGTATATATTTACAGAATACAAAGGTGCCTATGAATGGCTGAATGCCAATCAGACCAACTCTGCATTGTTCCAGGTGTGAGGTAGAGAAGCATGTAAATTACATTTTGATTTTTCCCGTTGTCAATCAGAGGAAGCCTTGTATTCATTTATGATAAAATGCAAAGCTTCTCTTGAATGGCAGAGAAGCACAATACAATTTAGCTCTGGCACCAAATGGAAATCATCTGTACTGCTGCCGAAACAGAACACTGCTTTTTGTTTGTAGCTATTGCTAGTAGTCTATTACAGCAGCCCCAGCATCCAAACTTTTCTGGAATGGATATAGTTAATTTGGGCCAGCTTGGTGCAAACTTTTTAAAGTGAAACTACACTTTTTCTGAGCACCAAAAACACAAATTCATTTTTAATATTCAAAGCAAACTCATCCATCCATCCATCCATCCATGTCTCCATGCTTTATTTTGGTGAGAAATCACTTTTAAAAACACCACCTTTCATTTCTAGTTTTGAGTAAGGGCAGATGATTCATGTAGCATTTTCCTTCTAGAATCCATCTGCCCTTAGCCCAGACTTGCAGGCTGGAGGGCGTGCTTAGCTGAGAAAACCCCTCCTGAAAACTTCTGGGATGTATGACATTATTTGCTTAGGCATGGAAACCAGGAAGTAACTAAAGAAATGTAAAAAAAAGGTAAGTTTAAAACAAGTAAACAGATAATATATTTTTCTACCTAAATACTGCTAGTATTAGTAAATGCAAATAGTCAATGTTGATTAAGAGAGTGAAGTTCTGCTTTAAAATCAAGTGATTATAAACCTCTAAGGCCAGTTGCACATGGATGATGAATGTAAGAATTTCCTGATGTTTTAAGTGTGTGTTTTTTTTTTTTTCCCACTCTGTTGGTGGCACAATCTTGTTTTCAAGCTAACTGAAATTCTGCCATGAAGGTCCTTGCTCAGGCACTTCCTTTTATGGAATTACAGCACCCTTGTGCTTTCAGTGGGGACTATAAACAGCAATGCTGATGTTCATTGTGAATGTATATTCTGCTGTTATCCCCACTACAAAGATGTAGCTTGAAAAAAATCCATGCAGCTGATGCTGGAGCGAGTGCATGTGGACAGGAAGTGGCTGACTAAGGCTGGTGAAGATCTGCTGCAGAAATGCAAAAAGAAATGGAAAAAATGTTAATACCCTTTTAAACAAAAACTTGACAGTTTGATGCACCGTTCTTTATTAAACTAAATTTCATTCAGTTAGGTTTTAGATCAGTGGTGGCTTTTTGTTTGGGGGGTGGCAAACAACCACCCCACCCCCACCCCTGCTGTCTGTTGGTCCACTGCTACTTACCCCATCGCCGGCAGGGATCGGCAGGCACATCGGGGATCGGCGGGCATTTGCTTTTCTAATACATCTGGGTGGGTTTTGAGCACAATGCTCTGCACTCCGAGTACACCCTATTTTGAAGCCTATGTCTAATCAGGTGCTTAAAAAAAAAAACACCCCCGCCGCTGTAATTCACATGCCCTGATATGCATGAATCTATCCATTAACCATATAGGGGGTGGCATGGAAAGAGGGAGCGGCACCCTATGCCCTTATTGGACGGCTGCCCCTGTTTTAGATCTACTTTAAAGCGGAGTTCCGCCGTTTTTTTTGTTTTTTTTTAAGTCAGCAACTACAAATACTGCAGCTGCTGACTTTTAAAATATGGACACTTACCTGTTTAGGGCACCCGCGATGTCAGCACCCGAAGCCGATCTGTCCCTCGGCTGTCGGGTGCTGCCGCCGCCATCCTCACTAAGGGAATCAGGAAGTGGAGCCTTGCAGCTTCACTTTCTGGTTCCGTACTGCATATGCGCGACTCGCGCTGCATTATCTAACTGGTCCCTGCTGTTTTCTGGGACCCGTGTGTCTCCCAGAATACAGCCGGGGGAGGGGGGGGCGGGAAGTGGCGTAGATACCTGTGGGTGGCTAGGGTATCTATGCCCGGAAGTGGGAGCAAAATACTTGTATTAGACCGGTATCTGCTCCCCCTCCCCTCAGAAAGGTGCCAAATGTGACACCGGAGAGGGGGAGGAACCAGAAAAGCTCAATTTTTGTGTGGAACTCTGCTTTAAATATAATACAAATTTCCTGAATGAACAACACCTAAATCAAATGCATTACTGTAACTGCCTAATTGCAGCTCATTTTTACTTAATTTTAATAATTATGGGAAAGAATAAAATAAAAAGTTTGTTTTTATATTTTTTGTTTTGTGTTCTCATCAAGGACTTGTCAAAAGGACAGGGAGACAGTGACAGCAAAATAATTGTTAGAAGTACCAAAAATGTGTTTTTGTTTTTTTCCGTGTCCCCTTGTCTATTTCTTGACAAGTGAAGTAAAATCTCTCCAACAGAAACAAAGATGCCAATAAAAAATTCACAGCAACTCCAATACAGGGTTCCTCAAAGTGGTCAACATTGCGCCCCAAGAGTCAATGGGACAATCCAAGTGGTCAACGAAATGGTTGGAGGTCAGTTGAAGTGATTTCATCTTTTGGGTTCTTAAATGTAAGGTGGCGAGACAGTAGTACACCAAGCTGGATGGCGAGCCACCAGCTTACTAGTATGCTTTGTGTCTGTGAACTTCCAGTAAGGATATACTGTATGTATATGTTCATTCCCTGTATGGAAAGTCCTCCCCACCTCAATCTCTGTTTAAGTGCCAGGGAGTACACATAGTGAAAGGAGTTGTGCCAAGGAACTGATTGCTGTGCCTACTAAAATTTGACCTTTGTAACAACATCAATGTCAACTGCTGATACCAAGAGGAAGGCCTGACAATATTCCCAAGAATATTATTATCCATTATAATTATTTGTAGTACTTTGTTTCAGTGTCAACAAAGTGTCAAGTGTATTCTACAGTTAAGAATTTGATATGAGTATTCTAATGTGTTTTAGACTCCCCGACTTATTCCAAGTGGCCATGTTTTTGATTGTAATATATACAGGAAAGTAGTGGTAGAATGAATATCTAACACTTATGTAGAATGCAACAGTAAATGCAGTTAGACAGGTGGTTGTGTGAGTTCTAATTATTTCAGATCTGCAATAAAGCATCTTCATACACTACAGGACACACTTCATATTCCTGACTACTTCGGTTTATGCTGCCACTTGCAGGTGAATGTACAGTGGCCAGAAAATGGCAGGAATTCCCCACCCAGACATAACCTCTCCCAGCTCAGCAAAGCCCCAGTTTTTAGCTAGTGTTCACAATAAACGAATGCTCCACAAGTGAAAAAACGTACACTAAACAAATAACATTTTAACTACCCTCATAAAAGTGGTAACAAATCAACCTAATCCAAACAAGTCCAGCAATGTATCAGTCCTACAGTATATTCTTACGGCCAGGGTTTACCACGGACCGGAAGTGATGTGCGAGGTGGCGTGAAACGCTGAATATTTGTCTCTGTTTGGGGTGCTTGCTGCTGTTTTCATGTAAGCAGGTATTTTATTTAACAAATTCGTTTTATTTTGGTAATACACTATTGAAGGCTTTTTTACCTTGCATGTGGATCGTAATATTGGTTACGAGGGGAGGAACCTTTTAACCTGTAACATCTTGCTGTTGATCCTGGATCCTGGAATTGAGACTGCTCCCAGTGGATTTATAAAGGCATTTATCTATGCCCATGAGGTGAGAGTTCTGTGAGCACATTGGTGTGGTGTCAGCGGTTTCACTCATCGGATTAACTGTCAAGTTCTGAAATTTCATCCACACTATTTTTAATCACTGAATTACTTCTCTTTTGCACTTATTTTAATATTGTGGCACTATATTCTTATGTAATCCCAAACTCTTCATATTCCTTATGTCCTTCACCACCCATATCCCTCAAGTGGAAGAGGAGGAGGCTTGCCAAAATGTATTGACCTTTTATCAGTGGCGGCTGGTGCTCAAAATTTTTGGGGGGCACAAGCAAACTGAAAAATTCTGAAAAAAGACCATCAATTGCAGCCTCACTGTGCCCATCATATGCAGTCACTGTGCCCCATAAAGTGCAGCCACTGTGCCATCATATGCAGCCTGTGCCCATCATACAGCCTCTGTTCCCATAATTTGAAGCTTCTGTGCCCATCATATGCAGCCTGTGCCAGTCATATGCAGCTTCTGTGCCCATTATATGCAGCATGTGCCCATCATATGCAGCCTGTGCCTGTCATATATGCAGCTTCTGCCCAACATATGCAGCCACTGTGACAAGCCCCCCTCCCGCCATCAGACCGGCACTTACCCCATGCGGGTGATGGCAGCGAGCTGGGGGATGGGCAGGTGACATGTCGCCCCCCCCCATCCCCCTTCTCATTGTTACAGTGAGGTCACAATTCAAAATCGGCTTGGCCGTGCAGGGCCAATTCTTCTCAGTTTTCCTTGCAGCTGACAGCTTGTAGTTCTGAATGAGCTGCCGTGGGGTGCTGATGAGCACTCTGGTAGTTTATTCACAAGCCCCGCAGCTTGTAAACAGTCAGTCCGTATGGAGGGACAGGCTGAAAGCTGCAGAACTTGTCTACAAGAGCCTGACATTGATCCACTGATCACGGATGCAATGCATTCCAGGCACCTGCAAGAAAAAATAATAAATGCAAAGATATGTGCATTTATTATTTTTTCTAGAAAGGTGAATTTAGCCTTTATAACACTGACTACCACTGAGGATGGGGAATGTAGCGTTGTAAAGCTCTTCAGCTCCAGAAGGTTTTCCCCCCTTCATGACCAGGCCATTTATGCAATTCAGCAATGCACTACTTTAACCACTTGCTGACCTCTGCACGCAGATATACTTCGGCACAATGGCAGCAGTGGGCAAATGGGCATGCCTGTATGTCCCCTTTAATTGGCAGGGCTAGCGGGCGGCGTGCGTGCCGTGTACAGCGTGACCGTGCCGGTGGGACTGGCGGACTCGATGTCCGCTGGTCTCACGGCGATCGTGTTACGGAGCCGCAGAACGGGGAAATGCCTATGTAAACAAGGCATTTCCCCTTTCTGCCTTGTGACATGACAGAGATCACTGCTCCCTGTCATGTGAGTTGAAGCCCATTCCCCCCACAGCTGGAATCACTCCCTAGGCACACTTAACCCCTTGATCGCCCCTAGTGGTTAACCCCATCCCATCCCTGCCAGTGTCATTTACACAGTAATCAGTGCATTTTTCTAGCACTGATCGCTGTATAAATGACAATGGTTCCAAAATAGTGTCAAAAGTGTCCGATGCGTCTGCCATAATGTCGCAGTCTTGATAAAAAATGCAGATTACTGCCATTACTAATTTAAAAAAAAATTAATAATAAAAATGCCATAAAACTATCCCCTATTTTGTAGACGCTATAACTTTTGCACAAACCAATCAATAAACGCTTATTGCGTTTTGTTTTTTTTACCAAAACTATTTAAAAGCATATATATCGACCTAAACTCAGGAAGTTTATATATATATATATATATATATATATATATATATATATATATATATATATATATATATATATATATATATATGGGGATATTTATTATAACAAAAAGTAAACAAATTTTGCTTTTTTTTCAAAATTGTCGCTCTTTTGTTTTTGTTTAAAGCGCAAAAAATAAAGAACGCAGAGGTGATCAAATACCACCAAAAGAAAGCTCTATTTGTGGGAAAAAAAAGGACGTAAACTTTGTTTGGGTGCAGCGTTGCACGACCGCGCAATTGTCAGTTAAAGCGACGCAGTGCCGAATTGCAAAAAGTGCTCTGGTCAGGAAGGAGGTAAAGTCTTCCGGGGCTGAAGCGGTTAACTGGTAATTGCGCGGCCATGCAACACTGCACCCAAATGAAATTTATATAATTCTTTCACACAAATAGAGCTTTCTTTTGATGGTATTTGATCAACACTCAGTTTTTTTATTATATCAATAAAAAAAAAGACCGAAGATGGGGGGGGAGAAATATGCTGTAAAATGTATCCAATACAAAATATCTAATTTCTTTATAAACTTAGATCAAAATGTAATCTGCTGCATGTCTTGGGTAAAAACAAAAAAAACAATAAGTGTATATTGGTTTGTGTGAAAGTTATAGCATCTACAAATGAAGGTACATATACTGAAATTTGTTTTTTATTATTTTTTTGATACAACTAATGGTGGTGATCAGTGACTTATAGTGGCACTGTGATAGTGCGGCAGTCACTAACTGATGCTGACATCATCAGTGCTAATACTATATACTGTCACTGTACTAATGACACTGGCTGAGAAGGGGTTAACATCTAGTGGCAATAAAAGGGTTAATTATGTGCCTAAGAATGTGTAATGTGTGTATTATGTACTGCTTTTACTAATGAATGTTTTTTTTTTTCCCCCTGGATTAAAAAACAGCCACATCAATACACTCTGTACAGAGCCCTGTGTTGTTAGTAAATGAAAGTACAGAGTCCCATGTTAAGTGATCTGCAGGTCCCGGGGTGGCAGTAGGAAGGTGTGTGGGGGAAGGACCAAAATGCACCTTGGCAAGTAGACAAAATTTCTTGCATCGGCCCTGTTGTGAGGTCAAACACCAGGGGGTGTTCTTTACCAGCTCCTATGGGTTTATATATGCAAATCTGAGCACAAGAATAAGAGATTTATCTAGTTTTCCTAGGCCACTGGGGTGCCTACGGATGTCATTCTGAAGATCTCATTTTGAGGGGTTTGTTCCCTATTCTCTCCCCTATTCTGAACATTCCTGCTGGGGTAGAGAAGGGCTCTGTGACGGACTCCAGACACCCAGACTGGGTATCTCCACCAAGAAGCTGCTTCCCAAGCTCTGGAACACGAGACCAGTGAATATGGCTATAGTTACCCCAAGAACTATGCAACACCAGTTTTGGAGTAAACCAGAATAAGAACTGTTTATTTGAACAAGAATACAGAATATATACACCACAGGAGGACAACCCCCCCCTTCTGATCATATTACCCTAACAATACAAACTGCACACAGCACTATAATTACAACAACCAACATATACTATAAACAGACAACTGGATGACTCGGATGTCTCATTGCAGGTCAGACTTAAGGACACCACGCTCAGAAGGTACAATACACATTAACATAAGTATAAACACAGAAGACCTTCAGACAATAGCAGGAGACCTCAGTAGCAGGCTATCTGGCTCCTACACAGTTCCAGAGGCCAATGTGACCAGCTCTTTTAATTAACATGTATAGTTCAGAATCAAACAAACCAGGAATAGTCTTTATATATTTCCTGGGAGATATTGTGGATAAATATTACTGTCCCATCTGAAGTAAGCCACCACATTCTCAGTGCCCATTAAGTGGTGGTCCATCATTGGAGAATGCTGTGCTCTCTCCGTGGGTCATAGTCAGTGGGTAAGAGGCTTGCTCCTAGTCCTCTCCAGAAGCCCCTATCTTGATTAGGCCTATCACAGGCTCCATCTGGATCAGTCGCCTAGACCAGTATTTCTCAACTCCAGTCCTCAAGGTGGCCCAACAGGTCATGTTTTCAGGATTTCCTGAAACGGCTGTGATAATTACTAAGGCAGTGAAACTAATCAAAAACATATGTGCAAAATAATGAGGACTGGAGTTGAGAAACACTGACCTAGACTAAAGGGAGGGAAGGCCATGAGGGATTGTACCCAGACCACACATGCAAGAGTGAGGGCAGCCTGTAATGTTGCTGATCGGCTCTGAATCCTGTAGGTAGGGATCTCCAGGGTAATATGCATCCAGTGACTTCGCTGGAAGGATGCTTTACTGATCCAGAGCAATGATTCCCCTGAGGGGGGGGGTCAAGTGCCTGAAGGCCCTATGGGGTGTGCCTGCCGTGATGGCTGTAGTTTGGGCTCTTTAGAATTGTTAGTGCCATTGTTGTGGAACATATGGCAGTCTTCCCTGAGAGTGGTACCTGTGCTTTGGATCAGAATAGGCTGATTTTTACTTGCAAGGCACTACACTGCAGATTGGCATGGCACGTGTGTGCATCTGCCCGGGTGTCATTTTGCTAGTTATTCAGGTGCAGGAATGTGTGCTTTCGGGTTCCTTAACTACTACTTAGCAGAACAGCTACTCTCAGCCACAGCAGCCTACAATGCAGTTGGTGGCAGGACACTTGTCATTTGGGGTGACTTGCCACTTAAGGGCTTGGGCCACCATTCCTCCCAGCTGATTAGCCACTCCATTATAGGGTATCATAGGATTACTAATCCTCAGCAAGCCATGGCCTCACACAGGCAGAGATGTGGGGGGGAAGAATGATGGGGCGGACTCGCAAACTCATTTGTAAGGAACTGTGCAGTTTGCCCTGTAATGACTGCCCTTAAAGTCAGATTATCTCTGAATCCCTGTCCTTAGCTGGTTATTTCTACTGTCTCAGGGGCAAACTCTTCTGGTTCCTTTATGTGAAAAAGAGGAATTTTCTGCAGCCATTTCTGGTCTGAGGGATCAGCTCTCTGGGGTTCTCACTGGAAATTCCAACCTGTTTACAGTTTCCAGGCCAAACAGAGACATCCAAGCTATTCTGGACCTCAAAGGTCTCACCAGATTCTTGAAAGTACAGAAATTCATGATGGAGCCTACTTGGTAAGCGATTGCTTGACTTCATCAGATCATTGTGGCGTCAGTTGATATCAAGGATGCCTACCTACCAGTTTGTGTCATTGCCATTCAGCCTGTCCATGGCCAACTATGGTGTTGGCTCCAGATCTGGGGTTGTTTAGGACATTGTGGGGTACCTGAACAATGTGCTTCTCAGGGAGCAATCAGCACAGCAGTTGACATCAAATGTCCAACAGACAGTACAGGTCCTGGAAAGGTTCAGTTGGGCACTGAAGTTTCAGAAGACAGCACTGGTTGCAACACAACATCTGGTGTATTTAGTCCACAACGTGGCACAGGCAAAAGTACTGCCTTTGCAGGACAAACGTGGGCTCCTTTTCTCCTAGGTGGAATCCTTAAGGTCAGTAGGGAGCTGGGGGAAATGAGAGCCACCTTTGATGTAGTCTCCTATGACCGGTTTCTCTCCAGAGCTCTTCAACAAAATAGCACAGTTTCATACAGTAGTTAGGTTGAAAAAGACAAACAATCTAGTTCAACCAATAGAAAAAAACAAATAGAAAAACACAATCCTATACCTACAGTTGATCCAGAAGAAGACAAAAACAAAGCTTGATCCAATTTGCTCCTTCCTGAGCCACCAGGAGGCAATAAGATATTCCCTGGATCAATTATCCCTGGTATTGTTGCCTATACAGTGCCTTGAAAAAGTATTCATACCACCTTGACATTTTGTCATGTTACAACCGAAAACTTAAATGTATTTTATTGGGATTTTATGTGATAGACCAACACAAAGTGGCACATAATTGTGAAGTGGAAGCAAAATGATAAATGGTATTCAACATTTTTGTGAAAAGTGTGGCGTGCATTTGTATTCAGCCCCCCTGAGTCAATACTTTGTAGAACCACCTTTCCCTGCAATTACAGCTGCAAGTCTTTTGGAGATGTCTCTACCAGCTTTGCATATCTAGAGACTGACATTTTTGCCCATTCTTCTTTGCAAAAAAGCTCAAGCTGTATCAGATTGTATGGCGCTCTCGAGATGTGCAAAGCTGCTGATTGGACGCAAAGACGGGAGAAGACATTGAGGAGCTGTCCCACCGCCACAGAGACAGGGTACTTAGACGGTGGGTGGGGGGCACACTGGCAGCATTTGATATGGCAGAGTGGCTGCGTTTGATGGGGCACAGTGAGGCTGCATTTGATGGGGCACAGTGGAAGCATTTGAGATGACACAGTGGCTGCGTTTGATGGGCACAATGGCTGCATTTGATGGCACAGTGGCGGCAGTTAATGGGCACAGTGGCGGCAATTAATGGGCACAGTGGCTGCGATTGATGGTACAGTGAGGCTGCAATTGATGGGGTTTTTTTCAGAAATTTTCCATCTCCCCCCCCCCCCCAAAAAAAAAAAAATTTGCGTACCAGCCGCCACTGCTGGGGACCATTTGGTCACCAGAAAGCTCTATGCTCAACATCGGCAGCGACCGATTCATTCACCTACTCACCGCTCGCAGGGGTGAGCCAGAAACAGCGCAGGTGGGAGGCAGGAGGGGCAGTCATCCCCTCCCACCGCCTATAAGAACGATCAAGCGGCTGAACTGCCGTTATGATTGTTCTTGCAGTACACAGAATCGCCGGCTGAAAAAGATGATATCTGGGTGATGCTTGTAGCTGCATGCATCATTCACATATCCCCACTCAAAGTCCAGGACGTCATATGCCTACGGGTGGAAAGTGGTTAAATCAGAAGAAAGTTTTATTTGAACACATTCAAGCATACATGTTCCATAAACACAAAAGAGTGCAAAGTTGTAATGTACAAAACAGTAGAAAACAAGCAATTACAGCATTTAACTGCATAGAGCTCACATAAAGAACATACAGCCCCACCTAGTGGTTGAAAACAGAAATTATAGTGCCAATAAAGCATTAATATTGCACACTCCAAAGTCAGATAGTAATAACTAGCATTAGATAACCAACAGTGTTCTACCCCAATATCCTATCTATAATCAGGTCTACTGGGACCAGGCCTGGTGCATCAAGCCAACTACTATAAAAAAAAAAAATTGTAAATAAGTAATGTTTTTCCTTCACTGATGGGCGCTGATGAGGCAGCACTGATGGGCGCTGATGCGGCACTGATGGGCTGCACTGATTGGGCACTGATGAGCAGGCACTTATAGGCACTGATGAGGAGGCACTGATAGGCGGCACTGATAGGCGGCACTGATAGGTGGCACTGATTGGTGGCACTGGTGGGCACAGATAGGCAGCACTGGTTGGCACGGATAGGTGGCATTGATGAGCATTGATGGGCAGCACTGATAGCCAGCACTGACTGGCATCACTAATGGCCACTGATTACTGGCACTTGTGGGCACAGATTGGTGGCAATTGTGGGCACTGGTTGGCCCCGATAGCTGGCAGTGGTGGGCAATCATTGCTGGCACTGGTGGGCACTTAATTGTAATCAGGGCACTGATGATTAGTGCCCTGATTACATACCTAGCTGTCCCCTGTGAGGAGATGCCACTGATTGGCTCTCCTCTCCTCACACCCTGTCAGTATGAGGCGAGGAGCGCTGATTACCGGCTTTCAGGGGCGGACTGACAACTCATGGGGCCCCCGTGCAATAGGAGATTATGGGGCCACACAGTATACACACACACACACACACATACAGTATACACATACAGTATACACACACAGACACACAATACACACACAGTATACACACACAGAATACACATACACACACTGAAAAGGTACTGGAGAGGCGTGGCAGCTATAATCTTGGGATTTAAAAAAAAACAGATTTTTACATACTGTCCCTGGTTTTATTGAGGCTGGCAACCCTGATGGGGCCCCTTAGTGGCATGGGGCCCTCGGGCAGTGCCCGAATGATCAGTCCGCCCCTGCCGGCATCTCCGTGTTTACATGTCTATTAGTCTATTTTTGGTTTGGGCGTGGTGGCCTTGTTGCTCTGTTGCCCACCCCTCATGTTCTGTGCTATGGGGCATTCCATGTAATGATGAATACAGTGGCGGCTGGTGCTCAAAATTTTTGGGGGACGCAAACAAACTGAAAAATTCTGAAAAAAAAAAACATCAATTGCAGCCTCACTGTGCCCATCAATCGCCGCCACTGTGCCCATCAATCGCCGCCACTGTGCCCATCAATCGCCGCCACTGTGCCCATCAATCGCCGCCACTGTGCCATGAAGCGCAGCCACTGTGCCATGAAGCGCAGCCACTGTGCCATGAAGCGCAGCCACTGTGGCCATCAAACGCAGCCACTGTGCCCCATAAAATGCAGCCACTGTGCTCCATCAAACGCAGCCACTGTGCCCATTAATTGCCACCACTGTGCCATCAAACGCAGCCACTGTGCCCATCAATTGCTGCCACTGTGCCCATCAATTTCTCTCACCCATCAAACGCAACCACTGTGCCATATCAAATGCTGCCAGTGTGCCCCCGCCGTCTGCACTTACCTGTCCCGGTGGGACAGCTCCCCGATGTCTTCTCCCGTCCTCTCTTCCCGTCCTGACAATCAATCACAGCGCCTGTCCTTTCAGCCAATCAGGTAATGGGTAACAGATCTGAGCACCTGATTGGCAGAGAGGCGGTTTAGTGTTAGGAAAGCGAATATTCATTCCCTTTTCTAACACAGCTGAGTGACCTACGAGCGCCCAGCATGGCGCTCGCTGGTCACCTTTTTTGAAGCCTATTAGAGCCTATGGCTCTAATCAGGTGCTTCAAAACCACCCTCCGCCGCTGTAATTCAGACACCCTGTGCTCGAAAAGGGGCCGGGCGCCTGAATAGGGGGTGGCAGCGGCGGCCATAGATAGATAGGTTCATGAATTGCATAAATCTATCTATTGGTGCTAGGGGGGGGGTGGGAGGAGAGAGGGGCGGCGCCCGTGCACCCTTATGGACGCACTGCCACTGATGATTGTGATGTACCCTGGTCCTGTGGTATATTATTTTAAAATTAGCAATTTTGGTTCACCTGTAAAATGCTTTTCTTGAAGAATATCATAGGACATGAGGGTTAATGTAGAAAAATGTAAAATAATGCATTTGGGTGGCAAAAATATGAATGCAATCTATACACTGGGGGTAAAACCTCTGGGGGAATCTAGGATGGAAAAGGACCTGGGGGTCTTAGTAGATGATAGGCTCAGCAATGGCATGCAATGCCAAGCTGCTGCTAACAAAGCAAACAGAATATTGACATGCATTAAAAAGGGGATCAACTCCAGTGATAAAACGATAATTCTCCCGCTCTACAAGACTCTGGTCCGGCCGTATCTAGAGTATGCTGTCCAGTTCTGGGCACCAGTCCTCAGGAAGGATGTACTAGAAATGGAGCGAGTACAAAGAAGGGCAACAAAGCTAATAAAGGGTCTGGAGGATATTAATTATGAGGAAAGGTTGCAAGCACTGAAGTTATTCTCTCTGGAGAAGATGCTTGAGAGGGGATATGATTTCAATTTACAAATACCATACTGGTGACCCCACAATAGGGATAAAACCTTTTCGCGGAAGAGAGTTTAACAAGACACGTGGCCACTCATTAAAATTAGAAGAAAAGAGGTTTAACCTTAAACTATGTAGAGGGTTCTTTACTGTAAGAGCGTCAAAGATGTGGAATTCCCTTCCACAGGCAGTGGTCTCAGCGGGAAGCGTCGATAGTTTAAAAAAACTATTAGATGAGCACCTGAATGACCACATCATACAGGGATATACAATATAATACTGACATATAATCACACACATAGGTTGGACTTGTGTCTTTTTTTTTCAACCTCACCTACTATGTAACATAGAGGTCCCTCCCCTTCTTTGTCTGTTTTCTCACTGCTTGTTACCAAACTGAGCCTTAGCTGGACTAGGAGAGGTTATTCCTGGATGGAAAATGCCTGCCTTTTTTGGCCAGTGTCCATTCACCTGAAGGTGGCAGCATAACCCAAGTAGTCATGAACACGAAGTACCTTGTGTCCTGTGATACACTCCGAATCCTAATTTAAATTTTTATTAATGAGATTGTATTTCTATTATACATAGGTAACTGGAGTATATCTAAGAAAAAAAACTGAAAAAGAGATAGTGAGGCTGATTAAAGAAATTGTGTGAAGAGTCTCAATGTTTAAATTGTGTTTCAGTTATCCAATCATATTAAAGGATAAGATCACTTTTTAGAAAAAATAATGTACATATTTTTGCAGAAAAAAAATGTGCATTTATTATTTTTTCCTGCAGGAGCCTGGAAAGCATTGCATTTGTGATCAGTGGTTCAGGGGCGTAATGTCTGGCTTCTGCAGACACGCCCAGCAGCTTTCAGCCCGTACGTCCATATGAACTCTGTTTTGAAAGCTACAGGGCTTGTGAATGAACTACAAAGGTGCTCCTTAGCACACTCGCAGTTAATTCAGAACTACAAGCCATCTGCCGTGTTGGCTGGCGGTACTTGTAGTTCATACACAGGAAATTGTGAATGAATGACACAGCCGTGTGGGCGGAGCCCTGCACTTCCGCACTGTTTTTGAATTGTGAATGTGATGCAGGGAGAAAATGCTGGTGGAACATGTAATATGTTCCAGAAGGTGAACTTATCCATTTAAAGACTAAGTCACCTTTTATACTATGTTACACCGATATTTAGGATATAACATGGTGCAAAACTACAACCCCCTTACAGATTCATGGGGTTCTGTTAGAGAAATTAGATACTTATTTTATAATCATTTATGAATGCTTGCAAAAGATTGCTTAGAAATACAATAGTTTTAACTTACGCAGAGTTGTTTGAAATGCATATAAATCACAGAGATAGTTAATTTTTAGTTTACTAATGAGTCGGTTTGCGACAGAACATGCGAATGGACCGAAAGTTTGCGCGAATATTCGAACACCGTTAAAGACTATGGGACCCGAACGTGAAAAATTAAAAGTGCAAATTTTAAAGGCTAATATGCAAGTTATTGTCCTAAAAAGTGTTTGGGGGCCCGGGTCCTGCCCCAGGGGACATGTATCAATGCAAAAAAAGTTTTAAAAATGGCTGTCTTTTCGGGAGCAGTGATTTTAATAATGCTTAAAGTGAAAAAAGAAAAGTTAAATATTCCTTTAAATATCATACCTGGGTGACTATAGTATGCCTGTAAAGTGGCGCGTGTTTCCCCTGTTTAGAACAGTCCCTGCACAAAATGACATTTCTAAGGGCCCTTTCACACTGGGGCGGTTTGCAGGCGCTATTGCGCTAATAATAGCGCCTGTAAACTGACCCGAAAGTGCCGCTGCTTTGATTCCAGTGTGAAAGCCCCGAGGGCTTTCACACTGGAGCGGTGCGCTAGAAGGACGGGAAAAAAAGTCCTGCTAGCAGCATCTTCGGAGCGGTGAAGGAGCAGAGTGTATACCGCTCCTGCCCATTGAAATCAGTGGGACAGCGCGGCTATACCGCCGGCAAAGCGCCTCTGCAGAGGCACTTTGCGGTGGTTTTTAACCCTTTCTCGGCCGCGAGCAGGGGTAAAACCGCCCCGCTAGCGGCCGAATACCGACGGTAAAGCGCTGCTTACAATAGCTGCTTTACCGCCGAAGCCACCCCCGTCCCAGTGTGAAAGGGCCCTAAAGGAATAAAAGTCATTTAAAACTGCTTGCGGCTGTAATGCAATGTTGGGTCCCGGCAATACGGATGAAAATTATTGAGAAAAATGGCATGGGTGCCCCCCAGCCCATTACCAGGCCTTTTGGGTCTTATATGGATATTAAGGGGAACCCCACACCCAAATTAAAAAAAGAAAAGACGTGGGGCCCCCAGGCCCTATATACTCTGAACAGCAGTAGACAGGCAGTCCAAACAAGACAGGGACTGTAGGTTTGTTCTTAAGTTGAATCTGTTTGTAATTTGGAACTGGTACATTTTGTAAGTGTAGCACCAGCCAAAAAAATCTATTTTTAAGCTTTTTGGATAACATAGGGAAGGGTTATCACCGCTGTAAAATTTGTTTTGCTGTCTGTGCCCCTGTTCAGAAGATTTCCCCTCACTTTCTGTCCCAATGACAATTGGATTTTGAAAATTTGGGGTTATTAGGGAAACAAGGATTGGTGATAAAGCATCAGTGGAGACACCTTTTCCCCATATTAACTCTTACAGGAGAGAATTTCCCTTCCTAGGGGTATATTTCCTCTCACTTCCTGTTGTCTCCCTCCGTTTGTAAGTAGGAGTCGTTTGTAAGTTGGATACTTGAAAGTAGGGGACCGCCTGTATATACTATACTGCCTGCCCTATATACTCTGCAGAAAGGGGCCTTAGGTGTCACGTACCTGACGGTAGAGCCCGATATGCAGGGAACGGCCTCTCTTACTCCTCTGACTCAGGCCCCCAATAGAGCAGACAGGAGGCGTAGGAGTGCAGAGTCACACGAGTGCCTGACAGGTCGCAGACCGTGGGACTTGAAACAGCGGCAGGTGGCATGGTGGTTCAGCAGGATTCTCCAGCTAGCAGAGGAGGCAGGTTAGGCAGGCCGGGTCATACACTGGCGGGTACGTCAGGAGCAGGTGCGGAGGCAAAGGCCTAGTCAGGACACAGGCCGGGTCGGTAATGGGCTGGCAGCGAGGTAGTAGAAGGAGCAGGCAGATGCGGTGATCAGAACAAGCCAGGTCAGATGCAGGCAGCAGACAGCAGAGTCAGAGGCAAGCCGGGTCGGATAACAGGTACATGTATCAGGTGCAGGCAACAGGAACGCTGTAGAATGGACAGCACTGGGTTAAAGCACAGACTGAGTTTAAATAGCCTGTTGGGCGCCAAAAGCTGTCACAGGTGCGCACGCGCACTGGCATTCTACCTGAACAAACAGACTGTCCTGGATTCCCATCTTGAGTACTGGCATGCCCTTCTTGGCCATGCGTGACGCCAGAGTGCCCTGCAAGCGCGTGATCATGGCACATACCCAAAGTGGCCGTTCGCAGATCCTCCGGCACAAAGATCTTATCCTCATACCAGAGTAGCCCCTCCCTTGTCCGTAGGGTGGTCCCGGGTGGTGCAGAACTCCCCACTGAGACTTGCTTGATCCGGTTCATTAAGTCCCCTTGTAGAAGAAGGAAATTCCCAGAGGACAGGATCGTATCCGGGGGAGAGACTTCTTGAGATTTGCCGAACATGCGTGATAGTGCATGTGGCTTTATGTTCTTAGATCCGGGTCTGTATGTCAGATGAAAAGTAAATCTAGAAAAGAAAAGTGCCCACCTGGCCTGACGGGGTCTCAGCCTCTTTGCTGTCCTTAGGTATTCTAGATTCTTGTGGTCTGTATAGATTAAGATTGGATGTGCAGCTCCCTCGAGAAGGAACCACCATTCTTCTAGTGCTGCCTTAATCGCTCCAACCGCTGTTTCCGAGGCGTCCACTTCTAAAACATAGGGTAGGGCCGAGTCGGGGTGCTTCAAAACAGGTGCGGAAGTGAACAACTTCTTCAGCGCCTCAAAGGCCGTCTGAGCCTCTGGAGACCAACGGAATCTGGAACCTTGTTTGGTGAGTTGCTTAATGGGGGCAATGATCGCTGAAAACCCCCGAATGAATTTTCGGTAAAAGTTTGAAAAAACCTATGAAGCGTTGAATGCCCTTCTTGTCACAGGGAGTAGGCCAGTCCAAGATAGCTGTGACCTTCTGGGGATCCATCTTGATACCTTCGGTGGAAATGATCAGGCCCAGGAATTGGATACTCTGGCGTTCAAACTCGCACTTCTCAGGTTTGGCGTATAATCCATGTTGTCGAAGGTGGGTTAATACGCTTCTGATATGTCTGCGGTGGTGGTCTAGGGAGGAAGAAAAGATTAGTATATCATCAAGGTATACAATAACAAACAAGTCCAGGAAGTCTCGGAAGACGTCATTAATGAAGTGCTGAAAAGTGGCCAGGGAGTTGCAGAGTCCAAAGGGCATCACGAGATACTCGAAATGCCCAAATCGTGTGCGGAAGGCAGTCTTCCATTCATCGCCTTCTCGAATACGCACCAAATTATAGGCGCCCCAAAGATCCAGCTTTGCAAATATGGTGGCAGAGCCAAGTCTCTGAAAAAGTTTGGGTACTAATGGAAGTGGATAACGGTTCTTAACCGTAACCTTGTTGAGCTCACAGTAATCCACACAGGGCCGTAACGAAAGATCCTTCTTCTTAACAAAGAAAATTCCTGCCCCAGCTGGAGATGTAGAAGGGCTGATGAACCCTTTTCTTAGATTGTCATCAATGTAGTCTTTTAGAGCTACCAGCTCACTTTCGGACAGGGGGAAGAGTCTCCCGAAAGGGACTTTGGCTCCGGGAAGTAGCTCTATAGGGCAGGCGTAAGACCGATGAGGAGGAAGGATCTCTGCCCCTTTCTTGCTAAACACATCTAGAAAGTCATGGTAGACTGTGGGAACAAGCTGACTGATCTCAGAGTCTGTGTCAAGGCATAGCAGAGCGGGTACACCACAGGGGGTCTGTAAGCAGTACTGGATGCAGTAAGGGGAGACAAAGTTAATTCCTTCTTTAGCCCAGTCGATGTGGGGTTATGGGCAGGGCATACCAAGGATGACCAGGAACAAAGGAGAAGCAATGGCGTCCAGACGTAGCAGTTCTTGGTGGTCTTTGGAAATGGTGGTAAGCATAGGAATGGTTTCATGAGTGACTGCTCCGGATTTAATAGTGGAGCCATCGGCCAGGTGAACCAAGAGCTTCTGTGCTTTAGGTTGCAATGGAATATGATGTCTGGCAGCAAAGGTTAAGTCCACAAAACAGCTGCAGGCTCCAGAATCAATTATGGCGGTAGTCTGAATAGTCCTTCCTGGCAGCTGTAAAGAGATGGGAAGAGTAAGATGAGCGGAGTTGTTAAGCGAACTTGGAGTTAACGAAGCAGAAGTAGTTGAGAGGGACTTACGAGGTTTCACTTGGCAGGACCTCACGTAATGTCCGGATCCCCCGCAGTATAGGCACAGGTTTTGCTGGCGACGGCAATGTCGTTCTTCAGTGGAGAGAGAAGGGCGCAGCAGGCCGAGCTGCATAGGTTCTGGAGCGTCAGGAGCGGGAGTGGCAGGAGCTGGTGGGGCAGGATTGAAGGAGCTGGGTACCCGGGGTAACATCCATACCGGACGGGATGGAACTGCAGCTCTCTCTAGTCTTTGTTCTCTCACAGGGCGGTCGATCTGAATGGATAAATCAATCAGGGCTTCAAAGGTAGAGGGTACACCTACTTGCGCTAGCTCGTCCTTGAGCGGTTCGGAGAGGCCCATGCGGAATTGGTAGCGTAGGGCGGCAACGTTCCAGTTGGTATCAAAGGCCCATCATTTGAATTCCGAAACATAGTCTCCCACTGCCCTACGACCTTGTCGTAGTGAGTGAAGAGCTGCTTCTGCTGAAGCCATTTGCTGGGGGTCTTCATACAGCTGGGCCATGGCATTGAAGAATGTGGTTAAGTCCGATAAACATTCAGCCTTCTGTTCCAGAAGGCGATGGGCCCAGGATTGTGGCTCACCTTGCAGCAAGGAAATCACAAAGCCGACTTTTGTAGCTTCCAAAGAAAAAGTGCGGGGTTGGAGGGCGAAGTAAAGTTTGCATGCGTTCCGGAACGCTCTGAACTTGCTGCGTTTACCCAGGAACCTGTCTGGGGTTGGTTCCCTGGGCTCAGGTGGGAGCATAACCACTGCAGGAGCAGAAGGGGATCCCTGTGAAGAGGCTAATGCTGGTGGTGGTCCTTGGGTGGCTGCAGAGTCAGACAGAGTCTGTAAGCGTCCCTCCAGCTGGGTGTAGCCCCGTTGTAAGTCCTTGACAGCTTGTGCCAGGCTGGCCAGGTGCTAGCAAAGTTCCTCCATGGGAGAGTATCCCTGTGCAGGCTCAGACATGGCTGTCTGTTGCTGTCACGTACCTGATGGTAGAGCCCGATATGCAGGGAACGGCCTCTCTTACTCCTCTGACTCAGGCCCCCCAAAAGAGCAGACAGGAGGCACAGGAGTGCAGAGTCGCACGAGTGCCTGACAGGTCGCAGACCGTGGGACTGGAAACAGCGGCAGGTGGCACGGTGGTTCAGCAGGATTCTCCAGCTAGCAGAGGAGGCAGGTTAGGCAGGCCGGGTCATACACTGGCGGGTACGTCAGGAGCAGGCGCGGAGGCAAAGGCGTAGTCAGGACACAGGCCGGGTTGGTAATGGGCTGGCAGCGAGGTAGTAGAAGGAGCAGGCAGATGCGGTGATCAGAACAAGCCGGGTCAGATGCAGGCAGCAGACAGCAGAGTCGGAGGCAAGCCGGGTCAGATAACAGGTACAGGTATCAGGTGCAGGCAAACAGGAACGCTGTAGAACGGACAGCACAGGGTTAAAGCACAGACTGCGTTTAAATAGCCTGTTGGGCGCCAAAAGCTGTCACAGGTGCGCGTGTGCACCAGTGCACGTGCGCACACACACGCCGGCGCACTGGCATTCTAACTGAACAGACTGTCCTGGATTCCCATATTGAGTACTGGCATGCCCTTCTTGGTCATGCGCGCGTACGTGTGCATATGCGGGCATGGGCGCACGCAGATGCGCCGGAGGTGTTCTGACCGGGGCTGGGGTCACAGGTCGTCTTCTCCGGCCGCTATCTTGGGTACTGGCTGGCCTTTCCTGACATTAGGTGTTCGTGGTACCAGAACACTGTAAGCCCTCACATTTACTCTTGGTGGGCGCTGGAACAGGCCCTGCTGTGAAATATTATATCAAGAATTGTAATTACATGCCCCTGTTAAACAGGGGCAGAAAAATTGGGCCTTTGGTGGTGGTGCCACAACACTGTAACCCCTCACAGATTCTGTTGAGCACAGGAACGAGCTCTGCTTTGAAATATTAGAGCAAATATTGTAATTACATGCCGCTGTTAAACAGGGGCAGAAAAATTGGACCTTAGGCGGCGATGGTGGTGGCGGTGGCACAACACTGTAACCCCTCACAGATTCTGTTGAGCACAGGAACGAGCTCTGCTTTGAAATATTAGAGCAAATATTGTAATTACATGCCGCTGTTAAACAGGGGCAGAAAAATTGGACCTTAGGCGGCGATGGTGGTGGCGGTGGCACAACACTGTAACCCCTCACAGATTCTGTTGAGCACAGGAACGAGCTCTGCTTTGAAATATTAGAGCAAATATTGTAATTACATGCCGCTGTTAAACAGGGGCAGAAAAATTGGACCTTAGGCGGCGATGGTGGTGGCGGTGGCACAACACTGTAAAGCCTCACAGATACTCTTGTTGAGCGCAGGAACGGGCCCTGCTGTGAAATTAGAGCAAATATTATAATTACATGCCCCTGTTAAACAGGAGCAGAAAAATTGGGTCTTAGGCACTGGTGGTGGTGCCACAAAACTGCAACCCTTCACAGATACTCTAGTTGAGCGCAGTAACGAGCCCTGCTGTGAAATATTACAGCAAAAATTGTAATTACAAGTCCCTGTTAAAAAACAGAGGCAGAAAAATTGGGCCTTAGGCACTGGTGGTGGTGCCCTGAAACAAAAATGTTCTTAGAAGCTATCAACATGAACATTGAGCAGGAATAGGATAGTCACTCAGCATAACAGGATAGTCACTCAGCATAGGCAGTCTTCAAGGGATCTCACATTCAAAGAAAAATTAATCGGTTACATTAGCATCAGGTGCTTGGTAGCTGGTGATCCAAGACTGATTATTTTTATGAAGTTGAGCTAATCAACTGAGTCTGTGGACAGGTGCACTCTGTGATCGGTTACAAAGCCTCCAGCAGCACTGAATGTGCATTCAGAAAGAACGATAGATGCAGGAAAGGCCAGTAGCTCAATTGCATATTGTGCAAGCTCTGGCCAGTGATCCATCCTCGAGACCCAGTAACCCAGTGGATTTTTGGTTGGAAAGGTCTCCAAGTCTGATCTTGCTCCTAGGTATTCCTGCACCATGTAAATCAGATGCTGGCGATGGTTGCTGGAACCAATCAGACCTTGGGGCTGCGGCCTAAAGAATTGTCTGAACGCATCGGTCAGATGGCCACCTTCTCCACTGCTCCTTCTGTGACTGACCCAAGCCTCAGAAACATGTTGTCCAGGAGGACCAGGAAATTGTCACCTCCCAGGCTCTGGAAACGCATTGCACAAACTTTTCTGCAAGGCCTCCCGAAGATGTTTCATCCTCTGCTCCCGGAGGGCGTGACTGGATGGACGGATGTGAGCCGGGAGGTAGCATGGACTGAGTGAGTGAGCGGCCGCTGTGTGCTCTCCTCCGCCCTCGCTTCCCCTTCTCCCTTGGATACACGGGCATCATACCCGGCGGCGCATACCCGGCGGTGTGAGCTTTCTGTGGCAGGGTGCGCTCGGTGGGTGGCCGCGGTTGAAGGACGTGGAGAGGAGGTCGGGATCCGGTCCCTCACCATTCCCACGGCTGGAACGCTGAAGAAGTCCTCAGGGATGACGTCACTCCCTGCACGCCGATGAGAGGTACTCTGTAAGCGGGTCTGGCGAGGGGGGATCTGGCTGATTGTATTCACCGGCCCTTACCCGTTTATAAGCACAAAACCAGCTGTTGAATCGGAGGCCCCATGAGTGGGTATAGTAAGCGGACATCAGTTTGCATATGCATATGATACCTTAGAAACTTTGGTTGCCAATGGATGAGAACAGTTCCTGGTAAAGTGACAGTACACCTTTGTAAAGTATAAGCTTACTACCTATGTCAGTGTCCTGCCTCAGTAGCTCTGACTGTCCTAGAGGGCTTGGAAACAGAAAGCTTCAGTGCATTAAGAAAATATTGCTTTTCCTGTGTAGTGACTGACTCAGGACTCAGGGGCTGTGGGGGAGAATCTACGGGGGCCCTTAAGTACCGGCTAGTACCGGCTAGATCTTCTATCCCTAGGTGTGGGTACCCCCCAAAAAAAGGGGAGGAGGGAAAGGAAGAGAGGGAGAAAGGAAAGAAAAAATATTGATTGTGGATTGGCTAGCGTTCCTGGACAATTTCGGTAGTTGTGGGGGCTGTAGGGGTGGGTGAGAGACGGGATACCCTCAGGTGCTTACCCTACTTGCCCCGCACTGCTGGAATTTGATATGGCTATTCCAATCACCCCTTGCATCTAGTCAGTGGCGCCCTGATAGCAGTGGGCCATATAAGGGGGTCTTATAGCCTGACCCATAACCTGTGCTAATCTGCGTGACCGGTTGGGGGGGGCAGCACTGACTCTGACCCAACTGGGCTGCATACGAGTGGTGGGTACTGGTCTATACGGGCTCATCCTAACCTGCTGGAGTGCCCCACTTGTATGGTGTGCGGACAGGTATACAGCCGTTTTTCCCCCCTTGTCTTCTTGTATTGAAATATTGAGGGTAACTACTTAATCACTAAAGTGTACATGATGCAGAGTCTACGTTCTTCTAAAGACAAAAATCCGCAGTCTACAGCAGCTGCGTTAGCAGCAGCGAAACTGGAGCAATATGCTCATACCCCTGCCCTGACTCCCCCAAAAAAGGGGTCACAGTTGAAAACACAACAGGGGGGAGCTCTGGATAGGAAAAGCCAGGGACAGCCTCACTCTCAGTCATCTGGTGCTGCTCCGACCATTCAGCCATCTAAAACACATAGCAATAAAGGACCGGGGCCTAGTGATCAAAATGTAAACATAGATACAGAGGTAACAAATGACTCAAATACGTCCCCAGAGAAAGAGCCAACTTTAACAGATGTGTTTATGGCAGTCTCGGTGTGTAATAGCTCGCTTAAAGAACTTTGCAAACAGATGAAGGGAGTTAAAGCAGACCTATTATTGGTCAGGCAGGACCTACAGAAGACAGCAGAGAGGACAACAGCCCTGGAAGGAAGAGTTAGCGTTCTCGAAGATGACATGTCCCCACTAATTAAAGAAATAAAATGGATGAAGGAACAGATATCCAAGCAAGCCTCCAAATTGGATGAAATGGAGAATAGGAATCGAAGAGATAATGTGAGGCTGGTGGGGCTTCCTGAAAAAAGTGAGGGCGCCAACCCGATTGAGTTCCTAGAAAAGTGGTTGGAGGAGCTGTTTGGGAAAGAAGTATTTTCATCCTCGTTTGCTATAATAAGAGCCCACAGGGTCCCCTTTAGGGCTCCGCCAGCAGGGGGATATCCTAGACCCCTACTCTTGAGGTTCCTTAATTATAAGGACAAAGTGGCGCTGCTTCGCAAAATAAGGGAGACAGGAGATGTTTTCTTCAAGGGTGCTAAAATATCATTCTATTCTGATTTTTCACCAGATTTACTGAGGCGTAGGGCGGAGTTTATTCAGGTTAAGCGCACATTGCAAAAATGTAAGTTGTCATATGCCCTTCTCTACCTAGCAAGGCTACATGTAACCGCTCTGGGGGGAACCATGTTCTTCCACTCTCCAGCTGGAGTTGAGAAGTGGCTTGAAGATAATAAAGAGAAATTTTTAGGTTCCACGTAGAGGGATGGGGGAGGAGTAATTGGTTTGAGATATACTAGGTTATTGGGAGGTATAATGTATTCTGTGGATTTTTTTTATTTATTTTTTTTTATTTTTTTTCTCTCTTGCCTCCATGTTTACTATTTGTGTTCTCTGATACATGGGGTGTGGGGGGAGGAGGGGACAGGTTGTTTGAGTGAGGAGTGGTGAATGGATAGGGCTTTCAGGAGTAAAAGTATGGTAATGGTAATGGTAGATGGGATAATGGTCATGATAAACCCCCAGAGGGTTCAACTAGATAGGTGGAGGGGGGTAGGAAGGGGTGGGGGCTGGAGGGGGGGGAGACATCACGAGCAAAGTATTTATAGCATGTATACTACTGGAAATCACTCTGGTTGGACCCAGGTTTCCACTTAGATATGATTTTAGGAAATTGGTTTCTAAACTGGTACATGAAAGCACCTTTTTTTTTTTTTTCTTTCTGCAAATTCTCACGTAAGGCTGTGTTGACATGGCTAGGTTGAGCACGGTGGCTAGAGACTCTAAGGGTTATGTGGGTAGAAGCGGCACAAAATTTATTAGTATAAAATTACTTTTGATAGAGGGGTGCAAAAATTTTTTTTTTATATTAAAATTTAGTTCACGAAGTTGTACTCATCAGGGCAGTCTATGCTTCTTAATTTTCCGATGCAAGTTAAAACACTGAAAAATAGGATCCTGGAACGTTAGGGGTCTGGGGACACCGCTCAAAAAGCAGGCCGTGTTTTCTCTGATGGAGAGGTATGGGGCAGATCTGGTCTGCCTGCAGGAGACTCACCTAACCAAGGATGCAATTCAGCATCTACAGACGCGAAAATTTCAATATCAATTTCACGCGGTTTACTCCTCATTCAGTAGAGGGGTAAGCACCTTGGTGAAATGTGGGGTGAAATTCTCCTGCAGACAATCCAGTATAGATAAATTGGGTAGATATATTTTTCTATTCTGCTCTATTGACAGTGCTATGTATGTGGTGGCAAATATATAAATTCCTCCGCCCTTTACCCTGGATGTTATGCTTAAACTGAATGAATTTTTGATAGATAAAAAAGAGGTGCAGATTATAGTTATAGGGGACTTTAATGAGATTCTAGACAGAAGGCTGGATAGATTCCCCGTACGAACCCTCTCCGAGGGTATAGAGAAGAGTCGTTTAAGTCTATTCCTGGATGAAGTGGGCTTAGTGGACTTGTGGAGAGTCCAGAATCCGGGGGTCCTACAGTCATTCAGCGTCACATTCTACGCTCTCAAGGATAGACCTGGTCTTGGGGAATGACAGAGCGCTCCAGATAGTAGAAAAAATTTTATATTGGCCAAGAGGTATCTCAGACCACTCCCCCGTAGTGGTTACATTGAATCTAGGAGAGTTCAGACCTCGGAAGGAGTGGAGGATAAGTCCGTACTGGTTTGAAGTAATTAAAAAATCAGATGGGGTTGTCCCTACTCTGAGAGAGTTTGTGGAAATCAACCAGGGAACGGTATCGCCTACGGTGTTATGGGATGCCCTTAAGGCTTTCCTTAGGGGGGTCCTAATACAACAGATGGCCAAATTCAATAAAGAGGCTAGGAGCGAGGAAGAGAACTCTCTAAGGGAAGCACTCGAGGCTGAAAATAACTATATTAGGAATCCAACTCCGGAGAAGGAAATAGTATGGCAAGATAAACAACAAGTGTATAAGCTAGTTATAATGCAGAAGGCAGAGACTAGGCGACTCCTCCAGAGACAGGTATCCCTGGTGGAGGGTGAGAGGGTGGGAAGACTGTTGGCGCAGTTGGTGAAATCCAACACTGCTCCATCCACGGTTCTCGCCATTAGATCCCAGAGTGGAGATATACTATCAAGCTCCCCAAAAATAGTTCAAACCTTCAGGGATTACTATAAAAACCTGTATACCTCTCAGAAAAAAGGAAAAGAAGCGGAGATAGAGGACTTCCTGGGGAAGTTGCCGATCCCGGCCATAGTAGAAGTGGTAAGGGACCTATTAGAAACCCCAATAACATTTGCAGAAGTTCATCAAGCAATAGTGAGTATGGCAAGCCATAAGTCGCCTGGTCCTGATGGACTCCCAATTGAGGCCTATAAATACTACGGCGAAGTATTAATTCCCGAACTACTAAAAGCATTGGGTGGGGCATTTAAGGGGGGTCAGCTGCCGGCCTCGATGTTAGAGGCAACAATCATAGTATTACAAAAAGAGGGGAAAGATCCCCTAGATGCGGCCGCTTACAGGCCAATCTCCCTTTTATGTGCCGATGCAAAAATATTGGCCAAAGTCTTGGCAGTAAGATTGAATGGAGTCATTCACAAGCTGATCCACGAGGACCAGGCAGGATTCATAACCAATAGATCTACAAGCATGAACATCAGAAGGGCCTTCTTGAATCTACAGTCCCCTACTGAGAATGTGGGCTCGAGAGCCTTAATGACCCTCGATGTCTCCAAGGCCTTTGACAGTGTGGAGTGGGGCTACATGTGGCGTGTGCTGGAGAAATTCAGATTTGGTCCAACTTTTATTGGTTGGATTAAATTGCTCTACACCTGTCCTAAGGTAAGATTAAAAATTAATAATGAGCTCTCGGATTGGTTTGAGCTTGAGAGGGGGACGAGACAGGGGTGTCCACTGTCGCCATTGCTGTTTGCACTGGCGATGGAACCCCTGGCTATCTCCATAAGAGACAGCCATGAGATAACAGGCTTCCAGAGAAAGACGGGTGAAAAAAGGATCGCGTTGTACGCGGATGACATCTTGCTCTTCTTGGGGGATACGAGTAACTCACTGATAGGGGCGATGAGAATAGTGGAGGAATTTGGTAGTTTTTCCGGACTGGAGATAAACTGGGAGAAGTCCAAGCTTTTACCGATAGATCCCATTAGTGAGCCAATAGCCCGTGAAATGCCCCAGTTGGTAATTGTGCAAGCTTTGAAGTACCTGGGAATCGTCTTGACGAAGGACCCTGCTCAATATGTTGGCAAAAACCTTGTTCCACTCTTAACAAAATTTAAACAAAAGATAGGTATATGGAGACGCCTCCCCCTGTCAGTGGCAGGAAGATGTAGCTTAATAAAAAATGATCTGGATGCCACAACTGTTGTACGTCCTGCACAACTCACCAGTGTGGATTTGCAAGAGGTGGTTCAAAAGAATTGAGGGTCTATTTAGGGAACTGATATGGAAAGGGAGGCAGGCTAGGATACGGCTTCGAGTACTTCAGCTCCCCATTTGGGATGGGGGCTTCGCCCTCCCACACCCAGAGCGTTACTTTCTTTCAACACAACTGCAGCAGTTAATGGAGTGCGGGACACCCGGGAGGTGGCACCCCAAATAGTAGGCTCCTATTAACAAGCGCCCTACATAATAAATTAATTGAAGCCCTAGAGGCAGATAGGTTTTATTATGAATTCCCAACAATTAAACTGATAATTAAACTTTGGAAAACAGTTAAGAAAATGATGGGGTATGAGGGCCTAACAGATTACACCCCTATCTGGAATAATCGCAATCTACAGGAAATCCTTAAAATAGGAATATTTAGAGTGTGGGAGAATCTTGGTATTAAAAGGTTAAGACAACTTTATACTGGCAATACGTTAAAGAAATTCCCAGAGTTGGTAAGGGAATTTAAGTTACCACGAAGCTCCTTTTTTTTGTATTGCCAGTTAGAACATTTTAAGGACCAGACCTTGAGGTGGATAGAAATGCCTCTGCTTCAGAGCGTAATTCAGGTAGTCCCCACTAGGGGGTTAATAGCTAAGATCTATGGTCAGTTAAGCAATCTTGATAACAAGGGGGGGCTACTCCAAGGGGTAAGAGCTAAATGGGAAGAGGATGTAGGAGTAGTGACCCAGGAACAATGGGAGAGGATCCTGGAGTTGGGGCCATTGGTCTCGGTCTCTCCTCCACAGAAGATCTCGCATTTTATGCTGTTGAATAGAGCCTATTACACACCCAAACGTCTCTTTAAGTTTGGCAGAAGGCCTAATGATAGCTGCCCCAGATGTTGGGGGACTGGGGATCTTATCCACATGATGTGAAGGTGCCCTAAGTTGTTCCGATACTGGGAGGGGGCGACTAAAAGTTTGGAAGACATCTTTGGTATCTTAGTGGAGAGGGAAGCCATAGTGTGTATCTTGGGGTATAGAAGGGTGAAGGGGGAGAGGCTGAGTACCACTTTGGCCATCATGAGAGGCCTGTTTCAAGCCAGAAAAATGATAGCATTAAGATGGCAATCAAAGGACCCCCCAACTGTGAAAGAATGGATCGCTACACTTAGCGAATATCTAGGCAGAGAAAGATTGGAGTACATTAGGAGAGGCAATCTCCAGGAATTTGACAGAATGTGGAGGCCCTGGATGGAAAAGGTGGGCTGCCCTCAACGCTGAGCGCAGAAAACAGCGGAGCGGGATATAGTTTTAATACAGGCTGATCGGCAACAGAAACCTTTGACTGCAGCGGGTGCCTTAAGGTGGTAATTATGCTAAGTATAGTTTAGTTAGTTAATAGAAGAAAATTTGCCAATAGTATTTGGGAATTCATTTAAATTATGTGATGTTTTGTGAGGGGGGAGGGGGGTGTCTGGGAGCGAGGGTGGTAAGGGTGAAATGAGGTACACTTATTATGTAGTATAATATTGGCTATGACACCAGGTGGTGGGTGCGGGGAGCCCACTAGTTTTTTCTTTTTTCGTTTTCTTTTTTCCTATTTCTTTATGAGATGGCATATTGTACTCCCATTGTGTTTTATATGTGCTATTATATCCTCTGCTCCCTCTGCGAAGGCTGGATAAGTTACCCTTGTAACGTGGATCAAGAAGGGTTGCCAGCCATTAATGGTCCCTCTCCTTGATACCACGAATCCGAGGGTCCTTTCACAGGCTTTGCAGGATCAGGGAGGCCATGCAGTGAAGGTTTGCTGAGGCATTCGATCCGAAGTCCTCTGGGTCACTAAGGATGACATGATCCACAGCCACGTACAAATCCATGGGTTTCTGGGTACTGAAAATGATCCCTTGAAGATTGATGCTGAGTGCTAGGCTTCACCTCCATGCTGACACAATCCTCATTCTCCTCCTCCTCTTCCTGTGTGATCGGCGGGCCCGCAGGATTACTGTCTGGATAAAGGGGGCCTTGAGAGTTAAGGAAGTCCTCCTCTTCCTCTGTTCTGCCTCAAGTGCCCTGTCCATTATTCCACGAAGCGTGTGCTCCAACAGGAAGACAAGAGGGACAGTATCACTGATGCATGCACTGTCACTGCTCACCATCCTCGTGGCCTCCTCAAATGGTGACGGGACAGTGCGTGCATCCTTGATCAGCAGCCACTGGCATGGCGAAAAAAAGCCAAGCTCCCCTGACCCTGTCCTGGTGCCATACTCACACAGGTACTCATTGATGGCCCTCTGCTGCATGTGCAGCCACTGCAGCATTGCCAACGTTGAGTTCCACCTGGTGGGCATGTCACAAATGAGGCAGTTCTTGGGCAGGTTGCATTCCTTTTGTAGGTCAGCCAGCCAGGCACTGGCATTATATGACTGGCGGAAATGCCCACAGACTTTCCTGGCCTGCCTCAGGAGATTCTGTAAGCCCAGGTACCTGCACAAGAACTGCTGCACCACCAAATTAAGGGTGTGAGCAAAACAGGGAACGTGGGTCAAGTGTCCCTGTCAGAGGGCGGAGAGGAGGTTGGTGCCATTGTGGCAAACCACCATTCCTGGCTGAAGCTGGCATGGCATCAGCCACCTCTGAGTCTGCCTCTGCAGAGCTGACACAATCTCTGCCTCAGTGTGGCTCCTGTCCCCTAAGCAGACCAACTCAAGCACCGTATGGCATCTTTTTGCCTGAGTGCTTGCGTAGCCCCTTGAACGCCTACGGAGCACCGCTGGTTCAGAGGAGAAATCTGCAGAGGAAGAGGCCATAGAAGAGGAGGAGGTGGAGGAGAGAGGTGTGGCAGAATCACCACTTCTAACATTTTGGAGGCGTGGTGGCGGAACAAGCTCCAACAATACTGAACCCTGTCCTGTATCCTTCCCAGCTGCCAGCAGAGTTACCCAGTGCGCCGTGAAAGAAAGGTAACGTCCCTGTCCATGCCTGCTGGACCATGAGTCAGCGGTAATATGCACCTGACCGCCATGTCCAACGTGGCCAAGACATTGCCTTCCACATGCCGGTAGAGAGCCGGTATGGCCTTCCGGGAAAAGAAATGGCATTTGGGAACCTGCCACTGAGGTACCGCACATTCCACAAATTCATGAAAAGAGTCTACCAGCTGAAAAGGCAGCAGTTGGAGTGCTAGCAATTCAGCCGCTGAGCATGTGGATGGCTGGGACCGAATTTCTTTCAACGGTTTAGCAACTGGGGTAGGGAAATTTGCCTGCTACAATCGGATGTTGGTGTAGTGATAGCAGATTGCCCGCAAGTACTTGGCACACCTAATTCTACACCTTCATTCCTCTCAGTGCAGGTTTCTGAGAGGACTGAAGGTATAGTGGGGTTAAAGATCCCAGCTGATGTGGAGCAAGGAGAGGTCCGCCTTGTTCTTTGGTGTGGGTCTTTTAAGTACTGTTGCCAATGGACTGCATGGGAGGTTGACATATGTCTGGACAAGCATATGTTGCCCAGGCGGCTGCTGTTTTGGCCACACTTGATACGCTTCAGACATATGTTGCAAACAGCAATGGTGCAATCTGCTGCATACATATCAAAAAAGGTCCACACCAAAGAACTTTTCAAAATACGCAGGGAGTCAGCAGCGCCCTGCACATGTGGAGCTCTGCGGTGTGATGCAGTCAGGTGGCTGCCCTTAAGCTGGCCCCTGGAGGGCATCCTGCCTCGTTGGAGATGTGCCTCCTCCTCTCTTCTATCAGGCACCCACGTAGAGTCAGTGACCTCATCATCCCCTCCCTCCTCATCACTGGAGCAAACTTGGCAGTATGTTGCAACTGCGGGAACATGACTGCCAGTTTCTTGTCCTTCTTGGGCACCCCCTCTCTCTGGGCTCACATTACTGCCTCAACCTGGGTACCATCATCGGAGCCTTCAAAACGCTGCACATTCTCCTGCAGCATATACCCAAAACTGTGGTCGAACAGTTCGGGGGACTCCTACGTGCATGATGGTGGGGCTAGGGAAGGAGTGACTGATGACATTGAGCAGATGGAATAGGCCGCTTTGGCAGCTGCATTGGCAGGCAAACTACTCTGAGCCTGGGTGACAGAGGATGAAGACGGCTCAGTTATCCACTCTACCAACTCTTCTGCATGTTGTGGATCAACACGGCCAGCTGCCAAAAAAAAGGACAAGCACGCCCCACGGCCACATGCTGAGGATGCACCGTGTCCACGACCAGCACTGTTGGCTGTAGACACAGAGCCTGCTTGCCCTCTTTTAGTGGCCTTTGAGCGTCTGCCTCTCCTTGGTGGCCTTCCGGACATGCTGTAAAATTTTATTAGCAAAACACCGCCTGAAGTTTACTAGAAAAAGTACACCAGGAATGGCCTGCATTCAGATATAGGCTTGGCTAGACTAGAATGCAGTGGATATATATAAGTAGGAGACTGTATATACAGTGGGGACGGAAAGTTTTCGGACCCCCTTACATTTTTCACTCTTTGTTATATTGCAGCCATTTGCTAAAATCATTTAAGTTCATTTTTTTTCCTCATTAATGTACACACAGCACCCCATATTGACAGAAAAACACAGAATTGTTGACATTTTTTGCAGATTTAATAAAAAAGAAAAACTGAAATATCACATGGTCCTAAGTATTCAGACCATTTGCTCAGTATTTAGTAGAAGCACCCTTTTGATCTAATACAGCCATGAGTCTTTTTGGGAAAGATGCAACAAGCTTTTCACACCTAGATTTGAGGATCCTCTGCCATTCCTCCTTGCAGATCCTCTCCAGTTCTGTCAGGTTGGATGGTAAACATTGGTGGACAGCCATTTTTTCCATCAAAACAAGTTTTTATTAAGTAAAGATGATGCATATAGATACATAGTATTACTAGTATATATTTATACATAAAAGTGCGTATTAAACAAAGAAAGTATACATTGTTAATATAGTCAACTTTAGGGGTAATATATGTTATTGCAGAAATAAATGTATACCACTATGAACTACCATCATCATAATGTTTAGTTTTATCTCTCCCCCCCCCACCCCCCACCCCCCGTTGAACATATTTGGTTTAAATTGTATTTTATTATAGTACACGTGATATGTATATGCATAATGTGGCGCTCTCTTATGTGTTATATACCTTTAAGTCTATATGGGATATATTGTATTCAGTGCAGACATGACCATTTTGGGAGGACAACATGAACCATAGTGTCTTTTGGTTTACCCTATCTCTGTATATATCTGGAATAAAGTTTCAGCTACAGAGATCCACGTGTTATATTACTGAGCGAATTTATGATTAAGTACAAGTTTCAGGTTCTTGCAACCATCGATCCCAAATTTTGTTATATTTGGCCGGGCATCCTCTATTAATGTAAATATGTTTTTTGTATGGCAAGGTAGTGTTAACTTCTATTTTCCACTCTGTCACACTGGGAGGGGATGGTCTCATCCACTTTCTTGCAATAATTTTTCTGACGGAGAATAGAGTCTCGTGTAGGAATACCTTGGTAAATTTATCAACTGTGTCTGGAAATATCCCTAGTAGACATTGTTTTGGTTCTAGCGTTATTGGGGAGCCCATGGTATCGTGTAGAAATGTTATGACCTGTTTCCATAATTGTTGGATCTTGGGGCATGTCCACAATAAATGAAAGAACGTACCGGTTTCTTGGCCGCACATCGGGCATAAAGTAGACTGATTGCGTTTATATCTGGCTACTCGGATTGGGGTGAGGTATGATCTATGTGTTATGTAAATCTGAGAGAGTCTGTCCGATAGTTTTGGTGATACTGCTTTGCATGTCTCGAGGGCTTCCTCCCACTCCTCATTTTCCATCAGGCCTACCTCTCTCTCCCATCGGGGCTTCAAATCAAATGCAATTTTTGTCAAGGTGGGAGTTAGAAGCATCTTATAAAATGTGGATATTATTCCACGTGGGTCTGTATTTTTAATAATAGCCATAACGGGATGAAGAGCAGGGGGAGCCTCAACCCGCAAGAATTGTGTTTGGGTTGCATGTCTTACTTGCAGGTATCTGAAAAACATGCAGTTTGGAAGAGAAAACTCTTCTTTGAGTGTATCGTAAGCTTTGAGAGTTCCATTGAACAGCAGATGATGTACATAGTAAATTCCCCTAGACTCCCACAACTCCACATCCGGTATGTTAACGAATTCTGACATGTCTCTATTGTGCCATATCGGTGAGTGATCGTGTAGTCTTGGTATTTCTAATTTAGTAGAAGCAAGGTCCCAGATGCGTCTATAATGGTGTAACAGGGACTTCTTGTCTCCCCCCACTTCAGTATTCCTGGATCCCGCCGAAATTGCGTAAAGAGAATCGCCTGTGAGTTGCACACTTTTGGAGCAAAGAAGGGTCAGGAAGCGTACATTGTCTGTCTTGTCTATATGGAATAGTTGTGATAATTGTGATGCAATGTAATAAAGGTTCAGATCCGGTAGAGCCATTCCCCCCATGTCTGTCGGGTTTTTAAGCGCTGACCATGCGATTTTGTGTCTGCTCGTCCCCCATACAAAGGGTTTAAGTAAAGCTTCAAGAGACTTAAAGTGTTTTAATGGGAGATAGAGAGGGGTATGCCACAATATGTAAAGTATTTTTGGAAGAAGAACCATTTTTATCAGATTTATGCGACCCCATACTCCTAGTGGTAGACGGGCCCAGGTACGTATTTTGGTTTTGACTAGTGAAAAGAGGGGTTCAATGTTGAGGGGAATATAATCAGCCGGGTCTCTAGATATATGGATTCCCAGATATTTGATTGTGTCTGCTCTTTTTAATGGGGTATCTGTCCATGATTCAGGTGGTGGGAAGCTGTCTATAGGTAGTATCTGAGACTTTTCCCAGTTCATCTTTAAACCGGAAAACGTTCCGAAGTGTTCTATCAATTGTAATGCTTTTTGAAGGGATGGGCCTGAGTCAGCGAGATATAATAGAGTATCATCCGCATATAAACTAATTTTTTCAGTTAGAGTTCCCATTTGTAGACCCACGATCTCAGGGTCTGCACGGATCGACACAGCCAAAGGCTCTGCAGCTAAGGCATAAAGAAGTGGGGAAAGAGGGCAGCCCTGTCTCGTGCCTCGACTGAGGTCAAACTCTTGAGACGGCCACCCGTTCGCCACCACTCTAGCTGTGGGACCTTGGTAAAGTAGTTTGATCCACTTAAGGAATCTGGGGCCAAAGCCATATTTTCCCAAGCATTGCCATAAGTATCCCCACTCTACAGAGTCGAATGCTTTGGCCGTGTCAAGCGTCACAATCACCCGGGATCCTACATTTTCATGTGTAGCCTGTAAATTTATAAACAATTTTCGTAGGTTGAATGAGGTGTTACGACCAGGCATGAACCCCGCCTGATCCGTATGTATCAGAGAGAGAATGACTTGTTTGAGTCGGAGGGAGAGTACCTTGGCTAGTATCTTGATATCTACTTGTAACAGGGAGATTGGGCGGTAGGATTCGGGGTATCCTGGATCTTTTCCTGGTTTGGGTATGAGGACTATTGTTGCCTCTCTCATGGAAGCGGGGAGTGTAAATGTCTCAAATAAGTGGTTATATAAAGTTAGGAGTTTTGGGATCAGAAAATCGCTGAATTGAGAGTAAAATTCTATTGGTAGGCCGTCCGAGCCCGGGGATTTGGATCTGGCAAATCCAGCAATAGCCAACGCTATTTCTTCCTCGGTGAGTGGTGCCTCAAGGAGATTAACCTGGTCTTCTGTTAATTGGGGGAGTACCGTCTCCTCCAAAAAGGAGTTCATTGGGCCCTTATCCTCAGGGCTTTTTGAGGTGTAGAGGTCAATAAAAAAACCCCTAAACATAGATGTCACCATGTGGGGATTAGTAATGGATTCACCGCCAGGACCGTGTAAAGATATTACCACAGGGGGTCTATCTTCATTGTGTACTAGATACGCCAGGAGCCTGCCAGCCTTCTCCCCGTGCTCAAACAGCCTCTGTCTAGCAAAGAACATTTTGTGTCGTTCTTTCCCATATTGGAGTTGGGCTACTACTCTGGTCTGAAGTTTAAGCAGGTCTGCATTTGTGGGAGAGGGATCATCTATATACTTTTGTTCAGATTGGGATAGTACCGCTATCGCTCTATCAAGCTCTCCGGAGGAATCTGTTTTAATTTTGTTAATGCGGGTTGAGAGTATCATACGAACATGAGATTTAAAAGACTCCCAGACTGTTGCCAGGGAAGCTGAGCGATCGTTGCTCCTGAAAAACAACTTCCACTCATTCATAATTTCATCATCCTCAGGGAGTAGTGAGAGCCAGAACGGGTTTAATCGCCAATTCCGCTTTGGTTTGTCAGTGGGCACATTTAGTGTAATCCAGTATGGGCTATGGTCAGACAACAGCCTGGGGGAAAAAGTCGTCTCTAGTAGTCGGGGTGTGAGGCTTTGTGATAGCAGTATCATGTCGATTCTAGACATGGAGCCGTGGGAGGAAGAGAAACAAGAGAAGAATTGTTTGTGTGGGTATTTGTATCTCCAAGAATCCACAAGGTGAAAGGAGGAAATTAGCTTGGCAAATTTGGTTTCTCTGTTGGTTATTGGATGTGGATTCGAGGGTTGAAGTCTATCTACCGATGGGTTTAGTGTGGTGTTAAAATCCCCCAGCCAGACCGCCTGGACTGTGGGGTGTTTGGTCATGAATGTGAAGCCCTCTAAGATTATGGGTATGGAGAATGGGGGAGGTATATAGAAAGCCAAAATAAGAAAAGGTTCCCCATACAGCTTGACAGATAAAAAGACATACCTTCCCTGTGGGTCCGTGGACACCTCTATAAGTTCGAATTGTACTGATTTGGCCACCAAAACTGATACTCCACGTGCGTGTGATGTGTAGGTTGAATGAAATGCCCATCCGACCCAAGGTCGGCGAAGAGCCATTTGCAGTCTCCCTTCCACATGAGTCTCCACTAAGACTATGATGTCAGCGTGTTGTTTTTTAAGGAATGTGAGGGCCGCCGAGCGTTTTATCTTCTCGCGCAAGCCCCGCACATTCCAGGTAAGAAACTTCAGAGTCCCCATGTGTTCTCTTCTATACAGCTATGTATTCCAGTCATCTTATATACATCTAGTTTTTTGGTTAGCCTTCTCAGATGTCTGTACTGTGTATTTAGTGTGCACTTTATTAGGTATATCTTAACATTTAGTGTCTGCAACAACAGTGTCCAACTTTGGTTGGTGTACCATCTGGTTATAACACATGCAAATCTGCTCAACGGTTGAACTGTCCCCCCCACCACCCCCCACCCTGCCTTGCAACCTCCCCAACTGTTGCAGGCATCATCCCAAAACCAGCTAAAGATCCCCAACAATGTAATACATAACTTTGCGTGATAAAGCAATAAACACGTGGGTAATTGGGGCCACCGCACTAGATAGTGCTGACTGGTTACACTCCGTGTTGGAGGAACGGTATATAAGTGTTCATTGCAGTGGCTCCCAATCCCACCGTCACATTTTTTGATGTTGAGTGGGGTAAAGTCTCGCTGCACTTTTCAGTAAAGGGGTAGGACTGTGCCCTCTCTGGGGCTCCGTCTTCTGAAAAAACATATATTGGGCCACATAATATGTCAGGGGAAAACAAATTAAAGTAAAAATGTGGGTAAGGGAAAAATCAGTTTGTTGACTGTTAGGCTAAACTTGACTCTCGGAGTAAAAATATAACTCACGGTTCCCTGGCGGGTTTTCCATCTGGCTCACTGAGCGAATAAATGGGCTGATGCGAGGAATATTTAAATCTAGCAGTTCGTTCTGCACATGTCCGCTTCAATGTACATCGCATATCTGTTAATTTCCTATCAGGACTGCAGTAGGTGTCATTAGTTGTATATTGTGTTGGTTGTGCTAAGTAGTTGCAAAAGGTGAACTTACAGCGGTATCAGTCTGCTCTCTCCGGTGTCCCCCGGCGTTCCAGCCAGGTTATTACCTCCTCGGGGTCCTCAAAAAAGTGAACTCTGCCATCTTGCTCCACTCTGAGTCGAGCTGGAAATAGCATAGCATATTTAATTTGCTTTGATCTCAGCCTGCGTTTGGCCTCTGTGAACCCCTGTCTGCGGCGCTGCACTTCTGTTGAGAAGTCAGGGAATAAGGCGATTTTACTGTTCCCTAGTTGAATGTTGCCTTTTTCTCGCGCCATTCTCAGGGCCGCATCCCGATCCTTGTAATTAAGGAGCTTGGCTATAAAGGTACGTGGGGGTGCTCCCTGCGGAGGCGGTCTGGCAGGCATTCGGTGGGCCCTTTCCACAGCTAGCATTGGGGAGAATGCCTCTCTGCCATAGTGTGTGATGAGTAGCTGCTCAAGGAATGTGGTGGGGTCTTTTCCCTCCGCGCCCTCAGGGAGGCCGATTAATCGCAGGTTGCATCTCCTCAGTCTGTTTTCCATTTCATCCTGCTTGGAGAACAGTTGCTGGATTTGGCGCTGCATACGTTCTGTCCCCTCTTGCAGGGGCGGGATGGCGTCTTCCACATTGCTGATTCGGTTTTCTGCAGTTTTAACCCGGTCTCGGAGTTTATGTAAATCTTGCCGGATGAGAGATGTATCTACCTTTATCTCCTCTATCTGAGCTGTTAGTGAAGTTCTGCAGAATGTGATTGCCTCTAGAAGCCGATCCGTATCTCCCACCTGACGTTCCTCCTCAGGCTTCTCCGCTACACCATCTTCCTCCATCTCCTCTCCCTCGTGTCGACGGTATTGAGCTAGTTTTGCCGCCGTCGCTGCTTTCTGAGCCTTTGTGGGAGACATCTTGACTGGATTTTTCAGCGGTCACAAGAGGAAAGCTACTAATTTTGTTTAGATGGGTCTGCGGGTACAGGATAGAGTAAAATCAGGATTAATGTGCAGATCTTCTCAGAAATGTGTCCTATTCTGCTGCCAGGCCACTTCTCCAGGATAGACCACCTCTATAGGGGGATAGTAGGGCCGCAGTCTGTGTGTACAGCACAGGCAGAAGGGGGCAGGTGTACCAAAATGGCCGCCGTTCAACAGAGGTAGGCCCAGGCCACCAGTCAGGCCGTTTGTGGGTGACAATCCCTCCGGATCCGAAGTGGGTGAGCAGGCCAGGGGGAGGGGGAGTAAGCACAGTATAGCTCCTGCAGGGGGTTATTTAGTAGCCAGGTACCTGTTCTGTATAGCTGGATCCAGGCAGGGCCGAGATTTAGGTGTACCAAGATGGCCGCGGCCTCCGGTTGTAGGCCGAAGCCGCGGTCTCGAGTAGTTCTTTTACCCGCCGAGCGGGGGATCGCCGCTCCGTTCGGGCCGCCGCGCGTCTCCCTCCTCCAGGAGTCAGGTCCAGCCGCCCCAGGTATCCCAGCGAGCCAGTCCAGCCAGTCAGCCGGTCAGTATGCCCAGGATTAATTGCTTTAAAGGAGTAATGGACGGAGCTCTGGGTCCACACGTCCTACTCCATTCAGTGTCAGGCCACGCCCCCCGTGGACAGCCATTTTTAGGTCTCTCCAGAGATGCTCAATTGGGTTTAGGTCAGGGCTCTGGCTGGGCCATTCAAGAACAGTCACAGAGTTGTTGTGAAGCCACTCCATTATTTTAGCTGTGTGCTTAGGGTCATTGTCTTGTTGGAAGGTAAACCTTCGGCCCAGTTTGAGGTCCTGAGCACTCTGGAGAAGGTTTTCGTCCAGGATATCCCTGCACTTGGCCGCATTTATCTTTACCTCGATTGCAACCAGTTGTCCTGTCCCTGCAGCTGAAAAACACCCCCACAGCATGATGCTGCCACCACCATGCTTCACTGTTGGGACTGTATTGGATAGGTGATAAGCAGTGCCTGTTTTTTTCCACACATACCGCTTAGAATTAAGACCAAAAAGTTCTATCTTGGTCTTATCAGCCCAGAGAATCTTATTTCTCACCATCTTGGAGTCCTTCAGGTGGTTTTTAGCAAACTCCATGTGGGCTTTCATGTGGCTTCCGTCGGGCCACTCTGCCATAAAGCCCCAAGTGGTGAAGGGCTGCAGTGATGGTTGACTTTCTACAACTTTCCCCATCTCCCAACTGCCTCTCTGGAGCTCAGCCAGTGATCTTTGGGTTCTTCTTTACCTCTCTCACCAAGGCTCTTCTCCCCCTATAGCTCAGTTTGGCCGGACGGCCAGCTCTAGGAAGGGTTCTGTTTGTCCCAAACGTCTTCCATTTAAGGATCATGGAGGCCACTGTGCTCTTAGGAACCTTAAGTGCAGCAGACATTTTTTTGTAACCTTGGCCAGATCTGTGCCTTGTCACAATTCTGTCTTTGAGCTCTTCAGGCAGTTCCTTTGACCTCATGATTCTCATTTGCTCTGACATGCACTGTGAACTGTAAGGTCTTATATAGACAGGTGTGTGGCTTTCCTAATCAAGTCCAATCAGTATAATCAAACACAGCTGGACTCAAATGAAGGTGTAGAACCATCTCAAGGATGAACAGAAGAAATGGACAGCACCTGAGTTAAACATATGAGTGTCACAGCAAAGAGCCTGAATACTTAGGTCCATGTGATAGTTCAGTTTTTCTTTTTTAATAAATCTGCAAAAATGTCAACAATTCTGTGATTTTCTGTTAATATGGGGTGCTGTGTGTACATTAATGAGGAAAAAAATGAAATGATTTTAGCAAATGGCTGCAATATAACAGAGTGAAAAATTTAAGGGGGTCTGAATACTTTCCGTACCCACTGTATTTAATGCACTGCAGATCACTGAATCACCTGCCTGAAAGTATATTTGAAAATGTACACCAGGAATGGCCTGCAGTCAGATATAGGCTTGGCTAGACTACAATGCAGTGGAAATATATGTAGGAGACTGTATATATATTTAATGCACTGCAGATCACTGAATCACCTGCCTGTAAGTGTATTTGAAAACGTACACCAGGAATGGCCTCCTGTCAGATATAGGCTTGGCTAGACTACAATGCAGTGGATATATATGTAGGAGACTGTATATATATTTAATGCACTGTAGATCGCTGAATCACCTGCCTGCCTGAAAGTGTATTTGAAAACGTACACCAGGAATGGCCTGCAGTCAAATATAGGCTTGGCTAGACTAGAATGCAGTGGCTATATATATGTAGGAGACTGTATATATATTTTATGCACTGCAGCTCACTGAATCAACTGCCTGACAGTATATTAGAAAAAGTACACCAGGAACAGCCTGCAGTCAGAAGATCTTGCGACATTGGATACAGTGGATGTATATATATACGAGACTGTATGTGTGTGTATATATATATATATATATATATATATATATATAGATAGATAGATAGATAGATAGATAGATAGATAGATAGATAGATAGATATATATATATATAGATAGATATTAAATGCACTGCCGCTAGCTGAATCACCTGCCTGCCCAAAGTATATTATAAACATTACTCCAGGAATGGACTGCAGTCAGATCTAGCTAAACTGGATACAGTGGATATATATATATATATATATATATATATATATATATATATATACACACACATATACATACAATACACTGCAGCTAACTGAATCGCCTGCCTGAAGTACATTAGAAAAGTACACCAGGAACGGCCTGCAGTCAGATCTAGCTAAACTGGATACAGTGTGTGTGTATGTGTATATATATATATATATATATATATACATATATATATATATATATATATATATATATATATATATATATATATATACACACACACACACACACACAAGCCGGGATGTGTATATATATATATATATATATATATATATATATACTAAATACACTGCAGCACCCTGCCTTTGGCCAGTTACGGCTCTCTTTGCTGAAGGCGCTGTGATTGGCCAAAGCATGCTTGACCAATCATCAGACAGCAATGCACTGCGATGTCACAGTGCATTATGGGGCGTGACGCGCAGCTCGAATTTGGCATGAACGCCCCATAATGTTCGTATTTCAACGAACGATCGAACAGCTAATGTTCAAGTCGAACTCATGTTCGACCCGAACATAAAGCTCATCCCTACTAATGAGAAAAGAAACTATTGACAGCAGTTGAACTACAGCCTGATAAGATAAGAACATCTTATACAGGTGGTTTAGAAATAATTATGCAGAATATGGGAAAGTTATGTACAGTACATTAATTAAGTTTGACAGGGTCAAACAAAGGTCTACTTGTGTCCTCATTAAAACTGTTAAAATACATTGAATAAGAAAACACTGATGTATATGTATGTATATATTAATAATTAGACAATATTGAATAAAGTAGTTGGCTTTGTGTGTGTGTATGTGTGTGTATATATATATATATATATATATATATATATATATATATATATATATATATATATATATACACATATATATAATGTAAGTGATACAGTACCTTTTTGTAGAACCAATATATGAATACATACATATAGGATTATATAGTGAGACATATAACACATAAGGTGGGGTTATTGAAAGTTCATTCTCCCAAAGTCGTAAATCTTTTATCCTTGAAGTTGGTGAAGTCTTATCACGACAAGGAGGGTTTGATTTAACATGACCGGGTGCCATATTGTCTCTAGTATTTTAATGGGTAAAGCCATAGACAAAAATAGTTATAAATCATTTTAATAAACCTGTAGGAATTCTGGGAATTAATAAGTTTGTCTGGTTGTATGACAAGTGTACAAGTGTCAGATTTCTGGTTAGTTACATTGACGTAGATCTTAGCAAACAATGATATCTAGGAGAGATGGCTAAGATAAGGCTTGTAAAGGTATATAAATGCAAGTTTTACATTGTTAGACAGACAAGTCAGATAGGAGCCCATGAGGCTGAACTCTATGTATGCTGCCCTATTGCACGGGTCATAGAGATCAGAACCAATGGGCAAATATCTGTCCTTTTGTTGTAACTTGTCTCCTCGTACGAGTCAAATAAAGAACTTCTTAACTTGATCCATAGTGTGGTCTAAGGTGAATTTCCCTCACAGGTTCTTCTAAAGTAAAAGTCCCATCTGCTACCGCGACATAGGGATTTGCTATAACAAGTGCTGTGATTACTGGAATCATTTGATTGTTACAGATTGGAATAACAGCATGAGCATTCATATGCAAAAGAGCATCCAATACCCAAGCTGTTGGAGTGGCAACTAACTGCAGTGTGAACAAGCAGCCACACTGCAGCATGTGTACTGAACCATTTTCCCAGTCTATGTTGCAAATAAGCAGCTTTTAAAGCAGAGTTCCAGTCATTTGTGTTTATTAAAAGTCAGCAGTTACAAAAAGTGTAGCTGCTGACTTTTAATAAACAGTCACTCACCTGTCCCATGGTCCATCAGTGTACTCACCGCAGCCGTTTTCTCTCTGTGTCCTCCCTCGGCGGTGCCGGCACCTCTACTATGGGCACCTGGCTGTGACAGCTTGCGGCTTCACAGCCGGTTGCCCACTGTGCATGCGCGAGCGGCACTGCAATCTGTGTCTGGCCCGAAGTCTTCTAGGACCTGTGATATGTCTCAGAAGACTTGAGGAGGGAGAGCTTTTGCTTTCAGTCACCTAGGCGAACGGAACGGAAGTGGGAGCAGGTACCTGTCAAATTTGGGTACCGGCTCCCCCCTCCTCCCCAAAAGCTCTGTTTCACAAACAGGAGCCGAGGAGGAGGCCTTAAAGCAGAAGTTCCACTTTTGGGTGGAACTCCGCTTTAATAAACCATTCCCTCTATGTACTGTGATTGGCACAGGGCCACTTTGACCATGATTGCTGTGATAGCTTGGTCACAGCTGCTGTTCTAGTTTGTTTGACCGTGCAAATTTTAAGATCATGTCATAAGTACCCACAGGGACATCCAGAATGAACAAGTAGGATATTTCCTAAATACCGTAGGCTTTAATGCATGTTTTTGAGTGTATTGGATTGACCATTTATAGTCATAAACAAATTTTAAAGGAAATCTGTCTTGAGAGAATCGCGGAGGTTGCCATTTCTGACTGCTCAGTGTACAAATGCTAGTTGTGTGGTTACCATACTGACCCTCTTGCTTTAATATCTAGCGTTACTCACACAGAACACATATGCATATATGGATTCTGACCTTTCTGCCTGCTTGTTTCATGTCAGTGACTTTGAAAATATTGATGGCAGAGGGTCAGCATGACTGCCAGGAAACTGGCATTTTAACAAGGATAGCTGCAATGGCAGCCTACATATTAGGAATGGTCCACTTTTAATTTATATGGCATTTGTCAATACATTTTAGTGAATAAACATAAGTAAAAAGGAAACTAATGATGCTTGTTGCACCATTTTTCTCATTCAAAAGAAAGTATGCACCTTGCTTGTTGCTATAGCCAATACCTCCATATTTCATTTTTTTCAGGAAAGCCCCACTCTATTTTATTTGTGACTTTTTCTGAAAGTTTTAAGAAAATAAAGGAAGAGAAAACCTGAAGTGAAGATCTTGACAGGAGAACTGCGACTCAATGATTCCTGTAGTTTTCACTCTGGAGCGGAGGACATCTTGTTCATTTGGAACATAGTTAGATGCTGTGATCCTATCCAGCTGATTCAAGTAACTAAGAACAATGAAAAACAAATATATCAAAAATTAAGAACAACAATAGATGCATTTTTGTATTGTGCAGAGAAAACACTGGGTCCAAGTGCCAGATACGAACACATTTTTGTCAGATCATATTCTTTTAGATATGATATACACTTGTAAAACGTAACTTCAGATCAGCACTATGGGTCCAAGACCTTAAATCGCAAAAAAGGAAGCAGTTTCACCAAACTAATAAGAAGCATGGAGGAGCTCAGCTATGAGAAAAGATTAGAGGAACTGAATCTATTCCCTCTTAAGAAGTGGTGATTAACCACTTGACCACTGGGCACTTAAACCCTCTTCCTAACCAGACCAATTTTCAGCTTTCGGTGTTCTCACATTTTGAATGACAATTACTCAGTCATGCAACACTGTACCCATATGAAATTTTCGTCCTTTTTTTCACACAAACAGAGCTTTCTTTTGGTGGTATTTGATCACCTCTGGGTTTTTTATTTTTTGTGCTATAAATGAAAAAAGACCGGAAAATTTTGTAAAAAAAATGAATTTTTCTTCATTTTTATTATAACATTTTGCAAATAAGTAATTTTTCTTCATAAATTTGGGCCAAAATTTATACTGCTACATATCTTTGGTAAAAATAACCTAAATTAGTGGATATTATTTAGTCTGTGTGAAAGTTATAGAGACTACAAGCTATGGTGCCAATCACTGAAAATTGATCACATCTGATCACACTTGATGTACTGAGGCCTATCTAATTTCTTGAGACCCTAACAAGCCAGGCAAGTACAAATACCCCCCAAATGACCCCTTTTTGGAAAGTAGACATTCCAAGGTATTTAATAAGAGGCATGGTGAGTTTTTTGAAGTTATTTTTCCCACAATTCTTTGCAAAATTAAGATTTTTTTTTATTTTTATTTTTTTTCACATCAATTTGTCATTATAACAGGTTATTTCTCTCACATGGCATGTACATTACACAAATGACACCCCAAAATATATTCTTCTACTCCTCCTGAGTATGGCGATACCACATGTGTGAGACTTTTACACAGCTTGGCCACATACAGAGGCGCAACATTGAAGTAGCAAATTCAGGCGTTCTAGGAGCATAAATTACAAATCTAATCTCTCAACTACCTATTACACTTTTGAAGGCCCTGGAGCACCAGGACAATGGAAATGCCCACAAAGTGACCCCATTTTGGAAAGCAAACACCCCAATGTATAATCTATGAGGCATAATGAGTCTTTTGAACGGTTCATTTTTTTCCAGAAGTTTTTGGAAAATGTGCAAAAAAAATGAACCGCATTTTTTTTTTACACAAAGTTGTCCATTTATCAGATATTTCCAACACATAGCATGTACATAGCAAAAATGACACCCCAAAATATATTCTGCTACTCCTCTTGAGTATGGCAATATCACACGTGTGAGACTTTTACACAGCCTGGCCACATACAGAGGCCCAACATTGAAGTAGCACATTCAGGCATTCTAGGAGCATAAATTACACATCTAATCTCTCAACCACCTATTACACTTTTGAAGGCCCTGGAGCATCAGGACAATGGAAACGCCCACAAAGTGACCCCATTTTGGAAAGCAAACACCCCAATGTATAATCTATGAGGCATAATGAGTCTTTTTAATGGTTCATTTTTTTCCAGAATTTTTTGGAAAATGTGGAAAAAAAATGAAAACACATTTTTTTTACACAAAGATATTTCCAACACATAGCATGTACATAGCAAAAATGACACCCCAAAATATATTCTGCTACTCCTCCTGAGTATGGCGATACCACATGTGTGAGACTTTTTCACAGCCTGGCCACATACAGAGGCCCAACATTGAAGTAGCACATTCAGGCGTTCTAGGAGCATAAATTAAACATCTAATTTCCTTACAATCTATCACATTTTTGAAGGCTCTTCATATTTCTAACACAGAGCATGAACATACCAAGAATTACACCCTAAAATACATTCTGCTGAGCAAAGGGTAAACAAAAGATTACCTGTGGTTTTATTAGTGCAGTTGTCCACAGGAGGAGAGCCCTGATCCAGGCAGCAGGCAGGGACATGGTCAGCGACAGTGAATGGAATTGTCCAGGCAGGAATATTGTCCATAGTACAGGCAGGGATAATGTCCTTGTACAGTCAAGGGTCAGTGCAAGTAGAGACATTGCCAGCAGTGCCAAAATATTGGTCCTGGTAGTAAGCAGGAACATGGTCCAAGTAGCAGGCCAGGAAAGAATGGGGACAAGGGGTAGAGGCTTCTCCCACCCAAATCTCTTTGAAGCCTCCCAGTCTCCAGACCCTAAATCTGGGAATGAGAAAAGTAAAAAATTAGTTTTCTTCATCCAGAAAAACATTTCTGGAGCCCCTCACATATGTGAGACCCCTGTGTTCCCACTAGCATAGCAGGGTAAATGATCAGTCCAAGAGGCAGGCAAAAAACGTGGTCAAACAGTCCAGGGTCAGAGGCAGAGGTAGGTACAATTTAGCGTTAGGCATAAGCTTGGTCGTATAACAGGCCAGGGTCAGTTCCGGAGAAGGCAGAGGTATGTTTATCGTTAGGCAGAAGCTTGGTCGTATAACAGGCCAGGGTCGATTCCGGAGAAGGCAGAGGTATGTACAGTTCAGCGCAGTGGCATAAGGGGTGTGGAGGAAAATGACAGGAAATGAGAATTACGTTTACCATACTTCCCTAATAATGTAGAGAAGTATGGTAACGGCGGGAAAAAATTCACCTATACAGAGGCCTGGTTGGGAAGGACAATCGGGACAATAAAACGAGGTGTCTCTTCTAATTCCTCCTCTGGAGCACACCCGGCATTTCTTCTGACGTCTCTGGCCTGTTTCACTGGGGGGGATTTTGTCAGGAAAGTGGCGTTCGTGGAGTCTGCTCACGGAATCAGAGCGAATAATTTCTGGTGGGCTTTCAGGGTACAAAAGGGCGGAGATTACTTGTTCCTGGTAGTGCAGATAGGATACGGGGTTCTCTGTAGATTTTTGGTAAATAACATAAGTGTTATACATGGCCAAACTGAAAAAATAAATGGACACTTTTTTATACCAGTGACGGGATTTTCTTGTGGGAAGGTAGGGTTCAATCATCTGATCGTTGAAGTCCACTCCCCCCATAAACAAATTATAATCGTAAAAAAAGCAGGTTTCTGGACTGGGCCGTTTCTTCTTGGGACTTCCACGTAGGTGTCATTATGGATTGTCGTCAGCATGTGGACGTTTCGTCTGTCCCTCCACTTGACAGATAATAGCTCCTGGTTCCGCAAAGACGCCGTCTCCCCTCGGCGTAGCCTTTCATTGACCAGTTTTTGCGGGAAGCCTTTTCTATTCGTTCTTACGGTACCACATGCTGGTGTGTCTCTCCGGTGAAGATTGCGGAAGAGGGGCTAACTTGTATAAAAGTTATCCACATAAAGGTGGTACCCCTTTCCAAGGAGTGGATAAACAAGCTCCCAGACAACTTTGCCGCTGGCTCCAATATATTCTGGACATTCAGGGGGATGCAGTTGGGTGTCCTTCCCTTCGTACACCCGGAAGGCGTAAATGTACCCCGTGGCTCGGTTGCAAAGTTTGTACATTTTTACCCCATATCAGGCCCTTTTGCTGGGGATAAATTGTTTGTTGCCGAGCCTGCCGGAGAATTTTACAAGGGACTCATCCACGGAAATATTCTGTTCGGGGGTATATAATTGGGGAAATTTTTCAGCGAAATAATTTAGGAGTGGCCGAAGTTTGAATAATTTGTCAAATGCTGGGTCATTTCGGGGAGGGCACTGGGTGTTGTCATTGTAGTGGAGGAAGCGCAAAATTATAAGGTATCTTGATCTTGGCATTATCGAAGAGAAGAGTGGCATGTGGTGGACGGGGTTAGTTGACCAATATGTGTACATTTCGTTTTTTTTTGTGAGTCCCATTGTAAAAGTTAGGCCTAAGAAAATTTTAAATTCCTCTATGGTAAGCTCTCTCCACTCAAAGGGACGGGCATAACTAGAGACAGGGTTGCTTACTATGTACTGCTGTGCATAGAGGTTGCACTGGGCCACAATGGACGATAGTAAGTTTTCGGTAAATATCAAATATAAAAAAATCAAGCATCACAAAATCATCGGTGTTCACCTGGACACCTGGCTGGGCGGAAAAAGGGGGGATAGTTGCTGCTCCGGAATGAGGGGGAAGCCACAGGGGGTTTTGAAGGGCATAGGGAAGGGTGGCATGGCCTCTATCCTTTTGTGGCTGAGAGGACAACCTACTGGTACCTGGCCTTTGTTGCGGTGGCACTGCGCTTGAGGTGGACGGCACTGAGCTTGAGGTGGACGGCACAGCTCTTGAGGTGGACGGCACTGCGCTCGAGGTGGTAGTAGGCTGCTGCTCCACGCCAGAACGCCTTCTTTTCACAGGCACACGTTCCTCTTCCAAATCTGTATCAGACTCGCTGCTTGTCACGGGTTCATAGGCTCAATCTGAATCGGAGAGAGACTCAGAGAGCTCCCCGCTGCTCTCATCGGTCATGCTGAGATGCTGGTAGGCCTCCTCGGCCGTAAATAATTTTTTTGCCATACTGGTGGCTGGTGAGGTTGATGTGGCGCAGATGAGCACTGATGGGCACAGGTGGCACTGATGTGGCACTGGAGTGGGACTGGTGTGGCTCTGGTTGCACTGGAGTGGGACTGGTGTGACTCTGGTGGCACTGGTGGGCTCAGGCGGCACTGGTGGGCACAGGCGGCACTGATGTGGCACTGCAGTGGTGCAGATGAGCACAAGTGGCACTGATGGGCACAGGTGGCACTGATGGGGCACTGGTGTGGCACTGGTGTGCACTGTAGTTGCACTGGTGTGGCTCTGGTTGCACTGGTGTGGCTCTGGTGGCACAGAGGTGGCACTGGTGGGCTCAGGCGGCACTGATGTGGCACTGCAGTGGTGCTGATGGGCACAGGTGGCGTTGATGGGCACAGGTGGCACTGGTGTGGTACAGGTGTGGCACTGGTGTGCACTGTATTATCACTGGTGTGGCACAGAGGTGGTACAGATGTGGCACAGATGACACTGTTGGGCACAGATGACACTGTTGGGCACTGTTGTGGCACTGTTGGGCACTACTGTGGCACTGTTGGGCACTGATAAAGGTGGAAAAACTCATTGATTGTCACCGTAAAGCTCTCCTCTCCTCTCACGCTGCATCGGTGTGAGGAGAGGAGAGCTGTAACCTCCTGATGACCCTGCTTTCCCTTTTTGTTTACATTTGTGATCGCTCTGTCATTGGATGGAGCGATCACATGGTAAAGGGCCGTTGTCATTGGCCCTTTACCGCGATCCGTGTTGCGCCGGTCCCGTGGACCCGGCGAACATGGATGTTCCTGTGTGCGTGCCCGGTGGGGGCGCGCGGGAGCGGTTCTCCGGGATCACGTCATATGACGTGATCCCAGAGTTATCCAACCGCCCTGCAGCCGTCATTCGGCTGTGGGCGGTTGGCAAGTGGTTAAGGGGGGATATGATTAACATGTACAAATACATAAGTGGACCATATAGTGAACCTGATGTTGAGTTATTCACTTTAAGGTCATCACAAAGGACAAGGGGGGACTCTTTACGTCTAAAGGAAAAAAAGAGCTGTGAAAATGTGGAATAGACTCCCTCCAGAGGTGAGAGAACAAACGAATAAGCCTGGACAGCAGCACACCGATGCAACACCTTTATTGGGTTAAAATCCAATATACAGCAGCTAATCCATACAGTACAGAAGAAGGGGATACAAGCAGCTTACATGTTTCACACCTAAATCTGGTGCTTAATCATAGCTATGATTAAGCACCAGATTTAGGTGTGAAACATGTAAGCTGCTTGTATCCCCTTCTTCTGTATTGTATGCATTAGCTGCTGTATATTGGATGTTAACCCAATAAAGGTGTTGCATTGGAGTGTTGTCGTGCAGGCTTATTTATTTGTTCTCTGATCCCAGCAGAGCCTGCACCTGAGCACCTATCAAGGGTGCGTATCATTTGGAACCTGTGCTTTGAGAGCAGCTTTTCTTTCTTCTCCCTCCAGAGGTGGTTTGGCAAGCTCTGTAGATTGCTTTAAAAAAAGGCCTGGATTCTTTCCTAAATGTACAGAATGTAATTGGGTACTGACATTTATAGGTAAAGTTGATCCAGGGAAAATCCGATTGCCTCTCGGGGGATCAGGAAGGAATCCCCCCCCGCAGTAGCAAATTGGAGCATGCTTTGCTGGGTTTTTTGCCTTCCTCTGGATCAACTGTGGGTATAGGTTTGTGTATACGGGATTGTATTATTAAAATATATATATATATATATATATATATATATATTTTGGTTGAACTAGATGGACTTGTGTCTTTTTCAACCTAACTATGTAAATTATATCTCTAGTTCCTTTTGTTTCCTCCTAATTCAATGTTTGTATGTGAGTTGTTGCTCACATGCGAATGTAAGCAACAGTTAGCTGTCCTGCATGCAAATGACCCTTTATATTTAGGGCACTTTCACACTGCCAGCACCCGGGTGTCGGCGGTAAAGCGCTGCTATTTTTAGCGATGCTTTACCGTATTTTTTGCAGCGCTAGCGGGGCGCTTTTAACCCCCCCTTAGCAGCTAAAAAAGGGTCAAAACCACCTGTGCGCTTTGCCGGCGGTTCGACGGCACTGTCCATGGATTTCAGTGGGCAGGGGCACTTTAGGAGTGGTGTATTCACCACTTCTACAGCGCTGCAAAGAAGCTGCTTGCAGGACCTTTTTTGACGTCCAGCCAGCGCAGCGCCCCAGTGTGAAAGCACTCAGGCTTTCACACTGGGATTGCAGCTGAGGCTTTTTTCAGGCACTTTATAGGCGCTATTTTTAGTGCTAAATCGCCTGAAAAACACCTCCAGTGTGAAAGGGGTCTAAGTGTATACTTGCTAAAATAAAAAAGAAGAAATGGCATGCGCTCTGTTCATTTTGTTGATGGCTTGGATTATACAAACAGAGATTTCTACACACATTTTTACTTTTACTACTATTACAAATTACCATGACAGCTGAACAGAACACAAGTCAAACCAAGTATGTTTCTTGCTGGACCTTTGTCGTATCACCGAGGGGGTGATTTACTAAAACTGGTGCACACAGAATCTGGTGCATAGTAACCAATCAGCTACTAAGTTTTATTGTCAAAGCTTAAAGTGTCACTACACCCACATTATGAAAAACTATCGATAAATGCTGTATTATACAGTATCTCACAAAAGTGAGTACACCCCTCACATTTTTGTAAATATTTTATTATATCTTTTCATGTGGCAACACTGAAGACATTACACTTTGCTACAATATAAAGTAGTGAGTGTACAGCTTGCATAACAGTGTATATTTACTGTCCCCTCAAAATAACTCAACACAGTCATTAATGTCTAAACCGCTGGCAACAAAAGTGAGTACACCCCTAAGTTAAAATGTCCAAATTGGGCCCAAAGTGTCAATATCTTGTGTGGCCACCATTATTTTCCAGCACTGCCTTAACCCTCTTGGGCATGGAGTTCACCAGAGCTTCACAGGTTGCCACTGGAGTCCTCTTCCACTCCTCCATGATGACATCATGGAGGAGTGGAAGTTAGAGACGCTAGAGACCTTGCGCTCCTCCACCTTGCGTTTGAGGATGCTCAATAGGGTTTAGGTCTGGAGACATGCTTGGCCAGTCCATCACCTTTACCCTCAGTTTCTTTAGCAAGGCAGTGTGTCAGGTCACCTTGAGGCTAGGTGACAGATGCACACCATTGGGATCAGGAGTGCACTGCAAGGTAATGGACCCTACGGCTGACTGCTGTGGATGGGAGTCAGGGTGATAAGGAAGGCAGGGCCGCTGGAACACCAACACGGATCCCACCGGGGTTAGAGTGTAAGATTCCCTGGGGCTCGGAGTCTAAGAGCCAGCAGGTGTTCACCAGAGCCTCTAGTGGTGAGGATGGACTGGGCTGCAACTGGCTCCAGGTCGCGACCCCCAGGGTCCCCCAGCTCACACCCACAGTAGGCAACAGGAGGATAGGGATAGTAAGGGAATAAGCCAAGGTCAGGGCCACAAGCAGACAAGGACAACAGAGTTCACACCAAGGTTCAGGGTCACAGGCAAACGGGGATAGTCGGGGACACGCCAAAGGTCAGGGTCACGAGCAGACAGGATTAGTTGAGAACACGCCAAGGTCGGTAACAGAAACAAACATAGAGCACACAGCAGGCAGGAACAGGAAGCCAAAACACACAAAGGTTGATCAGCCCTGCTGGCTTGCAGTCCACAGGTTAATATTGGGGTTCCCTGATAGGGCCTGGGGTGGGGCCATGCTTAGAGACGAGGTTATAAAACCAGCCAGGTGTGAGTGGCTGGCCTCTTAGTCTGAACACATGAGGAGAAGGTAAGCTGACAGGGAAAGATTACTGCATAACCATGACAGTACCCCAAATCTTATGAGGCCTCCCCCTCCCCCGCCTGGGCCCTGGCTTAAAGGGAAACTCCAGATGAAACCTCCTCAACAGACGAGGCGCAAAGATCTCTTATGCAGTGATCCAAGACCTCTCCTCAGGACCAAACCCTTCCCAATGTACGAGGTACTGAAGAATGCCTCTACGGCGCCGGGAATCCAGAACTTGACTAACCTCGTACTTAAGATTATCCTCAGAGACCGAAACCGAGGTAGGGAGAGGACAAAAGGACTTATTGAGGGCTAAAGGCTTCTTAGGAATGGGTAATGACATAAGAAGACCATCAGGAGTCTGAGCAGGGTCCCCCAGACCCTTAAAGATGAGCTGGACATCCAGCACAGGATCATCAGACTGGGCAGAAGTCAGTGGATCCCTGAGACCAGGTTGGTTAGAAAGTGATGTGTCACAGAAGTCAGGGTGAACTGGTGCAGAGGCCGACTGAACAGTATTGCCAGGTGCAGCGACCTGAGAATCGCATCACAGGGCGTAGCGACTGTGGAACTGGTGGACGAGTCAGCCTGGGTGTGCATCCCAGGGGGTCCAGGAACAGGCAAAGGTAAATGACCATGCAAACTGGAGTGAATGATCGGTACAAGTTCACAGGTGGGCTCCTCATCCAGAGTGCCACATGACCCAGAGAGTGCCTCAGCCTGACTATTGCAGGAGAGATTCCAGAAATCGCTATATGCAGCGGGAAGAGCAGAAGATACTGGGATGGTGGCAACAGGAAGTTTTTCTTTTGGGGTAACCTTGAATAGGCAGGAAGAGGAACAGGAGGAACCCCAAGCCAGGATCCGTCCAGCAGTCCAGTCAATGTGTGGAGAATGGAACCGTAACCAGGGAAGACCTAATATGATAGGAGATGAAGCCTTAGGTAAGACAAGGAAGTATATCCACTCCTGGTGGAGTGTCCCTACCGACATCTTAACAGGGAGGGTCTGGAAGCGGATAGGACCCCCTGGGAGAACAGTGCCATCAATCGCCAAGACCAGCAATGGCGTTGAAAGGGGCAAAAGGGTAAGTCTCATGGAAGATGCAGTTTCCCAATCCATGAAATTGCCAGCGGCTCCGGAATCCAGATGTTCCGAGACCGAACGAGAGGAATTGCCGACATGAAGGAACACAGATAGAAGAAGAAGGTGAGGGTGATATTTCAGGGTCTAATACCCCACCTTCCAGATGTATTAGCCCCGCTCATTTTTCCGGACGAAGAGAACAAGTGTCACAAAAATTACCTTTGATCCCACAATAGAGGCACAGGCCCAGAGTTCTGCCCCTAGCGCGTTCTTCAGGAGTCAACTTGGTCCAGCCCAGCTGCATAGGTTCCTCAGCAGGCAGGGGGTGCTCCTCGGATCGAAGAGAAGGGACTGGGAGCTCAGGCTGCCTAAGTAGCGGGGAGTGCTGAAGTCTTTTTTCCAGGGCCCTCTCCTGAAAGCGAATATCGATCTGGTTACACAAAGTGATGACACCGTCCAGATCAGCAGGAAGGGATCTTCCTGCTAATTCATCCTTCACTCTATCAGAGAGGCCATGTAAAAAGGTTGCAACTAGGGCCTCATTATTCTAGCTCAATTCAGCTGTAAGGATAAGGAACTGAAGAGCATACTGTCCCACAGACGCAGACCCTTGATGGAGACTTAAAAGAGCGCTAGCTGCTGAGGAGACACGACCCGGTTCCTCAAAGATATTCCAAAAAAGTTTCAAGAAATCAGACAGGCTAGAAACCACTGGATCATTCAGTTCCCACAGAGGGGCAGCCCAAGCTAGCGCCTCGCCGGACAAGAGGGATATAATATAGGCTACTTTCTCCTGATCGGTCAGGAAGTTTTGGGGCTGAAGTTCAAAATGAATTGTGCACTGGCTAAGGAACCCCCTGCAAGATTTGGAGTCCCCAGAGAAACGGGCCGGAGCTGGCAATTGTAATGAATGTGTGGCTGCGACTGGTGCGATAGGTGCAGCAGCAGATAGCGGTTGAGGTTGTTTAACCAGGGGTCCTAATGAGGCCTGAACCTGTTCAAAACGGGATGCCAAATCCTGAGGGAATCGCATCACTCGGGTCTGATGCGATTCCTGGGTCTCAAGTCTGCGAACTAAGCCCTGCAACGGATCATCTGCGGGTAGCGGCACATCAGCCGGGTCCATGGCTGATCAAACTGTCAGGTCACCTTGAGGCTAGGTGACAGATCCACACTGTTGGGATCAGGAGTGCACCGCAAGGTAGTGGACCCTATGGCTGACTACTGCAGATGGGAGTCAGGGTGGTAAGGAAGGCAGGGCCGCTGGAACACCAACACGGATCCCACCGGAGTTAGAGCGTAAGATTCCCTGGGGCACAGAGTCTAAGAGCCAGCAGGTGTTCACCAGAGCCTTTAGTGGTGAGGATGGACTGGGCTGCAACTGGCTCCAGGTCGCGACCCCCAGGGTCCCCCAGCTCATACCCACAGTAGGCAACAGGAGGATAGGGATAGTAAGGGAATAAGCCAAGGTCAGGGCCACAAGCAGACAAGGACAACAGAGTTCACGCCAAGGTTCAGGGTCACAGGCAAACAGGGATAGTCGGGGACACGCCAAAGGTCAGGGTCACGAGCAGACAGGAATAGTTGAGAACACGCCAAGGTCGGTAACAGAAACAAACGTAGAGCACACGACAGGCAGGAACAGGAAGCCAAAACACACAAAGGTTGATCAGCCCTGCTGGCTTGCAGTCCACAGGTTAATATAGGGTTCCCTGATAGGGCCTGGGGTGGGGCCATGCTTAGAGGAGAGGTTATAAAACCAGCCAGGTATGAGTGGCTGGCCTCTTAGTCTGAACACATGAGGAGAAGGTAAGCTGACAGAGAAAGATTACTGAATAACTATGACACAGTGGTCGTCTTGGAGGTGTGTTTGGGGTCCTTATGTTGGAATACTGCCCTGCGGCCCAGTCTCCGAAAGGAGGGGGTTATGCTCTGCTTCAGTTTGTCACAGTACATGTTGGCATTCCTGGTTCCCTCAGTGAACTGTAGCTCCCAAGTGCCGGCAGTACTCATACAGCCCCAGACCATGACACTCCCACCATCATGCTTGACTGTAGGCAAGACACATTTGTCTTTGTACTTCTCACCTGGTTGCCACCAGACATGCTTGACACCATCTGAACCAAATAAGTTTATCTTGGTCTCATCAGACCACAGGACGTGGTTCCAGTAATCAATGTCCTTAGTATGCTTGTCTTCAGCAACCTGTTTGCGGGTTTCTTGCGCATCATCTTTAGAAGAGGCTTACTTCTGGGATGACAGCCATGCAAATCAATTTAATGCAGTGTGCGGCGTATAGTCTGTGCACTGACAGGCTGACCCCCCACCCCTTCAACCTCTGCAGCAATGCTGGCAGCACTAATACGTCTATTTCCCAAAGACAACCACTGGATATGATGCTGAGCATGTGCACTCATCCTCTTTGGTTAACCATGATGAGGCCTGTTCTGATTGGAACCTGGCCTGTTAAACCACTTTATGGTCATGGCCACAGTGCTGCAGCTTAGTTTCAGGGTCTTGGCAATCTTCTTATAGCCTAGGCCATCTTGATGTAGAGCAGCAATTCTTTTTTCTTTGTCATACATCATGGGACACAGAGCCTAAGTAATAACTTAATGGGTATATAGGCACCTTCAGGTGATATACACTGGTATACCCAATACAGGAAGTTCACTCCCCTATATAACCCCTCCTCCTTCCAGGAGTACCTCAGTTTTTTCGCCAGTGTCTAAGGTGTTGGTCATGAGTGAAGATGTGCTCTGAGGAGCTCCACTGGAGGGATCCATGCTGGATTTAAATAACCTCCACAGACCGGATCCATCCAAGCCACTGAGGCCAAATGATGGTACACGGGCCTTGCATAGAAGAACAAGGTTTTGCCTGTAATGCCTCTCTTTGAAGGCTGGACCCCAGGACTCAGGACTCTTTTTGGTCTTGCTACATTACCTAAAGTGACTCCTGAGGGGTGCTATACAGGTCCAAAGGAGTGGAACCCCTATAATAGGGACCCAGTCTTTGAAGGTTTACTAACGCATGCCACCGTGATGGGTGAAGTTTGGATCTGCCTGTTACAGCAGTATCCACATACATAAATATATATATATAAAATACACATACCTTGATACGTTGCTTCTCAGCAGCTCTGTGTCCAGCTATAACAGCGTGTGTGTCCCAGCAGCCAAGGGGGGGTTCTTAATTGAACAAATGGCGTGTTCCTGTCCTGGAGGGAACTAAGGGGCTGGGGGTACAGCAGCAGTTCTTAAAAAACATATTGTCATGTATAACGGCACCTGCTAAAACAAGTCACTACATTGTCTTGGAAATTCTACTAGGAGCCAAACCTACTACTGCTGATAAAACTCCCCCCTCCCCTCCTGGCTTCCCTATGGGTATTACATTTGCTATGTCAAACCTGCCTTTTATATAAGCCCATGTTGCGCCCCAGCCCTTGTACAGGGCAGTGTGTACAGAACTCTGGCAAGAGTGCCAGATGGCGATTGCAGCCTCCTCCTCATAGGGTCTGCATTTGCAGACCCGAATGCCATCCGCGCGCGGACTAGTGTTCATTCTTGAAACAAGGAGGGGGGTGGGTATTGGATAAAGGGACGTGGCTGAAAGCAGGCAGCGCCGTGTGCGGGATGTAGCATCCACGTGGAGCACAGGCTGAGGACGTCAATCAGGCTCACACCTGAGGCTTTTAAAAACAGACACTCATTATCAGAAGATCTCTATCAGAGCAACCGAAGAGAGAAAGTCTGACACACAGGACATAGGAGCGCTGGGGCACGTAAGGGATGTATACAGGCATTTCCAGTACAGGAACTACATTGTTACTCAGCACCAAAAGCTGATCAAATAGTACATTTTCTTAAAGTGCCTCTGCTTTTGTGCTTAGCACTATGGCTTCCAGAGTTACCACAAAGGTACCAAAAATTCCACCCCCAGGTGCTGGGAACTCCAGTCATGCCTCCACACTGTCATCCTCTCTGGAGATACCAGATATGGCAAGCCAGGGTGAGTCATTAGAACCAATTGGTGGTGTAACTGCTTCTCACACTTCAGCCCCTGTATACCTGACTGAAGATGCATTTTCCTCTGCCCTGCAGGGCCTAGAAGGAAGATTAGCGGCTTTAATTGCATCCTCCATCCAAATGGATAGGATGCATGCTAGATCCCCTCCCCCACCTCAAACCCTTTACCAAGGGAACAGTGGGTACAGGATGAGGTATTACCCTCAGGCGATCACGAGGAAAAACAAGCTGATTATTACTCTGCGGAGGAAACAACAGTTGAACCTTTTTCAGCCTCACAATCTGAGAAATTGCTGGTACTCTTACGGATGGTTCGTTCCACTTTCATGCTACCCCTAACAGAGTCAACTGAAAGTTCGGTTTCTTCCTTGGGTTCTTTAAAACTTTTACAACCTTTTCATGTGTTTCCGGTCCATGCATTACTAGAAAAGCTTATTTATTCTGCATGGGATCACCCGGATAAGCATTTTCTCCCTTCAAAGAGATTTGCAGTTCTCTATCCCATGGAGGAGAAATTCACCAAAAGATGGAATGTACCAGCAGTTGACGCTGCGATTTCCAGTGTGAATAAAAGTTTAACTTGTCCAGTAGACGATGCGCAAATGCTTAAAGATCCAACAGATAAAAAGTTAGAATTCCTGTTAAAATCCTCTTTTTCCTTGGCAGGGGCCATTACTCAGCCTGCAGTCCAGGACTGTTTTTAAGGCAGGGCAAAAGGAGCAGCTGCCCTGGGCCCCATCATTGTAGTGGGGCCCAAAGCATCTGCCTAATATTTGCCAGCTATCCCAGTTTAAATTCATGCTGTGTCCCAATATCTCAGTGTAAACTTCTGTTGCTGCTGCCCAGCTCTGCCCTATTGCCATGTTCAGATGACTCACCTGCAGACCCTGTGTTTACATGTAAATAACCTGAATTGATATGTAAATAGTGGTGGCAATAATATGTAAATAGTTGTGGACCGCGGCATTGATAGAGGCAGCATTCATATGTAAATCATGTCCCTCTGAGGTCACATCCACCATCACTTCTGCTGAATGCTACCCACTGGGCAGGTAAAAGGAGCATTCTTGAAAGTCCTGCATACAGCTGTGGTCATTAAGCCTAACATCAGCCTGTTCTGCAAAAGTAAGCAAATTGGAGGTGGAACCTGTCTTCAAAATAATATGGTACCACAGCACCCTGAATTTAGATGCATGTGAACACGCAGGCAGGCAGTGAGGAGATGATGTGCTGTAACATTTAGCAAACAATCAGTGAGCAGTAATAATATGCAGTAACCTCTAACAACCAATTATTGAGTGGTATAGTTGTTTAGTAACCTCTAGAAAATAACAGTGAGCCATAATGTGTGCTGTAACCTCTAGCAGCCAGTCATTGGGCGGTAATGATACACTGTAACCTCTTGCAACCAATCACAATCGCTGCCTGATCTGATTCTGTACACTGATTTTGAGTCTAGCTGCTATTTATTGTATGTCTCAAAGCATGTGGAGAGCAAACTTGCATGAAAGAGGGGGCCCAAGAAAATGTTTGCCCAGGGTCCAGTCAATATTCAAGACGGCCCTGCTGCAGTCACTGCAATAGGCATCTGTCAGTCCCTAAAGGACCAGTTCAGAGAGGCCCTTAAGGAGGTCCCTGCACAACAGGCCCGTGAGTTGGCCGAACTAGCAAAGGCATTATGTTTTGCCATAGACGCTATGAAAGACTCTATTCACCAGTCGTCCCGCCTTGTGCTAGTGCACATGCATAGGATCTTTTGGTTAAAAAATTGGTCAGCCGAAGCACGGCTTCTGACTAGTTTCTCTTTTCATGGGGATCGACTATTTGGGGATGATTTGGATAAATACATCCAAACGATTTCTATTGGGAAGAGTACTCTTTTACCAGTCAAAAGAAAGTATAAATGTCCTTCATTTAAACTGACTTTTTCTCCTGCCCCAGGGGCATCCGCCTCTAGGCAGTGGTGACGGCATCCGCCGTCAGACTCTAGAGGAAAACCTCAGGGTCAGCCCCAGGCACAAAAGAAGACCTGAGGCCGGAAATCTGAAAAGCAGAATACTAAAGCCTCATTATGAAGAGGCGCCCCCCCCCCCCCCCCCTCCAGAGTGGGGGGAAGACTTCTGCAATACTCAGAAGTCTGGCAAGAGGAAATTCAGGACAGATGGCTCATCTCCACAGTGTCTCTAGGATACAAACTAGAATTTTGGGAGTTTCCACGTCTCATTTTCTGATATCAAACGTTCCCAAAGATTCAGGTAAAAGGCAATCTCTGTTTCAAGCATTAGACCGATTACTGGCTCAGGGGGTGATCATACAGATCCCCACAGAAGAGCAAGGTTTGGGGTTTTATTCAAACCTTTTTACGGTACCAAAACCAAATGGAGATGTCAGACCCATTCTAGATCTAAAGAATCTAAATCAGTTCCTGAAAATCTGCTCCTTTCACATGGAGTCGATCAGGTCAGTAGTTTCTATCCTACAAGGAAGAGAACTTCTGGCGTCCATCGACATCAGGGATGCATATCTGCATGTCCCTATATTTCCTGCTCACCAAAGGTTTCTGCGATTCGAAGTAGAACAGCAGCACTTTCAGTTTGTAGCCTTGCCCTTCGGGCTAGCTACAGGACCCCAGGTGTTCACAAAAGTGCTGGCCCCACCTCTATCCAGGTTAAGAGCACAGGGCATAACAGTCTTGGCATACCTAGATGATCTTTTGCTAATAGACCAGTCGGCGGCTTGCTTGGAGCAAAGTGTACGCATTACAACCAGTTACCTGGAAAGTCTGGGTTGGATTCTCAACCTAGAGAAGTCTTCCTTAAAACCGCTAAAAAAGCTGGAGTATTTGGGCCTGATCATAGACACAGCCCAAAAAAATGTGTTCTTGCCTCTGGCAAAAATCAACTCCATATGAAGAGCTGGTGCGGATGGTCAGGTCGAAAGGAGATCCCCTCTATTCGCCTTTGCATGAGGTTGTTAGGAAAGATGGTGGCTTCGTTCGAAGCAGTTCCCTATGCCCAGTTCCATTCGAGACTGTTGCAAAACAGTATCCTGTCTGCTTGAAACAAAACGATCCAAGCTTTGTATTTTCCAATGCGGCTGCCCCCAAGGGTTTCCCAAAGCCTCAGTTGGTGGTTACTAACCCAGAATCTGCTGAAAGGAAAATCCTTCAGACCAGTTATCTGGAAAGTGGTAACGACAGATGCCAGCCTTTCAGGCTGGGGAGCAGTAGTAGAGAAGACAACTGTCCATGGACAGTGGTCAAGAACCGAAAGAGCCTTGCCCATCAACATCCTTGAGATTCGGGCATTGAGTCTGGCTCTGAAGGCCTGGACTTTCAGGTTAAGGGATTGTCCTGTCAGGATCCAATCCAACAATGCCATAGCTGTGGCCTATATCAATCACCAAGGGAGCACTCTTACAGCGCAGACAGAGGTGAACCATATTCTAACTTGGGCAGAAAGGAATGTTCCGTGCCTATCAGCAGTCTTCATTCCGGGAGTAGAGAATTAGCAGGCGGACTACTTGAGTCTGCCAGCAGTTATTCCCGGGGGAATGGTCTCTTCACCCCAACATTTTTTGGGCTGTTTGCCAAAGATGGGGGACTCGGGACGTAGATCTTCTAGCGTCCAGATTCAACATGAAGTTAGTCAACTTTGTGTCCAGGACAAGGGATCCACTCACTGGTTCGCAGGGTGGAGGTGTTTCTTTGAGATGGGAAGTGTCCTGGGATGTGCTGTTATCTTGTTTCCGGCTCGGATTTCATTCCTTCAGGCGTCTGGGTGTGGAGTCTGTAAACAGGCTGAACTGCTGCATCCAATGCATGGAAAGCTCCACGCTGACCACTCTTGAGCGCGGAAGCGGAAATGACGTCACTGATGCACGGCAAACGTCTAGGCCAGTAGAAGGAGCTGTGAGCCCGAGCGCGTAGCCTGTACTATCCCCAACTCCAGCCTGGACATTTGCCGTGCATCAGTGATGTCATTTCCGCTTCCGCGCTCCAGAGTGGTCAGCGTGGAGCTTTCCATGCACTGGATGCAGCGGTTCAGCCTGTTTACAGACTCCACACCCAGACGCCTGAAGGAATGAAATCCGAGCCGGAAACAAGATAACAGCACATCCCAGGACACTTCCCATCTCAAAGAAACACCTCCACCCTGCGAACCAGTAAGTGTAATTGTTACACTAACTTTCATTTTTGCATAAACAAGCTACCACAGTTGGCGCCTCCACACCCCTCCTTTTTTTCAACATTGATTATCAACAGAGGTAATGGACACCCTCTGAGGATGGCTGCCTTCTCATTCTAGAATTTACCTGCCTTATGTTAATGTACTATTATAGCTACCATTGTACTATTTACCTTAGACATCACATGCTGCGGAGCGCCGGAGACCCCCTCCTTTTTGTTTCTCAAGGGATCCACTCGCATGCTGAACAGATGCGTTGGTGACCCCGTGGGATCAGTTCTCACTGATCTATGCATTCCCCCCTATTCATTGCTGGCACGATTTCTTTGCAGGATCATGCTGGAAAGAAAGCCGGTAATTCTGGTAGCACCAGCATGGCCCAGAAGGTCATGGTATGCAGAAATCGTAAAGATGGCAGTGGAGGATCCATGGTCCCTTCCACTAAGGCCAGACCTGCTCTCACAGGGGCCGATATTTCATCCTACTTTACTAACGCTAAATTTAACGGCTTGGCTATTGAAACCCACATTCTAAAGAAACGTGGGCTTTCCTGGATCAGTTATCTCCACCTTAATTAATGCAAGGAAGCCAGCTTCCGGTACTATATATTACAGAGTCTGGAGGGCTTATGTTTCCTGGTGTGAATCCAAGGGTTGGCACCCTCGGAGATATATCATAGGCAGAATTCTTGCCTTTCTACAATTAGGGGTATAGATGAAGTTGGCCTTAAGTACTATTAAGGGCCAAGTCTCAGCCTTGTCGATCTTATTTCAAAGACCGCTTGCTATGCATTCTTTAGTCCGGGGTTTTATGCAAGGGGTGATGCGGATTAATCCGCCAGTTAAATCACCTTTGAGCCCTTGGGACTTGAACTTAGTTTTGTCAGTGTTACAAAAACAGCCATTTGAACCGACACAGCATATTCCCTTAGTCCTTCTGACAAGGAAGCGTGTTCTTTGGATCTATAACCTCAGCAAGGAGGGTTTCGAAATTGGCTGCTCTTTCTTGTAAAGAGCCATACTTGATTATTCATACGCCCTCGTCCAGATTTTTTGCCAAAAGTGGTCTCAGGTTTTCACCTGAACCAAGGTATTGTCCTGTCATCGTTTTTTCCAAAACCATGTTCCAGGGAAGAAAAGTCACTACATTGTCCTGATGTGGGGAGAGCAGTGAAAATCTATTTAAAGACAACTGCTCAGACTCAAAATACTGATATCTTATTTATTCTGCCAGAGGGTCATAAGAAAGAACAGGCAGTGTCAAAATCCACTGTCGCTAAGTGGATTCGGCAAGTTATAATTCAGACTTATGATTTAAGGGGAAAGATTCCTCCTTTTCAAGTCACAGCACACTCTACCAGGTCGGATAGTGCTTCTTGGGCAGTGCGTCACCAGGCCTCCATGGCTCAGATCTGCAAGGCCACAACTTGGTCTTCAGTACATACATTCACCAAATTTTATCAGGTGGATGTAAGGAGGTGTGAGGGGCGCAGTGTGCTGCATGGCAGCAGTCCTCAAGTCTGGGGGTGCCCTATGGGTTGTCTCTCCCTCCCCTCAAAAAGCATTGCTATGGGACGTCCCATTAAGTTATTACTTAGGCTCTGTGTCCCATGATGTACGATAAAGAAAATATGATTTTTATAACAGCTTACCTGTAAAATCCTTTTCTTGGAGTACATCATGGGACAGACAGGTCCCGCCCCTCTTTTTGGGGTTTAGATATTTTGCTTTGCTACAAAAACTGAGGTACTCCAGGAAGAAGGAGGGGTTATATAGGGAGTGAACTCCCTGTATTGGGTATACCAGTGTCCATCACCTGAAGGTGCCTATATATCCATTAAGTTATTATTAGGGTCTGTGTCCAATGATATACTCCAAGAAAAGGATTTTTACAGGTAAGCTGTTATAAAAATCCTATTTTTCCGTTCCTCAGAGTTCTTTGCCATGAGGTGCCATGTTGAACTTCCAGTGACCAGTATGAGAGAGTGAGAGTGATAACACCAAATTTAACACACCTGCTCCCCATTCACACCTGAGACCTTGTAACACTAGCGAGTCACATGACACCGGGGAGGGAAAATGGCTAATTGTGCCCAATTTCTACATTTTCACTTAGGGGTGTACTCACTTTTGTTGCCAGCAGTTTAGACATTAATGGCTGTGCGTTGAGTTATTTTGAGGGGACAGAAAATTTAAACTGTTAGCCCCGGTTCACACAGGGGCGACTTGTCAGGCGACTTAGCCGCCTGACAAGTTGCGTTCCATTCTGTACTATGGAACCATTCTAATAGGAACGACTCAAGTCGCTCCGACTTAGAAAAAGGTTCCTGTACTACTTTGGGGCGACTTCAGGATGAATTGCATTGACTTCTATACAGAGGTCATTTTGCAAGCCGCCGTAGTCGTGTGCAGGTCGCCTTACAGAGTCACGCTGCAAGTTGTGCTGCCCCTGTGTGAACTGGGGCTTATACACGCTGTACACTCACTACTTTACATTGAAGTGGAGCTGCACGATTCTGGCCAAAATGAGAATCGCAATTTTTTTGCTTAGAAAAAAAGATCAGGATTCTCTCACAATTCTCGTAATGTAAAATCTTTCACATTATACAAAAAAATGGGATAACCTTACTGGTTAGTTTTTGTTTTTAATTCATCAAAGTAATTTTTTCCAAAAAAATTGCATTTGAAAGACCGCTGCGCAAATACAGTGTGACATAAAATATTGCAACAACCACCATTTTATTCTCTATGGTGTCTACTAAAAAATATACATATATAATGTTTGGGGGTTCTAAGTAATTTTCTAGCAAAAAAAAAAATGATTTTAACTTGAAACCAACAAATGTCAGAAAAAGGTTTAGTGTTTAAGTGGTTAAACTTTTTTCATTTACACACAAAGTCTTTTCCATTGAGAAATTGTTACAATGTTTCTAGTTAAGTTCAACTGATAAAGAATGTTTTGATTCTTGACAGACTGCTCAGTTTTTCTCTTCCTTTCTTTTGAGGGCTGTGGCTTCAGAAGAGCAGAGAGAATTCTTTGTATAGAAAGAATCTGGAAACACTTTTTAGTCAAGATCGCGATAACGATTCTTGATGATTCATCGTGTAGCTCTACATTGTAGCAAAGGGTCATTTATTTCTTCTTCTTGTCACATGAAAAGATATAATAAAATATTTACAAAAATGTAAAGGGGTGTACTCACGTTTGTGAGATACTGTATGTTGCCCATACTCATTCAGTCACTATGAGATTAATTTTCTGTATTCTGCAAAAAACCTGGTTGATCCTGCTGCTTTCTATCTCTACCTTCTGTTCATGTCCCCAATTCAGCTGGGGATTTTGCAGCTGTAGTGGCAACTCTGCACATGTTCAGTTTTCAGTGAGTTGCTATGCTATGCATTTCCTCCCTATCACATCTGAGCAACCCATGAGACTATAGCAGCAGTCTACAAGTAACAAAAGCTACAAGTCCCGCAAGGCTGACAGTTACATTCATGACTCCCACAGACAGAGGCATGATGGCAGGGGCGGACTGATAACTCATGGGGCCACCGGGCAATAGGAGATTATGGGGCCTCCAGGCAATCAGAGATTATGGGGCCACACAGTATACAATCACACAGTATACACATACATGTACACACAGTATACACAGACAGATGTAAAAAAAAACACAGATTTATACATACTGTCCCTGGTTTTACTGAGGCTGGCAACCCTGATGGGGCCCCCTAGTGGCCCAGGGCCCTCGGGCAGTGCCCGAGTGGCTCAATGGTCAGTCTGCCCCTGTATGATGGGACTTGTAGTTTTGCAACAGCTGGAGGGCCGCCAGTTTGAGACTGGACTATAGAGTCACACAGATCAGTGTATTCATGGTGGTAAATGACAGCCTACTCGCTCCCTCCTCCATACCCACTAAGCAGCTAAACACAATGGGGGCAAGATATTACAGTACATGTAGATTAATGGAGGCTTCACCTCCCTCTTATTCTAAGACACAGGCTTTAGGGGCATGACACACCTTGTGATTGGCAGAAATCTGCCCGCACCATGTTATTGCCAAAAAATCATAAAGACTTGATTTCAAATCTAAATTTGGATGACAATTTTAAACAGTTTATTGATATTAATTATTTATTTTTAGTCTGTATTCCAAAGGCTGTTATTTTCATTTATTTTGAACATGTAAACAGCAGCAGAGGACTAGAGGCTCCACCTGCTAATGTTTCCCTGCGGACAGGCTGGGAAAGATCTAGGTCATGTGACAGCTGTATGTTGATTAGGAAAAAGGTACTTAGATTTTTTTTAATTAAAATAATTACAGTACCATGGTCCACATACAGAAATAGAAGGGGCAATGTAAATTAAACAGTGTGTTTTTAGTATCACTTTAATTAAACAAGTTCAAGTTAGAAGCCGATTGGTTACTATGTACAGTTGCACCAGATTCTGTGTGCACCAATTTTAGTAAATCCCCCCCCCCATGTGTTTCAAGTGCAAGGATAACTTTTACAGATGTCTTACCTGGCTAGGCTATAGCATCATCAGTAAACCCACGTGTGAGCACAAGTCTGACCATTGGAGGACAGGCAGTGCCAGCAGAAAACTGACCATGCTGAAATTGATTTGGTTCTATGCATAGCATGGTCTGGAGCAACACAAACAGAACAGGATATTTTGTTAACACAAGTACATGGTACCACAGACCCCATATCAAAAATATGAAATGTTTGTGAAAAAAGAAAAAGGATATGTTCACCTTTTGTAACATGTTACACCCATATTCAGAAAGCCGATTACATTTACACCCAATCTGACAGCCTTTGGAATACACCCCCACGCCTCCCCGATTCCCCAATCTGACAGCTGGCGGGGATGTTCACCCCAACCCCCCCCCCCCCCAGCTAGCTGCCATAATTTATGGGCACACAGATACATTGGCAGATCTCCTGGAGACAGGCATGGCACCAGCGACCTGCTGATCTCCGTTGCAATGCTTTACAGGCTCCAAAAAAAAGAAATAATAAATGCACATTTTTATACCTGCAAAAAAAAAAAATGTGTATTTATTATTTTTTTTCTTAAAAGTGAATTTATCTTTTAAATCAATCTTTCTTGCTTCGTAATTGCACTTTTGCCATTATTATTAGTCACTAAGCAACTAGTTCACAAAATCAGTAGCAAACGCCAATTTGGAAAACAGGTGCAAAAACTTTCCCAACATTGACCTTGTGGAGAACCTGGAGAACCTGTTGGACAGTACAACAAAGTAAGAAAGGTCAACACAAATTACCTCTGGAGCGAGACCCGGTACAAAATCCTACATAGAGAACAGTGTATCTGGAAAGTATTCGCAGCGCTTCACTTTTTCCACATTTTGTTATGTTACAGCCTTATTCCAAAATGGATTAACCACTTGCCGACCATCGATGATGTGTCGATGATGTGCGGCGGCACAATGGCACAGGCAGGCATAAGGACTTACCTGTACGTCCTTGCCTGCCCGCGGGCGGGAGGTCCGATCGGACCCCCCCGGTGCCTGCGGCGGTCGGATTATCGCCAGGGGCGATCAGAGGTGAGGGGGAGGCCACTCATTCGTGGCTCCCCCCTCGCGATCGCTCCTGGCGAATGAAATGCTTCCTCGGCTTCTGTAATGTAAACAGTGATGTCATCTCTCCTCGAGCCGGTCTTTTCATTCCAGCGCCGAGGAGAGAGGACATCAAGTAAGTTTGCACCAACACTACACTTCCAGTAGAACACGCAGGCACACTTTTCACCCCCCATTAACCCCCTGATCACCCCCCTGTACCCCCTGTCACAGTGACACCAAAAGCAGTTTTTTTTTTTTCTGATTATTGCATTGGTGTCAGTTTGTGACAGTTATAAGTGGTAGGGCAGTTAGGGTTAGCCCCCTTTAGGTCTAGGGTACCCCCCTAACCCCCCCTAATAAAGTTTTAACCCCGTGATCACCCCCCGTCGCCAGTGTCACTAAGCAATCGTTTTTCTGATCGCTGTATTAGTGACACAGGTGACGCTAGTTAGGGAGGTAAGTATATAAGTTCGCCGTCACTGTTTTATAGCGACAGGGACCCCCATATACTACCTAATAAAGGTTTTAACCCCCTGATTGACCCATAGTTAACCCTTTCACCAGTGATCACCGTATAACTGTTATGGATGACGCTGGTTAGTTAGTTTGTTTTTTATAGTTTCAGGGCACCCGCCGTTTATTACCTAATAAAGGTTTAACCCCCTAATCGCCCGGCGGTGATATAAGTTAGGTTTTATGGTCAGATAAGGTCTGCGTCGCCCCAGGCAGCGTCAGGTTAGTGCCAGTACCGCTAACACCCACGCACGCACCGTACACCTCCCTTAGTGGTATAGTATCTGAACGGATCAATATCTGATCCGATCAGATCTATACTAGCGTCCCCAGCAGTTTAGGGTTCCCAAAAACGCAGTGTTAGCTGGATCAGCCCAGATACCTGCTGGCACCTGTGTTTTGCCCCCAGCCCAGCCCACCCAAGTGCAGTATCGATCGATCACTGACACTTACAAAACACTAAGCACACATAACTGCAGCGTTCGCAGAGTCAGGCCTGATCCCTGCAATCGCTAACAGTTTTTTGGTAGCGTTTTGATACAGTCGCTAACAGTCAGGAGCTTTTTTTTACCTGTGAGTCTCACTAGTGTACCACTAAATTTAGAGCCCAAAATGGCATATCAAAGGTACACTAGTGAAGAGGCCTACACGTTTCTGAGCATGACAGATAGTGAAGAGGAAGTCACTCATCTGTCAGATTCAGGCTCAGAATACAATCCTGTAGACGACAGCGGCTCCACGACAGATAGCTCTGACCACGGAGTTGTGGTCCTTGCCAAGGTCAGGCGTACCAGACCCCAAACTTCTTCATCTGTCCTTGATGTGCAAGAACCGCAGGGCTCTCGTATGGAGCAGAGCAGTACTAGCGCCGCTATTCCTTCTGGTGAACTGGCAAGCACCAGTGGCCTAGTACACCCCAGTCGTACATCCAGCACTGCAGTATCACGTGGTGACGTGGCGAGTCCCATAAGTGCAGTTCAAGCTGGTGAGGTGGCAAGCACAAGTAGTATCCCGCTGCCACCAAGAAGACGAACACAGGCCCGTCGTGCCCATAGTGCCCTTCCTGCTGCATTCGCCATTCCTAATTGGGAACCCACCACTTCTGCAGCACCCGTACTTCCCCCATTCACTGGCCAACCCGGAATTCAGATGGAAACAGTTGATTTTACGCCACTTGATTTTTATTCACTGTTTTTCACCGAAGATCTCTATAGATCTATTGTGGACCAAAGCAATTTATACGCTGGTCAACACATCGCCACTATTCCCCAGTCCTCCCTTGCCAGAGATTGGAAACCAATTACTGTCTCTAAATTTAAGCTCTTTCTGGGCCTTTCCCTCAACATTGGCATAACTAAAAAGAGTGAGTTGCGGTCATAGTGGTCCACTGACCCAATTCACCATATGCCCGTGTTCTCTGCCTCCATGACCAGGGCACGATACGAGCAGATTTTGAGGTTCATGCACTTCAACAACAATGAACTCTGTCGTCCTCATGGAGACCCTGAATACGATCGGCTCTACAAAATTCGGCCCCGATGTAAACCACTTCAACCAACGTTTTGCAGACTTGTTTACTCCCCATCAAGTTGTCTGCGTTGATGAATCCCTGATTAAATTTTCTGGCCACTTGTCATTCAAACAGTACCTTCCCAGCAAGCGTGCCAGATACAGGGTCAAGATGTATAAGCTCTGTGACAGGGCCACAGGCTATACATGTAGTTTTATGGTTTACGAGGGCAAAGATAGTCACGTAGAGCTGACAAACTGCCCTGACTACATAGGAAGCGCTGGCAAGATTGTGTGGGACTTGGTGTCACCCTTATTCGGAAAAGGGTACCATTTATATGTGGACAATTATTACACGAGCGTGCCACTTTTTAGTCACCTTTTTGATCATCAAATTGGAGCATGTGGCACCGTGCGATCTAATCGCCGGGGCTTTCCCCAGCGGCTTTTAGATTCCCATCTTAGGCTGGGGGAGAGAGCCTGCTTGTGGTGTAATAATTTGCTCGCTGGAGGGACAATAAGAATGTTTTCGTTCTTACCTCCCTTCATGCAGACACGACGGTCCAAATTACTACGGCAACTGGTGTTGTGGAGAAACCCCTCTGTGTCCACGAATATAACCAAAATATGGGAGGGGTGGACTTCAACGACCAGCTATTGGCGCCGTACCTAGTTGCCCGTAAGGCCAGACGCTGGTACAAAAAAGTGTCTGTATACTTATTTCAATTGACTTTGCTGAACGCTCATATGCTATACAGAGCTTCAGGACAGACTGGATCCTTCCTTAAATTCCAGGAAGAGATCGTCAGAGCCCTTCTGTATCCAGACGGTGCTCCACCTCACCTTCCCCAACCAAATGCAGTAAGCCGGCTGCATGAGAGGCATTTTCCTTATGTCCTCCCGAGTACCCCTACCCAACGAGCCCCCCAAAGAAAATGTCGTGTCTGCAGAAAGCGCAGATATAGGCGTGACACCCGCTATTATTGTCCCTCCTGTCCTGGCAATCCTGGTCTTTGCATTGGTAAATGTTTTGAGCGCTACCATTGCACAGACTAGGACACACTTTCACAGGGTCTCCCAAGATGCCATCGCATTTTGAGAGACGCAAAGCTGGAACCGGTTACAGTTATAAAAGTTACAGTTATAAAAAAAAAATACACAAAAAAAAATATAAAATAAAAAAAACAAAAATAGTTGTCGTTTTATTGTTCTCTCTCTCTCTATTCTCTCTCTATTGTTCTGCTCTTTTTTACTGTATTCTATTCTGCAATGTTTTATTGTTGTTATGTTTTATCATGTTTGCTTTTCAGGTATGTCATTTTTTTATAGTTTACTGTGTTTTATTGTTAACCATTTTTTTGTTTTCAGGTACGCCATTCAGCTGCAGCGCGGATTTATTTGTCTTGACAGCAACAGCGTTTGCTCCCACGATACATAAAGCCGTGACTCCAGCGCTGTCAGAGGTGATTTCACCACTACAGTTACATACTTCAGCATATATGCCAAAGCGTGGGGGCAGCAGTGGGCGGAGGAGCGATTTGCTTCTACCTTTAGCGGGAGAATGCCCCCATGCTTCGGCATATATATATTTTAGGCACAGGTTGCGTTCAATGTTTTTTTTTTTACTATTTTTTTTGTATTTGCTTTGCAGGTATGGTAAGTCTTACTGTTATACTGTAATATTACTTTGTTTTATTGTTAACCATCATTTGCTTAGCAGCTACACCATTCAGTTGCAGCGCAGATTTATTTATCTTGACAGCAACAGCGTTTGCTCCCACGATACATAAAGCCGTGACTCCAGCGCTGTCGGAGGTGATTTCACCACCACAGTTACATACTTCAGCATATATGCCGAAGCGTGGGGGCAGCAGTGGGCGGAGGAGCGATTTGCTCCTACCTTTTGCGGGAGGATGCCCCCATGCTTCGGTATATATAAACGGTGCATATATGCCCATCATTAGAAGTGGGTGGATGAAGGGAGGTATTCTAATGGTGGGCATACACAGGCTGCATGAAAAAAAAGTTTACAATATATGCCCAACAAGTACCAGCAAGGTACTGGTATGTTGCTGGATTTTAAGTGGTTATACCAGAATAATGCCTGCAGGTTTAGGTATCATCTTGGTATCATTCTTTTCAGCCAGCGGTCGGCTTTCATGTAAAAGCAATCCTAGCAGCTAATTAGCCTATAGACTGCTTTTACAAGCAGTGGGAGGGAATGCCCCCCCCACCTTCTTCCATGTTTTTCTCTGGCTCTCCTGTCCCAACAGGGAACCTGACAATGCAGCCGTTGATTCGGCCAGCTGACCATAGAGCTGATCAGAGACCAGAATGGCTTCAGTCATCTCTATGGCCTAAGTAACTTGAAGCTATGAGCATTTTATGACTTAGATTTCGCCGGATGTAAACAGCGCCATTGGGAAATTTGGAAAGCATTTTATCACACCGATCTTGGTGTGGTCAGATGCTTTGAGGGCAGAGGAGAGATCTAGGGTCTAATAGACCCCATTTTTTTCAAAAAAGAGTACCTGTCACTACCTGTTGCTATCATAGGGGATATTTACATTCCCTGAGATAACAATAAAAATGCTAAAAAAAATTAAAAAAAAATAAAAAAAATGAAAGGAACAGTTTAAAAATAAGATAAAAAAGCAAAAAAAATAAGAAAGAAGAAAAAAAAAAAAAAAAAAGCACCCCTGTCCTCCCCGCTCTCGCGCAAAGGCGAACGCAAGCGTCGGTCTGGCGTCAAATGTAAACAGCAATTGCACCATGCATGTGAGGTATCACCGCGAAGGTCAGATCGAGGGCAGTAATTTTAGCAGTTGATCTCCTCTGTAAATCTAAAGTGGTAACCTGTAAAGGCTTTTAAAGTCTTTTAAAAATGTATTTAGTTTGTCGCCACTGCACGTTTGTGCGCAATTTTAAAGCATGTCGTGTTTGGTATCCATGTACTCGGCCGAAGATCATCTTTTTTATTTCATCAAACATTTGGGAAATATAGTGTGTTTTAGTGCATTAAAATTTAAAAAAGTGTGTTTTTTTCCCAAAAAATGCGTTTGAAAAATCGCTGCGCAAATACTGTGTGAAAAAAATGAAACACCCACCATTTTAATCTGTAGGGCCTTTGCTTTAAAAAAAATATATAATGTTTGGGGGTTCAAAGTAATTTTCTTGCAAAAAAAATAATTTTTTCATGTAACAAAAAGTGTCAGAAAGGGCTAGAAGAGTGGGTGATGTGTGACATAAGCTTCTAAATGTTGTGCATAAAATGCCAGGACAGTTCAAACCCCCCCCAAATGACCCCATTTTGGAAAGTAGACACCCCAAGCTATTTGCTGAGAGGCAAGTCGAGTCCATGGAATATTTATATTGTTACACAAGTTGCGGGAAAAAGACAATTTTTTTTTTTTTTTGCACAAAGTTGTCACTAAATGATATATTGCTCAAACATGCCATGGGAATATGTGAAATTACACCCCAAAATACATTCTGTTGCTTCTCCTGAGTTCGGGGATACCACATGTGTGAGACTTTTTGGGAGCCTAGCTGCGTACGGGACTCCGAAAACCAAGCACTTTCTAAGGGTGTAAATTTTTGATTTCACTCTTCACTGCCTATCAAAGTTTCAGAGGCCATGGAATGCCCAGATGGCATAAAAACCCCCAAATGACCCCATTTTGGAAACTAGACACCCCAAGCTATTTGCTGAGAGGTATGGCGAGTATTTTGCAGACCTCACTTTTTGTCACAAAGTTTTGAAAATTGAAAAAAGAAAAAAAAATACATTTTTCTTGTCTTTCTTTATTTTCGAAAACAAATGAGAGCTGCAAAATACTCACCATGCCTCTCAGCAAATAGCTTGGGGTGTCTACTTTCCAAAATTGGGTAATTTGGGGGGGGTTTGTGCTATCTTGGTATTTTATGGCCTACGAAACTGTGATAGATAGTGAGGAGTGAAATAAAAAATTTACGCCCTTAGAAATCCTGAAGGCAGTGATTGGTTTTCGGGGCCCCGTATGTAGCTAGGCCCCCAAAAAGACCCACACATGTGGTATCCCCATACTCAGGAGAAGCAGCAGAATGTATTTTGGGGTGTAATTCCACATATGCCCATTGGATGTTTGAGAAATATATAATTTAGTGACAACTTTTTGTAAAAAATGTTTTATTTTTATTTTTTTATCATTATTCAATCACTTGGGACAAAAAAAATTAATATTCAATGGGCTTAACATGCCTCTCAGCAATTTCCTTGGGGTGTCTACTTTCCAAAATGGGGTCATTTGGGGGGGGGGGGGGGGTTGTACTGCCCTGCCATTTTAGCACCTCAAGAAATGAGGCAGTCATAAACTAAAAGCTGTGTAAATTCCAGAAAATGTACCCTAGTTTGTAGACGCTATAACTTTTGCGCAAACCAATAAATATACGCATATTGACATTTTTTTTACCAAGGACATGTGGCCGAATACATTTTGGCCTAAATGTATGACTAAAATTGAGTTTATTGGATTTTTTTTATAACAAAAATTTGAAAATATCATTTTTTTTCAAAATTTTTGGTCTTTTTCCGTTTAAAAATAAAAACCGCAGAGGTGATCAAATACCATCAAAAGAAAGCTCTATTTTTTGAAAGAAAAGGATGCAAATTTTGTTTTGGTACAGCATTCCATGACCGCGCAATTAGCAGTTAAAGCGACGCAGTGCCAAATTGTAAAAAGTGCTCTGGTCAGGAAGGGGGTAAATCCTTCCGGGGCTGAAGTGGTTAAATTCATTATTTTCCTCAAAATTCTACAAACAATACCCCATAATGACAATTTAAAAGAAGTTTGTTTGAAATCTTTGCAAATTTATTAAAGATAAAAAAAATGAAAAAAATCACATGTACATAAGTATTCACAGCCTGCTCAGGTGCATCCTGTTTCCACTGATCATTCTTGAGATGTTTCTACAGTCTACAGTCCACCTGTGATAAATTCAGTTGATTGGACATGATTTGGAAAGGCACACACCTGTCTAAGGTCCCACAGTTAACATTGCAAGTCAGAGCACAAACCAAGACACGAAGTCCAAGGAATTGTCTGTAGACCTTCGAGACAGGATTGTATCAAGGTGCAAATCTGGGGAAGGGTGCAGAAAAATTTCTGTAGCATTGAAGGTCCCAAGGAGCACAGTGGCCTCCATCATCCATAAATGGAAGAAGTTTGGAACCACCAGGACTCTTCCTAGAGCGGGCCACTCAGCCAAACTGAGTGATCGGGGGAGAAGGGACTTAGTCAGGGAGGTGGCCAAGAACCCGATGATCACTCTGACAGAGCTCCAGCATTTCTCTATGGAGAGAGGAGAACCTTCCAGAACAAACATCTCTGCAGCACTCCACCAATATGTATTAGAGTGGCCAGGCGGAAGCCACTTCTCAGTAAAAAGGCACATGACAGCCCCTCTGGAGTTTGCCAAAAGACACCAGAAAATATTCTCAGACCATGAGAAACAAAATTCTCTATTCTGATGAAACAAAGATTGAACTCTTTTACCTGAATGGCAAGCAACATGTCTGGAGGAAACCAGGCACCACTCATCTCCTGGCCAATACTATCCCTACAGTGAATCATGGTGGTGACAGCATCATGCTGTGGAGATGTTTTTTAGCGGGAGGAACTGGGAGAATAGTCAGAATTGAGGTAAAGATAAATACAGCAATGTACAGAGACATGCTTAAAGCAGAGTTCCACCCATAAATGGAACTTCCGCTGATCTGGTTCCCCACCCCATGTCACATTTGGCACCTTTCAGTGGGGAGCAGATACCTGTCTAAACCAGGTATTTGCTCCCACTTCCGGCGAAAGATCGCTGCAGTATCTGCAGCAATCTACGCCATGTCCAGCCCCTCTTCCCCCCCCCCCGCTGTCTTCTGGGAGACACACAGGTCCCAAAAGACAGCAGGGACCTCTCAGAATGCGCAGTGTGACTAGCGCAGTAGGGAGTAGGGAACCAGGCTGTGAAACTGCAACACTTCACTTCCTGCTTCCCTTACTGAAGATGCTGGCGCCGAAAGACAGGTTGGGTGAGGACATTGCGGGCACCCTGGACAGGTAAGTGTCCTTATATTAAAAGTCAGCAGCTGCAGTATTTGTAGCTGCTGACTTTTAATTTTTATTTTTCAGGTGGAACTCCGCTTTAATGAAAACCTGCTCCAGAGCGCTCTGGACCTCAGACTGGGGAGAAGAACAAAACAACTCCCCTATAAGATAACAAAGGATTATCTACGGTACAACTCTGTGAATGTCCTTGAGTGGCCCACCAGAGCCCAGACCTGAACCCGATTGAACATCTCTGGAGAGATCAGAAAATGGCTGTGCACCAATGCTCCCCATCCAACCTGATGGAGTTTCTGCAAAGAAGAATGGGAGAAACTGCCCAAAAATAGGTGTGCCAAGCTTGTAGCATCACATTCAAAATAACTTGAGGCTGTAATTTGTGCCAAAGGTGCTTCAACAAAGAATTGAGCAAATGTTGTGAATACTTATGTACATGTGATTTTTTTTTTTTGTTTTTTTATTTATAATAAATTTGCAAAGATTTCAGATAAACTTCTTTCAAGTTGTGATTATTGGGTATTGTCTGTAGAATTTTGAGGAAAACAATGCATTTAATTAATTTCGTAATAGGACTGTAACATAACAAAATGTAGAAAAAGTGAAACACTGAATATTTTCTGGATGCACTGTATATAGTCTTTTCATTGCCAGTAGCACCTTTACAACATCACACTGCCCAAAAGGTGACCTGAATTGTTCCAACTTAGCACACCGCCTGTGATTCTGCCCTCAGTATTATAAAAGAACCATCCTGAGGGATCCTCTGCTATGTCCTGTCAGGTATAAAATAGTACCAATAGCACAGAGGTCCTAATTACAAAAAAGTGCACAGACTGCCTACATCTGCTTATTGACAGCCTGCCAGGTAATTATGAAACAATAGACCACTAATGTGGCACCAACCATAGCAAAGATCGTGTGTCTTGCCTACAGTCAAGCATGATGATCATGGTCTGGGGCTGCCTGAGTGCTGCCGGCACTGGGGAGCTACAGTTCATTGAGGGAACCATGAATGCCAATATGTACTGTGACATACTGAAACAGAGCATGATTCCCTCCCTTCAGAGACTGCAGGGCAGTATTCCAACATAACGACCCCAAACACACCTCCAAGACGACCACTGCCTTGCTAAAGAAGCTGAGGGTAAAGGTGATGGACTGGCCAAGCATGTCTCCAGACCTAAACCCTATTGAGCATCTGTGGGGCATCCTCAAACGGAAGGTGGTTTAGACATTAATGGCTGTGTGTTGAGTTATTTTGAGGGGACAGCAAATTTACACTGTTATACAAGCTGTACACTCACTACTTTACATTGTAGCAAAGTGTCATTTCTTCAGTGTTGTCACATGAAAAGATATAATAAAATATTTACAAATATGTGAGGGGTGTACTCACTTTTGTGAAATATTGTGTGTGTGTGTGTGTATATATATATATATATATATATATATATATATATATATATATATAATATTAATTTTGAGTTGTTTAACCACTTCCCGCCGGCCTATAGCTAAATGACAACCGGGCGGTGGTTCAGCTATCCTGACTGGGCGTCATATGATGTCCAGCAGGATAACTGATGGTGCGCGCCTGTGGGGGCACACAGCACGGCGATCGGTGGTGAAGCGTGTCAGTCTGACACACCCCTACACTGATCTCAGTAAAGAGCATCTGACAGAGGCTCTTTAGCATGTGATCAGTCGTGTCCAATCACGGCTGATAACAGTGTAAACAGGAAGAGCCGTTTATCGGCTTTTCCTCACTCGCGTCTGACAGATGCGAGTAAAGGAGAGCCGATCAGCGGCTCTCCTGACAGGGGGGTCTGCGCTGATTGTTTATCAGTGCAGCCCCCCCCCCCGCGGATGCCCACACTGGACCACCAGGGATGCCGCCAGGACCACCAGGGCACCCACCACACATTGATGAGCAGGTATGGCCACCAGGGATGCCAAACAGTGCCCTAAAAGATGCCAATCAGTGCCCACAAATGGTGCCAGTTAGTGCCCGTGTTCTGCCGAGAAAGTTCCCCAAGGCGGATAAGGACCCCACTCTACTGCGCAGGCGCAGCGCTTGCGCAGTAGGAGCCGGCAGAAATAGCCGAAGCCAAAGAGAATAGAAATCAGCTGTACATGACGCCTGTAAGAGGGCCCCTCGCCACGCTTCCGGCATGGCCTCGCTGCGCTTTTACTCTGCCCTTTTTTATTCTCCCTCTAGGTCCACTTGGATGGTGGGGCTTGAACCTGGACCCAGGGTGCAGGCGCCGTGTACAACTGATTGAAGCTTTTCAGCTTCGGCTATTTTCGGCATCTCCTAGTCATTCGTACTGCGCAAGAGCAGCGCCTGCACAGTACAGGGGGGTCCTTATCCGCCGGGGGAACTTTCTCGGCAAGACACCCGCTATGAATGCCTGCCAGATGTCTCCTCATCAGTGATGCCCAGCAGTGCCACCTATCAGTGCCCATCCATACCACCTATCATTGCCACCCATAAGTACTCATCAGTGCAGCCTATCAGTGCCCAGCAGTGCCACCTCATTGGTGCTACCTCATCAGTTCCCATCAGTGCTGCCTTATTAGTGCCCGTCAGTGCAGCCTCATCAATGCCTGTCAGTGAAGGAGAAAACTTATTTACAAAATTTTAGAACAGAAACAAAGAAAAGCTTTTTTTTTTTCTAAATTTTCGGTGTTTTTTTATTTGTTGCCCAAAAAATAAAAACCACAGAGGTGATCAAATACCACCAAAAGAAAGCTCTATTTGTGGGAACAAAATGATAAAAAAATTTGTTTGGGTACAGTGTTGCATGACCGTGTAATTGTCAGTCAAAGAGCGATAGTGCTGAAAGCTAAAAATTGGCTTGGGCAGGAAGGGGCGAAAGTGCCTGGTATTGAAGCGTTTAATGTATTTGAGCTTGCACTTTGCACTTTAGTCAATTTGCACATAGTACTATATAATTTTGCACAATTTGTACTTTGACCACTCATGGGGAGTGAATAAAGGGTTTGCTATCACAGTGGTACAGTTTAAAGAGACACTTAATATTAGACATAGCATACATGTGTGATTTAATTGTCTATAATCACATATCACGAATCAATAGAAATAGTGCATCATTATATGTCTACACCAATTAGCAGTCATGTGGTCGCTCAGTTCTCGAGCTTTGAGCTGATGTGGGACAGCTGCAGCATCACGTGAAAGCTGTAGTATCACGTGAAATCTGCAGCATAAAGTGAAAGCTGCAGCATAGAGGTGAGTATGTATGTATGTATGTATAGTTAAAAATTATTAAAAATATTAAATGTATGGTTGTGAACCCGAGCCCACGCGATTTTGAAGCCTATTAGAGCCTATGGCTCTAATCAGGTGCTTTAAAAAAATCCCCTGCCCCTGTAATACATGCGCCGGTGACCCAGAAGGGGCCGGACGCATGAATGGGGGGGCCACTGCAGCCATGGATAGATTCATGCTATGCATGAATCTATCCATTACCATATAGGGGGTGGTCTGGAGAGAGGGGACTGCGCCCGGTTGACACTAATTGACGGCCCGCCACTGGGTATAATTTCAAAAAATAATTTTCTTTAATTTATTCTGATTTTTCGGAGATCCACCCCCCCCCCCCCCCCCCCACTGAGGCCTAATGAATAGCTGGTGAGCTTGTGTGTGTGACACTTTGTCCTGTTTATTTATAGTTTGTGTGGCACTACTTCCATGCATCTTGCTTTGTGCCACAGTCAGTTTCCCATTCCATACCCTATGTTTAGTGTTTTTTATTTGCCCTTTCTAAAGATATGGTCTTTGTGTCACTGGCAGTGACATGTATCTGTAACACATTTTGCAAGCTCAAAATACTCCTATGTACAACTCACTATGAGGCAGAGTCATTGAGCTGAAATTCAGCTGCTCTTTCAAAACAGGCCTGTACGCCCTCATCCTTCCAGAGATTCTTGATCACAGTCACAAGTTCTGGAGGCATTGTGCCTTCCTCTATAGAATCAGCGAGGTGGCAAAGAATACGGCCATCATCCTGTTGGAAAAAGAAAGAAACAAAAATAAAAAATAATTAATTGTTTTGCAAATCGAGTAAAATATTTGAAATTGTATTACAGGATGAGTGACCTGCCTTGCCAGCAATTTAATAACATCCAATATATTGTCACCTAATTATGCTGCATATTATAGTCTTCAGTCTGCTTGACAGAGGTGTAGGTCCACTGTGAACCAGCACCCAGAGATAGTGGGTAAGCCTTAAGACGACACAGAGGGATATATTTTGTGTGTAATGAGAGGCAAGGCAAGTACCAGGCTCCTCCTCAACTCTGATGTGTCATATGACACAGCAGCGACTAGATTTGGGAAGACTTGAATCACTTTGTTGGGCCCTGCTGCATATAAGGTCTTGTGAGGTAATTTTCACAGAGAGAGGGGGGATTTTTACTGTGATACCGACCTCTAAAATCTGCATTACTGACTACTAACCTTTGAACTCTGCATTAGTACTGACCTTTGAATTCTGCGGTTCCGACAACTGATCACTGCACTCTGCGCTATTTACTGCTGACCACTGAACTCTGTGTTACTACTGTCCTTTGAACACTGCATTACTTAGAACTCTGTGGTATTTACTAAGGATCATTACACTCTGCATTTCTTACTACTGACCTATAAATTATGTGGTACTTACTATGTATCCCTGCACCCTGTGTTACTTACTACTGACGTCCTACGCGTTTCATCCAATAGGACACGTAGGAGGCAACTTGTTGCACTAATATCACATGCTGCTGATCAGCGGCGCTCATGTGAGTTTTTCATGCCGGGTTTTTATTGATCTTAGTACTTGTTTTTATGTATATTTTAATACAGTGCCTTGAAAAAGTATTCATACCGCTTAACATTTTCCACATTTTGTCATGTTACAACCAAAAACATAAATGTATTTTATTGGGAATTTATGTGATAGACCAACACAAAGTGGAACAAAATTGTAAAGTGGAAAGAAAATTATAAATGATTTTCCTAATTTTTTACAAATAAATATCTGAAAAGTGTGCCGTGCATTTGTATTCATCCCCCTTTACTCTGATGCCCCTAACTAAAATCTAGTGGAACCAACTGCCTTCAGAAGTCACCTAATTTGTAAATAGAGTCCACCTGTGTGTAATTTAATCTCAGTATAAATACAGCTTATCTGTGAAGCCCTCAGAGGTTTGTTAAAGAACCTTTGTGAACAAACAGCACCACGAAGGCCAAGGAACACACAAGACAGGTCAGGGATAAAAGGTGTGGAGCAGTTTAAAGCAGGATTACGTTATAAAAAAATATCCCAAGCTTTGACCATCTCAGGAAGCACTGTTCAATTCATCATCCAAAAACGGAAGGAGTATGGCACAACTGCAAACCTGCTAAGACATGGCCATCCACCTAAACTTACAGGCCGGGCAAGGAGAGCATTAATCAGAGAAGCAGCCAAGAGGCCCTTGGTAATTCTGGAGGAGCTGCCAAGATCCACAGCTCAGATGGGAAAATCTGTCCACAGAACAACTATTAGTCGTGCACTCCACAAATCTGGCTTTTATGGAAGAGTGGCAAGAAGAAAGCCATTGTTGAAAGAAAGCCATAATAAGTTCCGTTTGTAGTTTGCGAGAAGCCATGTGGGGGACACAGCAAACATGTGGAAGAAGGTGCTCTGGTCAGATAAGACCAGAATTTAACTTTTTGGCCTGAAAGCAAAACGCTATGTGTGGCCGAAAACTTACACTGCACATCACTCTGAAAACGCCATCCCCACTGTGAAACATGGTGGTGGCAGCATCATGTTGTGGAAATGCTTTTCTTCAGCAGGGACAGGGAAGCTGGTCAGAGTTGATGGGAAGGTGGATGGAGCCAAATACAGGGCAATCTTAAAAGGAAACCTGTTAGAGTCTGCAAAAGACGAGACTGGGACAGAGGTTCACCTTCCAGCAGGACAATGGTCCTAAACATACAGCCAAAGCTACAATGGAATGGTTTAGATCAAAGCATATTCATGTGTTAGACTGGCCCAGTCAAAATCCAGACCTAAATACAATTGAGAATCTGTGTCAAGACTTAAAAATTTAGATGCTCTCCATCCAATCTGACAGAGCTGGAGCTATTTTGCAAAGAAGAACGGGCAACAATTTCACTGTCTAGATGTGCAATGCTGGTAGAAACATACCCAAAAAGACTTGCAGCTGTAATTGCAGCGAAAGGTGGTTCTACAAATTATTGACTCAGGGGGGCTAAATATAAATGCACGCCACACTTTTCACATATTTATTTGTAAAAAAATGTTGAAAACCATTTATCATTTTCCTTCCACTTCACAATTATGTGCCATGTTGTGTTGGTCTATCACATAAAATCACAATAAAATACATTTACATTTTTGGTTGTAACATGACAAAATGTGGAAAATTTTAAGGGGTATGAATACTTTTTCAAGGCACTGTAAATACTACACCATGAGGTTGCTTCCCTTGTTTATGTTAATTTGATGGAAAGCACATCCCCAGCAATATGGTGAGTTAGGATTCCTTATATGGAGTGATCCCATCTCTGGATCGGACTGATTAGATATCTGTGGTGGAGCAAGTTCTGGGGCATAGGAGATTGGTTCCGCAGCTACTCATGGTGAAGATCCTTGATATTGGTTTTTATAAATCGGTTAGATCTCGGTCCACACCATCGTCTGGTGAGTGTTTATTTCACTTACTTTTGTGATGGGATTTACACTAGAAGATTTTTCATGCAATTAATTTTTCTCACTTGATAAATTAGCTTTGAGTCAATATCTTAAGTTGAATATATGAGATTGAACACAAGACTAAATGTTTTAATTGTTTGTGTTTTGCTTGATTTAATTATATTATAATGTATTCATGTTTTGGTGCTGCAATACAATGTAACATGATGCAAAAGATAAACTTAACCTTTAAAGAAGAATTCTAGCCATGGTATTTTTTACATAATTACATTGGTCCAGACTGGACCAATGTACTGTAACTATGTATATACCATACATGGCTGATGCCCCTGGAAGCTGGACATCACTGAAGTTCTCTGATTGGACAAGGTAGAGAGGCAGGGCAGTGATGTTATTCCTCCCACCTTGTCCAATTAGAGAACGCTTTGCATCCATTCAAGAAAAGCAGAACATTTTGCTGCCCTGTGTTCATAATGCGCCAGGCTTGCCACTCATCACGTGACCCAGAAGCAAGTGTAAATCACTGGAGTAGTGCAGCGGAGTGTACTTAAATTACTGGATTGTGACTTTAGTGATTTCCATCTTCCAGGGGAATCGGCCAGGTATAATATATACATAGTGTAGCAGGGTTACCTCGTGCTACTGTGAAAAAATCAGAGCAGATAGCCAGGCCTGAAATAAGTCAAGAAAATCAGCCTGCAGTACCAGATGTTGTTTTCATGATGAACTCCGGCATCAGATTTGTGAGGGTGATCAATTACTCCCCAGACGTGAAAAAAAATGTGAATATAAGTGAATGCAGAGTTTCTCACTGAAGCTATCTTTTAAGGTAAGCTAAGTTTATATCTTTAAATTTACATTTTAAAAATGCGCCCCGGTGATCTTTGATCTCTTCAATGTTGTCCAGGTAGATCTCTACCTCTCAAAGGTTGTCTACTCCTGCTGTAGAGAGTCCAGAAGAAACCGCTAGGGAGCTGCAAGGAAAGATGCAGAGCTAAAGTCCAGCGTCTGCGCATACCATTGGCATGTGCTTGATGGTCAGGAAGACAAAAACATGTTTGATGGTCAGGAAGACCCCGCAGGGGTACTCAGAGCAGTAAAGCCGCCACAAGAGAGCCAGGAGGCTGAATGTTATGTCTTTGCAATGATGGTGAGAACCCCCTGTGTGGGAAGAGCTATCTGTATGAACTTGACTTGCTTTTAAATAAAAGTGGGCTGCCATGTCCTTAAAATACAGTTTTGGACTGGCGCAACTCATTGTAAACGCACCTATCGCTTGAGATTAAATCACCCCAATCTTACATATGGTGGGGATAGCCGTGGGAACAGATGGCAGAGTTCCAGATCCTCAGAGACCAGAAACAGAAATGTGATTACAAAGAAGTCTGCATGGAGATGTGCACCACAACCACATTTAAAAGGAATTTAAAGAGTTAAAAGGAACAGTGTTAAAAAGTTTTGTGTGCCTGACTGCAGAGATGGGGCAGTCAAAATGCAAAAATAAAGCAAGATTTGCTGAGAATCGAGAAAGTGCATTACGGATGGATAGGGATTTGGCCAGAGCCAGTACTACACAAGCCAGAGAGTCTGCCAGAGCGTGAATCTGCTGTGGACTGGTGCTAGAGGCACCTGGCTGCATTAGAGCAAATGAAAATGGAAAAGAAGCCATTGCTCAGTGCAAGGAGTGAGCAGATGGGTGTTGTTGCCCGTAGCAACAAAGCTAAGCTCAATCATGGGCTCTGTGGATCATGGTGGAGTGTTTCTGATATGTCATGACAGATGGTTTAAAGCCTTTGCAATCAGTTGGAGAGTGTTGGAAAAGTTCTCCTGAGAGAGTGTGGTCTGCCATAGCAACGAGTAAAAAAGTATTGTTTGAAAAGAGGAGCTACAGCAGAGAAGTGGCTCCGCTTTCCCATAGAGATGGGAGTAAAAATGTTCCATGGATGGAATGTGGTCAGTTGGGGCACGGGGTGTTTACTTGCCCCAGATTCGGGAATACAGCAGATTATAACAGTGGTGGAAGTGCCGCAGAGGAATGGTTCCTGAAGTGAGGCACTCAAAGGAATGGCAAGACTGTTCCTATTTCATGCGTAAGAGAGACTGAGCATGTGTTTAAGACCAGTGAAGTGGTGACAAATCTGGTGAGGGGATCCGCTGTCACGAGAGACTTGCTGCTGTGTAGAAGCACTGGTTAATGCTGAACCCGCAGCAAGACTGAGGTCTGATAAAGACAAGTGATAAAAATTATTAGTTGCTTACTAATGAGATAAAAAATTATGAGGTAAATTATGGAGTAAGGCTGCTACAGCAGAGTCTTATGAAGGTAATGAGGCATTGTCAGTGCACAGTGGTAAAAGTAAAGTAACAGGTGCAACAGAGATGTCCCTGGAGACTACACAGGAGCTAATGGTGTCTGAGCTTAGGGTTTCCCAGGACAACTGTGTGGCCGCCCCAACTGGCGAGTGTGTTTCACATGAGGTGAACAGTGATGTACTAAGTATCCTACAGTCTCAAACTGCTAATGTGCTAAGGCAGCCTATACAAGGCAGAAACGTTGATAATGATGACGTTGAGAAGTGTTTTACAAGTGCAGTGTGTAAGATGGTGTTGAGCCCCTCTGTCCACCTGTGTCTCCTTGGGCAGACGGAGAAGTGCTACTCAGCGCTGGTGACTGGAGCACAGACAGGATAGTCTGGCCATAAAGGTATTAGTGTGGTGGAATGAAATTTCTGAAGGTAATAGTGAGGTGGACAATATTGCTGCTGTGGCAAATGGAGAATCTGCAAAGCCTGTAGTCACAGGTGTGTAGGCTGCTGCAGAAGCTAACCCCCTCCAGTCAGAAGAACCGGATAAGTGCACGTACATGGCAGAGGTTTTGTCCACAGCAAAACAGCCTCTTGAGCCTTAGCAAATGAGCCCCTCCATGTCACTAAAAAGGGAAAAGTCCCTAAAATTCTGTGTTTAGATGTGGGATGTTTAGAAGCAACTGAGATGTTATGGGAAATGTTGGAATTGGTGAAAACCCTTTCGCTGTACACCTGCGTGTATTCACCAAAAGTGGGCGACCTGGTACTGCATGGAATCAGTGGAGACAGGTGTTACAGGCGACATTACACTTACTGCAATGCTGGTTAATTGTATGGAAAGTGGTCTCACGGTTTTTGGGGAGAGTGCTTCCAGCGGCTGTTTTGTGCGGAAGGTGTTTGGGAGAACTGCTAGAGACATCAGAAATGACAGACATGTTAGAAGTCTCTCTGTCTGTCTAATGTTGTGATGGGATGCATTCTTGCTGGTGCAGTCCAAGGTGCGGTTGAGCAGTGCTTGGTACATGGTACGTATACCATCTCGCCCGCTAGACCTCATGTGAAGGGGAGGCCGGGAACAGACGCGGCAGTAGTGGGAATTCTGTCCAGCACCTGAAAAGACATGCAGATTAAAGTACCAGAGAACACAGAAATTGTTAAACAAACTTGTGTACAAAAATGTGTTGGAGAAGGTCGGTTAGTAGAATCATTGTTTATGGAGTGTTGGACAACAGGGGGTGATGTGAAACGTTGGGAAGGTCCCATAGGGAGTAACCACTGGCCTGTATATGGTCCATCCACAGACACTGTCCTAGCAAACAATAGGACAAGAGTTTCAGGTGATGCTGACAATAAAATGATGTGTGTAATTCAATGGAGGTTCAGTCCTAGATGGTTTGGTTGCCAAGAGTAACCATACAGGGTTAGTGAAACTGGAAAAACAGAGTTGGTTAAGGTTGAGTCAGGTAGTGAGAGAGGTCAGTCCCCGACAGGTGCCATAGAGGTAGGCCCCCTACAGTCCTGGGAAAGTAAGTCTGGGATAGGTATAAAAAAATGTGGGATCCCAAGGCCAGAAGGTAGAAGGGATAGTAGAAAGATTAGTGGGAGCTCACGGTTCAGGAAGAAGTGCTTGTGGAAGCACACTCAGAAAAAGATGTGGGTGGAGTGCCCCTTTTAGAAAGGACTGGTTAGGACTCCTGTCGCTGATAGTCGGCACAGAGGTGCCAAGATGAAGTGCTTGTGGAAACATAACCGGAAAAAGAGTTGGGCCTACGCAGCTAATGGCTGTCACAGAGGTGTCCCATCCATAGTGATGGGTTTATGTGTTCCTTCCTCCAGTTCTAAATAAGGGGGGATATGTAGCAGGGTGACTCTGTGCTATTGTGCAAAATGGTGGTTTAGGCCAGGGTTTGAGAAAAGCAAGCACACTGATTGTTCAGGTGCTGCTGGCTTCATAATAGAGCCAGAGTTTGAGCTCAGATCCCTACCCTCCAGAGGGAGGTCAGTGTGACTGAGGGGAGCCATGTGAGATGCTGCTGTGCATCGAAGTCAGGTTGGTACAGGGGAAGGCCCAAGCCTGAGAGGAAGTCCATGTGGGACGGGAACAGCCAGGAGGCTGTAGAGAGTCCAGAAGGAACAAGTGCAGCTAAGGAGCTGCTAGGAAAGACGCAGAGCTAAAGTCCAGAGTCTGCGCATACCACTGGGATGTTTTTGATGGTCGGGAAGAGGTACTTGGAGGTGCAAAGCTGCCACAAGAATGTCAGGAGGCTGAATGTTATGTCTTTGCAGTAAAGGGGAGAACCTCCTACGTGGAAAGAGCTATCTGTATGAATTTTGATTTGCTTTTAAAGAAAAGTGGGCTGCCATGCTCTTAGATTAAAGTTGTGGACTGGTGCAACTCATTGTAAATGCACCTATCGCTTGAGTTTAATCTTACAATAGTTACATTGGTCCAAGCTGGACCAATGTAACTATGTAAAAATATACCATGCCTGAGATTAATTTTTATAAAATGGAAAAATTACTATTTTACACAAATGCAATTTTTGTTAAACATTTGATGCAAATACTATCATGAAAATAATAAACACAGATAAAAACTATTGTACTTTGTGAATTAACACTATTTTGGAATTACCTGAAAACAATTTTTTGTATTTGAAAACCAGCAGATGTAGCACAGGTAAAGCAATTTCCAAAATGGACCGAAAGTTCACACTTATAAATGAGAAATCCCTTTCAACTTCTACATGAAGCATACAGTTATGTATATTAATTCAAGTACATCCTATTTAGATTCCATATTCAAGGTAAGCTTCGTTGTTGGCCACATTAAAGTATTTTATAGATCACACTAACCGCTTTACTTGAGTCACTGTAGTCAATACCAAGAGTGGTCATTGCACGTATTATGGCTAGGATTGACTGAAGCACATTGCCATAGATAATTGCTTTGAACTCCAAACATTCTTCCTCCGTGTACCCATCTTGATGTATAATCCTTACAAAACAAAAATAACATCGAAAAAAAGTATGAATACCTTAAAAACAATGAATGTTACTTCACTGATGGTGCAATGTAGTTACATTTGAGTTTACTTACTTCATCTGCTTGACAATTGTACTCTTTCCAGACTCCCCAGCACCTGCAAAAAGACCAGTAATGGGTGTTATTATTTCACATGCTAGCAATGCTATTTATAACCCTTTAGGGAGGCAGAAGGGTTGACCTAAGTTCCATCCTCCTAGAATAAGCCATCAGTGGTTGTATAAAAAAGCACACGTTTTTGGGCTTCTATGGGCATTCCTGAAAAGCCAATTAAATTATATGAATTATATGCATCAACTGTTTAACTCAAGCAAAGCGCATGTATCTTCTTATGTTTTCTTTATTTTAACTGAAAAAATTCAATAAAAATTGTTATTGAAAAAATAAATAAAATTGTATGCATCTAGAGCAGGGGTTCTTAACCTGGGATCCATGGACTCCTAAGTGGTCTATGGATGGATTTCAGGGGAGCCCATGAGGGTCAGATAAAAAAATAACATTTACATTCACTACATAACCCCCCCTCCTTTTGTCCCAAACAATGGTTTCCCATTGAGCGAAATGAACCGTTTAATGGACATCCTCCCATGTGCATGGCTCCCGCACGTCCCCTGGGGCACGCATTGGCACGCTCTGTGACCGCTGTGTCCTTTGGACACAGCTGATCGTGGTAAAGAACCAATCACAGCTGCCCTTTACCATGTTAACAGCTGTGTCCAATCACAGCTGGTCACATGTAAACAGACTTGCTGGTTATCGGCATTCCTTGCATCACATGCTATCTCTGTGTGAGGAAAAGAGAGTCGATAACCGGCAAGTCTGACATGGCACAGCAAGTATATTGTTTACACTAATATTCAGTGCAGCCCCATCGGTGTTGGTTATCAGTGCTGCCTATCAATGCCGCCTATTAGTGCCGATCAGTACAGCCTCATCGTGCAGCCTCATCAGTGAAGAAGAAAAATAACTTATTTGTAAAATTTTTAATAGAAAAACATTTGCATTTGTTTAGCAAAAAATAAAAAAACAAGTGGTAAATAAATACCACCAAACAAAAAGCCTTATTTGTGTGAAAAAAATTATAAAAATTTCATATGGGTACAGTGTTGCATGGCCGCGCTATTGTCATTCAAAAGGTGACAGTACTGAAATCTGAAAACTGGCCTGGGCAGGGAAGGGGTGAAAGTGCCCAGTACTGAAGTGGTTAAAAAATGCACCCTGCTACTACTTAAAGTGCTGACCACTAAGTGTTTCTTGGCTCATTGTTGGCCCATGTTAACCATTTAAATTTATACCATCTTTCTCTGCACAACCGCCATCGTATGCCACTCCATAATAGCAAGTGTTAATTTTCATTTTCTAGTAGTAACAGTAGATTTGAGCAGAATTGCTTTGTTGAATTTGCACAAGATGATTGTATTTAATTTTTGTAATGAGTGGCCATTACTTTTGATATAGATCTTTTAGTGAGACCTCATTTAGAATACTGTGTCCAGTTCTGGAGACCTCTCTTACAAAAAGATATTGATAAGAGTCCACAGATGGGTAACAAAAAGGGTGAAAGGTCTGGGGGATAAAACATATTGAGAGCGACTTCAGGAACTTAATATGTACAGTCTGGAGGAAAATAAGGGAAAGGGGGAGACATGATTGAAACATTTAAATACATCAAGGGGGAGAACCCCGGCCAAAAAAAAAAATGGCGTGGGGTCCCCCTCAAAATCTATACCAGACCCCCTCAGGTCTGGTATAGATTTTAAGGGAAACCCTGCGCCAAGATAAAAAAAACGGCGTGCAGTCCCCCCAAAAATCCATACCAGACCCTTATCCAAGCACGCAACCTGGCAGGCCGCAGGAAAAGAGGGGGGATGAGAGAGCGCCCCCCCCCTCTTGAACCGTACCAGGCCACATGCCCTCAACATTGGGAGGGTGCTTTGGGGTAGCCCCCCAAAACACCTTGTCCCCATGTTGATGAGGACAAGGGCCTCATCCCCACAACCCTGGCGGTGGTTGTGGAGGTCTGCGGGCGGGGGGCTTATCGGAATCTGGAAGCCCCCTTTAACAAGGGGACCCCCAGATCCCGGCCCTCCCCCCTGTGTGAAATGGTAAGGGGGTACAAAAGTACCCCTACCATTTCACTAAAAAACTGTCAAAAATGTTAAAAATGACAAGAGACAGTTTTTGACAATTCCTTTATTTAAATGCTTCTTCTTTCTTCTATCTTCTTTCTTATTTCTTCTTTCTTCTATCTTCTCTCTTCCTTCGGTTTCTTCCTCCATCTTCTTCTTCCTCCGGTGTTCTCGTCCGGCATCTTCCTTTACGTAACGGGTGACCCCGCCCCCCTCTGACGTCACGGGGAAAGCCACAGGGAAGTCCCGTCAAGTCCCCGTGCGTCAGAGGGGGGGTCACCTTCAGAAGAGGAGAAGCGTCACACAGCGGGAGCTGTGCATGAGTCCTAATAAAAAGGACAAAATGAACACAATGTGAAATTAAATACAAGTGAAATAAGTAAAATGAACATCAATCCTGTAAAAATGTGATAAATCCTGATTAAAAATGTGTATAAATAAACACGTGATGAACAATAGTGATGAATCCTTTTTGAAGCAATATAAGTGTAGCACTAACTCTCGGTGGAGCTGCTGGTTTAAGCGGGCTTGTTACCTTCACTCTCCTTCCCTCTGTTTTACCGGCACCGGGTCTAGGGGTTCCGTTGAGTTTACCTCTGGACGATATACGCACCAACACTTGAGTACATTTTCAGTGCTTTATTGAACAATTTACTAAGGAAATAGCAGGAAAGAGGCAGAAGAGAAACTGCAGAAGAAACTCAAATAACTTCTTTTAAGATTCTTGACAAATGTCCTGGTAGAATTTGGATATTATAATAGAATGCGCTCCCCTCGTGGGACAAAATCTTTGCTCACCTGGATAGGCCTCTCTCACTTGCCTAGCAGCCAGTACGTAGCACAAACAAAAGTCTCTGCCACAGACTTGTTTGGGATAAACCGGTACGATCCTCTGCCACAGGATGTATTGGTTTTTCTGCAATGAACATCAGTCACAGTGCTTGAACCTTTAAGCCAACCTGGCAACACTATGCTGTATAGTTATTTTAGGATACGTCCTCCAACCGAGTCACCAGGCCCCTCTCCAGACCAGCACGCTGTGTGATCCTTCCATGACGGGTCCTCCCCTGGGATCTCCTTGGTCGTCCAGCTTCATCCCTTTGGAGGGATAATGAAGTCACATGGTGTCACGTGGTGTGACGATACGCGTTGGGATTGGAGCACTGGGTTCTGTCACAATCTGACTGTAGGAAACAAGCTCGACGCTCGTGGTTTGCTGCATTATCCGTGTCATTTTTAAATGTGCGTTTCTATGGTTTATATTACAAATAAATTTGTTTTAAAAACGGGATTACGCTGTGGGCACTTCTCTGTTTATATTTTAAAACACCATCTACTGAGCCTTATTGGAAGCAATTTGGAGCAAGAGCAGACCGAGGACCATATACGGGGGCTTACGAACTCAGCGTTGATGGATTGATGCATACGCTCTTATTTTAAATAAGTGAGTGTATCACTTGTGGATCTGCTTCTGTCCCATTCCCTTCCATTTACCTTGCGGAATTATGCTATGAACCTTATGTTTGTGTTTCTTCATATGCTTTAAACCTGGCATTGAGACCATTCAAGCAATCAAACACAGCCTTGAGGGGATTGTTATGTCTTGCATCTGCCATTCCATGTAACATCTGTGACCGAATTATGCTGTATACCTTATGGCAGTAAGGTGAGCTGCTTGCACAACCACAGGTGTTATCACTGAAGTTTTTGCGTCTTTGCAGCACTTCTGCTATATTGGTGGAGGGACTTATCATTTACAATTCACATTGATTTTTTGTTGGAGATATCAACTGGCACTACACACACCATCATTTTTTCACCAGCTGATCAAGTTGTTTTATCCAGTCACGTGTCTTTATTCATAGACTTATATTGCTTCAAAAAGGATTCATCACGTGTTTATTTATACACATTTTTAATCAGAATTTATCACATTTTTACAGGATTGATGTTCATTTTACTTGTATTTAATTTCGCATTGTGTTCATTTTTTCCTTTTTATTAGGACTCATGCCCTAAAAGGATTTTATTTGGTATATTACATATCACTTCCTTTTACACAACGCAGACACCACCATTTTTTTTATTGTTTAAGTCATATATCTATGAGGCAATCAAATTTCAATAAAATAAAGTACATATATTCATTGCATGCCAAGTTATGTTTATGTGAATATTTCTGGGGAGAGGATCCATAGCTTTCATCAGATTCTTAAACACTTCCCGACCGGCTCCAGTACATATACGGTAGCAGGATGGATCTCTTTATTATAAATTATTTTGCTATTGGGATGTGGTTGTCCATACAGTTACTAGAATGTACCAGTTTTATATTCCATTCACCCACTTATTTATTAGGCTTCCTAGTGATCCCTCCCACAAAATGCATCCCTATTACTAGATTATTGTTTCTGTCTAGAAAAGTGATAGCTGAAAAACATAGCTCCTAACACACCTACATACAAGGAATTAAATCACACCCTGCTTTAGGAAAAAAATGGTATTTCAACACAGGGGAAACCCTTAAACATGTGATTGGCTCTGGGGCCCATGGCTGTCGGTGCCAGGTTTGGCACCTATGTCATTGATCTATAAATTACTTCTGCAGTAGAGTGGGCCCCAACAATATTTGCCCTGATAAAACTGTTCCTTCTATGCAAAGTAAACTATAACTTGTCAGGGTCCTTTTACCTATATTTATAAGGCATTTTTTAATGGAAATTGGTTTACTCATCTCAGAAAACTTTGGTACATTCTGCTTGTGAGTTAACTTGATTAACAGTTAAACATGTTTTTTTATTCTCTCCTGTTTTTCCCTTTTAGACCCCTTTTAAAACTCACTGACCTGATGTAGAAACTATCCTATCTGAAGTGACAATCTAAGTTACATAGTTAGTCAGGTTGCAAAAAAGATACAAGTCCATCTAGTTAAAAACAAACAAATAGAAAACCCCCATATACACAATCGTATTCCTACAGTCGATCCAGAGGAACGCGTGAAAACCCAATTAAGCATGATCTAATTTGCTCCAGTGGAGAGAAAATATTCCTTCCTGATCCCCCAGGAGGCAATCGGATATTCCCTGGATCAACTAGCCCCGGTGTTATTACCTATACTGTAAATGTTAGTATCTAGTTTAGATTTTGTGCATTTAGGAATGTATCCAGCTCTTTTTTAAAACAATATACAGAGCTGACCGGAACTAGTTCTTAAGTGTGTCAACAAATAGTAATATGACAAGCTGTTCTAAATTGTCTTTTTTCATTTGTTGTTTTTGTAAATTTGTTCAGTTTATTTATGATTAAATAAATAAAAATGATATGATTTAAAACATAAAATACAACGATACTTAAAGTGGTTTACACCCCATGACACTTAAGTTTTCTTCACACTACCGATTAAATTAACTCCTGCCTGGAGTTCTGCTTCAAAAACAGTACTTGGAACTTAACTAGTTAAGAAAATGGAGATAAAAAAGTTCCTGGACTGCCGCACTCTGAAGAAAAACATCTTTATTGTAGAACGTAAAAAATCCAAAATACAGACACATAAATGGAGACAAGACAGGTACAATCGCTAACACGTTTCACATCATTGGATGCTCACTCATAGCTATGAGTAAGTATCCAATGAAGTGAAATGTGTTAGCGATTGTACCTGTCTTGTCTCCATTTATGTGTCTGTATTTTGGAATTTTTACGTTCTACAATAAAGATGTTTTTCTTCAGAGCGCGGCAGTCCAGGAACTTTTTCATCTCACTTAACTTTGGCGGAGCCAGCACCTGGATCAAGTTCACAATAAGGCGGGAGCGGTTTTCTCAGGGTTTGGAAGCTTTGTGAGCGGCACTTCCTTTTGATTCATAGTTAAGAAAATGATGGATTTTTTTTTGGATTATTCAAAATAACGCAGAAAGCAGTTTTAAAAATAAATTGTGGCCCACTTACACAAACAAGTTGCAGTAACACATGTAAAAAGGCACACACCACAGCAACAATGGTAAAGTACTGTGCGTTCTTTGGTGCATTGCAGTGCCATTCATTTTGAATGGCACCCCAATGCACCTCAACAACACACCTGCACTGCAACATGCTGTGTGCATTGTAACATACCATAATGCAAAAATAGCTTGCAGCAAACACTACATTTTCATGCATTGAGGTGCATTGCATCCTATTCAGTTTGAAAGGGCTGCCAAACGCACCTCGACACTCGAAAATGTGCAATGCAATATGATGCAAATGGGTAATTGATGTGTCTCTTTTTCTGTTCATATTATTGTTACTTTTTTTGCTCTCATATTCCTTAAATGCAATAAAAAAGTACTGCTAAAAAAAATGGAAAAGTTTTATTTATGTAAAACTGAATTAGATTAACCTACATTTGTCTGCATTTCCTTTCCACACTTCACCTCTCACTTCTTTAGCAGAGCTCGGACTGAGGCTGGCCATGCACTATACAATTTTCTTGTTCAACTTTCCTTTAGATTTACCAAAACCATATAATATGGAGGTCAAACCTAAACCCTTGTACTACATAGTTGAATTTAAATCTAAAGGAAATTGAATAAGAAAAGTGTATAGTGTATGGCCAGCCTTAGGCTGTCAGTTAATAATCTGCTGACAGCCCCTAAGAGCAGCGCACAAAGGCAGAAGGGCAGGGAATTTGTCCTTTAATTTACTATATGGTTACTTTTTTGTTGATGGAAAACCAAATTGGATGGGGGAGGTGTTGCAACATACAATAACCAGTGTGTTTTGTCATAATGAGCATGTTTCCATTAACTTTATCATACCCAAAGTTTAAAGTAACAAATCATTTATTATAAAGGCACCACATTGTTTAAATGTAAAAGTTTACATGCGAATGGTGAAAAATATAAATATACTGTATATAATCAGGAAATAAAGCCCGAAGAAGAAAGGCATAAAAAGAAACACTTGAGGCTGGGTTCACACTGGTACAACAGTCGTACCACTTTGGATCCGACTTTGTCCCGCGACTTGAAGTCAGACATGCATCACGACTTCAATGAACAGGGATCCGACTTTGATCCCCAACTATACTAGGCACTGCGTCTGGTAAGAATCTTTAGGAGGAACTCCATGCACAATGTAAAAAAAAACCCGCCATGGGTTCCCCCTCGGGAGCATACCAGGCCCTTCGGTCTGGTATGGATTTTCATGGGAACCCCCACCCCGAAAAAACGGTGTTGGGGTCCCCCCGAAATCCATACCAGACCCTTATCCGAGCACACAGCAGGGCAGGGCAGTAAAGGGGGTGGGGACGAGTGAGCGCCGTACCAGGCCGCATGCCCTCAACATGGGGGGGTGCTTTGGCCCAGGGGGACCCTGCGCCCCCCACCCCAAAGCACCTTGTCCCCATGTTGATGAGGACAAGGACCTCTTCCCGACAACCCTGGCCGTTGGTTGTTGGGGTCTGTGGGCAGGGGGCTTATCGGAATCTGGAAGCCCCCTTTAACAAGGGGGCCCCCAGATCCCGGCCCCCCACCCTATGTGAATGAGTATGGTGTACATTGTACCCCTACCCAGTCACCTAAAATAAATAAATAAATAAAACACATTACACATATTTTTTTAAATAATTAATTAAGGCAGCTCCGTTGTCTCTTCCGATATCTTCTCCCCTCTCCAGGTCTTCTGCCTCCTCCGCTGACGTCTTCTGCCTCTGCCAGTTCTCCTCCTCTTTGCTGATGTCTTCTAGCCCTCTCTGGAAAAAGAGATTGGAAGAGACGACGGAGCTGCCTTAATAAATTACTTTTAAAATATGTGTAATGTGTTTTATTTTTGACATTTTTTTTTTTAGCTGAATGGGTAGGGGTACAATGTACCCCATACTCATTCACATAGGGTGGGGTGCCAGGATCTGGGGGCCCCCTTGTTAAAGGGGGCTTCCAGATTCCGATAAGCCCCCCGCCTGCAGATCCCAACAACCAACGACTAGGGTTGTCGGGAAGAGGCTCTTGTCCTCATCAACATGGGGACAAAGTGCTTTGGGGTGGGGGTGCAGGGCCCCCCTGACCCAAGGCACCCACCTTCCCATGTTGAGGGCATGCGGCCTGGTACGCTTTAGGGGGGGGGCAGGTGCTTTCCCGACCTGCCAGGCTGTGCTTGGATAAGGGACTAGTATGGATTTTGGGGGGACCAATGCCGTTTTTTTCGGCGTGGGGGTTCCCCTGAAAATCCATACCAGACCGAAGGGCCTGGTATGCTCTTGGAGGGCAAGCCAATTCCGCTTTTTTTTTTTTTTATTTGGCATGGAGTTCCCCTTCAAGATCCTCAGAGCACAAGTCGCATACCAAAGTCGGGTCAGTTAAGACGGCGATCCGACTTTGATTCGACTTCAGTGATAATCAATTGTCTGAAGTAGTATCAAAGTAGTGCAGGGAGCATTTTCAAAGTCGAACCGACTTGTGTTGGACCAGTTAAGACGGCTCCTATAGGGAAACATTAATTTTCAAACGTCATGCGACATGAGCTCTCAATGTCGGAGCGTTTGTTGTACCAGTGTGAACCCGGCCTTACAGATAACAGCAATTTAATTGAGGCTACAGCAATAGATTTAATGTATAAATGAATGTAGAGTCAGACTGGTCTGTCCTGTTCTAAATTAATCATGCCCTACAATGGGAGAATGATACTCCCACCCACTGTAATGCAGTGTCACTTTAACAGCTGTTCTCTGCTCTAAATATCAGGAGTGCTCAGGGCTGCTCACTAACAGCAAAGCTCTGCTGATTACATAGAGAGAGCCAAGATGTCCAAGTGTAATCTACAAGACTGAACTCTCAGTTTAACAGCTCAGTCATGCATAGTGCAGGGGACAGCAGGGAAATGCAAAGGCAGTAGAAGCCCCTGCCATGGCACATCCCTGCATGCACTTTAGCTCTTCCTTACCCCATTATCTAGGCAGAGATATGCAATTAGCGGACCTCCAGCTGTTGCAGAACTACCATGAGGCATAGCAAGACTCTGACAGCCAGAAGCATGAAACCCAGAGGCAGAGGCATGATGAGACTTGTAGTTTTGCAACAGCTGGAGGTCCGCTAATTGCATATCCCTGATCTATGGGATAAAATCATTAATATTGCATGCAAAACTTTTTATATTAATTTATATAGTGCCAACATAATTCTTATTGATTAAAGAAGGAACTTACAATCTAATGTCACTACCACATTAGATATAGTTTGTGTAGAAGCATATAAAAACACTTGCACTTTGGCTGGTAGGATAACCTGCTTGTAATTTTTGTAGTAGTAACAATAGTGCTCGCTCCAGCACTGATGGCTGGGGACTATAGCTGGCGAGTGCAGCTTTGCCTATAATAGCAACTGTTCCCTTAAGGCAGTTGGGGTACTGGTACTTGGTTGCCACCAGGGTACTTAGTGCTATAGTCCCTGGTCAAGCAGCATTAGAGACAGAGCAAGAGAAGTAAAACCTCATCAGATTACTGCAGTGAAGGTACCACCCAAGAGGGTAGCATAGAGATACTTTAAATTCAGTTCTGACAATTTTCAGGGTTAATAGGCAAAGAATTGTCAAACAAATGCCATGGGGGGGGGGGGCTGTACAATGCTCTTGTGGACACGTACTAATACAAACATTTTTTAAAGCAGATCTTCACTGTATCTGAGCAGCACAAACCAAAACACTATTTAATTCATTTTTAATATTCAAAGCAAATTCACCCATCCATCTATGTCTACATGCTTTATTTTGTTGAGAAATAACTTTGAAAAACACTCCCTAGCATTTCTGCCTGTGGCCAACTTGAGTAAAGGCAAATGATTTATGTAGCATTTACTTCCAGGAATCAATCTGCCCTTAAGTCAAGCATGCATGCAGGAGAATGTGCTTAGCTGAGAAAACCCCTCCTCTTCTCCTCCCCTCCTGAAGACTCCTGGGATGTATGACATAATTTGCCTAGGCAAGAAGTTACTGAAGAAATGTAAAAAAAAAGCAAGTAAATATGATGTACTTTCCTATCTATTTACTAAAGCTTGCAGAATGAGGATTAAAAATAATCAATATTGGTTAGGAGAGTGAAGTTCCAATTTAACAAAATACCTTTTGGTGGGGAGTAGCAATTTAAATAATTCTTAAACTGAAACCTTACAAATGCCCAATTTATATAGCATTCTTGGGGGATGCTCTGAAACTTGCCTGTGAAATTGTATCCTTGTAGGGTGTACACAACAAAACTGACATATTATGAAAGAATTAAAAATGCCTTTTAAATTGCTGGTAAATGACATTTCCTGCAAGACTGGTTTGCTCTGTATTTAAAGAAAAAAAAAAATACGTAGGGGTATGGTATAGATTTTGGTGGACCTTTGGAGGAGCCCCAGGCCATTTTTTAGAAAACAGAAGCTGGCACAGAAGTGTAAATTACCTGCAGATGTTTTTTTTTTTCTCTCACTTTTGCTGTAGTACATCCTACAACAAAAATGACAAAAGAAAAAAATGTCCCCCCCCCCCCCAAATTCATGCCAGAACTCTTATTCTTGATGATTTTCTGTTATGAAATTTAGATGGGAACCTCATGCAAAAAAATGAAAAAGCGGGGGGGCAAAGCACCTTGTCTCTTTATTGATTAGGACAAGGGCCTTCTCTCCCACACACCTGGTCTTTGGGTGGGGGATTATTGAAATCTGGAAGTCCCCTTTAAAAATAGGGGTCCTCCAGATACCAGCATCCCCTATGTGAATGAGTACAGGGAGTATAGTTCCCATAACTTCACAAAAAAATATGTAAACACACCACACACTTAGAACTTTATTTTTAAAAAACCCATCATTTAAAAAAAATGTCCAACAATGTAAATCTATTGTCAATCACATTGTCTAGTGATGCAAATCCTTGTCAATCCTGATAAAAAACAGCCACTGACCAGCCAAAGAAGAAAATATTGGCCATATTTGGTCAGTGATGCCCCTCTGTCTGCATTTAGCTGACAACCGGGAATCTGGTCAGGAATCTGGCGGTTACTGGCTCCCCAACAACCAGCCTTAGCAGAAAACTGTCACATTTAGCAGTGGTAAACCTCTGCTAACTCTATCACTTCCTGCTGTAGCTGGATGTTCAGCTTGGTGGGGAATCCCTCCATTTAGTTTGCCTGTCAACTGAACACCGAACAGGCAAAGTTCAGAAAGAATTATACTTCAGCCTGAACCCAAAGCTCATCCCTACTGGTGAGTGTAGCTTCACCAATAAGGGCTGTGGCTACCTGAGGGGAGTCAGCCCGCCTTAAGCCGATAAGTTGCGGGAACACGTGGCGTGTTAGAGGAGGGTGCAGCTTTGCTGTCCGAACAGCGGACCCACACAGGCTGGAGTGTGAAGAGTGGCTGCTGAGGACCTGACCAGAGCAAGGAGGAGCACAGCCAGACTGTCACTGAGACACAGAGCCGAGCGGAGAGAGCCCAGCCAGAGAAGAGTGATCCGGAGTGAGTGTGGGGGACGCCAGAGCCAGCCTGTGTCTGAGCGGTCACCCGGAGCTGACTGTGACAGACGGTGCAGTCAGTGAAGGCCAGCCTGAGCAGGCAAACCAACCCTGTCAGAGCCAGAGGACTCCTGCACACAGTCCTCTCCATGTCATCTCCATCCTGCACACAGTCATCTACCATGTCATCTCTATCTATGCACACAATCATCTACCATGTAATCTCCATCCTGCACACAGTCAGCTACCATGTCCTCTCCATCCTGCACACAATGCTAGTTTGTGGGGGACTGGCGATTCGAGCAGAAGTTTGCTCTCTCTTTGCATAGAGGAAAACTTGGATGACTGCACACCAATATCATATAAAAGGCATCTTCTTTATTCAAACTTTTAAAAGCAATATATAAAAAAAACACATCACGGAAAACCTCAGGGAAGACTATTGATGCGTTTCACGACACTAGAGAGCTTAATCATACAAGCTACATACTGCAACTATACAAAATGAAGGTATAAGTCAACACGCAATTAAGCAATCAATTTTTCTATATCCCTGTATAATGTGCTCACTAAGATGCCCATCTAGGAGTTTTTTTAAACTATCAATACTTCCCCCTGACACCACCGATTGTGGAAGTGAGATCCAAAGCCTATCTCTTTATAGTTTTCCTGACACCAAAAGAAAAAAGGTGATGGGGAGGGAGCTTCAGGTGATTGACAGCCTCAGCTTTGTTCCTGTGTGCTGTGTGAAGGGGTTGTGTCCTTTCCCTCCAATCAACTCTCAGAGCTCTCCTCACAGAGCTCTGCAGAGTGTAAATTCAGCTTTCCGCCCCTTTTTTTGACAGTTTAGACAAGCTTTGTAAATTCTGAACTTTGAATAGCTGTAGAGGAGAGAAGACTGCAGATAAACAGGTTCAATTTATGTAGGAGGATTTGTTTCATCTCTGTGTATCACCTGAGGCCAGTCATTTCACTAGGTATACATAAGGGTTTACAACCACTTTAAGTAAAGATATCTCAACCAGATTCTTGACCTAATTAAATGCTAAAGAAAGAGAAAAAAAAATGGTTTATTGTCAGCATCAGAATTCCTTGCCTGAGAGTAGCCCCTCTCTAGAAAATGTTGATACATCTGCTGGGCCTCACGTTAAAAACTGAAAACATCACTGTATATCTGTTTCCAACTAAGAAACTCACCCACCGGGATTCTCCTTAGGGTATAATTAGGGTGTGTAGAGTGAATTTGCAGAAGACTATAACCTGATAGGCATTTACCATACCATTTATCTTGGCCTTATTATTATGCCCTGTGAATCTTAAATTGACCCCATTCTCATTAAGGTATACAAGGAACAAATCAAGATACTCCAAATCATTCCTAAAAATAAAAATATGATCATCTATATATTGTAAATACAATTTAATAGATGATCTGAAGGGGTTCCCACCACCATAAATGCGGGACTACTCCCACCACCTCATAAAACAGTTAGCCAAAGAGGAAGAAAACTTGGCTCCAATATCAGCCCCACACCATTGGATGTAGTACACCCCATCAAACCAGAAAAAAATTGTGAGTAAAAAGATACTGTAATACCTCAATGATATAGGAACAAAGTTCCACAGTGTAACTAGTATACTCACACAAAAAGAAAGAGCTTGTAGAGCCAAATGATGCAGAATAGACAAATACAGACTAACCAACATTGCTGGTGACCCAGAAAAAATTATGCTCCCTTTATGTTTAGGAGCTGCTTTGTATTCCACAGGTAACTAGGGAGCTGGAAAACCAAAGGATGTAACTGAGCATCTAACCACTGTCCCAGTTTTTCATTTAAAGAGCCAATACCTGCAATGATGCCTTTGAATGGACTTAAGCCCTTATGCGTTTTGGCAAATGGTGGAAGATTAGAATAGGAAATTGAGGAAATAAAACTTCCACATCCTTAGAATGAAAAATGCCAGGATGCCTTTCTTTATTTACCAATTCACATAAAGTAGTACTAAAATCATTGGTAGGATCTTTAGGCAGGACCGAGTATGTATCACAATCAGAAAGCTGACATAAAGCTTAATTTTTATAGTCCTATGCCTGTATAACTGCAACCAAACCACCATTATCAGAATTTCTGATCACAATAGATTTATCCAATGACTTCAATGCTACCAGCTCTCACCAGCTTACAAATTTTGCACATTTGCAGGGGCCAAAGATGGGATCTCACGAGTGAGGGCTGTAAGGTCCTATTTTACATATCTCTGAAATGTATCTATCTTGAACCCCTCTTGAGTTAACAGGGTAAAACCTAGACTTAATCTTAAAGTGGAGGTGATGCGCTCCAGTCACCATGGATCTCCTCACTTGAGCCTAAACTATAACTTTATTTCAAAACTCAATATAAAAAATTGTTTTGAAAACTTGGCTTGATACCAACAGTAAGAGCATAACATTCTATTAGCTGTTACAAAAAGGGATTAATGTTTTTGTGAAACATGGAGTAGAAGACCATACTTTTTGGGCCACACACAGTCTTCTTTTTAAATATCAACTTCTATCATGTAGTACCAGTAGGGATGGTCCCAATGTTCGACTTGAACATTGGGTGTTCACCTGTTCGCTGAATAGCGAACAATTTGGGGTGTTCGCAGCAAATTCGAAAGCCGCGGAACACCCTTTAAAAGTCTATGGGAGAAATCAAGAGTGCTAATTTTAAAGGCTTATATGCATGGTATTGTCATAAAAAGTGTGTGGGGACCTGGGTCCTGCCCCAGGGGACATGTATCAATGCAAAAAAAAAGTTTAAAAAATGGCCGTTTTTTCGGGAGCAGTGATTTTAATAATGCTTAAAGTGAAACAAAAGTGTAATATTCCTTTAAATTTCGTACCTGGGGGGTGTCTATAGTATGCCTGTAAAGTTGCGCATGTTTCACATGTTTACAACAGTCCGAGAGCAAAATGACATTTCTAAAGTAAAAAAGTCATTTAAAAGTACTCGCGGCTATAATGAATCGTCAGTCCCGGCAATACACATAAAAGTTCACTGATAAAAATGGCATGGGAACCCCGAACCAAAATTAAAAAAAGAAAAAATGCACGTGGGTCCCCCCCAAATTCCATACCAGGCCCTTCAGATTTGATATGGATATTAAGACCTTCAGGTCTGGTATGGATTTTAAGGGGACCAAAATTTTTTAAAAAATGACGTGGGGTCCCCCCAAAAATCCATATCAGACCCTTATCCGAGCACGCAACCTGGCAGGCCGCAGGAAAAGAGGGGGGACAAGAGAGCGCCCCATCTCCTGAACCGTACCAGGCCACATGCCCTCAACATTGGGAGGGTGCTTTGGGGTAGCCCCCAAAGCACCTTGTCCCCATGTTGATGGGGAGAAGGGTCTCATCCCCACAACCCTTGCCCGGTGGTTGTGGGGGTCTGCGGGCGGGGGGCTTATCGGAATCTGGAAGCCCCCTTTAACAAGGGGACCCCCAGATACCGCCCCCCTGTGTGAAATGGTAACGGGGTACAAATGTACCCCTACCATTTCACAAAAAATGTGTGAAAATGGTAAAAAAAACACATTACACACTTTGGGACAAGTCCTTTATTAAAAAAATAAAACTGTCCCACAAAGTCTTCTTCTACTTCTCGCGCTCCGACGGACCGAAAAAGCAAAAAAAAGTCGCATGCCGCCTATGATCTGCCTCCATGGGAGGCACCCGCCATAATGACTGACCGCTCTCAGATGACAGCTCTTTTATAACTGAGGGCGGGGCCACGCGATGACGTCGCCAGGTGACTCCGCCCCCTCTGACGCACGGGGACATCCCTATGGCTTCCCCGTAGTGTCAGAGGGGACGGGGGTCATTCGGTTACGTAATCGGGTGGCCCCGCCCCCCTCTGACGCTACAGGGAAGCCATAGGGATGTCCCCGTGCGTCAGAGGGGGGCGGACCAGGTGGCCTGGCCCCCCTCTGATGCTACTGGAAAGTCATAGGGTTGTCCCTGTGCGTCGGGGGGCGGGGTCACCCGGCAACATCGTGTGGCCCCGCCCTCAGTTATAAAAGAGCCGTCACCTGAGAGCGGCCGGTCATTACGGCGGGTGCCACCCATGGAGGCGGATCGTAGGCGACGTGCGGCTTTTTTTTTTTTTTTCGGTCCGTCGGAGCGCCAGAAGAAGAAGACTCCATGGGACAGTTTTTTTTTTTTAATTTTTTTAATAAAGGACTTGTCCCAAGGCGTGTACTGTTTTTTTAACCATTTTCACACATTTTTTTGTGAAATGTTAGGGGTACCCCGTTACCATTTCACACAGGGGGGCTGGGATCTGGGGGACCCCTTGTTAAAGGGGGCTTCCAGATAACGATAAGCCCCCTGCCCACAGACCCCCACAACCACCGGGCAAGGCTTGTGGGGATGAGGCCCTTCTCCCCATCAACATGGGGACAAGGTGCTTTGGGGGGGCTACCCCAAAGCACCCTCCCAATGTTGAGGGCATGTGGCCTGGTATGGTTCAGGAGGGGGGGCGCTATCTCGTCCCCCCTCTTTTCCTGTGGCCTGCCATGTTGCGTGCTCAGATAAGGGTCTGGTATGGATTTTTGGGGGGACCCCACGCTATTTTTAAAAAAAAAATTTGGGACAGGGTTCCCCTTAAAATCCATACCAGACCTGAAGGGCCTGGTATGGATTTTGTGGGGGGCCATCACGCCATTTTTTTTTTTCATTTTGGCGCGGGGTTCCCCTTAATATCCATACCAGACCTGAAGGGCCTGGTATGGAATTTGGGGGAACCCCTGCACATTTTTTTTTTTTAATTTTGGTTCGGGGTTCCCCTGTGGGGAATCCCATGACGTTTTTATCAATGAACTTTTATGTGTATCGCCGGGACCGACAATTCATTATAGCCGCGAGTACTTTTAAATGACTTTTTTTCCTTTAGAAATGCAATTTTGCTATCGGACTGTTGTAAACATGGGAAACATGCGCCACTTTACAGATATACTATAGACGCCCCCCAGGTACGAAATTTAAAGGAATATTACACTTTTATTGTTTCACTTTAAGCATTATTAAAATCACTGCTCCCAAAAAAATGGCCGTTTTTAAAACTTTTTTTTTGCATTGACACATGTCCCCTGGGGCAGGACCCGGGTCCTTAAACACTTTTTAAGACAATACCATGCATATAAGCCTTTAAAATTCGTACTTTTGATTTTTCATTTTCATGTCCCATAGACTTTAATGGTGTTCGCGTGTTCGAACAAATTTTTTGCCTGTTCGCATGTTCTGGTGTGAACCGAACCAGGGGGTGTTCGGCCCATCCCTAAATACCAGTGGTCCATGCTCCACATTTTGGGAAACACAGTTTCATACTAAACATGCTGTCTAATTGTTCAGAATATCAGAAACACACTTCAACAATTTAACTAATAAAGTTGCCTGCTCCTGAACTTTCTTAAAGTGGAACTTTGCCCAAATGGGGTAGTTCTGCTTTTCTGCCTCTTCCCTATTTTGGACACATTTTTGGGGGGGTACCTTGTTTTGAGGCGATTGGAGCAAAAGTTTGGCCCACCCTCTCTTTGCCCACAGCCTTCTGGGATACATCACAGACCCTGGAGGCTGTGGGACCATTAACAAAGTAAGCCAGCTGTGAAGCCACAAGGAGTCAAAGCTGGCTTCCCAAAATAAACATGCCGGCGCCATAATGTTTCTCATAAAAAAATGTTTGATAAGCAAATAATTACAGGTCCTTTATGTTAGGAACTGCTAAATTTTTTTTGCACTGGGATGATGGTTTTGGTAAGCATGTATTATACCATAGGAGCAACTTCACAGGAGGGCAAACTGCCATTAAGACAGCCTTTTTCAACCAGGGTGCCTTCAGGTGTCTTCAGGGGTGCCTGGGTAAAAAAACAAAAACTTTATACCAGTCAATGGGTGGATTAAGCCTGTCTATTAGGTTTTCATTATGCACCATTACAACCTTCTATAGCCTCCAGTGTCCTAAAAAACAATTATGTCATTGGTTGATAAGAAGAACGTCATGCACCTGCACAGCACTGGGGTCAGTGAGGGAGAGAAACCAAGGGAGAAGAAACACATTGGAATAATAATCGGTACCAGTGTGCAAAGGTTTATTTGCTTTGGAAGTATAAATCACCGATAAATGTTGGGTGTCCTACGCATGTAGATTTTGCTACATTATGCAAAACTATTAGTTTATATCTTTTACATTTCAGACTGGGGTGCCTTGAAATTGTGAGGGATTTTAAAGGGTGCCTTGACTAAAAAAAAAGATTGAGAAACCCTGCATTAGGGAGACACTGGTGCTTACAAGTAGGCTATGTTCATTGGTGAGTTAACACAAAAAAATTCTAAAAAACGAAAATACACTTTTGAGTAAATTACATTTTTTGTAAAACCAGCATTTCTGTGTATGTTCAATCTAGATAGCATTCTCCGAATTCTTCTGACCTGTATTATTTACTACAGTGACATCATGTGGCATTGCATTTGTTTACCAGATGCACAACCCGACCCAACCCATGAGGCTCAGTGGACCAAACCAAGACTGTTGTGAGTTGGTGCTCTGTTTTAGCAGAGGTTGTTTGATGCTTTAAAACCTAAAGGATGGGTTATGCACTTGGCATTTGTGTTGATGACATTTTTTGTATGAGATGCCATTTTTTTCTTAGTCAGACGATACTTGTGTGCATTACTAAATTCTGTCTCAATAGACATATATTTTCAATTCAATAACTGCTAGGTTATATTGCTTCCTGCAAGAGGAGTTGAATGTGGCCAAAGAAAAAACATCCCGTAGCAACCCTTCCTACTCCCAGCATGCCTTAATTTTTTGCTAGTGTCCTAGGTGGATAGTTACATTTTCTCTACTGAGACATGTCTAAAATGTTTGTCTTTTTTCTTTGATCAAGATAATTTTTGATTCAATCCAGATTCCTCTACGCACCATGCGACTATCCAGATTGCTGTATCCTCAGCAATAGCTTCCTGCTGGATTGGACCAACACAGGGCTTGCTTGGAATGTGTTTTTTTTGGGAGCTGGGCTCTGTATTGTGGTGCTTTCCAGACCTGTGTGTACTGTGTTAGTGGAGTACTTGTGCTACGCCCAATTGTCACATGCTGCTCCATCTCAGTTACCACAACCTCCTGTGCTTGAACCAGACCCAATTTAGGGTGTCCTTGCTCAGGACGCTTCTGAAGCCCCTCTCCTCCCTATATCTGGCTCTTCTCTGCATTGATTCTCCCACAATTGACAAATCATGGGGACAATGGGGAAAATGGGGAAAATGGAGAGCTGATATTTCAACATTGGATTGGGAGGACTGCCTTGAGGATTGTCCTAAACTTATTTCATCTAGAGATAAACCAATTCAGACTAAGTTTCCACATAGGGTGTGTTTCATGCCACAACTGTATATAATCTATCCCCAGCAGTCAGCGACCTGCCCATGTTGTTTGAGGGGCCCTGGCACAAATTTTCACATGTTCTGGCACTGCTTTAGGTTGACACAAATTTGAACGTAGACTGTTGACCTCATTAATGTCCATCTACAATTGTCCCTTCCCATGGTCCTTGAGCTGGCATTGCTGGGCATTCATGATGATGTACAGAGGCTTCACTATACTAAGTTGTTGATTTTTGTATCTGTTTTATAATGCAAAAAAGGAAATTATTTTGTAAGTGGAATTCACCCTCCTTTGTCCTCTTGGGGGTCATTGATTAATGCAGTGCTGCCTATGTACAAGTTGACATACTTGAATAGAAACTGTCCTAAGAAGTACAATAAGGTCTGGCGGCCTTGGACGGCCCAGTTGGTGTTACTCCTTTTTCTACTTGAAATACTACCCCTGTCCCCCTTTTGTATTCCCTCATTTGGGTACTGTTTCTCTCTCAATATTATCATTTCTTTTTGATGCTGCTCTGTGCCTAATGAACCTGGCTTTGCATAGCTTTATACATACTGGATTTTACACCACATTGATTGTCTTAATATTATACTTGACCATACAGTACTGTGTTTTCAATCCTCGCTGTTATTGTAACATGCTTATGTGTTTCAAAAAAGAAATCCTTGCTTTTAAAAACAAAAAACAAAAAACTGTGTATGAGGTTCTTTACTGTAGAGCGGTCAGGATGTGGAACTTCTTTCTACAGTTGGTGGTGTCAGGTGGGTGTGTAGATAAATTCAGAAAACCTAGTCAACACAATGTACACTGCAAGTACACTTGGAAGTGCAGTTGCTTTAGATCTGAGGAGAAGATATGAAATGAGGGGAAGCTCTGCTGATTTTATCATCCAATCATGTACAAGCAAAAATGCTGTTTTTTATTTTCCTTGCATGTACCCCTCAGATCTACACTGACTGTACTTCCAAGTGCACTTGTAGTGCAAAGTGGATTTGCCTTTAGTAAATAAACCTCTATGTATCTTTGTGAATCAGTCTAAAGAAGTACAGTACCAACCAAAAAATAAACATGTTCCTTCCTTAATACTTTTTTTGCAGGAAACTAGGTTATTCCAATAACCGTATCAACACTTTATCAATAAAAATATTTATATACTCCAGCAGTAAAAGGAACATGCCCTAAGGTTCACTTGCTTAAGATTTAGTGGAATAAATGGAAATAATTACTATGTAATAATCACCCAGGTAAAAAGGAATCAAACTCTGTGCCAAAAAAGACAAGCAAAGAACTAGTCCCCAGTATTGTCTGTGGCCACTCTGTAACTGATATGTTTAGGTTGAGTTTGTTGAAAGGTCTCAGCACCACATCCCAATTATACTTGCCATACATAGACACTAGAGAAAATGTATATGGGACTTTCAAGGTGCCAATGAGTTCAAACAATATAGGATGAAAAAATAATGTTTTTCTATTTATACTGTACATTATTAAGTTTACTCATTTCACTGGGGTGATTCACATTATTACATTCTCCTTTGCCATCTTGGTATATCTGCCTAGTGAAAGAGGAGCAGAATCTCAACACATTTTGCATCCTTGTTTCCTCAGGAGAACAGAGGAGAATAAAACAATAAAATCATGAAATATACACGTCATTCAATTTAGACTAATTAATTGGACAATAATAAATCCAAAAATACCCATATGAATTGTCTGAAGACAAACTTTTTCTTATGGACAATACCATGTAAGAAAAATATTGTCTTCGCATTGTTAATTTGGATATTTTTGATTAACCACTTGCGGACCGCCCGCCTGTAATCCCATTAGGGGCACAGGGTGAATGAGAAAATATGACTTGGATTACCTAAAATGGGACAGTAATATTTATCCACAATATCTCCCAGGATATATATAAAGACTATTCTTGGTTTGTTTGATTCTGAACTCAACATGTTAATTGAAATAGCTGATCACATTGGCCTCTGTACAATGTAGGAAATGGGCCAACTCCTACTGGAGCTCCTGCTGTTATGAGAAAATCTCCTGTGTTTATTCTTATGATAATGTTTAATCTACTGTGTGAGGCTCGTGACTGTCGGCTCAGCTGTCACTAATTGCCAGCTCCCATCTCTCTCCACAGTTACCCAGCTGAAGTTGATCCTGCTCGTCAGTCCTGCCTACTTAAGCCGTCCAGTCCAGAGGAGCGCTGCTTTCGCCTTGGTCACATCACAAGCAACTATCTCCTGCATTCCTGTTTTAAATACTGGCTACAGATCCTGCTTGCTGTTCCACTACTATGATCCCTGACTACTGGCTTGGCTGACGATCCGTTCCGGTTAGCCCCGGTTCACACAGGGGCGGCACGACTTGCAGGTCGCCTCAGCGAGGCGACCTGCAAACGACTTCCGCTGTGACTTGCAAAATGACTTCTGTATAGAAGTCTATGCAAGTCGCCCCAAGTCGCCCCCGAAGTAGTACAGGAACCTTTTTCTAAGTCGGAGCGACTTGCGTCGCTCCTATTAGAACGGTTCCATTGTACAGAACGGGAGGCGACTTGTCAGGCGGCTAGGTCGCCTGACAAGTCGCCCCTGTGTGAACCGGCTCTTACTGAACTTTGGCTATGTTTTAACTACGTTTGTTCTTTTTACTTTTATTATTAAACAAGTGGGATTTAACTGTACTTCTGTCTCGGTCTGATTTCATGGTTTCTGGCAGTGACTACAAGTCTGACCTGTAGTGAAATCCTGATTAATCACAACAATGACCAGGTGGGCACGGAGTCACATCGGCTGCTTTAAGTGATTAGTTAATTAGCTCATGTTAATTTATGTTTCTGGTTACAGGTGTATTGTTAGAGTAATATGAGCAGGAGGGGGGAACCTCCTCTTCAACTGTATATAAGACTGTATTCTTGTTCTAATAAACAGTTCACGGTGAGCAACCAAACAAGTATTGCCTTGTTTTATGGTTGTTAGCAGTTGCAATATCTGATATTTATATTCAGACTGGGAGGAATCGGTATATGACAAGAGCACTCAAGCAGGGTGTGGGACGTACCATTACAACAATCAACACAGTGCTCTGAACAGAGAGAAAAATCTTTCCCTACAAAGCAGGGATAAGAAACAAGAGATCTTTACTAAAAATCAGCACACATCCATTGGTAGGCACACATTTAACCCCTTGATTACCCTAGATGTTAACCTGTTCCCAGCCAGTGTCATTAGTGCAGTGTCAGTGTACAGTATTATCGCTGATCACTGTATTAGTGTCACTAGAGACATCAGTGTCAGTTACTGACCCTCCCAGCCAGTGTCTGTTAGCGCAAGATTGCCTGCCACCCTATCAGTGTCACACTTTAAGTCACTCAGTGTTAGTTAGTGTCAAATTTCCCATCACACTATCACAGTCCCATTATAAGTCACTGTTTAATGTTATTAAAAAAAAAATCCAGAATATATACCGCAGTTTGTAGACACTATAAATTGCAAGCAAACCAATCAATATACACTTATTGTGATTTTTTTACTAAACACATGCAGCAGGATACATTTTGGCCTAAATGTATGAAGAAATTAGATTTTTTTACATTTTTTTTTTATTTGATATGTTTTATATCAGAAAATTAAAAAAAAATATTTTTTTCCCCAAACATTTGGTCTTTTTTCATTTATATAATAAAAAATAAAACCCCCAGTGGTGATCAAATACAACCAAAAGAAAGCTCTCTTTGTGTAAAAAGAAAATATACAAATTTTGTTTTGGTACAGCGTTGCATGATCACGCAATTACCAGTTAAATTAGTGCAGTGCTACATAGCAAAAAATGACCTGGTCATTATGGGGGTAAAACCTTCCAGAGCTAAAGTGGTTATAAGTAGTGTCTGAATTATTTGTCCCATATGAATGACATATGATATTTTTTAAATCTATTTAAGATTCTGGTTTGCTTTTACCACTGCAATGTTGCACTAACAAGGGCATGTAATTTTTGTAAAATTGGTACATGTATGAGATATACAGTATCTCACAAAAGTGAGTACACCCCCTCACATCTTTGTAAATATTTTGTTATATCTTTTCATGTGACAACACTGAAGAAATGACATTTTGCTACAATGTAAAGTAGTGAGTGTACAGCTTGTATAACAGTGTACATTTTCTGTCCCCTCAAAATAACTCAAAACACAGCCATTAATGGCTAAACCGCAACAAAAGTGAGTACACCCCTAAGTTAAATTGTCCAGATTGGGCCCAAAATGTCAATATTTTGTGTTGCCACCATTGTTTTCCAGCACTGCCTTAACCCTCTTGGGCATGGAGTTCACCAGAGCTTCACAGGTTGCTACTGGAGTCCTTATCCACTCCTCCATGACGACATCAGGGAGCTGGTGGATGTTAGAGACCTTGCGCTCCTCCACCTTCCGTTTGAGGATGCCCCACAGATGCTCAATAGGTTCAGGTTTGGAGACATGCTTGGCCAATCCATCACCTTTACCCTTAGCTTCTTTAGTAAGGCAGTGGTCGTCTTCGAGGTGTGTTTGGGGTCGTTCTCATATTGGAATACTGCCTTGCGGCCCAGTTTCTGAAGGGAAGGGATCAAGCTCTGCTTTAGTATGTCACAGTACATGTTGGCATTTATGGTTTCCTCAATGAACTGTAGCTCCCCAGTACTGGCAGCACTCATTCAGCCCCAGACCATGACACTCCCACCACCATGCTTGACTGTAGGCAAGCCACACTTGTCTTTGTATTCATCACCTGGTTGCCGCCATACACGCTTGACACCATCTAAACCAAATAACTTTATCTTGGTCTCATCAGACCACAGGACATGGATTACTGGAACCATGTCCTTAGTCAGCTTGACTTCAGCAAACTGTTTGCGAGCTTTCTTGTGCATCATCTTTAGAACGGGCTTCCTTCTGGGACGACAGCAATGCAGACAAATTTGATGAAGTGTGCGGCATATGGTCTGAGCACTGACAGGCTGACCCCCACCCCTTCAACCTCTGCAGCAATGCTGGCAGCACTCATATTTGGCAAAGACAACCTCTGGATATGACACTGAGCACGTGCACTCAACTTCTTAGGTCGACCATGGCGAGGCCTATTCTGAGTGGAACCTGTCCTGTTAAACTGCTGTATGGTCTTGGCCACCGTGTTGCAGCTCAGTTTCAAGGTCTTGGCAATCTTCTTATAGCCTAGGCCATCTTTATGTAGAGCAACAATTCTTTTTTGCAGATCCTCAGGGAGTTCTTTGCCATGAGGTGCCATTTTGAACTCCCAGTGACCAGTATGAGAGAGTGAGAGTGATAACACCAAATTTAACACACCTGCTCCCCATTCACACCTGAGACCTTGTAACACTAATGAGACACATGACACCGGGGAGGGAAAATGTCTAACTTGGCCAAATTTGGACATTTTCACTTAGGGGTGTTTTCACTTTTGTTGCCAGCGGTTTAGACATTAATGGCTGTCTGTTGAGTTATTTTGAGGGGACAGCAAATTTACACTGTTATACAAGCTGTACACTCACAACTTTAAATTGTAGCAAAGTGTAATTTCTTCAGTGTTGTCACATGGAAAGATATAATAAAATATTTACAAAAATGTGAGAGGTGTGTACTCACTTTTGTGAGATACTGTATATACAGGTACTCCTCACTTTATGACCAGGTTCCGTTCCAATGACCAGGTCGTTAAACAAATTGGTTGTTAAACAAGGAGTCACAAGAAATTAATATTTTAGGCATTCTTAACTACTGTACTGTACTGTATTGTGGAAAACATGTCTAAACACAAAACTCCAGCTCGATAATGTTGTTTTAATTTGCATCAGTACAGAACACAAATGAAAATTCTGTACTGTAAAATACAATGATGTACAGCACGTTGTTCAGGTGGGGAGAGCTGGTCGTAAGTCCAAGCAGTCGTTAAACAAGGAGTATCTGTAAAGCAAAGTGGTGATATGAAGGAACTTATGTACTGTCACATATGTGATTTAACAGTTATGTATAAATAAAATAACACATTGTTTTATCTTTTATTGTCATACAAATTTCAAGTGTCTATGTATGGCTTTCCTATGTGGTGCCTGACCTATGTTGATTTATTGCAGTATCCCACAAATATAACCTGTTCTACAATGAAAGAAATTCAGAAAAGTTGTCTCAGGCAGTGGCCTGATGGGTTGGCATGAGCCAAAATTCAAAGTTTATATCCTAGTCTCCATATGTAAGGTAAAGGTATGAGGATGTGTTGCCTCTGGTTTCCAGGGTCTGGTTTCTAAGGCCTTTATATGGCCTTGTCATGAACAGTTGGGAAGCAGCTTACATATTACATTTATGTCAGACTGGGGGTAGTGACCTATACTGACCCACAGTTTACCTTCACAGTGTTAAATTTCATAAAATCTTCATAATTATTACTATAATGGAGATACCTTCATAAAAAGTGACATAAATGCAGCCTTTTTCAACCAGGGTCCCCTTAAGGTTTCCTCAGGGGTGCCTTGGCAAAATACCTAAAAATTGTCCAAAAAGCTGTATAAAAGTAAGTGGTTGAATGGAGTCTGCTTTTAGTTACACAAAGTCACAGGTTTTGATTGTGCATCATTACAAACTTCTAGCCCTCCAGCATCCTAACAACCAATGATGTAATTCGATAATAAGGAGCACCTGCACAGCATCCCTTGCTCCTCTCTGTCAGCACGGGGGTCACTTTAGCGGAGTGAGGGAGAAAAGAAACATTGGAATATTAGTAAGTAGCAGTGAACAACAGTGTATTTGCTTTGGAAGAATACATCATCTCTAATGTTGGGTATCCTACGTATGCGGATGTTGCTATGATATGTAAAACTATTAGTTTTGTTTTTTACATTTAGAATAGGGTGCCTCGAGTTTGTGCATAAAATTAAAAGGCGCATTAACCATTTGCCGACCATCGCACGCCGATGTACGTCGGCAGAATGGCACTCGCAGGCAAAAGGGCGTACAGGTACGTCCCCTTTAAGAAGCGGTGTCGCTCGCGCGCGCCCCCCGCGGTCTCCGTGACCGCTGGTCCCCTGGACTTGATGTCCGCCGGGTGCTTGCGATCGTGTCACGGAGAGGAAGAACAGGGAGATGCTTATGTAAACAAAGCATTCCCCGTTCTGCCTAGTGACAGGACAGTGATCTACTGCTCTCTGTGATCAAGAGCAGTGATCATTGTCCTGTGTGTTCAAGCCCAGCCCCCCCCACAGTTAGAATCACTCCCTAGGACACACTTAACCCCTTTACTGCCCCTAGTGGTTAACCCCTTCACCGCCAGTGTCATTTACACAGTAATCAATGCATTTTTAATCGTACTGATCTCTGTATAAATGACAATGGTGTCAAAAATGACCGATGTGTCCCCCATAATGTCGCAGTCCGGATAAAAATCGCAGATCGCTGCCATTACTAATAAAAAAAAAATAAAAATAAAAATGTCATAAAAGTATCCCTTATTTTGTAGATGCTATAAATTTTGCGCAAACCAATCAATATACGCTTATTGCGATTTTTTTTGCCAAAAATATGTAGAAGAATACATATCAGCCTAAACTGAGGAAAAAAATTGTTTTTTTATATATTTTTGGGGATATTTATTATAGCAAAAAGTAAAAAAAATACTGCGTTTTTTTCAAAATTGTCACTCTTTTTTTGTTTATAGCGCAAAAAATAAAAACCGCAGAGGAGATCAAATACCACCAAAAGAAAGCTCTATTTGTGGGAAAAAAAGGATGTCAATTTTGTTTGGGTACAGCGTTGCACTACCACGCTATTGTCAGTTAAAGCGACGCAGTGCCGAATCGCAAAAAACGTTCTGGTCTTTGGGCAGCCAAATAGTCCGGGACTGAAGTGGTTAATGTATAAGAAGATGCCAATCACACAGCAAACATGTCTGTATTTAAAGTTCCAGAAGGCTAATAAGGCATGCGCCCTTCAGGGTGTCCCAAAAGTCTAGACACAGAAACAAAAATGTATTTAAAAGTAAATGCTAAAATTGACAGCCTTCGACTTCATGACATTTACTTTATGACTTTGTAAATGCCAAATGCATTGAACGTTGCACATTTCTTAATACAGCATACAGTAGTTGATGCTGTTACACGCAGAAATGATTTCCTTCTTTAGTGCAATGATTGTTTTGTGATGATTCCAGTAGATTACTGACTTGAGATGATTCCAAAGAAAAAAAAGGTGAAGGGTGTTGGGACAAAAGACATAGGAGGCCATTTGACTGGACCTACCATCCACCTGTTTTGGAAAACTTTGAGTTAAACATTTCTCACAGCAATAGCTGTGGTGGGGAACCATCTTGCGAAAGCCACATTTTATGTTGATGCAACAAAAGAATGTCATCCACATAGGAGACAAAAAAATATTGTAACATACAGAGCTAAGTTTCTTCTGTTACATTGCTATCAAAAAACATGGCCTGATGAATCTGTCACCAAATATCCCCAACATTACAACATTAAGAATATTAAGTGTCTTTTATGAGGGCCAGTGACTCTGCCATATCAGGTTTGACTTACTCAAGTGGCTGACTCTGCATGGATCCAAATACAAGATGGATTGCTACTTAAAGTAGACATGCCTGCTATTAGTCCTCTTTTATAATGTCGATGAGCTGTGAGTGCTGGCATAAAACCTTAACCTGTGTGCCTAGATGACTGAACTCCTGCGCATTACGTCATCCCATAACAGCTAATAAAGACGGTTAAAAACTCAGCACCCTGAATAAGATGGGGAGAAGATATCAACACTGGCAAGGGACCTTTGGAGCAGAGGTAAGGATAACTCCTTTATTTTTTTTTTTGCCTATGTCCATTTTATATTCTATTTTCTGTAAATGTTGTTTTGCACTTTTTTTTTTTTTTTTTTTAAATATTTAAAAGTCTTTAAGCTGAACCTATGACTACTCCAAAGTATATCTATGGTCAAAACTCAAAATCATATATTCATTTCTACATTGTGTGTCAATTTTTTCTAGCCTACTCCTATTAACCACTTACAGACCGGAAGATTTGCCTGCTTAATGACCAGGCCAATTTTTGTGATATGGTTTTTATTTTTTGCGCTATAAACAAAAAAAGAGCGACAATTTAAAAAAAAAAAACACAGTTTTTTACTTTTTTTCTGTAATAAATATCCCCAAAAATGTTTTTAAAAATCGAATATTCTTCTACATATTTTTAGTAAAAAAAAAAAAATTGCAATAAGCGTATATTGATTGGTTTGCGCAAAAGTTATAGCTGAAGTTTTTAAACTTACTTTATGATACAAATATTTTTTAAAGCTCAGAATTGCAACAGCAGATGCCGTGAACAGTGATTGTTTCCATTAAAACATGTGGTGCTGGGTACCCTACTTGTGTGTAAAGACTTAACTGTTCACTGAAAGGATAACTCCACTTTCGTGGGCAAAAAATAGCAAATAAATAATATAGCATATACAACTGCGACACAAGTCATATTCTAATTAAATGTTATTAAAAATTACCTTTCCCCAGGGTGTGGCCTAGAGCGGGATGTGATCAAACCTGTTCCTGTGCAGCTCCGGTCTCTCCTTCTACCATCCTGCACCATCCTGATCGACCATAGGTGAAAAACGACCATAATTCTCGTCTACCCGGGCAGGAACGTTTTCTGCATCCCAGGGAGACGGTTTGGTGGATGGGAAAGCGGTGGGGAAAGAAGCAACCTCTGGCCACGATGAGTATCACTACCCACTCCTGCCAAGATGGCCGCCGCACTCCTGATCTATTTGGAGACAGACAGGATGCCTTCCCACCACCTTCTCCCGAGATTCCGGACCCCCCCAGCCGTGTCTCTGCAAGCGAGCCTGGGTGTGGATGTCACAGATGATGGCAAGGGGCCTACACTGTCGGAGGTCTTCGCTATAATTAAGGTAAACCCCACAGACCTTATGGGGAAGGTGGATGGCCTAAAGATTGACTTAATGATCATGCAAAAAATACGTGGCAGGGTTATTAGTGACCTAGAAGACACCATTAACCCTATCCTGCCCAAACCCTGGAGGGAAGATTGCAACCCTGGAGGATAAGGGGGACAACCTTGAGAACCGTCTCCGCAAGAATAACTCTCCCCCTGCTTTGTGATTGAGAGGGCCTACCGAGTCCCTGGGCATCCCCTCCCTGAAGATCACTCTCCACGTACGATGGTGATTCGCCTCCTTAACTACAGGGATCGTGATTCCATTTTGGGGAAGAAGAGAAGTCTTCGGATCAACAACGCTGTGGTGTCCCTGTTTCTTGACTACACTGCGACAGTCCGCAACTGAAGAGCCAGTTACCAGCTTGTCAAACAGAAATTCCGGGAACAGGATATCCAGTATTCCATGCTGTTCCCTGCTACCCTCTGAGTTACCCACCAGGGGAGAGTTCAATTCTTCCAATCCCCACAAGATGCCCTATCCTCGTGGGAATCATTACCCCACCCCCCTAAACCACCTGCTTGATGGAGGTCTGCACACTAAGCTGGAAAAGCTGAATTATCTTCTTCTCCCTGCCCTTTCCCCTTATCCCTTTGTTACCCACTACTGAAGCTCTGTTAAGCGAAAGTTTGGTCGACCACACACATCTGCTGTGGTAGAATACCTGGCCCTCAGTTCCTGAGCAGGCCCAAGCTGCCTTGGGGTAAGTTAATTAAACCCCCCTTGATTCCTTGTTGAACACTGACTATTTTGTTTTTCTGACATTTTTTTTACTTTCTGTTGCTGGCCATGTGCCCCACGCATGGTACAAGTCCGGGGTATAAGCCCACTCCCCTTTTTTGGAGCTGGGCAGGGGTAATGTTACCCTCACTGGGTAATGATTATGCTTTTGTACATAGTTTTATTGTTGTGTGTATGCTGTATGTGTGGATGTATGCTTGTGCAACACTGCGACCCCCACGACCTCCTGTAGGTGTGACCAGAGATAGAGAGCCCTATGTGAGCCCCCCCTCCCCCCTGCCCTAGATGTTTTAATATCCACCCTATGTCCACGGTAAACATCTACAGACTGAACCCTAAATTTAAAAGGGCATCTGTCTTCGAGGCCCTGAAGCAATGTAAACCGCATGTCCTGTGTCTCCAGGAAACTCGTCTCATAGGTTCTAAGATTCTAGCCCTCAAAAAACATTGGGTGGCTCATAACTACCACTCTACCTATTCTAACTAGGCCCAGGGGTTGCGATCCTAATTCGTAATGGGTTACCATTCTCATGCCATCAAGTTATTCTGGACCCTAAGGGGCAGTATATTATTTTGTTGGTCACGGTTTACCTCCCCCCTCCAGTCACGGCTGCAGTGTTCTCTGAACTCAATGTGCATTTTGCCTCATTACCTAGCTGTCCCATGCTCATTCTTGGGGATTTTAACTCTGTGTTGCAGCCTGAACTAGATAGGATGAAACCTCTACAATCTGAGTCTAAATTGTTTAGTGTGTGGTGCAATATCTATGGATATGTGGATCTATGGCGCTGGAAATATCCCAGAGACAGGGTGTTCTCCTGCCATTCCAGGTCTTATGCTGCCCTCTCCAGAATAGACTATGCCCTGGCCACGGGTGACCTTTTACCCTGTGTCCAGTCCATAGCATATCTGTCCCAGACGGTGTCTGATTGTGACAGACCTAGCCGGGAAAGAGACTTTTGGAGGGGACTGTATGCTAGCCTCTTGCTGATCGATTGGGGGCCCTTGCATTTGGGGGAACGGTGCTCCTTGTGAGCTGTATGTCTGGGGACCCTGGATTTGTCATATTGGAATAGTGGCTGATTCATAATGCTGGGACAGATACTGTTAGGAGATGCTGATGTAAATTCCAACACCTGTCTGTCTATTGTCTGCTAAAATGTGTATTGTAAATAACTCTACTATGGGATCTAAGAGTCATTAGATCCAGATTGATATTTGTGTTAATTAACTCTGCTATTGTGTGAAGAAGAGTCTATGTTGATTGTGATAATGTTGATTGGACTTTCTGAACTACAAGACGGCCAGTCTGGCCTAATGGTCATGTCTGAGTCATCTAGGCTGTCTAAAGGGATTAGTTAATTAGCTCATGTTAATTAGGTTAATTAGGTTACAGCTGTATTGTTAGAGTAATATGAGCAGGAGGTCTGCACCTCCACTTCGAGTGTATAAAAGCCTGTATTTTGTCAATAAAGATAGATTCCTGTTTGAACTTACATACAGCCTGCCTGGTGTTTGTTCTGAGCTATCACAACTGGACTAGAATGGCACAGAGCTGTGGTTCTAATCCCGGACCATTGGATGACCGAACCATCAGACGTTGCAATCTGATTCAACAGCTGCAGAGGAGTGTCGGGAGAGTGGAACCGAGCGAGCAAGGGGCTCGTTACATTGGTTGGCAGCCGTGGGATTTGCTCTCCAGTTACTGGGACACTCCAAACCAGCCTGCAGGAGAGCCACGCTGAAAGACTTACTTGAGAGCCGTGGAGGGAATGGTGGGATCGTGCTTCCTTGCCGTGAACACCCATAAACGTTTACTGTACAAAATAAGGTGTGTTGGCATGGACCATAGGGTGAGTACATAGATTGAAAACTGGCTACAAGGGCGTGTTCAGAGGGTGGTGATAAATGGGGAGTACTCAGAATGGTCAGGGGTGGGTAGTGGGGTTCCCCAGGGTTCTGTGCTAGGACCAATCCTATTTAATTTGTTCATAAACGACCTGGAGGATGGGATAAACAGTTCAATCTCTGTATTTGCAGACGATACTAAGCTAAGCAGGGCAATAACTTCTCCGCAGGATGTGGAAATCTTGCAAAAAGACCTGAACAAATTAATGGGGTGGGCGACTACATGGCAAATGAGGTTCAATGTAGAAAAATGTAAAATAATGCATTTGGGTGGCAAAAATATGAATGCAATCTATACACTGGGGGGAGAACCTCTGGGGGAATCTAGGATGGAAAAGGACCTGGGGGTCCTAGTAGATGATAGGCTCGGCAATGGCATGCAATGCCAAGCTGCTGCTAATAAAGCAAACAGAATATTGGCATGCATTAAAAGGGGGATCAACTGCAGAGATAAAACGATAATTCTCCCGCTCTACAAGACTCTGGTCCGGCCGCACTTGGAGTATGCTGTCCAGTTCTGGGCACCAGTCCTCAGGAGGGACGTACTGGAAATGGAGCGAGTACAAAGAAGGGCAACAAAGCTAATAAAGGGTCTGGAGGATCTTAGTTATGAGGAAAGGTTGCGAGCACTGAACTTATTCTCTCTGGAGAAGAGACACTTGAGAGGGGATATGATTTCAATTTACAAATACTGTACTGGTGACCCCACAATAGGGATAAAACTTTTTCGCAGAAGAGAGTTTAATAAGACTCGTGGCCACTCATTACAATTAGAAGAAAAGAGGTATAACCTTAAACTACGTAGAGGGTTCTTTACTGTAAGAGCGGCAAGGATGTGGAATTCCCTTCCACAGGCGGTGGTCTCAGCGGGGAGCATTGATAGCTTCAAGAAACTATTAGATAATCACCTGAATGACCACAATATACAGGGATATGTAATGTAATACTGACACATAATCACACACATAGGTTGGACTTGATGGACTTGTGTCTTTTTTCAACCTCACCTACTATGTAACTATGTAACTATGTAACACATCCAAACCATCACCTGGATCGAAGGTAGCAGGATAGCAGGAGAGGAGAGATACCAGCCACCATGGATGAGGAATTCAGAAGGAGGTTGCGAGAGAAGGAGATACAGCTGTGAACTCTGGAAGGAAGCGCTAGCCCGTGAGCAGCGACACCAGGGAAAAGTTCTCCCCTCCATCCATGTGAGGTACTGGTCGCAGTATGAAGTGTGAATGCTGTTTTTGGGGGAACAGCCGAACCAGGAGTGGACAGCCGAGTTAAGCAGGCTGATCCGGGCAGAAATGCGGTTGGACGAGAGCTACAGAGCCCTCCAGTGGTATGTAGCCCAAGTTTGCCCATGGACAGCGGATGACAGCCCCACGGAAGGCTTTGACTACGATAGCCTGGGATTGTTATACTGGAGGCTGTCCAGGGACCCTGACTTTGGAAGTGATCGGTAGTGGCGTTTGGAGGAAATAATGGAGCACAAAGAGCGGAGACTGAATGTCTCAGAAGTGCACTGGGCACTGGAAGATTTGGAGTTTCTGGCCGTTCAGGAATGGGAGTTGGAGATCGCCTACAAACAGCTGTTAGACTCTGCTCAGCAGCAGGGTGGTACTCCCTTTGCCTGGGACTATCATGAAATACCAGTTGACAACTCTGAAATCCTGGCTGAAGAGTTGACAATGTGGCAGAGTAATGGTGTACTTTGCCAACCTGCCCCCGCAGCTATGGAGGCGGAGGTCTTATGGCGGATGCAGCAAGTGCTGACTGACCTTGATGAACCTGTTTTTGCATTGGATGATCTTGGATGGAGGAATGTGCCTGTCCAGCGGAATGCCAGAGAATCGGCAGTGGAAAATCTGAAGACTGCCATCCCCAAACCTGAAGTGCTGACAACAGGGCAGAGCTCTGCTAACCTCTGCCCAGCACTGATAGCATCTTCTGGGTTCCACGGAGAGGAGATGGTGAACCTTTATCCCCAGACACCAGTTGCAGAGACAGGGGATTTGATAGACTTTTCTGCTGAGGAAGAACAACCTGGTGAGCCTCCAGCAGAAGAAGAGCTGTTATTAGGGCCAAACTTCACTGTGCTCTGCCCAGCACTGATAGCATTTTCTGGGTTCCAGGGACAGGAGATGGTGAACCTTTATCCCCAGACACCAGTTGCAGAGACAGGGGATTTGATAGACTTTTCTGCTGAGGAAGAACAACCTGGTGAGCCTCCAGCAGAAGAAGAGCTGTTATTAGGGCCAAACTTCACTGTGCTCTGCCCAGCACTGATAGCATCTTCTGGGTTCCAGGGACAGGAGATGGTGAACCTTTATCCCCAGACACCAGTTGCAGAGACAGGGGATTTGATAGACTTTTCTGCTGAGGAAGAACAACCTGGTGAGCCTCCAGCAGAAGAGGAGCTGTTATTAGGGCCAAACTTCACTATGCTCTGCCCAGCACCAACAGAAGTATCTGTGAAGTTACAAGGATCTTCCCCAGCTGAAGCGCTGGCAACCGGACAGAGGGTCCAAGATCTCTGCCCTACACCTGCGGCAGTTCCGGAGGCTCAGGGTGAGAAGGAGGTGGTCACGTCCCAGCAGCAGATCAGGATACAGGGGGAGAAGGGAGAGGAGGTGTTCGTCATCCCTCCCCAACAGTTAGCCGGAGCAGATGGTGTGGGGTTTTCAGCAGAAGGGCTGGCAACAGGGCCGAGTACTGCTGGACTCTGCCCTCAACTAACAGAGGATGGATGTCCTGTGAAGGTGGATGGGACTTCAGTCTCCACCTGTATACCCCAGGGATGCTGGGCAGTCGGCCCAGATCCACAACAGCATGACGGAGTGAGCCCAGACACCCTGTCTTCTCTCCAGCGGCAGAAAGGACTCCAGGGAGAAGGGCCAGTCCAGGCCTCTCCCCAGCGGCAGATATGTTCTCTGAGAGAGGCAGAGGTTGACTGGGTGAGTAATACTTTGTTTGGAACAATTTGTTTGGGGTACTGTGTGGGTACAGGCATTAGAGGACTGGAACTACTGACTAACTTCGGAGTCAACCCGTCTGGGGTCTACTCCTGTGTTAGTCTCCTGCTGAAAGGGGAGAAATGTGACAGACCTAGCCGGGAAAGAGACTTTTGGAGGGGACTGTATGCTAGCCTCTTGCCGATCGATCGGGGGCCCTTGCATTTGGGGGAACGGTGCTCCTTGTGAGCTGTATGTCTGGGGACCCTGGATTTGTCATATTGGAATAGTGGCTGATTCATAATGCTGGGACAGATACTGTTAGGAGATGCTGATGTAAATTCCAACACCTGTCTGTCTATTGTCTGCTAAAATGTGTATTGTAAATAAGTCTACTATGGGATCTAAGAGTCATTAGATCCCCATTGTTATTTGTGTTAATTAACTCTGCTATTGTGTGAAGAAGAGTCTATGTTGATTGTGATAATGTTGATTGGACTTTCTGAACTACAAGATGGCCAGTCTGGCCTAACGGTCATGTCTGAGTCATCTAGGCTGTCTAAAGGGATTAGTTAATTAGCTCATGTTAATTAGGTTAATTAGGTTACAGCTGTATTGTTAGAGTAATATGAGCAGGAGGTCTGCACCTCCACTTCGAGCGTATAAAAGCCTGTATTTTGTCAATAAAGATAGATTCCTGTTTGAACTTACATACAGCCTGCCTGGTGTTTGTTCTGAGCTATCACAACTGGACTAGAACAGCACAGAGCTGTGGTTCTAATCCCGGACCATTGGATGACCGAACCATCAGACGTTGCAATCTGATTCAATAGCTGCAGAGGAGTGTCGGGAGAGTGGAACCGAGCAAGCAAGGGGCTTGTTACACTGATCATTCCATAATACAGGTGGTTTTAACTCTGGGCCACAGACCCTCGTTTCGGGCTTGGAGACTCAGCCATCTCCACGCCGGAAATCTTGGAGTCCATCCTGAGTCCCGACTGACATGGCCATTTACTGGTCCTCCAACTCTGACTCTGCAGCTGGGGGCCCTGTCTGGGATGCCTTTGAGGCAGTACAGATCTGTTGGGCGGGCCACGCTAGATGCTCTTCAAAAAACACTGGATGAGGCATGCGCCCGCCATACAGGTAGCCCTTCCTCCGAGACTTGTGGTATGCTGACAGACACTCATTGGGCACTGCAGCTTCATATGGTGGATTTGACCAAGAAGCAACAACTGTACCTCTCTGCTCGCATTCGTGAGCATGGGGGAAAAACGGTAGGCTTCTTGCGTATCTCACCCACATGAACTTTCAGGACAGTTCGATTGCCGAAATTCAACTCCCAGACAGGTCAACTACCTCTGACGCATTGACTATCAACCAAACCTTTGCAGAATTCTAAAGCAGGCTCTATGAGGATACAACTGTACCTTCTGAGCAAGCCTTTATGGGGTTCTTTGAATCACTTGACTTTCCAGCAGTCAGTACCCCCCAGCAACTCCTCCTAGATAAACCTATCATGCTAGAGGAAGTAACTATGGCCATACTCCTTTTACCAACCAGTAAAACTCAGGGCCTAGAAGGCCTCCCCTCAGAATGGTATCAGGCACATATAGAGGACCTGGCTCCAGGCTCCTCAAGACATTCCAAGACTCTCTTAAGCAGGGGAAACTTCCTGAGTCTATGAATGAAGCTCTCATTGTTGTCATACGCAAACCTGGCAAGGATAGGCTGCAATGTGGGTCCTATCGTCCCATATCCCTCCTAAACAATTATGCAAAAATTCTAGCAAAAATTCTCGCTCTTAGACTTCAGACGGTTATTTTATCTCTCATACCACCGGACCAATCCGGTTTTATGCCTGGCAGGAGCACCTTTGATAACATTCGTAGGCCATTCTTGCATGTCCATAGTGCATCATATGCGAAACGCGAGGATTGGTTCTATCCATAGACGTGTTGAAAGCCTTTGACACTGTGAGTTGGTCCTTCCTATGGGAAGCTATGGCACAAATGGGTTTTGGTTCACACTTTGTCCAGTGGGTTCAACTATTATATGCTGACCTGAGGGCCAGAGTCCGCACCATTTTCCTTGCAGAGGGGTGCCAGGCAGGGGTGCCCTCTCTCTCCACTTCTGTGCGCACTGGCCATTGAGCCCTTGGCCCTAGCGGTGCGGCAGACGTCAGAGATAGGGGGCATCTGCTCTGGTCCAATAGAAAAGAAGATCTCTTTCTACGTGGACGATGCCCTTATATACTTGGACGGTAGAGAGATCTCATTTACTAAACTGTTGCATGTAGTAGAGGAGTTTGGAGCGGTTTCGGGCTTCGGGTGGGTTGGGAAAAATCTCAGGCCTTTCCCATAGGCCCCCCTTTTCCTATTGAATATCTACAGGGGTCACCTCTCCAATTAATGTCCTCCTTCAAATACCTAGGTATCCAAATAAATGGCTCTCTCTAAATACGAAGGACTCAACATCACTCCTATAGTCAAACAGACGATGGAAAGGTTTCATACCTGGTCATTACTGCCCCTCAATCTAATTGGTCGCATAAATATATTTGAAATGATTTTCTTAGCAAAATTTCTATATTGTTTTCGAGCTGCCCCAGTTTTCCCTAAAAAACTTTTTGCGAAAGTAGACTCCACCCTTTCTTCCTTTGTCTGGAATGGGTGCCAGCCTCGTATAGCCAGGTCCTCATTACAGGTGGCTAAGGACGAGGGAGGCCTGGCCTGCCCAAACTTAAGGAACTACTTTCTTGCTTCCCAACTTACCTACGTCCATGCTTTGTTACACTTTGACCCCCAAACTCCCTCCACAGTGCTCTTAACGACCCTCTTTGGACCTTCTACCTCTCTCAGGGACGAACTACATAGGTCAAGGAGATCCGGGGGTTCAAGATTCTCTCCTGTTAATGTCAGTTTTATGGCTTGGAGGGAGGAGGGAAAAATTCTGACACAGTCCTCTTTGGGTATCGCGACACAGACGCCATTGTGGCAGAATCCTAACCTCCCCGAGCTCTTTGGTCACTCGGACTCGACATGGTGGGATCGTTTTGGAATTACTCATCTCTCCCATATAGTTGAGGATAATACCTTACTCCCCTTTGATGCACTCAGACTTAAATACGGTCTGGAGAATAAATTATTTTTTAAATATCCATTCGGGCACAACTTGGGTCATTGACCATTGAGCTCATGGAATCATCTATTGAGGACCTCTTGTCATTTTCAGAAATTGCCAAGTTGGTGACGACCTTTTATGGTCGCCTCCAGTTGAGGTTGCCAACACAATAACCAGGGATTGCTTTGTATGGAACCTCCGCTGCATCGGGGGACCTTGAAAATTTACTGTTGATATGGGGTCGTATGTGTTGTGGGTTTGAATGTATGTATGAATGAATGTTGTTGGGGTCTGTTTCTTCACGGACTGCCATCTCGGTGTACACTAAATAGTACATGACTTGATAAAGTCATATGCACCTTACATGAATGTAATGAAATGGCTGTCTCTGTTGTTGTTTTTTGCTGTAAAACCAAAATAAACACCTTTCAAAAAAAATTACCTTTCCTTTTAAATATGCAACACTGTAATCTTCTGTAAAATGTAATGCAATATGGCTACCTGAAGGCGGTCTGTACACAGATGGTGTACAGAAGCCCCCCCTGAAATCTCATTTCCTGCTTGTGTGATTGGCCTACTGATTTTCCCAGAAGTCTGCAGTAAGAAATATTTTGAGCATCCCCTGCACCAAAAATTAAATTTTTGGTGAGATACTCTCAAATAGAAATTATGTCTAAGGCTGGTTTTACACTATTATGATGTCAGACATTGTATGTGGATCGCACCGCATTGCTGTGCAGATCACATGCGATGTCTGTGCGATGCAAATTCACCCATACAGGTTGTATGGCTGAAATTGCATCGCATTCGGACCAAATTGGTGCAGGACCTTTTTTTGGACCACACTGGAACCGTATCACACGTATGTTTACACCTATGCAATCTGATTTCTGCACCATTTCACAGTTCGCACTGTGATCTGTGAACCAATCTGGGGGTGTCATTAACTTTGTATTAACTCAAAAGAAATGGGATCCGCTGCTCCAGGTGTGTGCAATACCTCAACTGGAACCAAGTAGGTGTGCTAGCCCAGGCCCGCCTCCGTGAAAACTTGATTAAGCACAGGTTAGATGTGTGAAACGCGTCTACGTGACTAATACCTGGTGTCCTTGGTGTATCCTGGTAATTTTCAATAAAAGGCATTTTGTTTTGGAAACTTTGGATGTGCAGCCATTTCTTATTTTTTTCAACTTTGTATTGACACCCACAGCGGTTCACATAGGGCAGTGTGAACTGCCTGTGAGAGATGAGCAATGCGGGAACCCGCACAGGAATCGCACTGATTCCCACATCGCATATGTGTGAACCCAGCCTTAAGCTAACAGACCCTGCAGTTTTCCTCATTACAGCCCTAAAAGTGCAGCAGCTGATTGGTAATTATAAAACCACTCCCATAAATATTCATTCAGCACATGTCAAACAAAACCAAAGAAAATTCCCAGCTCAACTTACCAACCTTTTATGTGCTCTTTGCTGCAAAGGCAAGTTTTAGATGGGGGCATTGGCCATTTGTTTGTACTGTTGGAAGACTGGTGAGGGGACGCACTGGACACCTTTGCTGCCATTGTGCTATATGCTGGGTGTCCACCGTCCCCCTGTACCTTTGAGGGGTGGACGCTCTCTGCCTATTCATTAAAAAGCATGTGCTTCCACTGTGGAATGTGGGAGCAGGAATGTTAAATTTGGTGTTATTGCTCCTACTCTCTCATACTGGTGACTGGAAGTTCAACATGGCAAAGAACTCTCTGAGGATCGGAAAAAAAAGAATTGTTGCTCTACATAAAGATTGCCAAGAGCTACAGCATGGTGGCCAAGACCATACACCGGTTTAACAGGACAGGTTCCACTCAGAACAGGCCTCGCAATGGTCGACCAAAGAAGTTGAGTGCACGTGCTCAGCATCATATCCAGAGGTTGTCTTTGGGAAATAGACATATGAGTGCTGCCAGCATTGCTACTGAGGTTGAAGAGGTGGGGGGTCAGCCTGTCAGTGCTCAGACTATACGCCGTACACTGCATCAAATTGGTCTGCATGGCTGTCGTCCTAGAGAGAAACCTCTTTTAAAGATGAGGCTACAAACAGTTTGCTGAAGACAAGCAGACTAAGGACATGGATTACTGGAACCATGTCCTGTGGTCTAATGAGACCAAGATAAACTTATTTGGTTCAGATGGTGTCAAGCGTGTGTGGTGGCAACCAGGTAAGGAGTACAAAGACAAGTGTGTCTCGCCTACAATCAAGCATGGTGGTGGGAGTGTCATGGTCTGGGGCTGCATGAGTGCTGCCGGCACTGGGGAACTACAGTTTATTGAGGGAACCATGAATGCCAACATGTACTGTGACATACTGAAGCAGAGCATATTCCCCTCCCTTCGGGAACTGGGCCGCAGAGCAGTATTCCAACATAACGACCCCAAACACACCTCCACGATGACCACTGCCTTGCTAAAGAAGCTGAGGGTAAAGGTTATGGACTGGCTAAGCATGTCTCCAGACCTAAACCCTATTGAGCATCTGTGGGGCATCCTCAAATGGAAGGTGGAGGAGCGCAAGGTCTCTAACATCCACCAGCTCCTTGATGTTGTCATGGAGGAGTAGAAGAGGACTCCAGTGGCAACCTATAAAGCTCTGGTTAACTCCATGCCCAAGAGGGTTAAGGCAGTCCTCGAAAATAATGGTGGCCACACAAAATATTGACACTTTGGGCTCAATTTGGAGAATTTAACTTAGGGGTGTACTCACTTTTGTTGCCAGCGGTTTAGACATTAATGGCTGTGTGTTGAGTTGTTTTGGGCGGACAGCAAATTTACACTGTTATACAAGCTGTACACTCACTGCCTTACATTGTAGCAAAGTGTCATTTTCTCAGTGTTGTCACAGGAAAAGATATAATAAAATATTGACAAAAATGTGAGGGGTGTATTCACTTTTGTAAGATACTGTATATATATATATATATATATATATATATATATATATATATATATATATATATATATATACACATATACATACACAGCTCATTTCTAAGATCTTCTTTCACAGAAGTTGCACGTGCATGGTTGGTCGCTTAACTGATGCACTAATGCTCTAAGTAGAACTTTCCCACTATGATGATGGCAACTAGAATGTGGCACTAATACTCTAGCAGTATTCTATTGTAAGTGAAAACAGAGGGAGGGATGGTGCACACACCAAAATGTCTGGATATACAACATACACAAAAATTTTGAAAAAATAGTGTGGCGCTCTTAACACAATAATAATAAAATACTGACTGTGCTAATGAACAGTTATATGTAGCAATAATACCAATGCCACAACCATAAACAAATCAAATACTATATACAATGTATGAAAACACCATAAAAATGCTGACAATAGAATAACTCAAATGTAAACTCCAAGTAGCCAGTCAGACTGTTTTTGTTACTGATTTGTGAATTCTGGCAAAAACAAGGGTATCACGGTGTTCAGTACCCCATTTTCTCCACACAGTTTGGGGTTCATCAGACCTCATTATCATCACACCTTCCCTTTTTAGGAGGTTGCATGGGAAGAGATTACAACTTCCTTTTCAACACAACCAAACCTGCCAAAAGAATCTGTCTGCATTGCTCTGGTTAATTCCCTTTTTAATAGGGAAATCATATTGCTGGAGAATCAAGCTTCAACGGAGTAAATTGACATTCTCCCCAGCAAAACAGTTTAATCACTGTAAAGCTGCTGTCATCCAGTTAGGGTTGCAGCTTTTGTGGTGCCCACACAACCGCAAGGCATTCTTGATGGTGGCATACGCTATCTCCCTGCTGATTCACCTGACCCATTACCACACCTAAGCTATAGGTGGAAGCATTGGTTTGCATAAAAAACCAACAGGTTTTGGTAGTACAAGAGCACTTGGCAGTGTCTCTTTGACGGTCTAGAACAGGGGTAGGCAACCTTTTGAGCACAGTGTGCCGAAAAATGTTTTCAAACAAATTGAGCGTGCTGATTTTATAACAAAAAAATGTCAACATCACACTCTCAATCACGAAAAGGATTTCTTATCAAGTAAATGCTTTAGTAGCGAGAAATTAAACATCCTGCACTCTCACGCCTCAGATCAGCCCCAATTCATGCACCTTCACACCTCAGATCACTGTCCCCCCTGCAAATCTGTCCCACCACTGTACCCCCCTGCTCATCTGCCTCACCACTGTAACCCCCTCAACATCTGCCCCACCACTGTAACCCCCTGCACATCTGCCCAACCACTGTACCACCCTGCTCTTCTGTCCCATCACTGTAACCACCTGCTCATATGCTCCACCAATGTTCCCCCTTTCTCATCTGCCCCACCACTGTACCTCCCTGCACATCTGCTCCACCTCCATACCCCCATGCTCTCCTGTCTCATGGCTGAACCATCTTCTCATCTGTCCTAACACTGAAATTATCTGCTCATCTGCCCCACCACTGTAACTCACTTTCTCATCTGCCCCACCACTGTACCTCTTGCACATCTGTCCCGCCACTGTACCCCCTGCTCTTCTGCCCCACCACTGTAACCCCCTGCTCATGTGTTCCACCTAGGTACCTCCTTTCTCCTCTGCCCCAACACTGAACCCCCCGCTCATCTTTCCCAGCACTTTAACCCCCTTCTCATCTGGCCCAAACCTGAACCCCCTGCTCATCTACCCCATCACTATACCCCCCTGCTTTTCTGTCCCACCGCTGAACCCCCTTCTCATCCCTCCCACCACTGTACCTCCTGCACATTTGTCCCACTACTGTACCCCCTTGTGCTTCTGTACCACCACTGTAACCCCCTGCTAATCTGCCCCATCAATGTACCCCCTTTTCTCATCTGCCCCACCACTGTACCTCCCTGCACATCTGCTCCACCGCCGTATCCCCATGCTCTTCTGTCTCACTACTGAATCACCGTTTCTCATCTGTTCTAACACTGAACCCATATCCTCATCTGCTCCACCACTGTAACCCGCTTTCTCATCTAAACCACCAATGTACCTCCTGCACATCTGTCTCACCTCTGTACCCCCTGCTCTTCTGCCCCAGCTCTGTTCCCCCTGCTCTCCTGTCCCACCACTCTAACACCTGCTCATCTGTCCCACCAATACACCGCCTTTCACATTGGCCCCACTGCTCTACCCCCTGCTTTTCTGTCCCACCACTGAACCCCCATTTCATCTGCCCCAACACTAAACCCTCCTGCTCATCTGGCCCAACACTGAACCCCCCTGCTCATCTGGCCCAACACTGAACCCTCCTACTCATCTGGTCCAACACTGTAACCCCCTGCTCATCTGCTCCACTGCTGAACCCGCTTCTCATTTCTTTCACCACTGTACCTCCCTGCACATCTGTGCCACCGCTGTACCCTCCTGTTCATCTGTCCCACCTCTGAACTCCTCCTGCTTATTTTCTCCACTGCTGTACCCTCCTGCTCATCTGCTCCACCGCTGTACCCTTTTCGCATCTATGATATGCGTGATATGCAGAGTGGTGAAAGGAAGCAGAGATTAGACACATCTACCTATCCTGGCACACTCATCCTGCTGATCCACCTCTTGCATCCAGCCCAAATCACATCTGTGATGTGATGTATTTGATATCACATACAAGCATCTGGAATGGATGCGCAATGATGAGCTCAGGTCAGGGGTATTTTCTGAAAGCAGTGGGCCTGTGTGCAGGATTATAAAATGGGCCCCCGCAGCTGAGAAAATTGCGGCGCTCTGCGCCACAGGAAAAGTTGTTCATTGCGCTGAATACTGGCTTTGGCTTAAAGGGACACAGACAGAGTGCAGGGGTTCAGTAGTAAGTGACGCAAAGGTTCAGGAATAATTTCAACAAAGTTCCCAGAAGCTCAACAGTAATTCCACAAACTGTCATAGTTACATAGTTACATAGCTACATAGTAGGTGAGGTTGAAAAAAGACACAAGTCCATCAAGTCCAACCTATGTGTGATTATGTGTCAGTATTACATTGTATATCCCTGTATGTTGTGGTCATTCAGGTGCTTATCTAATAGTTTCTTAAAGCTATTGATGCTCCCTGCTGAGACCACCGCCTGTGGAAGGGAATACCACATCCTTGACGCTCTTACAGTAAAGAACCCTCTACGTAGTTTAAGGTTAAACCTCTTTTCTTCTAATTTTAATGAGTGGCCACGAGTCTTGTTAAACTCTCTTCTGCAAAAAAGTTTTATTTCTATTGTAGGGTCACCAGTGTGGTATTTGTATATTGAAATCATATCCCCTCTCAAGCGTATCTTCTCCAGAGAGAATAAGTTCAGTGCTCGCAGCCTATCCTCATAACTAAGACCCTCCAGACCCTTTATTAGCTTTGTTGCCCTTCTTTGTACTCGCTCCATTTCCAGTACATCCTTCCTAGGGACTGGTGCCCAGAACTGGACAGCATACTCTAGGTGCGTCTGGACCAGAGTCTTGTAGAGTGGGGGAATTATCGTTTTATCTCTGGAGTTGATCCCCTTTTTAATGCATGCCAATAATCTGTTTGCTTTGTTAGCAGCAGCTTGGCATTGCATGCCATTGCTGAGCCTATCATCTACTAGGACCCCCAGGTCCTTTTCCATCCTAGATTCCCCCCAGAGGTTCTCCCCCCAGTGTATAGATTGCATTCATATTTTTGCCACCCAAATGAATTATTTTACATTTTTCTACATTTAACCTCATTTGCCATGTAGTTGCCCACCCCATTAATTTGTTCAGATCTTCTTGCAAGGTTTCCACATACTGTGGAGAAGTTATTGCCCTGCTTAGCTTAGTATCGCCTGCAAATACAGAGATTGAACTGTTTATCCCATCCTCCAGGTCGTTTATGAACAAATTAAATAGGATTGGTCCCAACACAGAACCCTGAGGAACCCCACTACCCACCCCTGGTCATTCCGAGAACTCCCCATTTATCACCACCCTCTGAATTCGCCCTTGTAGCCAGTTTTCATTCCATGTACTCACCCTATGGTCCATGCCAACGGACCTTAATTTGTACAGTAAACGTTTATGGGGAACTGTGTCAAATGCTTTTGCAAAATCCACATACACCACGTCTACGGGCCTTCCTTTATCTAGATGGCAACTCACCTCCTCATAGAAGGTTAGTAGATTTGTTTGGCAAGAACGATTCTTCATGAATCCATGCTGATTACTGCTAATGATACCGTTCTCATTACTAAAATCTTGTATATAGTCCCTTATCATCCCCTCCAAGAGTTTACATACTATTGATGTTAGGCTAACTGGTCTGTAATTCCCAGGGATGTATTTTGGGCTCTTTTTAAATATTGGTGCTACATTGGGCTTTTTTCCAATCAGCTGGTACCATTCCAGTCAGTAGACCGTCAGTAAAAATTAGGAACAACGGTCTGGCAATCACTTGACTGAGTTCCCTAAGTACCCTCAGATGCAAGCCATCTGGTCCCGGTGATTTATTAATGTGAAGTTTCTCAAGTCTAATTTGAATTCTGTCCTCTGTTAACCATGGAGGTGCTTCCTGTGTTGTGTCATGAGGATAAACACTGCAGTTTTGGTTACTGAAGCCCCCCGATTCACTCGTGAAGACTGAGGAGAAGAATAAATTCAATACCTTCGCCATCTCCCCATCCTTTGTAACCAGATGTCCTTCCTCATTCTTTATGGGGCCAATATGGTCTGTCCTCCCTTTTTTACTGTTTATATACTTTAAGAATTTCTTGGGATTTTTTTTGCTCTCCTCCGCTATGTGTCTTTCATGTTCTATCTTAGCTGTCCTAATCGCACCTTTACATTTCTTGTTGCATTCTTTATAAAGACTGAATGCTGAGGATGATCCCTCAACCTTGTATTTTTTGAAGGCCTTCTCCTTTGCTTTTATATGCATTTTTACATTGGAATTAAGCCATCCAGGGCTTTTGTTCGCTCTTTTAAATTTATTATCCAATGGGACACATTGGCTAATGCCCTTATTTAATATGCTATTAAACCAAACCCATCTCTCCTCCGTATTCTTTGTTCCTACTATTTTATCCCAATTTATGCCTTTTAGCAAGGTTTGTAGTTTAGGGAAGTTGGCTCTTTTGAAATTCAGTGTCTTTGTATTCCCTTTATGTTTCCTATTTGTGTGATTTATACTGAAACTAATTGACCTGTGATCGCTGTTACCTAAATTGCCACGTATTTCCACATCCGTGATCAGGTCTGTATTGTTGGTAATCAGTAGATCAAGTAATGTTTTATTTCTAGTTGGTGTGTCTATCATCTGACCCATAAAATTGTCCTTCAAGACATCGAGGAACATCGAGCGAGCCTTAAATGAATGCGCGGTTCCCTCCGCCCAGTCTATGTCTGGATAATTAATTTAACACTTCCCATCCTTGCTGCTAATCCAGATTGTGATAGGAGATCTGTCTCCACTTCCTCCCTCAGGTTAGGGGGCCTATAGCATACTCCCAGTATTATTTTCCCCTTAGTTTCATCCCTTTGGAGCTCTACCCATAAGGATTCCACCTCCTCCCTAGCTCCCTCAGTGATGTCATCTCTCACATTCACTTGTACATTATTCTTGATATATAGGCATACCCCTCCCCCTTTTTTACCCTTTCTATCCTTGCGGTAAAGGGTATACCCTTGAATGTTTGCCAGCCAATCATGAGAGCTGTTGAACCAGGTCTCTGAAATTCCCACAAAATCCAAATCCTCCTCGTACAACAGTATCTCTAGTTCACCCATCTTGTCTGCCATGCTCCTGGCATTGGTGAACATGCCACATAGTTTAGACCAGTCGCATATTGTCTTCGTATTGGGTGTTTCGAGATTGCAACTAGGACTTGCTACTATACTTACCTTGTGTTTTTGTGCTTTGGTCAACCTACCACTAATGCCCCCAATACTACCCTCTGGAATATCTTCCGCGCTGTCACCTGATTCTGGTTCTCAATCACAGTGAAATCCCTTCTTTCTGATTGGTAGTGGCAACCAAGCGAGTCATCTTCCTCCAGATGGTGGGCAGTGCTAGCAGGACTGTGATTGGCTTTAGCAATGGCCAATGACAGCCTTCCTCTTGGAAATAGGGACCCCCAGCAAAACTGCAGCCAATATCTTCCTCATCATAAAAGCTGACGATCTCAGCTACTGCAAAGTTGGTGAACCAAACAATGTTTCCCATCTTTTACAATGTGTGGGGGCACAGTGCCTCCCCCTCAGTGCAGGGGCGGCGTGGGGAACTCTGAAATTGGAATGCATTAGTGTCTCACTGACACTTCCCTGCACTGCTCTGCTGCTGGGAAGGGGCGTCGAGTGTCAGCAAAAGAGTTTTCATGTCGCCGTTTGTTGCACTAGTGCCGGGGGGTTGCCTATCCTGGTCTAGAAGGCCTTTTCACACCCTGGTGTCCAAGACTCCAGCTTGGGCTGGTACTATAGCCAAAGTACTATAGTTGCACACAAATTTCCTTTATAGCCAGCTGTCCTCAAGAATGATATAAACTGCTTCTTGGTTTGAGGGGTAGGACAGGTACTGGTCCTAAGTACTGGACTTCTGTCATGCTTATCTGACAGTTGCTGGGTTTGATGATCAAATTAGGGGCTGACAGTTTATTTAGGACCTGTGACATGTCTGTGCTAAATATTCAGGGAAAATGACACATTTTACAAACCACAGTCCGGCTTAAGACGCATTTGACAAAAAGAAGAGAGATCATAAACCTCCACTAGCTGGTGTGGGTCTGTAAATGTCTTCTAATGATGCCCAGTTGTAAAATGGCCATATTGCTAACAGTTGGAGAGTAGCTTACAGAATACATATCTGTCAGACTGTGAGTAGTAACCTATACTGACCTACAGATAAACTGCACAAATATGCGACCTGCATAATTCTTATTACATAGAGTTGCCCTCATAAAAAGTGGTTATACTAATGTATAAGAAGATACCAATCAGTTTGATGGCAAACACATATTATATTACATATTACAACGTTCAGAAGGATAATAAGGTGAATCAGACCTCCTAAGAAAAAGATGCATTCAATCTATATTACAAGACACTTTTATGGTACAGTTTATAAACACCCCAACTAGAAATGACGCTCTGCTGGACCTGTTAACTTTAAACTATGCAGAGCTTCTTACAAATGTTCATATGAAAACAAATCTGGGTAGTGACCACAACATGATTTAATTTATCTTTGGTTGTAAACAGCAAGCACATACTGCAAAGATAAAAACATTTCCCTTAAAGTAGAACTAAAGGCAAACCTTTTTTTTTTTCATTTTGGATAGAGCAAGTGATAGTTATGACCCGTCAGATCTTTTTTCCCCGCCATTTGTGTCCCATCAGGGAGATTTCCCTTCACTTCCTGTCCCATAGCCAAACAGGAAGTGAGATGAAATCTCTGCAAATTATGGTAATTCCTTGGGGACCCCCCAGGTCACCAGAACTAGCATCCTCATTGGAAGATTTCCCCTTTATTACTTTTCTGGGGGCAACCCAAAATTTGGGATTTTCTTTTACTTTCAATGATAATAGTAAACAGGACAAATAGAGAGGGTGAATCTCCTTAACAGGGGGCCCAAACCACAATAAAAACTTAAAGAGGATCTAATCCCTATCCACTATACAAAACTAAAAACAAGTTTTGCCTTTAGTTATACTTTAAAGAGAGCAAATTTTCATATGCTGAGGGCTGTGCTCCAAGACTAGGACTGGGAACGAATATGTCATTAATTAGAGAGCCCAGAACAGAAATGGAAATATATTTAAATTGACTGTGTGCAAACACACCACAAAATATTCACATAGGCAATAAGTTTAAAAGACTAAAAGTAAAACCAGTGTAGCTCACATCCAATGACAGTTTGTGAAGAGGGTAAGGCAAACCCCTCAAAATTATTTATATATATTAGTATTAAAAAGATATAAGCACATAATGCCTTTACGAGATTACTAGAGTTGGTGATACAGTCTTCAGCTCTGTATATATAAATGAAAATTGTGTAGCTCAATTCTGTAATGTGTAGTATAGCCACAGCCTTAAATTCACCACAGCGGCTCAAAATTGATATGGTCCAGAAACAGTTTGACAAAAAAAGCTGGATAAAACACCCAGACACCCATATGGCTTACACCCACATGTTATCAGAGGCCATTTTTTCCAAATTTTAGAGGCTCTTTATTAACATTACCAATGGATTGATGTAAGGCCAATGTGATGTCTATATTTTAAAAGCAAAATCAAATTCTTTACCAAGTAACTATAGAACCTTAAGTCTAACGTTTATAGTCAGTAAGATACCTGAGAGTTTCATAAATGAATACATAGAGGGGTTTTTGATAGAAAACAAGTAGGGCTATAATCAGCATGTAAAAATACATAAATTGTTCATATTATAAACTTGGTGCAAACTTTTTCATTTTAACCAGTTGCCGACCGCCGCACGACGATGTACGTTGGCAGAATGGCACGGGCAGGCAAAAGGACTTACAGGTACGTCCCTGCCTGCCCGCGGGTGGGGGGTCCGACCCCCCCCCGGTGCCTGCGGCGGTCGGCAAATCTTCCCCGGCGATCGGAGGTGAGGGGGAGGCCATCCATTCGTGCCCCCCCTCGCGATCGCTCCCAGCCAATGGGATCGTTTCCCTGCCTCTGTATTGTACACAGAGGCAGAGGAAATGATGTAATCTCTCCTCGGCTCGGCATTTTCCGTTCCGGCGCCGAGGAGAGAAGACTGTAATGTGAGTGCACCAACACACACAGTAGAACATGCCAGGCACACATTACACCCCCGATCCCCCCCGATCACCCCCCGATCCCCCCTCAATCACCCCTCCCCCCATCACACTGACACCAAGCAGTTTTTTTTTTTTCTGATTACTGCATGGTGTCAGTTTGTGACAGTTAGTGTGGTAGGGCAGTTAGTGTTAGCCCCCTTTAGGTCTAGAATACCCCCCTAACCCCCCCTAATAAAGTATTAACCCCTTGATCACCCCCCCTCACCAGTGTCGCTAAGCGATAATTTTTCTGATCGCTGTATTAGTCTCACTGGTGACGCTAGTTAGGGAGCTAAATATTTAGGTTTGCCATCAGCGTTTTATAGCGTCAGGGACCCCCATATACTATCTAATAAATGTTTTAACCCCTTGATTGCCCCCTAGTTAACCCTTTCACCACTGATCACCGTATAACTGTTACGGGTGACGCTGGTTAGTTCGTTTATTTTTTATAGTGTCAGGGAACCCGCTGTTTATTACCGAATAAAGGTTTAGCCCCCTGATCGCCCGGCGGTGATGTGCGTCGCCCCAGGCAGCGTCAGATTAGCGCCAGTACTGCTAACACCCACGCATGCAGCATACGCCTCCCTTAGTGGTATAGTATCTGAACGGATCAATATCTGATCCAATCAGATCTATACTAGCGTCCCCAGCAGTTTAGGGTTACCAAAAACGCAGTGTTAGGGGGATCAGCCCAGATACCTGCTAGCACCTGCGTTTTACCCCTCCGCCCAGCCCACCCAAGTGCAGTATCGATCGATCACTGTCACTTACAAAACACTAAACGCATAACTGCAGCGTTCGCAGAGTCAGGCCTGATCCCTGCGATCGCTAACAGTTTTTCTGGTAGCGTTTTGGTGAACTGGCAAGCACCAGCCCCAGGCAGCGTCAGGTTAGCGCCAGTACCGCTAACACCCACACATGCACCGTACACCTCCCTTAGTGGTATAGTATCTGATCGGATCAATATCTGATCCGATCAGATCTATACTAGCATCCCCAGCAGTTTAGGGTTCCAAAAAACGCAGTGTTAGTGGGATCAGCCCAGATACCTGCTAGCACCTGCGTTTTGCCCCTCCGCCCGGCCCAGCCCAGCCCACCCAAGTGCAGTATTGATCGATCACTGTCACTTACAAAACACTAAACACATAACTGCAGCGTTCGCAGAGTCAGGCCTGATCCTTGCGATCGCTAACAGTTTTTTTGGTAGCGTTTTGGTGAACTGGTAAGCACCAGCGGCCTAGTACACCCCGGTCGTAGTCAAATTAGCACTGCAGTAACACTTGGTGACGTGGTGAGTCCCATAAGTGCAGTTCAAGCTGGTGAGGTGGCAAGCACATGTAGTGTCCCGCTGCCACCAAGAAGACAAACACAGGCCCGTCGTGCCCATAATGCCATTCCTGCTGCATTCGCCAATCCTAATAATTGGGAACCCACCACTTCTGCAGCGCCCATACTTCCCCCATTCACATCCCCAACCAAATGCAGTCGGCTGCATGAGAGGCATTTTCTTTATGTCCTCCCGAGTACCCCTACCCAACGAACCCCCCCAAAAAAGATGTTGCGTCTGCAGCAAGCGCGGATATAGGCGTGACACCCGCTATTATTGTCCCTCCTGTCCTGACAATCCTGGTCTTTGCATTGGTGAATGTTTTGAACGCTACCATTCACTAGTTGAATATTAGCGTAGGGTACAGCATTGCACAGACTAGGCACACTTTCACAGGGTCTCCCAAGATGCCATCGCATTCTGAGAGACCCGAACCTGGAACCGGTTACAGTTATAAAAGTTAGTTACAAAAAAAAGTGTAAAAAAAAAAAAAAAATAATATGAAATAAAAAAAAAATAGTTGTTGTTTTATTGTTCTCTCTCTCTCTATTCTCTCTCTATTGTTCTGCTCTTTTTTACTATATTCTATTCTGCAATGTTTTATTGTTATTATGTTTTATCATGTTTGCTTTTCAGGTATGCAATTTTTTATACTTTACCGTTTACTGTGTTTTATTGTTAACTATTTTTTTGTCTTCAGGTACGCCATTCACGACTTTGAGTGGTTATACCAGAATGATGCCTGCAGGTTTAGGTATCATCTTGATATCATTCTTTTCAGCCAGCGGTCGGCTTTCATGTAAAAGCAATCCTAGCGGCTAATTAGCCCCCCCCAACCGTCTTCCGTGTTTTTCTCTGGCTCTCCTGTCTCAACAGGGAACCTGAGAATGCAGCCGGTGATTCAGAGCTGATCAGAGACCAGAGTGGCTCCAAACATATCTATGGCCTAAGAAACCGGAAGCTACGAGCATTTCATGACTTAGATTTCGCCGGATGTAAACAGCGCCATTGGGAAATTGGGAAAAACATTTTTTATAACACCGATCTTTGTGTGGTCAGATGCTTTGAGGGCAGAGGAGAGATCTAGGGTCTAATAGACCCCAATTTTTTCAAAAAAAGAGTACCTGTCACTACCTATTGCTATCATAGGGGATATTTACATTCCCTGAGATAACAATAAAAATGATTAAAAAAAAAAAAATGAAAGAAACAGTTTAAAAATAAGATAAAAAAGCAAATAAATAATGCATGCGTTGGTTTGGCATCAAATGTAAACAGCAATTGCACCATGCATGTGAGGTATCACCGCGAAGGTCAGATCGAGGGCAGTAATTTTAGCAGTAGACCTCCTCTGTAAATCTAAAGTGGTAACCTGTAAAGGCTTTTAAAGGCTTTTAAAAATGTATTTATTTTGTTGCCACTGCACGTTTGTGCGCAATTTTAAAGCATGTCATGTTTGGTATCTATGTACTCGGCCTAAGATCATCTTTTTTATTTCATCAAACATTTGGGCAATATAGTGTGTTTTAGTGCATTCAAATTTTAAAAAGTGTGTTTTTTCCCCAAAAAATGCGTTTGAAAAATTGCTGCGCAAATACTGTGTGAAAAAAGAATGAAACACCCACCATTTTAATCTGTAGGGCATTTGCTTTAAAAAAATATATAATGTTTGGGGGTTTAAAGTAATTTTCTTGCAAAAAAAAATAATTTTTTCATGTAAACAAAAAGTGTCAGAAAGGGCTTTGTCTTCAAGTGGTTAGAAGAGTGGATGATGTGTGACATAAGCTTCTAAATGTTGTGCATAAAATGCCAGGACAGTTCAAAACCCCCCCAAATGACCCAATTATGGAAAGTAGACACCCCAAGATATTTGTTACATTACTTTGTTTCTAATCTGTTCTTGAATTTTATTAAATTGTGGCATGATGTGTGGCTTGTAGCTGTTAGCGTGCTTCACTTTGTCAGACAGCTTCTATTTATGTGATTTCTTGATTCAACAGGTCTGGCAGTAATCAGGCCTGGGTGTGGCAAGTGAAATTCAACTCAGCTTTCCAAAAAATTGTGGTTAATCACAGTTCATTCATGATTCAGCATGGGAGGGGGCAATTATTTTTTCACATGGGGCCAGGCAGGTTTGAACAGCTTTTTTCCCTTAATACATTAAATAATAATTTAAAAACTGCATCTTGGATTTACTCTGGTTATCTTTGTGTAATATTAAAATGTGTTTGTTGATCTGAATCATTTAAGAGTGAGAAATATGCAAAAAAAAAAAAAAAAAACAGGAAGGGGGCAAATACTTTTTCACAGAACTATAGACCCCCTTTAGAAGCTAGGTCTAGCAAACTCAGTTTATTGTTTTTAAAAAATAGAAACATACCTAAATGCACAGAATATAAATAGCTAATAACATTACCTAGTAACAACACCAGAGATCATTGATTCAGGAAATATTGGATTGCCTTATTCGGGGTACACCCAGGAAATTTTTTGTCTTATTCAACCCAGCGGTCAAAACAAAATAAAACTGAGGTCGTTGTACCAACTAAGCAATGTTAGTGTGGTGATCTCCCCCGCTTTTGTGTTCTGACACATTGTGTCGTCTCGTCACCCCCCCCCCCCCCCGCCAGAACACACCGAGCAGCACTCACAGCCAGTGGCTGCAAGCACCGATCGTTTGCTGGTTTTCCAGCATGTCTGTTCGATAAAAGCCGGTCATTAGAGGCTGCTGTACTTTCTGTTGAGCTGCCGCAAATTAGACCTCGCTTTCTAACTATGTGTATATAGAGATTTTCAGCATATTTATACTTTTTTATTGGTTACCTTTGATGAACGTGTGTCTTTTTTCAACCTATGTAACTATATCATGTTTGGTATCCAAGAAATTGTAATTTCAATCTTCAAAATAATATATTGTCTGTCAGATTGTTGAACCTTGTCATATGGAAAAGCACATGTGCCCAGGATAGTTGACTACACCACATCCCTGCAAGTAATCTGACACTTAACTATCAGATTAGACCGATTTCCACTTGTGTTTTACATTTATTTAAACATTGTTAAGCTGAATTTCTGAATGTTCTAACTAGAAATTAAAGAACTTTGCCTCTGGAAGAGCTACCAAAGTGAACTTCTGTGTTACATTCTTGTCTGGGCGTGGCAGCAATTGATACAGCAAATGCTGCGAGTGGTATGTTTGTTAAAACCTGTGGTGGTAACTACTGTGTGTATGTGTTTAGGAGACACCCTGTATAACATATTTGGTATCTAACAAATCATAATTTACTTCTGTTAAATAATATGTTGGTTGATGGATTGTGAAACCTTGTCATAAAGAAATATAGCTGTTCCCAGGATAGTAAGGGTTTGTCCACTGGAGCATTATAAGGTACTCCAGCACACCTACACCCCACAATTTGGACCCTTTGAAAGGGGTGGAATTGGATCTGCAACACCCACACAGGGACAATTAACATCTCCTGCAATTGTCACCTGGTCCTCTCAACCTACTATCAAAACTACTAAAAATATTAGACATTTGTTAGGACAAATGATTCTGACATATCAGATTGTACTCACTCTGTAAGTGATCTGATTCTGAAGTCCAGCCTGGGTGACAACTTTGGCTCCCTCCATATACTGTAAGTATAGCCACACAGGGACAGGAAGTGTGTTATTTGCATGATAGCCAGGTAAAAAAAAAAAAAAAAAAAAAGCAACCACCTTATCTAAGGACTGGGAGGTTACTAAACACTACATCTATGTTTTTGGGTTTAGATACCCTTAGGTACAGCTGTTCAGGGTTTCAAAAAGCTACACAAAAAAAGTCTCAATGTGCAGCTTTTTTGTATGTTTTAGTATGAAATAGATAGAATTAGATGTGTCTCATCAACTAAACTGCGGGAGGGCTGGCTCTTCGCATATCAATAGAGGAGCTTTGTTTATATCACTTTACATACGTAAATCTTCCTATTTGATATAAGCAATCAAACATCAATCTGTTTTTTTGAAATAGCTATGAATTGACATTTTACAGCAGGGAAGAAAAAAGATGAAAAGAAAACTGAACACATCATCAGTATGCTGTTGCATTAAGATGTCAATAAATACATTTTTTTTACTAAAACAGACAAGTTAGACTTTGACACATAAACTTTAGTTTTTATATGACAATGTTTATTATTGTCATGCTTTGGTTATATTCTCAAAACAGTCGCGTGCATTGGATTCTACATATTTTGACTTTAATTTTGACTTTTAAATTACTATTAAATGTATATATATATTTAGGATCTAACGGGCAGCCCCGGAAGGATTTACCCCCTTCCTGACCAGAGCACTTTTTACAATTTGGCACTGCGTCGCTTTAACTGCTAATTGCGTGGTCATGCAATGCTGTACCCAAACGAAATTTGCGTCCTTTTCTTCCCACAAATAGAGCTTTCTTTTGATGGTATTTGATCACCTCTGCTGTTTTTATTTTTTGCGCTATAAACGGAAAAAGACCGAAAATGTAAAAAAAAAAATGATATTTTCTACTTTTTGTTATTAAAAAAATCCAATAAACTCAATTTTAGTCATACATTTAGACCAAAATGTATTCGGCCACATGTCTTTGTTAAAAAAAAATGTCAATAAGCATATATTTATTGGTTTGCGCAAAAGTTATAGCATCTACAAACTAGGGTACATTTTCTGGAATTTACACAGCTTTTAGTTTATGACTGCCTATATCATTTCTTGAGGTGCTAAAATGGCAGGGCAGTACAAACCCCCCCCCCAAATGACCCCATTTTGGAAAGTAGACACCCCAAGGAAATTGCTGAGAGGCATGTTGAGCCCATTGAATATTATTTTTTTTTGTCCCAAGTGATTGAATAATGACAAAAAAAAAAATTAAAAAAGTTGTCACTAAATGATATATTGCTCACACAGGCCATGGGCATATGTGGAATTGCACCCCAAAATACATTTAGCTGCTTCTCCTGAGTATGGGGATACCACATGTGTGGGACTTTTTGGGAGCCTAGCCGCGTACGGGGCCCCGAAAACCAATCACCGCCTTTAGGATTTCTAAGAGTGTAAATTTTTGATTTCACTCTTCACTGCCTATCACAGTTTCGGAGGCCATGGAATGCCCAGGTGGAATAAACCCCCCCCCAAATGACCCCATTTTGGAAAGTAGACACCCAAGCTATTTGCTGAGAGGCATGGTGAGTATTTTGCAGCTCTCATTTGTTTTTGAAAATGAAGAAAGACAAGAAAAAATTTTTTTTTTCTTTTTTCAATTTTCAAAACTTTGTGACAAAAAGTGAGGTCTGCAAAATACTCACTATACCTCTCAGCAAATAGCTTGGGGTGTCTACTTTCCAAAAGAGGGTCATTTGGGGGGTTTTGTGCCACCTGGGCATTCCATTGCCTCCGAAACTGTGATAGACAGTGAAGAGTGAAATCAAAAATTTACGCCCTTAGAAAGCCTGAAGGCGGTGCTTGGTTTTTCGGGGTCCCGTACGAGGCTAGGCTCCCAAAAAGTCTCACACATGTGGTATCCCCGTACTCAGGAGAAGCAACAGAATGTATTTTGGGGTGTAATTTCACATATTCCCATGGCATGCTTGAGCAATATATCATTTAGGGACAACTTTGTGCAAAAAAAAAAAAAATGTGTCTCTTTCCCGCAACTTGTGTCACAATATAAAATATTCCATGGATTCGACATGCCTCTCAAATAGCTTGGGGTGTCTACTTTCCAAAATGGGGTCATTTGGGGGGGGGGGGGTTTGAACTGTCCTGGCATTTTATGCACAACATTTAGAAGCTTATGTCACACATCACCCACTCTTCTAACCACTTGAAGACAAAGCCCTTTCTGACACTTTGTTTATATGAAAAAAATAATTTTTTTTTTGCAAGAAAATTACTTTGAACCCCCAAACATTATATTTTTTTCACACAGTATTTGCGCAGCGATTTTTCAAACGCATTTTTTGGGGAAAAAACACACTTTTTAAAATTTTAATGCAATAAAACACACTATATTGCCCAAATGTTTGATGAAATAAAAAAGATGATCTTAGGCCGAGTACATGGATACCAAACATGACATGCTTTAAAATTGCGCACAAACGTGCAGTGGCAACAAAATAAATACATTTTTAAAAGCATTTAAAAGCCTTTACAGGTTACCACTTTAGATTTGCAGTGGAGGTCTACTGCTAAAATTACTGCCCTCGATCTGACCTTCGCGGTGATACCTCACATGCATGGTGCAATGGCTGTTTACATTTGACGCCGACCGACGCTTGCGTTCGCCTTAGCGCGAGAGCAGCGGGGGACAGGGGTGCTTTTTTTTTTTTTCTCCTTTATTTTTTTTTGCTTTTTTATCTTATTTTTAAACTGTTCCTTTCATTTTTTTTTTTTTTATCATTTTTATTGTTCTCTCAGGGAATTTAAATATCCCCTATGATAGCAATAGGTAGTGACAGGTACTCTTTTTTGAAAAAATTGGGGTCTATTAGACCCTAGATCTCTCCTCTGCCCTCAAAGCATCTGACCACACCAAGATCGGTGTGATAAAATGCTTTCCCAATTTCCCAATGGCGCTGTTTACATCCGCGAAATCTAAGTCATAAAATGCTCATAGCTTCCGGTTTCTTAGGCCATAGAGATGTTTGGAGCCACTCTGGTCTCTGATCAGCTCTATGGTCAGCTGGCTGAATCACCGGCTGCATTCTCAGGTTCCCTGTTGAGACAGGAGAGCCAGAGAAAAACACGGAAGACGGGGGGGGCATTCCCTCCCACTGCTTGTAAAAGCACTCTAGAGGCTAATTGGCCGCTAGGATTGCTTTTACATGAAAGCCTGACTGAAAAGAATAATACCAAGATGATACCTAAACCTGCAGGCATCATTCTGGTATAACCACTCAAAGTCGTGAATGGCGTACCTGAAGACAAAAAAATGGTTAACCATAAAACACAGTAAACGGTAAAGTATAAAAAATTGCATACCTGAAAAGCAAACATGATAAAACATAATAACAATAAAACATTGCAGAATAGAATACAGTAAAAAAGAGCAGAACAATAGAGAGAGAATAGAGAGAGAGAGAGAACAATGAAAGGACAACTATTTTTTTTATTTTATATATATATATATATATTTTTTTTTTACACTTTTTTTTGTAACTGTAACTTTTATAACTGTAACCGGTTCCAGGTTCGGGTCTCTCAAAATGCGATGGCATCTTGGGAGACCCTGTGAAAGTGTGCCTAGTTTGTGCAATGCTGTACCCTACGCTAATACTCAACTAGTGAATGGTAGCGATCAAAACATTCACCAATGCAAAGACCAGGATTGTCAGGACAGGAGGGACAATAATAGTGTCACGCCTATATCCGCGCTTGCTGCAGACACAACATCTTTTTTGGGGGGTTCGTTGGGTAGGGGTACTCGGGAGGACATAAAGAAAATGCCTCTCATGCAGCCGACTGCATTTGGTTGGGGATGTGAATGGGGGAAGTACGGGTGCTGCAGAAGCGGTGGGTTCCCAATTAGGATTGGCGAATGCAGCAGAAAGGGCACTATGGGCACGACGGGCCTGTGTTGGTCTTCTTGGTGGCAGCGGGACACTACTTGTGCTATCCACCTCACCAGCTCGAACTGCACTTATGGGACTCGCCACGTCACCAAGTGTTACTGCAGTGCTGGTTTGACTACGTCCAGGGTGTCCTAGGCCGCTGGTGCTTGCCAGTTCACCAAAACGCTACCAAAAAAACTGTTAGCGAATGCAGGGATCAGGCCTGACTCTGCGAACGCTGCAGTTATGCATTTAGTGTTTTGTAAGTGACAGTGATCGATCAATACTGCACTTGGGTGGGCTGGGCTGGGCCGTGCGGAGGGGCAAAACGCAGGTGCTAGCAGGTATCTGGGCTGATACCGCTAATACTGCGTTTTTGGGAACAATAAATTGCTGGGGACGCTAGTATAGATCTGATCGGATATTGATCCGTTCAGATACTATACCACTAGGGGAGGTGTACGGTGCCTGCGTGGGTGTTAGCGCTACTGGCGCTAATCTGACGCTGCCTGGGGCGACGCATATCACCGCCGGGCGATCAGGGGGCTAAACCTTTATTCGGTAATAAACGGCGGGTGCCCTGACACTATAAAAAATAAACGAACTAACCAGCGTCACCCTTAACACTTATACGGTGATCAGTGGTGAAAGGGTTAACTAGGGGGCAATCAGGGGGTTAAAACCTTTATTAGGTAATATATGGGGGTCCCTGATGCTATAAAACACTGATGGCGAACCTAAATATTTACTTCCCTAACTAGCGTCACCAGTGACACTAATACAGCGATCAGAAAAATGATCGCTTAGTGACACTTGCGATGGGGGGGTGATCAAGGGGTTAAAACTTTATTAGGGGGGGTTAGGGGGGTATCCTAGACCTAAAGGAGGCTAACACTAACTGCCCTACCACACTAACTGTCACAAACTGACACCAATGTAGTAATCAGAAAAAACAAAACAAAAACTGCTTGGCGTCAGTGTGACGGGGGGGTGGTGATTAGGGGGGGGATCAGGGGGGAATCGGGGGTGTTATGTGTGCCTGGCATGTTCTACTGTGATGTGTAGTGTTGTGCACTCACATTTCAGTATTATCTCCTCGGCGCCGGAACGGAAAATACAGAGCCGAGGAGAGATGACATCAGTTCCTCTGCCTCTGTGTACTATACAGAGGCAGGGGAATGATCCCATTGGCTGGGAGCTATCGGGAGGGGGGGGCCACGAATGGATGGCCTCCCCCTCACCTCCGATCGCCGCGGGACAAACGCCGACCGCCTCGGGCACCGGGGGGGGTTCCATTTGGACCCCCCGCCCGCGGGAGGCAGATCACGTACAGGTACGTGATTCTGCCTGCCCGTGCCATTCTGCCGACGTACATCGTCATGAGGCGGTCGGCAAGTGGTTAATGAATGTCTTACAGTTTAGGGTAAAAGCAGGCTCTTGGTTTGTCTCTTTTAAAATGTAAGGCAAAAAGTAATACATTCAGAACAATAAAATGCACATTTCTTGGTTTATTGCCTTAAAGTGATACTAAAGTCTATTTTTTTTTCTTTAAAAATAACAAACATACTTACCTGCCCTGTGCAGTGGATTTGCACAGAGCAGCCTAGATCCATCTCTTCTCAGGTCTCTCGTTGGCGCTCCTGGCCCCTCCCTCCTGTTAAGTGGCCCCACAGCAAGCAAATTGCTTTGGGGGCACCCGAGCCAAGCCGCAGCTCTGTGTGTACATTCAGACACGGAGCTGCGGTTCGGCCTCACCACCCCCTCTCCTCATTGGCTAACTGACTGTGATGGAGCCAATGGCGCCGCTGCTGTGTCTCAGCCAATTTAGGAGGGAGAGTCCCAGAAGGCCGTGGTACTCGTGCACATCACTGGATCGAGATGGGGCTCAGGTAAATATTAGGCGAGCTGTTGCACACAGAAGGTTTTTTTTATCTTAATGCATAGAATGCATTAAGATAAAAATCCTTGTGCCTTTACAACTACTTTAGGAACACTTCCATAAATCCAGTGTGCTTCCAAATTTAAAGGATAAGTTCACCTTCTATAACATGTTACAGATGCAGCAGCCCATACAACCCCCACCCCATTACTGTTGGGACAGCGGGCCAGGGATCTTCTCCCTGCACCCGATGTCTCTTTATTTTTAGAAAACGCGTCTGGGCAGGGCTACGCCCACCTGGCCACGTCGTTTATTCACAGGGATCTGTGAATGGGGGAACTACAACTACCGCCAGCCTTTGCGGCTGACGGCTTGTAGGTCTCAATGAGCTACCAGGCCCCTAATGAGCTCTCTAGGTAGTTAATTGAAGTGTCCCGTCATTCTGTAAATGCCTGCTCATACAAGGTTTGGACAGACAGCTAAACTGACAGCCTGCAGGAGCCTGAGATTTCACCTGTGACCTGATCGTGGGTGCAATGCTCTGCATGCTCCAAATTAAAAAAAAAAAATAATAATAATAAATGCACTTTTTTACCTGCAAAATAATGTGCATTTTTTTTTTTTTTTTACAAAGGTGAACTTCTCCTTTAAAGCTAGCTGACAACACAGTGGAGGTTATTTACGAAAGGCAAATCCACTTTGCACTACAAGTGCAAAGTGCACTTGAAATTGCACTGAAAGTGTACTTAGAAGTATAGTCGCTGTAAATCTGAGGGGTAGATCTGAAATGAGGGGAAGCTCTGCTGATTTTATCATCCAATCATGTGCAAGCTAAAATGCTGTTTTTTTTCCTGCATGTCCCCCTCGGATCTACAGCGACTGCACTTCTGAGTGCACTTTCAGTGCAATTTCAAGTGCACTTTGCACTTGTAGTGCAAAGTGGATTTGCCTTTTGTAAATAACCCCCAGTGTTTTTTCTCCCAAACCAAAGCAGCATTGTCATCCTAACCTGCTGGACTATAGGATTTAATTTATCCCCAATCACTATCTGTCCTCTCCCCATGTATACATGAATTTCTTTTTTCCAGGATAATAATATTGATGAATTGCCTTATAAGAGCCTGGCAACTTAGAGAAAGGGCTATTGGGGGGCTGTAGTTCTGTAATAAATTACTTCTTACTGAATGTGTTTAGTAGGAACTGAGCTCCCAGCAGCTGCCGATCGCAGGAGAAGGCCCAGGGAGAACTGTGAAGGAACTTTGCCTCTACACGGTCATTGGCAATGTCCTCATCTTTACACGGTCATTGATGAGGAATTCCTGGAGCAGAGGGGCAGGTGAAGCTGTCGGAACATATGATCCGGTTAAGTTCTCCATCAAGGACTCGGGGCAGAGAAAGGTCGGTGAGTGTACCACAGTGGAGGGCTGGATGTGTCCTGGATCAGAGCAGAGACTGTTGGGAGTTGTGTCAAATCGATGTGGCCTGAGGGCACAGGATTTGCAAGCAGGCCTAGCTGGCAACAGTAGTCCACCACACAACATGTAAACTACTAGGCCTCTAGGGAGAGGTACTGCAGGCCTCTGGCCTAGTAGCATTGAGCAACCAGAGTCTGCATGAGGAACCATTCAGAGTGGGTCTTTTTTGCTTAAAGAAGAAGATGTGACATTACACTAATAACTACAGTATAAGTTTGTGCAGGAGGAGGAAAGGACTTCTGGGAACATCATCCTTACATGGTCATGGGTGAGGAATTTCTGGAAGTAATAGTCTGTGGGAGTTAAGCAGAGGAGGAGCAATAGTCTGCATGGTGATGCAGGGAAAAGACTTTAATTGTTAAAACGTGTACATCAACCCTTCAGACTCAAGCTATGTGCTAATCTGTAACCAAATCTCTAAATATGATGGCAAAGTGAATTATTCTATGGGTATCCCATATACACCCTTTCCTCAACCAAGTTGTACCCCCCATTAAACAAAAACAAAACCAGCAAAGGACTGTTCATTGTCTCTGAAAGTGATATATGGGAGTCTGGCAGCGGGGTGATATGGTGGATGTTTGTTACTAGTGGCAACTACACCACTAAATAAATAAAAATGGAGAAAAAAAAAATGAACAGCTCAGCACCAAATCACCATATACCACTCCAAACCTGCTAGCAATCAGAGACAGCAGTGCTTGAGATCTCATTCTGCAGAAATACAGGAGAGCCTAGGCACCCTCACATAGGAAGTACACTGTCATTTTCAGGAGATATTCCAGACAAATGTACATATTTCACAATTAACATTTCTAGATGTTCCCAATAAAAAAGGTGTAGAAATTGCGCCAACTCTCTAAAGGAATGAAGCAGCCAACACAGCAATTTTGCCGTTGCAAGTGGAAATAGAAATAAAAAGTGTGGCGCTAGTGAATAGTGAGACACAGATTACTGGTCAGGTAATGGTGATCTCTATAGAGGAGTAATAACGTTTGGAGTGTGAATTTGTGAAACAAAAGGTAATAGTTTTAAAAAACATCCCAAAAAAAATATATAAAGTATAAAGTAATGGTGAAAACTAAGATGTGTAGGGGAGTGGGATACTCAGTAACAACCTGTAGGGTGGTTAAGAGACAATCATGCATACACAACCATATTTCAAAGAGACATTACAGAGAGATAGTGATGCAAAGTATCTTAATGTACTAAGTATGCAGCTCCACAAAAATACTATTCTTTAGGGTAGGAACCAGAAGAAGGGACATCAAAATCCCTAAAAAGGGGTACACATGTAAGAATGATCAAAGTTTGTTGGTGGACAGATAGAATACTTCTAATTTAGTCCCACAGACATCTGGGCGCAAGCCGTCTTCCCATAGGATGATTACAGGCTATTTAGGAAGGGTCCTTTGGTACAGGCAGATTCTTGACTCATGTGGGTGGTCTCAACACCGAGAAAGAAAGACAAAAGGATGCCCTTACCAGATAAGGTGGACTCACAGGCCGTTGGCGGTGAGTCAAACGAGCTTGTACCGTCAAGCGGCATGGGATGAAGATCTGTAAGAAGACTTTTGCGGAATCTTATCAGACGTCCTCAGATGGTGTGCCAAATTAGGATCCGGGGCCCCCAGGATTCGGTTGCGGTCGCCGAATGACCGTTTCCTCAAAAGCCTTCATCCATTCGACCACTGGAACAGTCAAGGAGATCTGCAGAAATGTCGCTGGTCCTTACTGTAAGGAGATCTGCAGAAATGTCGCTGGTCCTTACTGTAAGGACCAGCGACATTTCTGCAGATCTCCTTGACTGTTCCAGTGGTCGAATGGATGAAGGCTTTTGAGGAAACGGTCATTCGGCGACCGCAACCGAATCCTGGGGGCCCCGGATCCTAATTTGGCACACCATCTGAGTACGTCTGATAAGATTCCGCACAAGTCTTCTTACAGATCTTCACCCCATACCGCTTGACGGTACAAGCTCGTTTGACTCACCGCCAACGGCCTGTGAGTCCACCTTATCTGGTAAGGGCATCCTTTTGTCTTTCTTTCTCGGTGTTGAGACCACCCACATGAGTCAAGAATCTGCCTGTACCTAAGGAACCTTCCTAAATAGCCTGTAATCATCCTATGGGAAGACGGCTTGCGCCCAGATGTCTGTGGGACTAAATTAGAAGTATTCTATCTGTCCACCAACAAACTTTGATCATTCTTACATGTGTACCCCTTTTTAGGGATTTTGATGTCCCTTCTTCTGGTTCCTACCCTAAAGAACAGTATTTTTGTGGAGCTGCATACTTAGTACATTAAGATACTTTGCATCACTATCTCTCTGTAATGTCTCTTTGAAATATGGTTGTGTATGCATGATTGTCTCTTAACCACCCTACAGGTTGTTACTGAGTATCCCACTCCCCTACACATCTTAGTTTTCACCATTACTTTATACTTTATATATTTTTTTGGGATGTTTTTTAAAACTATTACCTTTTGTTTCACAAATTCACACTCCAAACGTTATTACTCCTCTATAGAGATCACCATTACCTGACCAGTAATCTGTGTCTCACTATTCACTAGCGCCACACTTTTTATTTCTAGATGTTCCCAATAACATAACATTTCATTTTCATTTACAAAATGCACTCTGTTTCTTCTATAATTATCCAATTATAAGAACCATACATTGCTTTAATTATGCTGGCTATTATTACAATTTTTAATTTCCTTGACATTTTGATAAAAATCATGAGTTTTCAAAATTCTAATTAAATATATTAAAGTCAAAAAGGGAAGGTGAAATTAAGAGGGTTTATATTTAATGGTCAATGGGCTTTAAATGGCTCCTGAGGATTACAGCTATTTTCAACTTTCAACTATTCTAGACCTGTTCTGCAAAAATAGCAGCCCCTTAATAGCGTTATTTTATATGTTGATTTCTTTTCCATAAAAATAGTGCAATGAAGGGAAAAAAAAAAACACAATTAAAAGTGAAAGTGCACAAATAATGATTAAATACACAAAAGAAGGAAAAAACGCAGATGCACAGAACACAATAGGGTTGATATACTAAAAAAAAATAGACTTTGCAAGTGCAGTTGCACTCATTTTCCCCTGAGCTAATGAGTGCAGTAAAGCTTGACTTTGTAAAGAATACCCAATCAAATACAAAAAACAAAAACAAAAAAAAAACAGCATTTCAGTTTGCACATGGTTACATAGTTAAACAGTTATTCAGGTTGAAAAAAGACACAAGTCCATCTAGATAATGCAAATCATCAGGTGTGATAGGCATGTATGGTTATCCGTGAGTGATGTCAGCAATCCATCCGTGGCTCGACAAGCCTCTGCAGCTTACTCCACCAGCTCAGATCATCCAGATCGATCCTCCAGTGCCCATATCAGAATATAATAAATAACAGATTCCAAAGGAATGGTCCTTATGGGGGAAAAAAGGCTCCCATAGTGTAGTATTTAAAAAGTAATTTATTTAAAAACAAAATATTCCCATACACTGGGACAAGAAACAAAGAAAAGTGTTACAGACTTCACAGCACTCTCATAATTTATGTGTGATTAGGTTTTTATGTATATCACTGGTATATACAATTCATTAATTAATTATATAATTTTTATATTTATTTGTTGAAAACTTTTTATTTTTATATACACATATATATGAATTTTCCTGTGACCATATATTTTTCTGTGTGCATAAATCTGGGATATCCATATTTATTTCTATCTAGCACTATCAATTAGGTAAGGGAGCACACTTTTTTGCACATTAGGGAAACTGCTCCTATCAACATTTTACATTTTTCTGTTTATCCCTATTTTGATAGGATCAGGGTAGCGCCACACATGCCATTTTTTGCATTATCAATACTGTTAGTCCCCTTAGGGAGCTAATTAGGGAGGCTGCAACCTATTATCCTGAGCGCGGAGACAACAATATTCTACAAGTCCATCTAGTTCAACCAAAAAAAATAAATAAATGAAAAATAAAATCATACAATCCCATATACCCAATCCTATACCCACAGTTGATCCAGAGGAAGGTGAAAAACCCCAGCAAAGCATGATCCAATTTGCTACAGCAGGGGAAAAAAATTCCTTCCTGATCCCCCAAGAGGCAATCTGATTTTCCCTGGATCAACTTTAACTATAAATGTTAGAACCCAGTTATGTTATGTACATTTAGGGAAGAATCCAGGCCTTTCTTAAAGCAATCTACTGAGCTGGCCAGAACCATATCTGGAGGGAGTATATTCCATATTTTCACAGCTCTTACTGTATAGAAACCTTTCCATATTTGGAGATGAAATCTTTTTTCCTCTAGGCATAAAGAGCGCCCCCTTTTCCTCTGTGTTGACCGTAAAATGAATAACTCAACACCAAGTTCACTATATGGAAATCAGCAGAGCTTCACCACATTCACTATGTTCTGGGAAAAACAAGTGCAATTGCATTTGTAGAGTGCACACGCTATTGCCATTAGTACATCAACTCCTAAATGTCCGAAATTACCTAAACTTCCCTTAAATCAGTCCGCTTGTCTATATTTAGGACACAGCAAGAATTCAGAACATATAAAGAGGATATTTGTCAAATACACTGTACAGGGTAATTCCACCAAAACGGAATAATTTGAATTTTAAGCAGTCTTGAAATATACCTGTGCACTTGCACAAATCTACTGATAACCTATAAAAAGCCACAAACAAACATTCTAGTTTGCTCGAACCAATACTAAACCAATGCTATCCTAATTAGCAGCACTGGAAGCTTTTAAGGTAGGATGCACAGATCTACTTATTTCAATAAGTGTAATACACAGTATTGTTTTATGCACTCACTAAAGTTCTTAGGATAGTACAGGTTTAACCATTTTGTTTAATGCTCCTAAATAAAATACATTGACTTCTACATTCTTCTATATAAAGATGTGTTATACTGATATTTATTTACAGTGATATCACCCAAGGCTTAGATAAGACTAATAGTATTTTTATGATTTATAATACATAGCTGTATATACTGTTAGTGGGCACATTATCCTACTATAATACCTCCTTTTAAATTTAATTTTGTTGTTTGAGCTACTGCGAGATTTATATGAAGGAGTTAATGTCCTCTAATATGCTCTTGTGCTGCTACTTACTGGCATTACTCATTTGCTAATTGCCCTCAGCAAGCATCACGCTAATGACTGTCAGATTTGGTTTGTGCTATAGCATAGGATTAGAAGCATTCATAGTTTAATCCACAGTGAAATCATACATCATAAATCGTGATCAGCATTGGGTAAACTACATTATAATTTTGATTTGCTCGTTTTCCAGAATACGAATCAAATAATTAAATGCAAGTATACTTACTGTACATGCATATCCTTAGGACCCCTTTGCACTGTTGCGACCTGTGCAGTGCCTTACTGCATGCATGTTAGTGTACAGTATTGTCCACACTAACATGTATTGTGTTAAGGAAGCCTATTCACTTTGAATGGGCTGCCAACAGAGAAAAAACTATGAAAAAACGGTCTCTGCATCATTTCTGTAATGCTGCACTATGCATTTGTGGTGTGCTGTAACACACTGCACAAAGTATACTACATTATAACGCATTACCATGCACTACACAAATACATAGGTGTACTTTATATATAATCTTAAAAAATACAAATTACAATAACATCTTTATTCTGACTTTAGAAGTCTATACAAATACAGTATTTCATATAGACTTTCAATATCAAAATATTATTATATAAATAAAGAACATAATTAATTAAACAGAACATTTTGTGGTATTACTCAGTGTTCCTCAATAAGAAAAAAAAATACACCTGTGCCCAATATGTTTCTTTATTCTCTACCAGGTAGCCCATATCATTCCAGAATATGTACAACTGCTCCAAAACTGAGGTTTAACACACATATTGCATTAGTTTAACCTATTTGTACTACTGACTTATTTTATATTAGTTTGTATACTAAGGGCAGGTCTCTAGGCCAATCACTGGAGCAATAATGTACTATATTAAATAGCTCTTGAATGAGGTTTGTGCACATACATTTATATTCCACAGCCCTGAAATACAGACTTCATCTACATTTACAGATCTCTTTGCAAAATATATAGATGCTAGTATAAATAGACCTGTTTGCTGTAAAATATTGACCTTTTTGGTGTCTCCATCATCATCTTCTGTCTTTCCAATACTCTCACACAAGCACGCTCTTATAAACATCTGTTTCTCACCAAGTAGTAATAGTTTCACCGTCTTGGCATCCTTGGCAGCATCTTCCTGCAATTTTTTCTCAAGCTCCTTTGATCTCTTTGCTAGCTCTTTGTCTTCTGCACTTGCACCACTTCCCATCTCTGTGTCTCCACCTTCTGTATCAAGCGCCCCAGTTTCCTCCAGCTCTTTGCTATGGGTGTCTGTGCTTCCTTGTCTTCCACTTTGTGAGAAATGTACTAAAGTTGTTGTTTTTTCCGGGTATTTGATGATCTGACTCCCTTGTGCTGTTTTTTTTATTTTTTTACTCTTCTGAAAAAATTGTGCTATATTAAGTTTCCATGTATTAAAATTTAGATCTCCAGATCTCCAGTACTGCTATAACTTTTTTCCTTGTTAGACTTGTTGGATGGACCCGGTTTTCTCTATGTACAAAATATTTCCGCGTTCACCTTCTGTTCCTTTTCAAGCTTTCTTTTTATGGACGTAGCCCTGTACCATTCCTGGAAGATTGCTTTTCACTTGCGGTAGGTTTTTCAATATCCCTCTTGCTCCTTTCTCTGCTCCCTTTTAGATAAGGTTCCTGGGATGAAAGGTTTCCAATTATCACCTGACTTGAGAAATCCCATTAGACATCTTGAGGCTTAGTTCTAAAGGGAGGGGGTGCTGATGTGTCTGGATTGAAAGTTTGAAGCAGAATCCATTCAACTCTGCTCTTTCAAATCTATATTCTTGTATACAAATTTTACATTTGGGGCAAAAAATAATATCTGAATACTGTATGAATTAATCAAACACCACAGTAATTGGGCTTCACCAGCAATTATCTATTTTAATAGATGTACTGATTCACCATCCTATGCTATTTTAAGTCAATCCTGGTGTTCTCAGGATACGTGTTATGTCATATGCTATGTTAAGTATCATGAGCTTATGTGCAGTAATCCACATTCTGTCTTTGAATACTAGAACCTGTTTCCAAGCATTTTTCTCCCATATGGACTGGAAACTTCTTCCAGTAACAAACTTATGAACCCCTAAAACATGCATTGCACCCTGTGATAATATGATAGTTGCTGTTCCATCTCCTAGGACATATTAATTCAATGTGACAGGTACCAACTGCTTTTAATCCTACAGCTTTGCTGCCAGGATCTCCTGACACAGGAATCAGACATCTGTACTAAGCTCTTTAAAGTGGAGGATTTTAGAGTTAATCCTGCATTGCTGTCCTCCTTTTTTGGCTTCTGCACAATGATTAGCAAATACTTTATCTTCCCACCACTACACACTGGCTCTGACTAGGTATTTTGCTAAAGGCAGATCACCTTCAGGCCTCAAACAAGCTTTCCTGTGTGGTTAGATTATTATTTTTTATCTTAAATGCATTTTACAAAAAGGTTGACTGCATAATCAGAAGCAGGACTTTACAGTATTTTAGTAAAGAATACACTTACTGTTAAAACTATACTTTCTTAAGCAAGCCATACATGGCTTGGAATTTGGCCAATTCTTGCTAAATCAGCTGAAATACAAGCTGTGATTGGCCCTGTCTGCAACACCCAAATCCACAAAAATGGATTGAAAAATCAAAGGAGCCGGGTAGAAAATTGTCAGTTAAACAGTGACTCCATCCAATCAGATGTAGTCACTGTTCGGGTAGTCTTTTGGGGGGCTGGTGAATAAGGAGGAGGCCAGTTAATAGACAGTGCATCTCTGTGATTTTGGTATGCTAAACTGGTCAACTGATGGTCACAAGGTCTATTTGTGATATCTGAAAATAACATTTAAAATAGTTGTAAAAGCTGAAGGTTTTTTTTACCTTAACCTCTTGCCGACCTTATACAGATGGATCATGCAGGCATAATCATGTACTTGTACGTCGGAGGCTTCTTCTGGTAGCTGAAGTGCTAGGAATGCATTACTTGTCTCATATGCAGCAGGATCCAAGTACTAGTGCTGCACTACCTTTTGGTGGACTGGCAGGCACCAGTGGCCTAGTATATCCTGGCATTTTACACACCAGCACTGTAGCCCATAGTGTCCTTCCAGAGGTGCTTGCGAATCCTGATTGGCAGCACCCCAGATTCAGCAGCACCCATTATTCCCCCATTCACTGCCCTGCCCAGAATTCGGGTGGAAACAGCAAATTGATCAATTGATTGTAGACCAAAGCAATCTATACACACAACAATACATCACTGCCAGCCCACATTCAACTCTTGCCAGACCATACAAGTGGAAACGTATCGTGGTTTCCAAATTTAACAATTACATTTTTTTGGGCCTAATCCTCAACTTGGGCATTACAAAAAAAAAGAATTGTGGTCATATTGGTCCACAGACCCAATTCATCATATGCCCATGTTCTCTGCTGCAATGGCCAAGAAATAATATGAGTAGATAATGTGTTTCATGCATTTTAGCGATAATACACTCTGTCATCCTTGGGTGAACCTAAATATAATCGGCTCTACAAAATTCGGCCCTCATAAACTATACCTCTCTGAGAAATTTTCAGATATATATACGCCCCAACATAACACCTGCATAGACAAATCCCTCGTACCTTTTACTGGCCGCCTTGCAATTAAGCAGTATCTCCCCAGCAAACGTGCTAGATATGGGGTCAAAATGTTTAAGCTCTGTGAGAGGGATACAAATTTAGAGTTTATGAGGGAAAAGACAGTGAGGTAGAGACTAGGGATGGGCGAACGGTTGGGCCCGAGCATAAGTTCGGGCCGAACTTTCGATGTTCGGACGTTCGACCGTTAGTTCGCCCCCCCCCCGAACCGACCACAAGGCATTGCAGCACTGAACAGTGCAATGCAAGCCGTGATTGGCTGAAGCAGTGAAAGCTTCAGCCAATCTGGGCACAGAGCACTGTCAGAGTCATGATTGGACACTGTCATCATGACTTTGTCCAATCATGGCTCATTCCCGCCCCACAGTATAAAAGTATTCTTTCAATGGCAGCCATTTTCAGTGTGATTTTGGCGTGGAGAGGGATAGAACAGGGCTCTGTTCAGTGCTATTAGTTAGTGTGCTATACTGTGCTATTTTGCTTCAATTGTCAGTGGAGAATATTAGTTTAGTGTCAGTCTAGGGATAGTGTGAGTGTAGTGAGGAGGACCATCATTCAGCTTTTCATAGTGTGCAGTTAGAGCAGGGACAGCTCAGATAGTTTCAGTGTAGTGTAGTGAGACCGTGTCAGTAATCTTGACATTAGTATATAGCTAGAGTAGGGACAGTTCAGATAGTTTCAGTGTAGTGAAGGTTGAAAACCGTCTATTTGATTGCGTTACTGCCAGTTTAACGCCATATCGTATTGCGTGCGTTACTGCCAGTTTAATGCCATATTGTATTGCGTGCGTTACTGCCAGTTTAATGCTGTATTGTATTGCGTGCATTACTGCCAGTTTAACGCCATATAGTTTTGCGTGCGTCACTGCCAGTTTAACACCATATCGTTTTGCGCGTTACTGCCAGTTTAACGCCATATTGTTTTGTGTACGTTACTGCCAGTTTAACGCCATATAGTTTTGCGTGCGTTACTGCCAGTTTAATGCCATATTGTATTGCGTGCGTTACTGCCAGTTTAATGCCGTATTGTATTGCGTGCATTACTGCCAGTTTAACGTCATATAGTTTTGCGTGCGTTACTGCCAGTTTAACACCATATAGTTTTGCGCGTGTTACTGCCAGTTTAATGCCATATTGTTTTGTGTACGTTACTGCCAGTTTAACGCCATATAGTTTTGCGTGCGTTACTGCCAGTTTAATGCCATATTGTATTGCGTGCGTTACTGCCAGTTTAACGCCATATAGTTTTGCATGTGTTACTGCCAGTTTAACGCCGTATCATTTTGCGTGCATTACTGCCAGTTTAACGCCATATCGTTTTGCGTGCGTTACTGCCCGTTTAACACCATATCGTTTTGCGTGCATTACTGCCAGTTTAACGCCATATAGTTCTGTGTGTGTTATTACAAGTTTAACGCCATATAGTTTTGTGCGTTACTGCCAGTTTAACGCCATTTACTTCTGTGTGCGTTGCTGCCAGTTTAACGCCATATAGTTCTGTGCATCACTGTATGTTTGACGCATTATTTTGCAGTATATTATATTGTATCCATGGAGTGTGTCTGTGTAATGTGAGTACTCAAATTAAAGGGCACCAAACACCTCTTTACATTGATTAAAGTGCATATACGTACAGATTTCAACTTCTCCTTTACATTTGCTTATAAGCACCGCCCCCTCACTCCCAATAATGTCTGGGAGAACAACAAGAAGGGGCAGATGTTCCCTTGGCACTGTAAGGGGGCCAGCAACAAATGTGTCCACAGGGTGGACGTGGTGGTCAGTCCTCAGGCAGGGCATCATTTCCTCTGTTTAGTGAGTTTGCCCGTGCTATCCAGCCACAGCATGCAGAGGAGGTGGTGGACTGGCTTACTAAACCTTCCTCATCCTCCTCATCGTCTGTCACACAAGCAGAGACAAGTGTGCAGTACCCTGCAGTTGCCAGAGTGGATAAACCTGCCTCCTTGTCCACATCTATTCCTGTCATAGCCCTAACATCAGCCATTGAGGAGTCAGCTGAGTTATTTGACCACAGCGTCAGCCACTTGCTCCTTGATGATGCCCAGCCATTACTGGATTCAGATGCTGGTTCTGTGGTTGAGGATGACAGGAACGTGAGCCTAGAGGGAGCCTAGAGGGAGGGAGGAACACTGGTAGACAAATTGGCATTCATGTTCCCCAAGCCGCAGCGTATTGCCAAGTTGTCTCCAGTGGTAATGATGAAGATGGAGGAGATGGAGATGATGATGATGATGATGAGGTCACTGATGTGACTTGGGTGCCAGATAGAGCAGAGGAGGAAACTGAAGGTGAGGCGGCACAACCCCAAGGAGGTCAGCATCAAGAAAGAGTAGAGAGCAGCCACCCTATTCCATCACATTCTGCAGCTATTATCTCCCGGCCCACTCTCCACAGCTCAGCTGTCTGGGCCTTTTTCAGTCTAAAATAAAGAGAATATTCAGTGCTAACATAAGAGGACACAGCTACCAGTGAACTTCTAGCAGACACTCAAGGCTAATTCAAATAATACCTCAAATAAACATCAAAATAAACAGTGTTGCGCAATTCTTGTGCAAACCTCCAGTACTCTGTGACATGCCCCTTCACATAAATCACATTCCCACATTACCTGCCTCACCCTCCTGCTTCTCCTAATCTCTGGTGACATATCCCCAAACCCTGGGCCACCATCATCTGTCTTTGCCAAACGCTCCCATCCCCCTACACCCTCTGGCAGGAGCCGCAACCCACAGAACTTGGTCTCTAATCCTCTTTTTAAAACCAGCCCCCCCTTTTCCTGTACCCTTTGGAATGCACGTTCTGTCTGCAACAAAATCACCGCCCTTCACGACTTCTTTATCACAAATTCCTTTAACCTACTTGCCATTACTGAAACCTGGCTTCATGAATCATATACTATTTCTCCTGCTTCCCTCTCCCATGGGGGCCTTCTCTGGACTCACTCCCCCAGACCAAGTGGAAGGAAGGGAGGTGGAGTGGGAATCCTTCTAGCCCCATGCAGCACCTATCAGGTACTTCACCCACCTCCCTCTCTGACACTCTCCTCTTTTGAGGCACATTGCATTCGTCTATTCTCTCCGATTTCTCTAAGAATTGCTGTCATCTACCGGCCCCCTGGACCAGTATCAGCCTTCCTTGATGACTTCTCTGCCTGGCTACCCTACTTTCTCTCTTCTGAAATCCCCACAATTATTCATGGGGACTTCAACATCCCTGTTAACACTAACACTACTATTACTTCTAAACTTCTTAGTCTAACCTCATCGATTGACCTGAAGCAATGGATACAGGCTCCTACTCACTCCAACTTCAACACCCTTGACCTTGTCTTCTCCCATCTGTGCACTCCTTGCAACCTTTCCAACAGTCCACTCCCACTCTCTGATCACCACCTTATTAGTTTTGCTCTCTCCCTGTCTTCCACCTCTTCTCCCTCCAACCGCCTAACAGTTACACGTAGAAACCTTCGCCACCTCAACCCTTCTCTTCTCTACTCTGCTACTGATCACCTCTATGACAAAATCTCACCTCTGTCCTGCCCCAACCTAGCTACTTTCATCTACAACAGCTCACTGTCTTCCTCCCTAGACAAGCTTGCCCCCCTCACTACACGCAGAATTAGGCCCCGACTGCTACAACCCTGGCAAACAGATGACACCAGAAGTCTCAGAAAATGTAGCCGCGCTCTTGAGCGCCTGTGGCATAAGACTAAGACCCAGGAAGACTTCACACAATATAAATCTGCCCTCCTAAAATACTATTCCTGCCTACACACTGCCAAACAGACCTACTTTATCACACTCATTAACACCTTCTCATCCAGTCCACGTCAACTCTTCTCTACCTTCAACACTCTATTCTGTCCTCCACTGCCTCCACCCACCAACTCACTCGCTGCCCAGGAGATTGCCAATCACTTCAAAACTAAGATTGATACAATTCATGAGGAGATCGCCAATGTGCAAAAACCTCCCCCATGCAACACCCCATGTCCACAGATACAATAATTACTTCCCTCATTCAACCCTGCTACTATTACTGAGGTTGCTAAACTTTTATCTAACACTCATCTAATCACCTGCCCCTTGGACCCTGTTCCCTCGCAAATGCTACGCTCACCCTCTGACTCGATTCTACACTCTCTAACTCACATTTTCAACCTCTCCCTCTCTTGTGGTATCTTCCCAAACTCTCTAAAACACGCGCTAGTCACCCCCATACTTAAAAAGCCCTCACTGGACCCCACCAATCTCAACAACTTATGTCCCATCTCCTTACTCTCCTTCTCCTCCAAACTTCTTGAAAGACTGGTCTACAACCGACTAAGCGACCATCTGACCATGAATAAACTTCTTGATCCCCTTCAGTCCGGTTTTCGCCCTCAACACTCCACGGAAACTGCTCTCCTTAAACTCTCAAATGACCTACTAATGGCTAAAACCAGTGGACACTATTCTGTACTACTTCTCCTGGATCTCTCTGCTGCCTTTGACACAGTGGACCACCCCCTCCTCCTCAAAAAACTCCACTCCTTTGGTCTCCGTGACTGTACTCTTCGCTGGTTCTCATCCTACCTATCCCACCGCTCCTTCAGTGTCACTTGCAACTCTACTTCCTCCTCTCCTCTTCCTTTCTCCGTTGGGGTCCCCCAAGGTTCTGTTCTTGGACCTCTCCTTTTCTCAATCTACACCACCTCCTTGAGTCAATTGATTGCCTCCCACGGCTTTAACTATCATCTCTACGCTGATGACACCCAAATCTATCTCTCCACCCCCCAGCTCTCTCCATCTGTCTCCTCACGCATTACCAACTTACTAGCAGACATATCAGCCTGGATGTCACATCACTTCCTCAAACTCAACCTATCCAAAACTGAGCTCATGATATTTCCTCCCTCAGGTGCCACTTCCCCTGATTTCTCTGTCAATATCAACGGCTCAACTATCAACCCATCTCCCCACGCCAAGGTCCTAGGTGTAATCCTTTCGACGCCACATTCTATCACTATCCAAAACTTGCCGCCTCAATCTCCGCAACATTTCCAAGATACGCCCCTTCCTAACCAATGTCACCACTCCCTGGTCATCTCCCGCCTCGACTACTGCAACTCCCTCCTCATTGGTTTACCTCTAAATAGGCTATCCACACTTCAGTCCATCGTGAACACTGCTGCCAGGCTCATCCACCTCACAAACCGCTCAGCGTCTGCTACACCCCTCTGCCAATCCCTCCATTGGCTGCCACTCAGTCACCGAATTAAATTCAAGATACTAACTATAACTTACAAAGCCATCCACAACCTGGCCCCCAGCTACATCTCTAACCTAGTCACAAAATACCAACCTAATCATTCTCTTCGCTCCTCCCAAGACCTCCTGCTCTCAAACTCCCTTGTCACCTCATCCCATGCTCACCTTCAGGACTTCTCCAGCGCCTCCCCCATCCTCTGGAATGCTCTACCCCAATCCATCCGATTTTCTCCTACTTTATCCACTTTCAGACGATCCCTGAAAACTCATCTCTTGAGAGAAGCATATCTGGCCCCCACCTAATAACTGTACATTTATCTTCTCAATCAGCACATCACCCACAGTTATTACCTCTTGTATCTCTTGACCTTCCCTCTTAGATTGTAAGCTCTAAGGAGCAGGGCCCTCTGATTCCTACTGTATTAAAGTGTATTGTATTTGTACTGTCTGCCCTCAAGTTGTAAAGCGCTACGTAAACTGTTGGCGCTATATAAATCCTGTATAATAATAATAATAATAATTCTTAATGTCCATAAAATAGATAATAAATAGGGGGCGTGGCTTGGCGCGCGGCGGAGATGGCTGCTCACTGAGGAGGCTCTGAGACACACGCGGAGGTTCTGAGCCCTAACACCCGACCTACAGCTCACAAATGCCGGGCAGAAAGCTACATTGGACGCCTGGACCACAGACACGCCGAAACTCGGCTTCTGCCAGTGCCAACATCGCTGAAATCTTCCGACATAAATCAGCGGCCCGTAGCGGGACCCCGAGAAGCAAGATGGCGCCGACGCCACAGGAGGAAGGAGAGAGCGAGGACTCACTGTCCGCTTCTGAAGACACCAGTAGGGGTAAGTCCAAACCGGACCACCCGCTCACATTTGCGGACATGTCGGTATTTGCTGCGGACATAAAAGCTACGTTTTCTGCCGCCATAACGGACTTGAAAACAAGCATGATGGTGATAAATGAAAAAATGGCGGCGGCCGAAAGTGCAGGCAGACAGAGAGATAAAGCAATCCACAAACTAGAGCTGGTTTCATCAAACCATATACAGCATTTTATTAACATGAACAGACACATTGAAGATCTCGATAACAGGGGGAGGAGGTGTAATATCAGAGTCAGGGGGATCCCGGAATCAGTGGATCAAGACCAGATCACCACAGCACTCCGGAGAGTCTTCAACAGCCTGCTAGAGAGGCAGGAAGACACGGAAATCAATTTCGTAAGAGCTCACAGAGCTCTCAGGCCCAGAGGCTCAGATACCGCACCGCCCCGTGACATAATCTGTTGCTTACAAAGCTTTGCTATTAAAGAAGAAATCATGCGAAAAGCGAGACAAAATGAGCAAATCATATTTAATGGCGCCACAATTATGCTGTTCCAGGATCTCTCCCAGATTACTTTAAAGAACAGACGTGCACTGCGACCCCTGCTGGAGAAACTGAGAGCAAAAGACTTGAGATATACCTGGAGATTTCCCTTTGCACTCACAGTTACATATAATGGCCATCAAGTTATCCTGCGTTCGCCAGCAGATTTACCAGAGTTCTGTGAAGCACTAGACCTGGAACCAATGGATTTACCGGAATGGTATGAGGAAATTTTACAACCAACCCTGATCAGGAGCCCCCCCACCTCCCCACTCTCTTCTCCAGACAAAAGGCTATCGAAAAAACATAAACAGAATAAAGGAAACAGCTCCCATGCAGATACCCCAAGGAGATTGGTCGGCCCATCCAGAGCCCAGGAATGTGAATAGCTCCATGTGTACCACAATGGACATGATCTTAACAAACCTGCAGTCCAAACCACAACTTTTACAGTTCTGATGTTCATGTCATATTGCTGTCGCCTGTGGAACATTTCCCCCAAGGGGGAGGGATGATGGAGGAAGGGGAAAAAAGGATAGACACTCCCACAAACATCACCCGGAGGGATACTTATGACAGCATTCCATAGCTCTCTGCACAGCTATTAAGCTTAAGATGCGAACTCTGAAGCTTATTCAGGAGGAGACCTAACCCTCCAGCTCCATATCTCTTGTTGATTGAAGGTAGGGCCTTGATCCCAGACGCGACGACAGATGTGCCCTGGACGTGGCTCACTGCTACATCAACACATAGCCCTGAAGCAATGGGATTTTGGCAAGAAAATACAAACCACGAAGATTTACAAACTGTACGAGAGCGAGAGGAATAGATGGAGGATGGTTAATAGGAGTAAAAACTGTTTGTTGTCGCCACCTCCTCCCTCCCCCCCCCTTTCCCTCCCCCCCCTTTCCTCGGCCTCCCCCCCCCCTCCCCCCCCTCCCCTCTACCTCACCATCCCCCCCTCCTTCCCTCTACCTCACAACCTATTCCCCCCCCCCCTTTTTTTTTTTTTTTTTCTTCCTTCTCTCCTACCACCCTGAACAGATTTATTGTATGCAAATTAGATCTGATTATGTACATATATAGGGGGCGTATCCACAGGTGACAGCTAAGACTACCTAATTTGATGATAGTCGGATGACATAATTGTTATAGTTATTTTCTGTGAGTTCAGGTTCTGGTTTTCACGTTTAGACCCGAGTTTACTTGCTACACATCCTGGTCGGGTGTGACCTTAATAATACCAATATTTTTACTATTGTGAACCTCTGTGTGTGTCACGTTGAGACTGTTCATTCATAGTTTCCACAGCACTCCACTTACTTGGAGCCTAAGCTACGCTTAGTCGTAGTCGCTTCCCACAACCCCCACAAATTTTACTTGATATTTTACGACTGGGGGTACATCTCCACCTGGGGTGGTTTAGGTATCTCTGGAGATTGACCCCCATAGTAATAACTCTCTGCTAAACCTTTCTCCTCTTTTACTACTCACCCTTTTTCTTTCTTCTTCTCTACTTTCCCTTTTGCTTACTAGGGGAGGGGCACCCGCTCGGGCTATTAGAGATATTCTATTTCTAAGTGAAGAACAAGTGTCAAACCTCATATAACAGTCTTATCTTTACAGATTCGAAGTCCGTCCGTCTCCTCCTTTGCCGACACTATGGTATACTCATCGCTGGGGAATCGTCCCCTTGTGATATCTCACAACATCAGAGGCTTAAATATACCCGAGCGACGTTCCACCCTGCTCAGAGAACTTAAAAAAGGTAAACCTCAGTTTGTTTTCCTACAAGAGACCCATTTTAAAACAAACAACATCCCCAAATTAACATCCCCACAGTTCCCGAGAGCCTTCCATGCTACCACACCCGACTCTAAATCAAAAGGGGTCACGATACTAATAGGCAGAGACACATCATTTAAACTAAATGAACAGTTGTGTGACCCTGAGGGCAGATTTGTGTTCTTGAAGGGTACATACAATGACATGCCTTTGACTCTCGCCAATGTATACTTCCCAAATAAGTCTCACATAACTTTCTGCCAACTCATCGTGAGGAGGCTACAGGAGTTCGCCGATGGTTGTATTATACTTGGGGGAGATTTTAATGTACCTCTAAACCCACTTCTGGATACGTCCAATGGAAGGACTTGCATTACCTATAAAATCCTGAAAAAGATCAAATCACTCCTCCACAAGTTCCAGTTGGTGGACTCCTGGCGCTTCCTTAATCCCGATGGTAGAGATTACACCCATTTCTCGACACCACACAACAGATATGCACAACTGGATTACATATTTGTCCCTCAGAGAGATCTATCAAAAATTACCGCTGCAAAAATAGGTACACAAACAATATCAGACCACGCACCTATCTCACTGACATTGGACTTACAGAACTCAAGTAGACAACAACAGACATGGAGACTGAACACGTCTTTATTATCAGATCCGACACTCTTACCTGTACTTACAAACAACATAACCGATTTCTTCAAACATAATAATACACCGGGGATAGACCCACTACTTGTATGGGAAGCACATAAATGTACCATACGAGGAGTTCTGATAGGAATGGGTTCAAGACGCAAAAAAGAAAGAGATGCCCAGATTAGAAAATTACTCACCCAAATTGAGACAATGGAAGTATTACATAAACAATCTCTATCGGAGACCTCAGCCAAGAGCCTTCTAGAGGCAAGGAAGGATCTACAGCAGATTCTCCACACTAAAGCCAAACGGATTCTTTTCTTTAAGAGGCGGCTCTATTATGAGTCAGGCGACAAAGCTGGGAGGTTCTTGGCGAGGGCCCTCAAAGAACAAAATTCCATTAATCAGATAGTTGGTATCAGATCCAAAGAGGGAAAGCTCGAGGTAACACCTGAGGCAATAGCTAATCACTTCCACGCTTTCTATACGAAGCTTTATAACCTGCCCCCACAGCATAAACCTCCACAAATGCTAGGAGATAAGACACAACTCATACAAGACTACATAAGACATAGCGGACTACCATCTCTACCCAAGGAGGATACAGATCTCCTAGAAGCCCCAATCACAACAGCAGAGGTCAAACAGGCCATCAAATTACTAAAACCGGGCAAGAGCCCAGGTCCTGACGGATATTCCGCCACATATTACAAATCCTTTATGGAGATTCTGACTGAACCCTTAAAAGATGCATTGAATGCCTTATCCAATCCAAGACGTGTTACTCCTGGTTTTCTCTCTGCCCATATTGCGGTTATACCGAAAGAGGGCAAAAACCCAGAGGAATGTGCTAGCTACCGTCCCATCTCTTTGTTGAACCTCGATGCCAAGCTGTTTGCGAAGATCATTGCATTGAGGATGGGGCCGCTGCTCTCAAAACTAATTGGCTTGGAGCAGGTGGGCTTTATGCCAAACAGAGAGGCCAAGGACAATGTTACTAAAGCTCTCTTACTAACACAGGCTGTGAGACAACGGAAGATCGAAGGCTTTCTCCTCTCAACAGACGCGGAGAAGGCCTTCGATCGTGTGGCATGGGACTTCATGCTGGCGGTATGTGGAGCTGTGGGCTTGGGTCCGAACATGTTGCATTGGATCTCGGCCCTTTATCAAAACCCAACAGCGGAATTAAAAATAAACGGAATTCTCTCAGAAAAAGTATATATTAAAAATGGGACTAGACAGGGCTGCCCCCTGTCTCCCCTTTTATTTATTCTCTCACTAGAGCCCTTTATTAGAACAGTGCAAAAAAACACAGCAATACAAGGTTTCCAGATTAAAAATAAAGAGTACAAACTAGCTGCATACGCAGATGACTTATTGTTCTTCTTAACGAAACCGACTACAACACTCCCCAACCTGTTACAAGAATTTGCACACTACGGATTTATATCCAACCTAAAAATTAATTATACAAAGTCAGAGGCTCTGAACCTCTCCCTTCCAGACAATGTACTCAAATTAACTCAGGCGAATTCAACATTTACTTGGGATAAGACCAAATTAAAATATCTAGGAATTTGGCTTACACCATCTCTAAAAATAGCATATGAGAAAAATTTTGTGACCTTTCTAAAAAATTGTGCGAAAGATTTAACAGTTTGGAACGAGAACTATTTCTCTTGGTTCGGCAGAGCAGCCATAGTAAAAATGGTCATATTGCCCAGATTTTTATATCTAACCCGCACACTACCGATAGAGATACCTCAGAAATTTTTCAATGAGCTTAATACAATGGTCACGAGATTTCTCTGGCAACATAAAAAACCCAGAATCAAACTAGGCACCCTGGTCAAACCCAAAGATCTAGGAGGAATCCAATTCCCGAACTTCCGCAGTTACTACCAGGCCTCACACATAGCCAGAATCATAGACTGGCATTGCCATGAGTCGGAGAAGGACTGGGTATCACTAGAGTCAACGCTTGCCACGCTGCCGCTTAAATACTTGCCATGGTCCTCTATCAAAACACTACCTCATCCCGTAAGGTCACACCCAATCACTGGTACCACACTGAAGATCATTACCGGACTAGCTAAACAAAAAAAGCTGACCTCAACACCCAGCCCTCTAACACCCCTGACAGATAACCCAGACTTTGCCCCAGGTCTACATAACCCAACTCTTAAGTCGATTCCGGCAGGGGATCCCTTGCTGGCTGGAGACTGCTATAATGAAAACAAATTCAGAGATTGGTTGTCTTTTAAGACAGACTTAAACCGACCCCAAATGAAACTATGGACATATTTCCAATTAAGAAGCTATTTAGGTAACATTGAGGAACCCCTAACACTACATAGACCCCTGACGGCTTTGGAGTCGGTGTGTCGAGAGGGAATTCCAATTAAAAAGGCCACTTCTGTAGCGTATGAGTGGATGAGTCGCTCGGGGACTGAGATATCGGATGGGCACAGGAGGAGATGGTCGGAAGAACTTGAATTGGAGATCTCAGACAAACAATGGAGGTATGTGGCTGCCCTAGCACATAAATGTTCCATAAGCACGAAACTGCAAGAGACAAATTACAAACTGCTGACCCACTGGTACAGCACTCCTGATAAAATACACAAATGGGATACACAAAAACCAGACACTTGCTGGAGATGTCTCTCCGAAAAAGGCACACTAACCCACATCTGGTGGCAATGCCACAAAATTGAACCATTCTGGAATGAAGTTAAGGTTTTAATTAAAAAGATTACAGAAACCAAAGTGGAACTGACCCCAGCATGTTGTCTATTACACTTGTCCAACACCTCTTTTAAACGCTACAAATGCTCGTTGACAATACATCTCCTCAACGCAGCCAAATCTCAAATACCTCTACATTGGCTCTCTACATCTACTCCAACTGTTGGGGACTGGCTGTCGAGAGTCAGTGAGATCCACGAAATGGAAGACGTATTGGCCCAAGACAAAGGCCATATCGAACGATTCCACAAAACATGGCAACCCTGGTTGCTCTTCAAATACTCTGCAGAATTCCCTTCCTGAATTAGGTATGGGGGGGACCTTGCGGTCTTGGGTGGGTGCCCTTCCTCTGTATCCTATTTCTGCCCTTCACATCAGCATTTCCCTTATCCCTTCCTACTTCTTTTTTCTATATCCAACTTCTTAACACTTCATGGCTGATCTATAGCTTATGTCCTCACTGGTATATACCTTGGAAATTCGTACTTCTTTTGTAGACGTGAATTAGATTGTTTCAGAGAATCATAGAGACCACACTTTTGCTTGTTCTCAACAATAAACAATCTGAACAACTGATAAGAAATGTTTGTCGCAATGGCTTGCGAAGCGTAGATAGAACTATTATGCTGTATTTTTTTTTTTTTTTTAATTTTACAGCCACAAAGTCAGCTTAGTGAAAATAATCTCAGTGATGCGGTGTCTGTTAAACATTTAGACTTCTACACGAGTTTCACACTAACTGTTTTTATTCTGTAAAAAGACGAAAAGTACGCAGTTGCACCTGCAAAATTTGCAATATACAGTGTATTCTTTTGTTACTATTCTTTATCTTTTTTCAATAAACTTGAAATGATAAAAAATAAATAGAGTCCCAACTGGTGGAAGACAGCTTGATTGGATAAAGTGCAGTGACACACTCAAGGCAAAAGGTGTCAAATCCGGTGACAGTGACCCCTCCACCACAAACAGGATAGCCTCTCACCTCAAGAACTCGACCTGAGACAGGTCACATAGTGGTATATGACACCAGGCAAGCAATCTCCAGATAACAGCTCCGGTACCCGTCCACAGTCAGTGAGATGATATAACATGTATGTGGAAAAGAACACAACGATCTAATGCTCTCTGTACGTAACATTTATTGATATAAAAAAGAGAATGATATGCACTTACATGGGGCAGCACTCAGAACCGAGTGTCGGCAGATATGCATGTAATGGTAACCAACGAGATGGCCGCGGGTGAAGTAATGCGTGACACCTGAGCCCCGTAGGCGTTAGGTCCATGGGCGGGACTTCCTCAGCGTGGAGCAGAATGCACACAGATGGCCAGCTTTGTGTATATAGTGCCATGGTAACCGACAATTAGCGAATCGGGATTCAGGACACATCGGTCAAATGACCTGTTGTATCACAAATGATCCTAACCAAGCTGCTACTGTGGATAAATGCAAACAATGCATGCAAAGTGCTGATATTGTCAGAAAGCTCACCTGGCTGGTCCCGGTGCTGGTGCGCGCCGGTGCGTGCGTTCCTGTGCGTGCTGCTGTGCATGTCCCTGCAGGCGCGGGTCAGCGTACTGGCGTGCGGGCGCGGCGTGTGCGCCCGCGCGCGCCTGTGAGAGTCGGCGTGCACGTGCGAGCGCTGTTTGGTGCCAATCGGCCTATTTAGGTCTGCCATGCACTCTGCTCAGTGCTGCCTGATCATCAGCTTCCGCTTCCTAGCTTCCCAGTATCTGTCCCAGTGTTCCTGTGTTCCTGATCTCCTGACGACCCGGCTTGCCTCTGACTCTCCTTTGATTGCTGCCCGTACCCAACCTTGGCTTGTTTGACCCTTCTTCTGCCTGCTCCTTTGTACCGTGCTGCCTGTCTGTTGCCGAACTCTGCCTGTACCCAGATCTGCCTGCTTGCTCCTGCTCAGCACCTGTTTGCCTGTGTTCCAGTTCACCATCTGCTGCTTGAAGTTCTATTTCCATCCAGCACCTGGATCCCTCATCAGGCTCTCTTACCATTCCTTACTCCCGTGCCTCCTGTCCATCCTACCAGGGGCCGCGAGTGGGATACGTACCGGAGACCACCCTCTGCCCAAGTGGACTCACTGGTCTGGTAAGTAAAGTCCGACAGATATGCATATAAATACAAAAAAGTGGCGCTAATTATTTAAAATTACATACAGAGAACATTCGTTCCTCATGTATGAAAAAAATATAAAGAAAAAATTAAAAATACGCCTCCAATTGCATAAATATAAAAAAAGAGGGAAGCAGAGACCAATATTAAAAAGCACTTAATAATTGATTATAAAAATGTATTCAAAAACATATAATGTAGACGTTAATCCGAGGCCATCTTGATGATTAAAAACTGCACATAAATAAATATACACTGTAAAATGACAAAAAGTGACAGAAAAAGAGGTTAAAAAATATATTATAAAAAATAGGACAAAATGCAAAAAAAAAACACCTATCTATTGGAGATAAAACAGTTGAGATCAAAGTCTACATTCATCCCACATAACCTTGGTTTCATAAATCCAGAAGGATTCTCTGCAACTCAATTGTCTAATATAATGACCTCCTCTCCAATGTCGGGGGACCTTTTCTATACCCCAAAACTTCAAACATTTGGGGTCTCTTTGACAGATTCTGAAATGCCTGGATACACTATGGGTCTTAACTCCCCTTTTAACACTGCTAATATGTTCACCCACCCGTACATGAAGTGCTCTTGAAGTGCGACCCACATACTGGAGGCCACAGTCGCACTCAAGCATATACACCACCCCCAATGTTGTACATGTGATCAAACTTTCTTTCTGGTAACATTTTTGTGTGACAGTAGAGACAAAATATTTCCGCTTCTTGATGTTTTTATTGTCCTTCCTGGAAGTGGCACATCTGCCACACGCATAGAAACCAGACAAAAAGCTGAATAACCTGTTGTCCACAACTTTAGGTGGATCAACCACTCCTGGTGCCAGACGGTTACGAAGAGAGGGGGCTTTACGGTAGATGAACTCAGGATATTGAGGGAGAACTGGTCCTAAAGTCCGATCACACTTAAGAATCGGCCAATGTTTGGCTATGATTCTCTCAAATTTTTTATACTGGATATTGTAGTCCAATACAACTCTGAATCCAGCAGTATTGTCTTCAACATCAGTAGTCTTAGTTTTATCTGCCACGATAGTACTCCTATCTGTAAGCCTAACTTTCTCAATTTCAAAATCAATCATAGACTGTGCATATCCTTTCTGTTTGAAACGGGTCGCTAAAATTTGGGATTGAGATAAAAACTCATCATCCGACATACAATTACGTCGGAGTCGGATGAATTGACCTCTGGGAATATTGCACAGCCATGACCTATGATGGCAACTGTTTAATGGAATGTACGCATTCCGGTCAGTGGCCTTAAAATGGTTTCTAGTCTGGAAACCAACATCACTTTTAGAAATTTCTAAATCTAAAAAGGTGATCTACTGGTAGTTAATAGTCCAGGTGAGCTGTATATTTTTGTTATTTTTATTTAATTTATCCATGTAAGCTAGACCTATCTCCTTCCCAAATCATTATTAAATCATCAATGTACCTCTTATAACATGACAGTTGAGGAGGAAGATCCTGGAATATAACATCCTCCTCCCAGTGGGCCATAAAAAGATTGGCCACACTGGGAGCAAAACGTGCGCCCATAGCCACGCCACGTATCTGCAGAAAATAATCCCCACTAAACCAAAAATAGTTGTTCAGCAAACAGAAATTGAGGCTCTCTAGCAAAAATGAAATATGGTCACCAGAGAGGTTAGTGGCTGTTAGGGCCCATTCAACTGAAGTGAGAGCTTCCTTGTGGTCAATTATAGTATACAATGATCCCACGTCAGCGGTGATCAGTATACTAGATGGGGTACATGGAAGAGTGTCCAAAATTTGGAGAATCTGCTTAGTATCACGTAAATAGACCTTCGTTTTAATAACAAGTGGTTGCAGAAAAAAATCTAAGTACTGACCTAACCTAGAGGTGACAGAATCAATTCCATTCACAATTGGATTGCCAGGAGGTTGTTAAGAATTCTTATGCATTTTAGGTAGAATATAAATAATAGGAGTTCGACAATAAAAAGGATCCAAATAAGATGCCTCCTTAGAATTCAAAATCCCCTTCTTTTTTACCATCTTCAACCAAGGCATGTAAACCATTCTTAAACATCAACATGGGATCCCCCCTAAGCAGTTGGTAGGTATTATGATCATTCAATAACTGAGACATTTCTTCTTGATAATAGGCCTTACTTAATACAACTAACCCCCCCCTTTATCAGGTGGACGGATCACTATGTCATTCCTTTGCTCCAAAGATGTAATACTTCTTTTTATATGCTGGGAATCTCTGACTTTCTTAATTTTAAGTTTGTCAAGATCACTACAGACCATATTTTTAAAGACCGCTAGGTGTCTATTTTCACTACATTGGGGATTAAAAACAGATCTATTACGAAGATTGGAGTGCATGGAACCAAATTGGGAAGAATTCCTCTGAATCAGGTTAGACAGAAAGTATTTCTTAATATTTAAATTCCTGATGTATTTCTGTACATTAATATAAGCCTGGAATTTATTCAAATTCCGAATAGGGGCAAACTTTAAACCTATTTTTGTGCATTTTGTCCTATTTTTTATAATATATTTTTTAACCTCTTTTTCTGTCACTTTTTGTCATTTTACAGTGTATATTTATTTATGTGCAGTTTTTAATCATCAAGATGGCCGCGGATTAACGTCTACATTATATGTTTTTGGATACATTTTTATAATCATTTATTAAGTGCTTTTTAATATTGGGCTCTGCTTCCCTCTTTTTTATATTTATGCAATTGGAGGCATATTTTCTCTTTTTTCTTCTTTATATTTTTTTCTTTTCTTTATATTTTTTTCATACATGAGGAATGAATGTTCTCTGTATGTAATTTTAAATAATTAGTACCACTTTTTTGTATTTATATGCATATAAGCACTTTACATGCAATGTTTGCATTTATCCACAGTAGCAGCTTGGTTGGGATCATTTGTGATACAACAGGTCATTTGACCGCTGTGTCCTGAATCCTGATTCGCTAATTGTCGGTTACCGTGGCACTATATACACAAAGCGGGCCGTCTGTGTGCACTCTGCCCCACGCTGAGGAAGTCCTGCCCATGGACGTAACGTGTACGGGGGTCAGGTGTCATGCATGACGTCACCCGCGGCCATCTCGTTGGTTACCATTACACGCATATCTGCCAGCACTCGGTTCTGAGTGCGGCCCCATGTAAGTGCATATCATTCTCTTTTTTATATCAATAAATGTTACGTACAGAGAGCATTAGATCGTTGTGTTCTTTTCCACATACATGTTATATCATCTCACTGACTGTGGACGGGTACCGGAGCTGTTATCTGGAGATTGCTTGCCTGGTGCCATATACCGCTATGTGACCTGTCTCAGGCCGAGTTCTTGAGGTGAGAGGCCATCCTGTTTGTGGTTGAAGGGTCGCTGTCACCAGATTTGACACCTTTTGCCTTGTGTGTGTCACTGCACTTTATCCATTCAAGCTGTCTTCACCAGTTGGGATTTATTATCTATTTTATAGACATTAAGAATTGTGCAACACTGTTTATTTTGATGGGCCTTTTTCAGCACATTTGCAGCAGATCGCACTGTTGCTATCTGCAAACTGTGTCACAGGCACATCAAACGTGGCAAAAACACCAACCATTTGGGTACCACATGCCTAACAAGGCATTTAACGTCCAACCACTCAGCCCGATGGCAAGAGCACCTAAAAGCCACACAAAAGGGGCACAAATCTGTCCCTCCTCCTCCTCCTTACCCACTTCAGTCTGCCCCTGCGATACCGAATCACTACCTTTCAGCAGCCTCCACTGACAGCGATGATGGTATAGCACAGGGTGTCCAAGGTCCTAGCAGCTCATCTACCAGCAACACACCACCAGCTGTAGACTGTAGCTGGCAAATTTTTCTGCCCCATCTTCTGCAGCGGAAAAAAAAATACAGTCCCTGCCACCCACATGCCCAGCGCCTGAATGCAAGCTTGTCAAAGCTGTTGGCTCTCCAACTTCTGCCTTTCAGCCTGGTGGATTCTGCCCCCTTCCTTGAATTTGCACAATGTGCTGTACCACAATGGCAGGTTCCCAGTTGATACTACTTTTCACGTAAGGCTGTTCCATCTCTCTAGCATCACGTGGAAGGGAATGTTCTGGCATCGTTGGGCAAGGCAGTCAGCTGTAAAATCCACCTTACTGCTGACACATGGTCCAGCAAGCATGGGCAGGGATGATATATTTCATTCACAGCACACTGGTTAACACTGCTTGCAACTCAAAAGGATGCAGGACAGGGCTCAGTGCTGCAGCTTGTTTTGCCCCCACGTCCCCATACAGCTGGTGGCGATGATGCCAGACCTGTGAGCTCTACCTCCTCTTCCTCCTCCTCCGCCATCTCCATGCCCTCCTCTGCAGAATTGTCCTATGAACATCAGGTACCCCCTAAGCGTTCAAAGGGCTTTTCCCAGAGTAAGGCTAAAAGGTGCCATGCAATACTTCAGCTGGTGTGTTTAGGGGACAGGAACCACACCGGAGCAGAGATTCTTGCAGCTCTGCAAGGACAGGCCCAGAGGTGGTTCACACCACGCCAGCTGGAGCCAGGAATGGTGGTGTCCGATAATGCCTCAAACCTCCTGTCCGCCCTTAGACAGGGAAAGTTGACACATGTGCCATGCCTGGCACATGTCCTCAATTTGGTGGTGCAGCGTTTCCTAAGTACATACCCAGGGTTGCAAGATGTATTAAAGCAGGCCAGAAGAGTCTGTAGCCATTTCAGGTGGTCATACACAGCCAGTGCTCGGTTGGCTGAAATTCAGCGGGAATTCCACCTGCCTTTAAACCGCCTGTTTTGTGACATGCCCACCAGGTGGAACTCAACTTTGGGAATGCTGCAGTGGCCATACGTGCAGCAGAGGGCCGTTAACGAGTACTTGTGTCAGTACGGCACGACGACAGGCTCAGGCCGCGCCGGCTTTTTTTCCCCACGCCAATGGCTGATCATTAAGGATGCATGCACTGTATTGTCACCATTTGAGGAGGCCACAAGGATGGTGAGCAGTGACAGTGTATGCATCAGTGACACAATCCCTGTTGTGTTCCTGCTGGAGCAGACTCTGCGTGGCATTATGGACAGAGCACTGGAGGCAGAGCAGCAGGAGGAAGAGGAGGACTTCCTTTCCTCTCAAGGCCCACTTTATGCAGACCCCATCATTCCTATGCCACAGAACACACAGGAGGAGAGAGGGGAGGAGGATGAGGAGGAGGATTCCTGGACTTTCATAGGCTTTGAAGAAGAGGAAGACATGCGTCAATCTGTAAGCAATGGCTTTTCAACCCCAGGACCCTTGGAGGTAGTACATGGCTGGGAGGAGGAAGTTCCAGATGCTGTCATCCTGAGTGACCCCAAGGAGTCTGCTTCTCAAGCCTCTGCAAATTTGAGGCACGGCAACCTCATGCTTCAAAGCCTGCGAAAGGACCCAAGAATACGTGGCATAAAGGAGTAGGATGATTACTGGTTGGCAACCCTCCTTGACCAACGTTATAAGGGGAAGGTCTCTGAACTCATCCCGTCCCCACAGAGAGTGCAGAGGATAAAATCTCCTGAGGACACATTAAAGAGGATTTTATTGAACGTTTTTCCTGACAGTGTGGTGGAAAACATAGTTTCGAGTCTTCCGTTGGTCAAGAAAGGAGCGTTGGAGAAGGCATTTCGGAATTTTTGTTGGTCCTCGCCGCCCAGGGCTGTCAGCTTTCACATCCCATCGGCAGCGTCTGCATCACATGGTAGACGATTACCTCGGGGCCAAAACAGAGATGGAGAGCTTTCCAGCTGACGATCCAGTGGCTTACTGGGTCATGAGAATAGACCACTGGCCAGAACTTGCCCAGTATGCTATTGAGTTGTTGGGCTGCCCTGCATCCAGTGTGCTTTCAGAACGGGCATTCAGTGCTGCAGGAGGTTTCGTTACTGATCATAGAACGCGTCTGTCCACAGACTCTGTGGACCATTTGACTTTTATAAAAATGAATCAGTCCTGGATTACCAGCTATGAAGCCCCTGATGCCAATGTTACTGATTAAGTCTTTTTGGGCTGTGGAATCTCTGCAGGACTTTGAGGCTGCCTAGCTTTGTGGGTGTTCAATCATTTCATCTGGAAGAATGTTTTTAGTATAGGTTTCATGGGCACAATTAACACCCAAACACCAATTTTTCTGCACCTGTCTGACAGGTGCATATCATTGCAATTTTTTACAGCAAGGCAAATTCTTGCTTTCATCAAGATTATCTCTATAGGGTACAGTGGGAAGGCGCCACCGAAACCCAAAGACCAATTTTTCAGCACCTGTTTGACAGGAGCATATCATTGCAATTTTTTACAGCAAGGCAAATTCTTGCTTTCATCAAGATTATCTCTATAGGGTTACGGTGGGAAGGTGCCACCGACACCCAAAGACCAATTTTACTTCTATCCAAAGTCAAAGTGACACCAGAATGTATCCAAAAAAATCTCTAATCTTGTTCCCATTGCACTACATTGTGGCCTCATCATACACACTGGCTCCCCAGCTGTTACTGAGCAAAATAAAGGCAGCTTGCAGGAAAAATGTCATTTTTTTGTCTTTGTAAATTTAATTGTTCCTGCAGCAGATTCTAGACATGGTACAGATCTGCCACTTTACAGTTAGACTAAGGGGACCCCCCTGGCACTATATTGGAAGGAATTTTTCATTTTTAGGCTTTCACTTTAAAAATAAAAAAATCACTGCTCATTTAAAAATGACATTTTTTACAAACTTTTTTTTTATTGATCCATGTCCCCCAGGGCAGGACCCGGACCCCTATAACCATTGTACACTTAATTACTTGCATTTAAGCCTTCAAAATGGGCACTTTTGATATTTGACGTTCGGGTCCCATTGACTTTAATGGGGTTCGTTATTCGGGTCCAAATGTTCGCCGTGTACGGGCGCTCTGGTCCGAACCGAACAGGGGTTCATAGTAGAGCCCCCGGCTTCCCAGACTACATGGGGAGCAGTGGCAAGATAGTATGGCAGCTTTGTTCTGCAAGAGTTACCATTTGTATATGGACAATTTCTATACAAGCATGCCACTGTTTAGACACTTATTTAATCTTGAAATTGGCTGCTGTGGCACCATGCAACCTAATCACTGGGGCTTCCTCCAAAGGTTCTTAAACATCCGATTTAGAAGGGTGAGGAAAGCTTGCTTGCGTAATGAAGAACTTCTCTCAGTGAAGTGAAAGGAAAAACTGGATGTTTTTGTCCTGTCTTCCCTTCACACAGATACTACAGTGCAAATTTGCACAGCATCTGGTGTCTTTGAAAAGCCTGTATCCACTATTATAATATTAATATAAGAGGAGTGGACCTCAACAACCAAATGATGATTATATATATAGATTTATGGTTGAAGCGCTATGGCCGATATGGATATGAACAACATAGACTTACCATAAGACTTACAACATGGAATGGACCTGAAGTGTGCCCTGGTCTGATGGATGGTATACCAAAATAAGGGGGCATACCCAAGATTAGAAATTAATATTTTGTGAAGAGAAATGAATTTGAGAAATTCCCTGACAAGGCGATGGGAGGGTGGGTATCGCGCACAGGAAACCAACAAAGACCACAGGCAAGCGGGCTGGTTAAATACCCCCCGGGCTCCTCCCATAAATTCAGGCCACCATACTGGCCTTCTTACATATATATATATAAAATGCTTTTGTGATTTACAGAGCAACAAGAAGTAGATCCTTCCTAAAATTTCAGGAAGCAATTATCATGTCTCTTTTGTATCCCGAAGGTGTGGTGGCCTCAAACCCCAAATCCAGATGCGGTGAACCAGCTGCATGACAGCATTTTTCTGATTTTCTCCCCCTGACCCAAAAGTCACTCCAAAGAAGATGTTGGTGAGGTCTGTAGTAGATTTGGAATACGACGAGACACCCATTTTTTCTGTCCGTCCTGTCCTGACCAACCTGGTCTCTGCGTCACAGCAGAAAAGTATTAGTATAGGGTACAGCAGGGCTCAAAATTTCAAGTCCTGAGCTACTTGCCAGGACTCACGGGTTACTAGCCACCAGTTGCCCCACCCAACCCCTACACTGCCCCGCCCCTAAACACGCCCTCATAAATTATCTCATGAAATTACACTTAAATGTTTTATGCAGAATTAAGTTATAAAAATAAATAATAACTTTATCAGTGCCTATCAGTGTAGCCTCACCTGTGCCCAACAATGCAGCCTACCTGTGCCCAACAATGCCGTCTACCTGTGCCCAACAATGCAGTCTACCTGTGCCCAACAATGCCGCCTCACCTGTGTCCATCAATGCAGCCTACCAGTGTCCATCAATGCAGCCTCACCTGTGTCCATCAATGCAGCCTCACCTGTGTCCATCAATGCAGCCTACCTGTGTCCATCAATGCAGCCTACCTGTGTCCATCAATGCAGCCTACCTGTGTCCATCAATGCAGCCTACCTGTGTCCATCAATGCAGCCTGCCTGTGTCCATCAATGCAGCCTACCTGTGTCCATCATGCAGCCTACCTGTGTCCATCAATGCAGCCTACCTGTGTCTATCAATGCAGCCTACCTGTGTCAATCAATGCAGCCTGCCTGTGTCCATGGGGCCAGGAGGTGGGGCTGTATGTGACAGCGAGTGCGGGGAACACACGGCAATTGAAATGTAAGCTGTTACAGCGATGTCCCTTCTATCAGATAATCGGGACGCCTGCTCTCCTCTCTCTTCCCCTCCACCATCAATTGGAGAATGGATCCCATTCAACCCTGCATGCCGGCGGAGCTTGCCCCCCAGCTCTCAGGCAGCCCAGGCTCGCCAGCCCTCATTTTCAACTGCGAGTAGGCGAGTGAAAAATTTGAGGGCTGGCGTACAGCACGTCACAGCCTAGGGCTCACAATTCACACACAAGGGTCTCGAAAGATAGTCAGAAAACTGTCTATTGCATTTTGAGAGACTTTAAGATCAAAGGCTTGAAAGTTTATGGGTACAGTTCTGATAAGTTACAAAAAACGTTTAACCACTTGCCCACTGGGCACTTAAACCCCCTTCCTAACTAGACCAATTTTAAGCTTTCATTGCTCTCACATTTTGAATGACAATTACTCAGCCATACAACACTGTACACATACGATTTTTTTCCCTTTTTTTTCACACATAGAGCTTTCTTTTGGTGGTATTTAATCACCACTGAGTTTTTTATTTTTTGCGTTATAAATGAAAAAAAGACCATACATTTTCTAAAATAAAATGCATTTTTCTTTATTTCTGCTATAAAATTTTGCAAATTAGTAATTTTTCTTCATAAATTTTGGCCAAAATTTATATTGCTACATATCTTTGGTTAAAATAAGCCAAATCGGTGAATATTATTTGGTCTTTGTGAAAGTTATAGAGTCCACAAGCTATGGTGCCAATCACTGAAAAGTGATCACATTTGATGTACTGGCGGCCTATCTAATTTCTTGAGGCCCTGAAATGTCAGGAAAGTACAAATAACCCCCAAATGACCCCTTTTTGGAAAGTAGAAATTTCAAGGTATTTAGTAAGAGGCATGGTGAGTTTTTTGAAGTTGAAATTTTTTCTCAGAATTCTTTTTTTTTTTTCCACAAAATTGTCATAATACCAAGTTATTTCTCACACACAACATATGCATACTTGCAACTACACCCCTAAATACATTCTGCTACTTCTCCTATGGCAATACCACATGTGTGAGACATTTACACAGCCTGGCCACATACAGAGGCTCAACATGCAGGGAGCACCATCAGGTGTTCTAGGAATTACACATATCATTTCTTGACTACCTATTACACTTTTGAAGGCCTTGGAGCACCAGGACAATGGAAAAACCCAAAAAATGACCCCATTTTGGAAAGCAAACACCCCAACATATACATTTTTTTTTACACAAAGTTGTCAATTTATAAGATATGTTTAACACATAGCATGTACATAGCAAAATTTACACCCCAAAATATATTCTGCTGCTCGTCGTGGTGATACCACATGTGTAAGACTTTTACACAGCCTGGCCACATACAGATGCCCAACATGCAGGGAGCACCATCAGGTGTTTTAGGGACATACATTTCAAATCTAATTTGACTACCTATTACACTTTTGTGAGGCACTGTAGTGGCACGCATGAGCACTTATGTGGCATGGATGTGGCACAGATGAGAACTGATGTGCCACGGATGATCACTGATGCATGGAGGAGGCATGAATGTGGCACTGATGTGGCATGGACGTGGCACTGATGTGGCTTGGATGTGGCATGGATGAGCACTGATGTGGCATAGATGTGGCACTGATGTGGCTTGGATGTTGCATGGATGAGCACTGATGTGTCATGGATGAGCACTGATGTGGCAGGGATGTGGCACGGATGAGTACTGATGTGGTATGGATGAGCACTAATGTGGCATGGATGTGGCACGGATGAGCACTGATGTGGCATGGATGTGGCATGAATGAGCACTGCTGTGGCATGGATGTGGCACAGATGAGTACTGATGTGGCATAGCTGTGGCACGGATGAGCACTGATATGGCATGGATGTGGCACAGATAATCACTGATGTGGCGTGGATGAGCACTTATGTGGCATGGATGAGCCATGGATGAGGATGGATGAGCATGAATGAGCCATGGATGGGAATGGATGAGCATGAATGAGCCATGGATGGGAATGGATGAGGATGGATGGATGAGCATCAATGAGGATGAATGGATGAGCATCAATGAGGATGGATGGATGAGCCATGGATGGGCACAGATCAGCACTGTGGAAATTTCAGATCCAGCCCACAGCGCTGCTGCACCGCCTCCCTCCTCTCCTCGCACACTGTACCGATCGGTGCGAGGAGAGGGGAGGAGCTGAACCGGACATGCTCCGATTTGTTGACAACTGATCTCTCCATCATTGGACAGAGTGATCACGTGGTAAAGGGCCGCTGTCATTGGCCCTTTACCCTGATCCGTGACGGCCCAGGTCTGGAAGACCGGACGGTCACAGACATTCCCGGGTGTGGGGGAGTGTGATTTTGGGAGGACGTCATTGTACACCCTCCCAGAATTATCCGACCATGTTGTAGCTGTCATTTGGCTATGACCCAGTTGGCAAGTGGTTAAAAAAATTTAAAAAAAAAGAGTTGTTTTATTGAGTTAATGTTATTTTGTTACTGTGTGGGGTGGTCAATGTTGGATCGCTCCTATGCTTCGATGTACACTACCGTTCAAAAGTTTGGGGTCACCCAAACAATTTTGTGTTTTCCATGAAAAGTCACACTTATTCACCACCATACGTTGTGAAATGAATAGAAAATAGAGTCAAGACATTGACAAGGTTAGAAATAATGATTTGTATTTGAAATAACATTGTTTTTACATCAAACTTTGCTTTCATCAAAGAATCCTCCTTTTGCAGCAATTACAGCATTGCACACCTTTGGCATTCTAGCTGTTAATTTATTGAGGTAAGCTGGAGAAATTGCACCCAACGCTTCTAGAAGCAGCTCCCACAAGTTGGATTGGTTGGATGGGCACTTCTGGCGTACCATACGGTCAAGCTGCTCCCACAACATCTCAATGGGGTTCAGATCTGGTGACTGTGCTGGCCACTCCATTACCGATAGAATACCAGCTGCCTGCTTCTGCTGTAAATAGTTCTTGCACAATTTGGAGGTGTGTTTAGGGTCATTGTCCTGTTGTAGGATGAAATTGGCTCCAATCAAGCGCTGTCCACTGGGTATGGCATGGTGTTGCAAAATGGAGTGATAGCCTTCCTTATTCAGAATCCCTTTTACCCTGTACAAAGCTCCCACCTTACCAGCACCAAAGCAACCCCAGACCATCACATTACCTCCACCATGCTTAACAGATGGCGTCAGGCATTCTTCCAGCATCTTTTCATTTGTTCTGCGTCTCACAAACGTTCTTCTTTGTGATCCAAACACCTCAAACTTGGATTCATCCGTCCACAACACTTTTTTCCAGTCTTCCTCTGTCCAATGTCTGTGTTCTTTTGCCCATCTTAATCTTTTTCTTTTATTGGCCAGTCTCAGATATGGCTTTTTCTTTGCCACTCTGCCCTGAAGCCCAAAATCCCGCAGCTGCCTCTTCACTGTAGATGTTGACACTGGTGTTTTGCGGGTACTATTTAATGAAGATGCCAGTTGGGGACCTGTGAGACGTCTGTTTCTCAAACTAGAGACTCTAATGTGCTTATCTTCTTGCTTAGTTGTGCAACGCGGCCTCCCACTTCTTTTTCTACTCTGGTTAGAGCCTGTTTGTGCTGTCCTCTGAAGGGAGTAGTACACACCGTTGTAGGAAATCTTCAATTTCTTTGCAATTTCTCGCATGGAATAGCCTTCATTTCTAAGAACAAGAATAGACTGTCGAGTTTCAGATGAAAGTTCTCTTTTTCTGGCCATTTTGAGCGTTTAATTGACCCCACAAATGTGATGCTCCAGAAACTCAATCTGCTCACAGGAAGGTCAGTTTTGTAGCTTCTGGAAGGAGCTAGACTGTTTTTAGATGTGTGAACATGATTGCACAAGGGTTTGCTAATCATCAATTAGCCTTCTGAGCCAATGAGCAAACACATTGTACCATTAGAACACTGGAGTGATAGTTGCTGGAAATGGGCCTCTATACACCTATGTAGATATTGCACCAAAAACTAGACATTTGCAGTTAGAATAGTCATTTACCACATTAGCAATGTATAGAGTATATTTGTTTAAAGTTAGGACTAGTTTAAAGTTAGCTTCATTTAAAAGTACAGTGCTTTTCCTTCAAAAATAAGGACATTTCAATGTGACCCCAAACTTTTGAACGGTAGTGTATATTTTTTGCAATTTTTTTCTGGTAGAGAGTTCTTTATCCACATCAATCAATGTGAATGGAGGAATCTGTTAGGTTCTTTTTTTTTCGTATGCCCAAGGAATAGGAGTGTGGGGTGGTTAGTGGATGTTAGCTCCTATGCTTTAGCATATACTGTACGTTTTTCACTTTTTTCTGACCGAGATTTCTCTATCCACATCAATTGATGGGAATGGAGGAATACGTTTGTCAGCATTAGGAGCATGGGGTGGTCAGCGGGCAGTAGCTCCTATGTTTTGGCGAATACTTTTTTCTGACCAAGATTTCTTTATCTACATTGACCAATATAAATGGAGGAATCTTAGGTTCTTTTTTTCATTCAGCCTTCAGGCTGCACGAAAAAAATAACATTACATGTATGCCCAACATTAGAAGAGAACGTGGATGTGTGACAGCTTCTAACGTTCGGCATAAAATGCCAGGACAGGTCAAACTCCCCCAAATGACCCCTTTTCAGAAAGTATACACCCCAAGCTATTTGCCGAGAGGCATGTTGGGTCTGCGGAACATTTTTTTTTGCCACAAGTTTTTAGTAAATTTAGTAAAGTTTTACACAAATGTAGCACAGTCCCCTTGAGGACTGCTTGGATTTACCTGTTAATCTGCATCACCATGACCCTGTGAACCTTCCAACCCACCTGACACTCTGGGTTCAGACATCTTTCCACAAGCACCTTTAAATGACACGTCACACAAATCAATATTTTTATATTAACTCAACTTTTACTGGAGTAAGCAAAGTGGTATTAATTTACAAAGGAGGGCAATAGATCAACTGAGTTCTGAATAACAGCCAAGACTTGGTAGATGAATTCCCCCAAAACAGCTTAAGAACAGTTTAACAGTATGAAGATACCATATACATACATGTACAATGAAGCATGACCTGTAGGACAATAAAGGGTTAAGTGTTTAATGCAGGTAGTTACACTCTAAAGGGGAACCCCAGGCCGGCCTATTCAACCTTTAAATCCTAATGAGAAATCAGACAGAATAAGGATAGTGTAGGGCCCTTTAAATAGTAACAACAGCAATGTGTGAGGTGCAGGCCTTCACAGGCAGTTGGAGCTCATTAGATTATTTACAATAAGGCACAGTGTTGTATTAACAGACTGACTGGCTTAAACAGGCTAATGGTACTCCTTGAAATGGTTGTAAGTAGAGGTGTCTATGTACAGTTTTCAAATGGAAGTGCAGTAAAGTGTTCCCAAGGTAAAGGTGTCTGTACACAGTGTTCCAATAAAGTAACCAGGGAACGATTGCAGAAGACGGGCAATTGCCCTCTCACCAACGACTGGAACGAATTAGATGCAGACAGCGATTCGGGAAGCGACATCGGTCAATGAAGCCGCCAGCGATTATCCACAGGTGCAGAGTGTGGACGGACGTGTTGTCGAGCTGCTGAGTTGGTGCTGTGTAGATGTCTGACGAACAGCAAGCAGAGTTAGGCCCTACAAGGCCGGGCTGGAATCACTAGAACACCGCGTGGTAGGCCGCAACCTCTCTCTCCCCGTCACGGTGAGGTGTGCATTACACAAGGCCTGGGAAGAAGAGAGTATGGGGCAGATCTTCTGGCTCTTTTATAGTCTCTCCCAGAAGACCCCTGAATGGTAACAAGGATCCCTGGGATGTGTAGTCCCAGTGTAAGGTTATGTAATGGAATCGCTGGTCAGAGAGACTATTAGTCCCCCAATCCATTGGGTTGGGCTCACAAATATGATGACAGTAACTGGCGCCCAGCATTAAAGACATATAACTATAAGTGATAAATGATGGGGAAAACACACAATATTACCATTATAGTCCACCATTGCTACACAAAGATGTCACTTTATTGAGATATTTCTCACACATGCCATGGGTATATGTGAAATTACAACCCCAAACACATTCTGCTAATTCTGGGGGATACCACATGTGAGAGAATGTTTGGCAGCCTAGCTGTATACATGGGCCCACAATCCAATGACTGCTTTCAGGCTTTCAGAGGGAGTAATTTGCTCATGTCACTCCCTCCCTACCTATCACAGTTTCAGGGACCCTGAAATGCGCTTTGACCACACGTTACTGCCATTATGATACACATGGGTGTATTGTCCCCTGAGACCACTTTTTCTTTTTCTCTTTCTTTCTTCTACTCTAATTTTTCTCACTTTTCCTTTTCTTTCTGCATTTCTAGCTTCCTCCTATTTTATCAGGTCTGAGAGGTCTGTTTTGGCTCCCACTCTTTTGTATACTTTGGTTGACTGACTGGCATCTCATAGATACAATGCCATATCCCAAAATATTATAAACAGAAGGTAAGTATCCCCAAAAGGACTTTAAAGGCATCGGTATCTATACAAAAAGTATTAAAGCATATTGGAAGTGTAACAATAATATTTATTTATTTAACAAAACATGTTTAAAAGCATGGTAATTAAGACAACAAGAAGATTTTTGGGAATGTATACAAATCTGTATATAGAGACAACGATATTGCAGTACACAATTAATGTGATCCTTCACCCGACGTTTCAGATAAATTATTTCCTTAGGGGTGTTATTCAGGAAACACACAAGTGCATCTATGACTTTGCAAAAGAGTACACATGTTTTTGTGAACAAACATCATTCTTTATATATGTTATATTAGATGCACTCACGTGTACTGTGATGGTGTCACAGATGAAACATTCCATTTATATTTAAAAACAAGAAAGAGGAGAGCTGTAGATCATGAGGAGATTAGGTAACCCCACCAGAGGATAATGTTCTCCGTATGGAAACAAATCGAGAAGCCGGAAGCACCGTGTCGTCCAAAGGAGAACCTCCAGGACAGGACAGACAAGAGCACTGAGGCCAGGGATAAGGAAGGACGTATGCCAGACGTACGATTGTGAGAAAGGGTGCTATCTGTCAAAGCCCAAAACGTCGCAGCCAGCTGCATCTGGCACTTATTTGATTTATTTTGTATCTATGTAACTTTTTCTATGGAAATAAAATTTTCCTGTGCAGCAATCCTCACTTTGCGTTCCTATATATCGGTCCGTGGGAAGGACTAGATTGCTGGCACGATTGGATTGTTCAGTGCATCTCACCCCTTGTGTAGTGATATATATATATATATATATATATATATATATATATATATATATATAAAATAAAGTTACTACCTGAGTGATGTATAGATCCAGTAATGGGGACACAGAGGTTTCTATAGGTCATATAGACCTCCAGTATCTATATAATAGACAGGGATAGACTCAGATAGGTGTCATATCAGCTAATTACAATTTGGAATTTGCCCAAAGCAAACGTCCCATGTCTGTTGAAATATTGATTCAAAGGTTTAAGTTTGATTGTTACCTTGAGAGAAGGGGGTTTGGAGAGCACACAACGTCCAGACATCCAGCTATTATATGGTAAATGCCTTAACTGTGTAAACATGTGCCTTATATCCAGCAGCCAATTGCATTGTTACTGCAACTGACTGCTAACAGCTGAGTCTCCTACCGGATATGCCCTCCCAATGGCCTCCTGAGCTGTGCACGCACCACCCCACCCATCTTCAGGGTTAAGTCTCCTCTAGTCTCTTTTTGTTACTACTGGCAATTATGTTTGAATCTTTAAGAACATCTGAACAGGACCGGATTAACGTAGGGGATATTGGAGCTGCAGCTCCGGGCCCCTACCTTGATATAGGCCCATACACTGCACACAATCGTCGGCCACCGGCCGCTACATTGTATTATACAGACAGTTGCATAGCTTCTGCAGTTCTGCGGAGTGCTGCTAGTGTGCTGAGCGAGCTCCTCCTCTAGGACCAGCACACTTCCGGGACTTCCCTGTCAGACGGAGTGCTCTCCACATGACAGGAGCTTCCTAGTCCCAGCAGGCATGACGTCATTCAGAGGCCGGCCCAGGAGGCACGATGGGAGAGGAGTGCTGATGGCTCTGCGAGCAGCGAGGAACCGCTGTACAAGTGAGAATAGAAGAGCAATGACTAAAGGGCTGGGGCATGGGCTGTTAGTGGCAAATGATTATTTCCTTGTCAAAAGAAGTTTATTGAGTATACAATGTTATAAAGATACATAAAGTAAGTTTACAAGGATCTATAAAGTAAGCTCATTGTTTTACAGTAGGGTTTATATAGGTAAATATCATGAAATTTCAAATATTAAACATTGGGTTCACGTAAACCTAAATTAAAGATATATATCATTTCCTTAGTTACTTTTGTAGGTATTTAAATGATTTATACCTACTATACATATTGTTTACAAGTAGAGTGTATATAGGTCAAATAAATTCTGATAATGAGCTTTAATTGTAAGGTGGAGAAAAGGAAAGAGAAAGAAGAAAAAGGGTTGAAAGGTAGAGGTATGGTCCACAAGGTTGTCCCGCTCGTCAGTTTATTATTCTTTTTAGTTCTCTTTGAAGCCTTAGAATGGGTGTCTCTGTAAGTCATTTAATCTGTTACCATGGCAACAGGACAGAGTCATTGAAGTTTGACTGTTGTTTTATCCAAGGATGCCAAAGTTTTTCAAATTTTGGAATTTGATTTTGATCGATGGCTACCATCTTAGCATGGGACATTGTATTATTCATTCTGTGAATTGTTTCTGCTAGTACCAATGTAGGAGATTTCCATGCCTTGGCCACTGTTTGTTTTGCAGCCGTTATTAGTTGGATCATAAGTTTGAATTGAGAGAGTGTTAACCATTCCGGTTTTAGATTAAGTAAAGTTAAATATGGGTCTGGTTGTATTATTTTTTTAAATATTTTAGATGCAATCACGAAGACTTCCTTCCAGAAGGTTTGGATTACTGGGCACGTCCACCATATGTGTAAATATGTGCCTATTTCTGGGCATCCTCGAAAACAAAGAGCTGAGGTATTAGGTGAATATTTTGCCACTCTAGCGGGTACAAGGTACCAGCGAGTTAGGACTTTATAATTTGTCTCCAGTGCTAAGATGTTGGGTGAGGATGACTTAGATGTGAGCCATATGTTAGACCAGTCCGTGTCTTCTAAAGTTCGTCCCAGGTCCTCCTCCCACCTCTGAACGTAAGAGGGTCTATTAAGATTTGCTACTCCATATATTTGATTATAAAGTGATGAAATTGTACCTTTAGCAAATGGATCTTTTGTACAGATTGATTCAAAAATGGATAATTGGGATAATGGTGTATCCCCCTTTAGGAATGGTGTATAGAAATTTTTGATTTGGAGATATCTGAATATCTCAGAGTCTGGTAGATCATATTTTTCTCTAAGCGATGGGAATGAAAGGAATGATTTAGATGCTATGAAGTCATTTAGTGTCTGAATGCCTGATGTTGTCCAAGCTTTAAAAGAATTTGGGTAGATCCATGCCGGATAAAAGGCCGGATTTCGGATAAAAGAAAGGAGAGGATCGTGTGGAGATTGTAACTGATATTTGGTTTTTAGTTTATCCCAGAGAGATAAGAAGTGTTTAGTTATGGGATTATGAATTTTAAAGCGGTCTTTAGGATCAAGCCATAATAAATTTGATATTAATAGAGGGTCATTTTCTGAAGCCTCTATAAATACCCATAATGGGATTTCCTGTTTTGCATGGTATTTGGACAGACTGGCCAAATGTGCTGCTCTGTAGTAGTTAGTAAAATTAGGGTATCCCAGGCCTCCTTTATTTTTGGGAAGATGTAGTGTGTGTATAGGTATACGTGGTTTAGAAGAGCCCCATATAAACGAAGTTGCTCTTTTTTGTACTATTCTCAAAAAATAGGAAGGAATTGGAATAGGGAGGACTCTGAATAGATAAAGCAATTTGGGTAGAATAGTCATTTTGATTGCATTAATCTTCCCTATCCAGGATAAAGGAAGTTGCGACCATTGTTTTATTAGATTTGTGATCTGTCTTAATACAGGAGGATAATTGGTTGAGAATAAGTCAGAATGAGATGCTGTTAAATGAATTCCAAGATATGGGATTGATTTTTCTGCCCATGTGAATGGGAGTGCAGCCCTAGCCGGGATCAATTCCATGTTTGTGAGTGAAATATTAAGCACTAGGCATTTCTTAGGATTAATCATAAGGCCGGATAGGGCTGCAAATCCATCAAGAGCTGGTATTAAGTTAGGACCAGAGACCTGTGGTGATGATAGAAAAAGTAATATATCGTCTGCAAATATACATAATTTGTGTGTAATACCTCCTACTTCAATGCCAGCTATAGTTTGGTTTGTTCTGATGTATTGGGCCATGGGTTCGAGTATAAGGGCAAATAATAAGGGAGATAATGGGCAACCCTGTCGGGTACCTCTTTCGATATTAAAGGCTTCAGATTTGTATTCAGCATATTTTATATAGGCTTTGGGTTTATTATATAATGCTTTGATCCATGTTAAAAAGTGGGGTCCAAAACCCCATTTTTGTAATGAATATTGCATATATTGCCAGGATACTGTGTCAAATGCCCTCTTAATATCGAGAGATAGAAAACATAAAGGGATTTTCCGTTTTTTAGCAATATGTGCCAATAACACTGCCCTGCGTATATTATCGCCTGCCTGTCTATTTGGCATGAAGCCTACTTGATCTCTATGTATTAATTTTCCTATAATGCTATTGAGGCGTTTTGCTATTATTTTTGCTAATAATTTAATATCGAGGTTTAACAGAGAGATAGGCCGATAATTCACACTGGAAGTATCATCAGAAAGGGGTTTTGGGATCATACAAACAATTGCCATTAGTGTTTCTTGCCGAAAAGAATGTCCATCTAGAAGTTTGTTAAACGTTTCAGTGAGAATGGGAGAGAGTATTTCTGAGAATGTTTTATAGTATAAAGCCGAGTAGCCATCTGGGCCTGGTCTTTTGTTAAGTTTTAGGTCTTTTATGGCGTTAGCAACTTCATCTATAGTTATAGGCTCATCCAAACTGCTTTTTTGATTCTGAGATAACTCAGGTAAGGTTATTTTTGAGAAGAAGGATTCAGCCTCTGTAGGATTAAATTCATTGTTTGTCTTGTATAAAGTTGCGAGATGTGAGTGAAATTTATGGACTATTTTAACTGGATTACAAGTGTAAACATTTTTTGATAATTTCAAACGTGTTGGTTTGAAAGATTTGTTAGTTGAATTTAATGCCCGAGCCAAATATGTACCTGGTTTGTTTGTATTCATGTAGAAATTGTGTTTGGAGCGTTTGAGGGATTTATCAACTGACTCAGTGAGAAATAGATCGTATTCCAATCTAGATTTTTCCAGATGAGATTTTGTACTCTGAGATGGATTATCTTGAAATGATATGTAGGCTGCATTAAAATTGAGTTCTAGTTTTTTTGCTAGATTTTTGCGTTCCCGTTTAAATAGTGCCATTTGTCTTTGTATTGTACCACGCAAGACAGGCTTATGAGCTTCCCACAGTGTTATTGGGGAAATGTCTGTTGTATTATTAATTGATATGTATTCCTTTAAAGCTTGTTCAATGGCCATCTGATGTAGTGGGTGTTTGAGCATTATGTCCGGTAAGTACCACGTTGGGTCATGCGCTTTTGGTATGGCTGAGGCTATAGTAGTGTATACTGCATTATGGTCAGACCACGGAATCGGAATTATATCTGATGCAATAATTTCTGGTATCATTCCTATTGTTAGAAAAATATGATCTATTCTGGTGAAGGTTTGATGAGGGTGCGAGAAATAAGTGAATTTCTTTTTCATTGGGTTACTTTCTCTCCATGAATCTACCAGATTGTATTTGGAAAGAAGTTGAGAAAAAGGTAATCTAGAGATTATTTTGGATGGTGTAAAAGGTGATTTATCTAGAAATGGGAGGAGGACCTGGTTCGAATCCCCACACATTATCACTGTTCCTATTTTGTGTGTATTAATCACTTGTAATATATGTGAGAGGAATGGTGTAGGTTGTTTGTTAGGAGCGTAGTAGGAAATCACCGTGATTGCTGTATCCATTATATAACCCATGAGTATCAGGTATCTACCTTCTGGGTCTTCTATTTCTGATGATAAGGTGAATGGTGTGGATCGGTGAAATGCAATTAGAGTTCCCCTTTGCTTGGTACAGGCAGAAGCCGTGTAAATTTGTTGATAAAAAGGAGAAATATATTTTGGAGTAGAATCTTTGGTGAAGTGTGTTTCTTGGAGGCATACTATGTGAGCCTTCTTGTTATGGAAAGTACGGAAGGCTTTGGTCCTTTTTTGAGGGACATTTATTCCCTGAACATTCAGGGAAAGTATATTCAGTGGTGCCATGGCAATAGATCAAATAGTTTTGACTTACTTTTTGTTATGCAGAGCTGACTGCGCAGATCAACCTGTGTGGACTGAAGAGATGAATAGATAGAAAAGAAACCAGTGAATTCTGGAGTAAAGAGTAAACAAAAAACATATGAGATTAGATGATACATTGTATAAATTATTTTTTGCAAGTAATCACAATTTACCCGTGAAAGAGAATAAATATCTCTCTCAGGGGAATAAGTGCCTTCGTCACACTCCCACATAATATGGTTGGGAGAATGAGGAGGGCTAATGGGGGTACACGGATCTTCCGCTTACAGGAGAGAAGTGCTATGTCAAAAGACATCAAAATGATGTTTCATTAATTGGAGTGCAGAATATAGTTTTTGTTGAAATTATTTATTCCAGGGTGGTTGTATATGGTTAGTCTTGCCCTAGGCTAAATAATTCAGTTAGAAAGGTACTGTTAATAACTTTGGTATTGATGAAGATAGTTTGAATTATTTTGGGATTTTAACCCTTTTAGAGTAAACAATTACATATTTTATTCATATGTAACTGTTTAGATATGTTAACTCATAAAATTGAGGTTGTATTGCTTCAGATTAGAATAAACAAAAACATAATTCTAGGAACTAGTTAGGTAATAATATATTTGTTTTAAGAAAAGAAAGAAAAAGCTTCGATTACTTCTGGATTATTGAATATATTTGTCCTAAAAAGTAATAAATCTATTGTTATTACCAGATAATATATAACTGAACAAGAATTTCCTTATTTCACTTATATATTCTAAGGCTATATGAATCAGAAGTAATAAGAAATATAACTGGAATGTAACATGATACCACACAGTGTGTGACTATCAGAATGCAGTTACATTCAGTTATAAATATAGGTTTTTTTATAGAGAACCATCTTTTAGTATAATAAATGAAGAGATATCAGGAATTAGGATGTCAGTCCATTGAATCTTCTTGGTCCATGGATGATGTGGCATAACGGCCTCTTTTGTGAGAATGATGATTCCCATTTTGTTCTGACATTTTCTGGGTGCTGCCTGAAGGTGAAGATGATGCCATTCTTCTGCGTGTGGGAGTGTTGCTGCTTGTGGGTTCTGTCAGATTTAATTTTAAAAGGGTTTGTTGTAGTTCATCTGCTGATCTGCTTCTGTAAATTGTACCTTGGTAGTTAAATCTGACTGAAAAGGGGAAGCCCCATTGATACATAATGTTGTGGCGTTGCAGTTCCATTAGTTGGGGTTTCATGGATCGTCTTTTAGTAATAGTATTGGGATAAGTCAGCAAAAATTTGATAATTGTGTCCTTGAAAATTAAGTTCCCTTTTTTCTCTTGCAGCAATTAGTATTTGTTCTTTTGTTCTGTAATAATGAAATTTTGTAATTATATCATGTGGGGGTCCATCTTTCTTTTTGGCTGTGAGGGCTCTGTGTACTCTGTCCAGTTCTAAACGTTCAATAGGGATATCTGGCTTTAGTTCTTGTAATAGAGCAGTAATAGTAGATTGCAGGTCTGTCACAGTTTCAGGTATTCCCCTTATGCGCAAGTTTGAACGTCTGGCTCTATTTTCGTAATCTTCGAGCTTAGTTTGAAGTATTAAATTCTCTTTTTTTAATTGTTCCAATTCTGTTATATTTTCTTGGGTTGTAATTTCAATTTCATCCATTTTTATTTGTAAGGCTGCGGTGCGGTTTCCCAGCTCTCTTATTTCTTTGGTTAGGCTTTTTGTTATTTGGTCTGAGGTTTGTTTTAAAGCCTTATGAAGCATCTTTTCAAATTGTAATAATATTACTGGGGATACTGAGGAGGCTTGTGGAGAAGTTTGTGAGAGGATTTGTTCTGTATCTGACTCAAATGGAGAGTCTTGCTGTGACATTTTCTGTCTGTGAGAGCGCCCTGATGCTGTATCTTGGGAGGTGACTGGAGCTGCTTCAGCTGCAGTGAGTGCCTGTGAGCTCTTTGTGAGGTGATTTTTATTTCTGCCACGGCTTCCTCCCAGTACCATATTTCCTGCCCAAACTTTCACAGTTTGTTCCCTGGGGCAAAAAGGTTCAAATGGATACCTTTTGAGCCTGCAGGCTCCGCTTTGTCCTTCTCTTCTCTCCTCAGCGGTGTGGAGCTCTAACAATGCATGTCTGCTCTGCTAGGCTCCGCCTGCAAATGATTATTTCCAATCCAATGATGTGTCAGGCTGTCAGCACAGTATGAATTGAAGTGAGATAACTATTGGGGGAGGAAGGAGGCAGGTAAATTAACAATAATATTTGTAATATGCAGCAGGAAGTGGGTTAATGTACTGTCACTGATGCATTAGTGACCAGTGGCAGTTAATTAACTCATTTGTGCTGCATTAGTGGCAGTGGCACATGTCAGTGTTAATTAACCCCTTTATGCTGCAGCATGAGGAGGTTTATAAACACTGACACTGGTGCCACTAAAGCAGCATTTTTTTTCCTTGTCAATTTTGTTTATTGAGTTTTGAAAATTTTCAAACATAGTTACAATAAATAATAGCAGTTAAAGAAAACATATATTTGATAATTGTGTCTAAGTTGAGTTCCAATACTTAAAAGAAAGAAGACATAAATTTAACTTATGTTAATCCATAACTGGTACTTCGTTAAATAATAAGTTTGGTGTAGAAACCAGATAGTTACAAGGCAGGTATCACCATTATATAATATGATATATTGGTAGAAACTATAATAAAAGATACATACATATATATATATATATAGATATATCTATATATATATATAGATATATAGATATATATAGATATATATCTATATATCTATATATATATATAGATATATAGATATATATATATACATATATCTATATATCTATATATATAGATATATATACACATACACACACACACACCCATATATACATACACATACACACGCATACACATATGCATGCCTATTGTATATCTAATAAGTGCGTATTAATTTAATGGAACTCAGTAACTATTGTTTAATAATAGATCTGGAGTTATAATAGAAGAACTCCGCTACTAGTATTGTGTAGAAAAATAGATATAAAAAGAAAAGACAGACTAAAAAGAAAAGGTAGAAAAGAGAGAAAGGTAAAGGAAAGAAGAATGAAGATAAAGTCCCCGAGGTTTCTTATAGTGGTAATCATATATATGGGTACATAAAGTATATATTTGAAGCTGTGTTATCAAGGTCTTAATAATGTGGTGTCAAAATTGGGAGAGAAAAAATGAGTCACCCAAGGATTCCAAATTTTCTCAAATCTTTCTATTTTATCATTGGTTATGGCTTCTGTTTTGGAATGAGTCATAGCTTGATTTATTCTATTCTTGGTTTCAGAAATTGTTAATGTTGTGGTTTTCCAAGCTTTGGCGATTGTCTGTTTTGCCGCTGTGGTGATTTGTATCAGGAGGTTAAATTGAGTGTGTGAAATATTGGCCGGTTTTAGATTTAGGAGTGCAATTGAAGGATCCGGTTTGATCGATTTATTGAATAGGGTTGAGAGCATGAGGAAAACCTCTTTCCAAAACTGTTTTGTAACCGGACAATCACAAAATATATGTATATGAGATCCTAATTCATCACAGCCACGAAAGCAGAGCAGAGAATATTGGGGAACATATTTTGCAATTCTGACTGGGACCAAATACCAGCGCATAAGTACTTTATAGTTTGTCTCCAGAGCTATAATATTTTGTGAAGATGATTTTGTTGCGGACCAAATTTTATCCCAAGTGGATGCTTCCAAATGAAGTCCAAGGTCTCTCTCCCATTTCGTCATATACGATGGTAGATTTGCATTGGGCAAAGTAATAGGGTAATTATATAATAGTGATATGAGACCTTTTGAGTGGGGATCACGTTTACATATGCGTTCAAAATGCGTGAATTCATCTAGGTTACTCTTTCCTTGTATATATGGTGTAAAAAAAAATTTGATCTGCAGATAACGAAAAAGTTCTGAATTTGGAAACTGGTGACTATCACATAGTTCAGGGAATGTTTTAAATGAGGTAGATGTCGATAAGTCACAAAGTTGAGTCAGATCAGAGGAAATCCATTTTTTAAAAGATTTTGGAAATGTGCTAGCTGGGTAGAAAAGTGGGTTTCTGATAAATGACAAGAGGGGAGCATGTGGAGATTGCAGTCTATAGGTTATTTTAAATTTATCCCAGATGTTTATTGTGTGTTTGGTAATCTTATTATTAATATTTTTATGATCAGATGGATTGGACCATATTAGATTTGTTATAGAGAATGGATCACAGTCAACTGATTCAAGTCCTACCCAATGTGGAATTTCACTTTTCGCATGGTATTTAGGGATATGTGCTATTTGAGCTGCATGATAGTAAGTGGCAAAATTGGGAAATCCTAATCCACCTTTAAGCTTGGGAAGGTACAGTGTGAATTTAGGTAAGCAAGATTTCCGGGAACCCCAAATGAACTCTTTTTTCGTTGGAGGTTTCTAAGAAAGTATGCTGGAACTGGAATGGGTAACACACGAAATAGATATAAAATCTTAGGTAGTATGGTCATCTTAATGACATTTATTTTACCTATCCATGAGATTGGTAAAAAGGACCAATGTTTAAGGAAATTTGTGATTTGCCGCAGTAGTGGGGGAAAGTTAACCGAGAAGAGTTCAAATAAATTGGGGGTTAGATTAATTCCTAAGTAAGCCAGGCGTGATGTAGACCAAGAAAAAGGGAGCGATGTTTGTGTTTGTTGTAAAGTGTGAGGAGGTAAGGAGATATTTAAGGCTGTAGATTTTTGGGGGTTGATATTAAGTCCAGATATGTGAGCAGCAGTTTTTTTTAATCAGATCTTTTTATTTTTATATGCAAACAACATTAAAACAATACAAACTAATTATTCAAACAAAATCACATTAAACCAAACACAACCCCAAAAAAAAAAAAGAACACAGCCCCCAGACAGCCCCTCCTCCACACACACACACACACACACCCTGTTCTTGGAGTATATATTAAAAAAAAAAAAAAAAAAAAACGAAAAAAAAAACAGTATCTAGTATTGCAAAATACATAGTACAGATTGGTTTATACTGATGCGAGAGGCGTGGACTGAAGCCACCTTGACCAGGTAGCATCAAACTTGCTCATGGAATTCCTTAGGGAGTATGTATGTTTTTCAAACAAAATAGTCCTATTAAGATCTAAAATCCAGTCACATACAGTCGGCATATAGGGAGAGGTCCACTTAAGAGCAATCAGTCTATGGGCAACAAAAGGTGCGTACCTTATAGTGTTACCAATAGAAGAGGTATAAATAGATGTGTCACTGTAGCCCAGTAGACATATAAGTGGTTCAACCGAAATGTAAATATACAATAGTTTAAAGTCCCAATCACCTCCACCCAATATCTTTGGAGTTTCGGGCACCGCCACAAAAGGTGTATTAGCGTACCTGTGTTACTACATCTAGCACAGGCTGGCTCAGATCTATAGACCCTATAGAGGATAAAAATCTGGGTCAGTCTGTGTGATGGAGAAAGAGACACCCGGGGCGAGGACCAGAGAATACCATCCCAGACCTCCTTAGGGATGGGACCAATGTCTTTTTCCCATCCAGCCCTAGAACGAATGGGAAAGTTCAGTAAGAACCTATCTAACAATGCCCTATATGTATCAGAGGTGAGACTCTTTATTGACCTTGCTTGTACTATCTTGTCAAAAACAGAGATAGGGGGGAAAAATATTCTAACAGAGGAAAATTGAGCATGTAGAGCATGTGGTTGAAGGAATTGATAAAACCAATTAGATTGTAGAGAGAACTCTCCCCTGAGCTCTTCAAAGGATTTAAGTATACCGTTCGCGTATAGCTGAACTTAAGCTGTTATTCCTGATTTTCCCCATCTCTGAAAACCTCTAAGAGCCAAACGTTGGTCTATCATTTTCCCATATAGGAGTATATCTGGTAGGATAGGAAATACCCAACATTTTTTTAACTGTATCCCATATTTTACACATTAATGTGCAGGTGGACATATCAGCGAACGAGACACCCCCTCTTGCCCCATCTAAAATATGAAGTGCTAGCTGACCCTTAAATACATAAGAGAATAGTCGTCAAGCAGGAAGAGGTATTTGCTCAGACTCCCATCCAGCAAAATGCTGTAGTTGGGATGCAAAAAAAGTATATCCTTGGGTTAGGTACTGCCAGTCCACCTGCATTTTTCGGATGTTGTAGAGTCTCCAGTTTAATACGAGGGGTTTTATGGCACCATATTCGCCAGAATATGCTATTAATCTTGATAAAAATCCGTATGGGTATCCAAATCGGGGCATTATATAGAAAATAGAGAAGCTGAGTCATCCATATCATCTTGATTAAGTTAATACGACCTATTAATGATATGGGGAGCTTATACCAGATTTTACTTTGGTCTTGGAATCTAGAAAGTAATGGAAATTTATTATCCACGATATATGACTATGGGGAGTCATAAATAGTTATAACCAAATATTTTATGGAAGACACAACCTTAAGGTGGGAAAGAGAAGATGGTAGTGAATCCGGAAGGGGATCCAGGGGCATCAACATGGATTTCTCAGAGTTTATGCCTAACCCAGAGAACCTGCCAAACTCCTTAATACAATTCATTACTACCGGCAAGGATGAGCAGATATTAGTCAGGTAAAGAAGAAGATCATCTGCATATAATGATATCTTTTCCTCCATATCTCCCCTAGTCAGACTGGTAACATCAGGAGAGGCCCACAAAAGACAAGCCAAGGGCTCTATAGCCAGGGCAAAAAGCAGGAGGGACAGTGGACACCCCTGCGTTGTGCCCCGGGAAAGTCTAAAACTAGAAGATTGGAAGTCACTGACCCTAACCGATGCTATCGGAGCGGTATATAGCAGCCAAACCCATTGGCAGAAGCCAGGACCAAGACTGAATTTTTCAAGAATGGCCCACAAATATGGCCATTCGACACTACTGAAGGCCTTGATTGCATCTAGCGCCAAAAATGCACGGTTTGAATGGTCTGGGGCCGGAACTTGCATATTTAGATATGCTCGTCTGATATTAAGTGCAGTTGACTTATTGTGTATGAATCCTACCTGATCTGAATGGATAATGTGTTTAATAACCATATTTAATCTAGTAGCAAGTATTTTAGCGAGAATTTTAACATCTGTAGATAGTAGAGAAATTGGTCTGTAGGATTTGGGATGTAGCAGTATTGTTAATCATTTAACCACTTGCCAACCACGCTGTAGACAAATTACGGCTTTTCTGTCAGTAAATTTTGTAAACAAGTAATTTTTCTCCTTCTCTGATCTGCACTGAGGAGGCTGCACTGATAGGCTGCACTGATGTGCACTGATGAGGTAGCATTTATGGGCGGCACTTATGGGCACTGATTAGGTGGCACTGATGAGGAGGCATTAATATGCCGCACTTATGGGCACTGATATATGGCACTGATGGGCACTGATAGGTGGCACTGGTGGGCATTGATAGGTGGCACAGATAGGCAGCACTGATGGGCATTGATGGGCGGCATTGATGGGCAGCACTGATGGGCATTACTGATGAGCAGTCACTGATGGACGCTGAATGCCAGCACTGACTGGCATCACTAATGGGCACTGATTGGTGGCACTGGTGGGCACTGATTGGTGGCACTTATTGGGCACTGCTGGCACTTTATTGTAATCAGGGCACTGATGCCCTGATTACCTGTCTTGGTGTCCCCTGCTAAGGAGATGCCACTGATCAACTCTCCTCACAACACATTTTGTCAGTGTGAGGCGATGAGTGCCGATTACCGCCACTTCCGCATTTACATGTGACTGGCTGTGATTGAACACAGCCGATCACATGGTTAAAGAGCCGCACCATCAGCTCTTTACAGAGATCAGGGTCATGCCGTGTGCGCGAGAGCCCTCATTCTGGGGCAATGTCATATGATGTCCACCCAGAACAAGAGCCGCACCGCTTCACTGTCATTTGACAGTGGTCGGGCAACAAGTGGTTAATGGCACTTTATTGGTAATTCAAATATTTAGTTTGTTTTAACAAAAAGTTGTTTGCGTTTTCATTTTATTTATTTCAATAAAAAGGCCCTCAAAATACTCAGCATGCCCATGATGCTCTTAATCTGGCCCTGCATCTGAACATTACTTTCATACTGTGATTCAGTTTGATTATTGTAAAAATTTAATCATTGTAAATCCACCTTAACCCACTGCATTTTGGTGCTGTACTTTGAGTTATGTTGTACAGTACACTTTGGATTATTGTCTTTGTCATTTGGCTCTGTATGACTCTGCTATTTGTCAATAAAAATATTTGTAAGAGAAATAACTCATTAACCAGTTCCGGACCGCCCCACATACATATACTGCAGCAAGGCGACCCGGTTGTGTAAAGTCACGTACAGGTATGTGACTCACGCCAGCGGATCAGGGGCACGGGGTCTCGCCATCAACGCTGCGATCGGATTCGGTTCAGAACTCATCAGGTCCAGGTCAGTGACTTATGGCCTGGACCTGATGATCAGTTCTGACCAATGGAGAAACCTCCTGTGCCTGTGTAATGTAAACACAGGCACAGGAAATGATGTAAACAGAACAGAGGTGCACACCCCGCATCAGGCAAAAAATGGACACACCTGATCCAAGGTGTTAATCCCAGCTCATCACCGTAGGCAATAAGAAGAGAAGAAAAGATTGATCGCACACTTGAATCCAAAAGATGCTGTAGAAATGTCTTTATTGTCATAAGCCAGACAAAATTGCAATGATGCTCAGTTGACGCGTTTCACACGAAAAGAACCGTGCTTGTTCACAACAATTGAAATGCTCACAATACAAGCTATTTAAAGGCGTATATCAAATCAAACACCTAACACAAAACACCTGTAATTAAAGAGCAATCAACACAAAACTTCACCGACATAAAAACATTTCTTAAATGCTAAAACATCTGATCACAAAATGGTCTAAACAAAAAATAGACAATGTAAACATGTAAGCAAGAAATGTATTAAAAACAAAAATAGAAAAATGAGCGAAAAAACATGTATTTATGCCAATATAAATCACATATATCACTGTGTAACAAATTGAGTCTAATTGTGTGATTTAATACTTATTATAAAAGACTTCTTAAAAACCGTTCAAGGATAAGAGGAAACAATGAGATGCTAAACCATATACATGATGGAAATAATGCGCATACACATGAAAATCAACCATGTCCACATATATGTAAATCATGTGGAGGCAAAGTATTGTGTATATAAATGCATATATATCGCAAATGTTCCACACAGAACCACCCTAGAAAGCATTCAATATTTATTGAATTTACCTTTCTATTGAGATCACTTATGGAATCAAAGGGAGTGTTCTCAACACTCAACTAGAAGAAAAGAAAAAAAAAATAAAGAAAGGCCAAAATCGTTCGCTTTTCAAAGGAAGAAAAAATTAAAAAAAAAAAATGAAGAACGATCAAAATCACTTGCTTTTCAAAGGAAGAAAAAAAAATGAAGGACAATCAAAATCACTCGCTTTTCAAAGGAAAAAAAATTAAGAATGATCAAAATAACTCGCTTTTCAAAGGAAAAAACAACCCCAACAAAGCAAGGAATGGTGAAGCAAGGGCAAAAAACTCACCACCACACCCACTCTTTTACCTTCATAATGGAAAGGAACTAATCATAGTAATGAGTAATGTCCCACTCAAAGTTCATCCCAAACTGAATGCGAGTCTTAAAATAAAAAATCCAAAAAACTTCTCTTTTACAGAGAAGTCTAAAGACATCGCCACTCCGCTTGGATGTATGAACCTTCTCTATGATTTGCACACCAACAGCCAAAGTATTGCCTTCATGAAATTGATTAAAATGTTTGGCTACATTGGTGAAGAATTTCTTCTCTATGCTATATATATGTTCCATGGAACCTATCTCTGAGGCGTCTTGTGGTGTGACCAATGTACTGTACATTACAGATGGTACATGTAATGATATATATTACATAACGGGTGTTGCAGTTATAAAAAGATGTTAATTTATGTTGTTTACCATTGGAGTATGGACATACAACATTCCCTTTAGTAATATGCGCACAGCAGGAACAGACAGTCGTACCCTTGCAATGCAACCAAGTACATGACTTGATTTTATTTGATTCAAAGGCACTTGGTGACAGTGGCATCTCCAGCTTTCATATTTAGGGAGGGCACATGGGGGGACAGGGACAAAAGTAGGGGGGCAACTATAAAATGCATATATATATATATATATATATATATATATATATATATATATATATATACTGGGGTCCTGTACTACGATCCCACAATGGCCCTTTCACATGTTCTGCAGTGAGCTCCCTTCCTACTGTATTGGGGCCCCCCCAGGGTGGCAGAAAACAAGAAATATATGTCACCAGCATACTAAGAAAATATAAGGGTCCAGCAGTGGGAGAACTATCAGGGTTGCAAAGGTTGTCTTGCCACCGGGCCCTGGTGTTCTGCCACTGTGGGGTTCCCCAGCCTCCTCTTGCTGTCCTGCCCCTGCTATTGACAGCGCTGGTCAGGCATCTCTTGGAATTTACAGGCTGGTTCTCCTGTCCTAAGGATGGGAGAAATCAGTCTGTTTTTCAGTAACTGAGAGTCCTGGTGGAGTCCTTCCTGCAACTCGCTCTTCTCCCTGCCAATGAGGATGCAGGGAAAGGAGCAGATCAGGCGGCCATGCAGTGCCATTATAATGCAGTGCATTATGCAGTGTCAGCGAGCAGAGGGAGGGGGGAGGAATCACCCGCAGGAGCTGACTGAGGATGCTCTCCCTCTTAGACATTGCCTTTTTGTAAAAAAAAAATTTTAATTTAATTGGGGCACATGGTGGGGCACAGCATAATGTTGAGGGGGGGGGTCAGGGCCCCCTCTGGCCCCCCCTAGGGACGCCATTGCTTTGTGAGAGATGGTTTCCCAAAGTGGAAACAAAATTGATACCATCTTTCAGTAAATTGGCTCAAATCCGATCCTCAAATAGGATCGGTAAATATCTGTGAACAATTGTCTTAAATGTCACTAAATTCCTAACTGAACGAAGTACTGATGGTGGATCTCCCTCTCAGGAAATGATGTAATCTCCCCTCCTGGAGTACTTCTCGGTTCCACGAGGGAGGAGATCACATCGATCAGTGAGTACACAAGCACAACACTGACACCAGTACACTTAGGCTACTTTCACACTTGGGCGGGAGACGAGCTCGGCGCTCGTAGTTACTACACACTGCAGCATTGTTTTAAATGTAAGTTGATTGGACTTGTTTTATTAAATAAATATACCTTGTATATGGGATCACGCTATGTGCGTCTCTTTCCCCCTCACACTGTACATCACTACTCTACCTGACGAACACTGAGGAGAGAGGCACGGGGACATATTCCAGTTTCCAGGCACGGGGACAGATTCCAGATTGGTGACACTCCTGGAGGCATACGAGCTCGGCGCTCGTGGATTGATGCCCACACTCACTTCAAGAAAGTGAGTGCAACCTCCCCCTGTGTGTGTCTTGCCCCCCCTCCACTGTGGTCGTTGCAGAGTTATTTTACATGCTGTATACTTTTTATTTTTTATATTTCGCTTGGCATGTTCATCATTGTCACTGCCTGTATACACGGAACGTCTACACCTGCGGGTCATTTGCAACACAGGCTGTACACCTTACAGCTGTAAGGTAAGCGGCTTGCAAACACGGAGGTGTCCTCACTGAAGATCCCCCCTCCCTTCACGATTGAACTTGTTTTGTGTTTCTCATCACGTGTTTTTGCTTTTTGGACTGGATGATAGAACTAATATTCATGTTTGTCCTAGGGATTTGTCACTTGTAGTTCACCAGGATCTGGCACTTTTTTGCTAATGGGGCACTAGCCCACATATATTTTTCTTGCATTATATATATATATATATATTTTTTTTGCATTGTGTCATTATTCACCATATTTGTGTTGGTATATGCATTTTTGTTTTGCTATATTCAAGCAGTCACTGTTTCACGATTACCTTTATATATTAGGCTTTGTCTGCCCGCAACATGTCATGTTGATCAGCTACGTTGCACTGCACTGCATCCCCACCATGTTCTTTTAGCATGTAGGATCCATTCATGCATTGGCCCGTTTCTGCTTTTTTAGTTCACTTTGCCACTTTAGTCATCTTTGTAGCTTCCCCCCCCCCCCTTCATCACAGCGCAACTACCATCTTCCCCCACCATTTGTCCTGCCTTGGATCAGTACTTAGGTGTTGCAGCAGTGTCCTTTTAGCATAGCCCCCCCCCCCCCGACAGCGCAGGAGTTTCCACTTTCACTAAATTCCTAACTGAACGAAGTACTGATGGTGGATCTCCCTCTCAGGAAATGATGTAATCTCCCCTCCTGGAGTCCTTCTCGGTTCCACGAGGGAGGAGATCACATCGATCAGTGAGTACACAAGCACAACACTGACACCAGTACACTTAGGCTACTTTCACACTTGGGCGGTGGGTGCGTTGGCGGTAAAGCCGCACTATTTTTAGCGGCACATTTCTGTCAATATCGCGGCGCTATTCGGCCGCTAGCGGGGCGCTTTTACCTCCCGCTATCGGCCGAGAAAGGGTTAAAACCACCGCAAAGCGCTGCTGTAGCAACGCTATGCCGGCAGTATAGCCGCGATGCCCCATTTATTTCAATGGGCAGAAGCGGTGTATACACCGCTCCTTCACCGCTCCAAAGATGCTGCTAGCAGGACTTTTTTTAGCGTCCTGCTAGCGCACCACTCCAGTGTGAAAGCCCTTGGGGCTTTCACATTGGAGAGAGAGCAGCGACTCTTTAAGGGCGCTTTGCAGGTGCTATTTTTAGCGCTGTAATGCCTGCAAAGCGCCCCAGTGTGAAAGGGGCCATAGGCACATATTTCACCCCCTGATCACCCCCCAGTTAACCCTTTCACTCCCTATCACAGTGTCACCAAGTGCAGTGTTTTTATATTTTACTGATCACTTTATTGGTGTCACTTGTGACGCTAAACAGCATTAGGGCAGTTAGTGGTAGTTAGTGTCAGTCCCAGGTAGGTTTAGGGTACCCCCCATATAGTCCCTAATAAAGGTTTAATCCCTTAATCACCCCCAGTTAACCCTTTCACTCCCTGTCACAGTGTCATTAGTATAGTGTACAGATTTTTTTTCTGATCACTGTATTAGTGTCACTGGTCAGATTAAAATCTGACGTTGTCTGGGAGTGTCGCTAATTGATGCTGACACTAACTGACACTAACTAGCTAACTAGCATCACCTGTGACACTAAAACAATGTGTTGGTGTTACTGGCAACCCTTTGATTGCCAGTAACACTAACACACACACTATATACCTCCATTACTGGAACAGTGTCTGAAAGGATCAATATCTTTGTTCTGATCAGAACTATACTAGCGTCCCCAATAGTATAGTGTTCCCAAAAACGCAGGATCAGCCCCGACACCTGCCAGCACCTGCGTTTAGCCACTCCGCCCAGCCCACCCAAATGCAGTCTCCGAAGATTACTGTCACTTCTAATACACAGCATACAAAACTGGAACATTTAGCAGAGTCAGGCCTGACCTTTTGTAGCAATTCAAACATTCCCCTGACAACCAGGTGCTTTTTTTTACCTGTGAGTCACACTATTTATTTGTAAATTTAGTGGCCAAAATGTCAAACAAAAGGTACACTAGTGAAGAGGCCTACAGGATACTGAGCATGACAGATGAGAGCAGGGAGTCCTCACAGTCAGATTCAGACTCAGAGCGGCACCTTGACAGATGGCTCTGGCAAAAGAGTAGTGGTCCCTGCTAAGGTCAGGCATACCTGACCCCATCCTTTTGTTGCTGAGGTGCTACAACCGCATGAGACTCGTATGCAGAAGAGTGTTGGTACTAGTGCCGCTCAACATTCTGATGAACTGATGAGCACCAGCAACCTAGTACACCCTGGTCATAGATAAACCAGCACTGCAGTATCACTTGGTGACATGGCTAGTCCCATAAGTGCAGTTCAAGCTGGGGCAGTGGCTAGCACAAATAGTGCCACGCAGCCACCAAGAATTTGAACACAGGCCCGTAGAGCCCATTGTGCCCTTCCCGCTGCGCTTCCAAGTCCTAATTGGCAGCCCACAGATTCTGCAGTGCCCGTACTTCCACAATTCATTGGCCAACCCGGAATTCAGGTATAAACAGCAGAATTAATGTCCCTTGAATTTTTTTAGCTATTTTTCATGGAGGATCTGTACGGATCTATTGTGGACCAAAACAATTTATACACTGGTCAATTCAGCGCTCAAAACCTAAATTCGACCCTTGCCAGACAATTTGGCTGGAAACCTATAACGGTTCCCGAGTTTAGGACTTTTCTGGACCTCTCCCTCAATATGGGCATTACGAAAAAAGAGTGAGTTGCAGTCATATTGGTCCACTGACCCAATTCATCATATGCTCATGTTCTCTGCTGCCATGGCCAGGGCTAGATACAAGCAGATATTGTGGTTCATGCATTTCATTGATAATGAACTCTGTCGTCCTCGGGGTGACCCTGAACATGATCGGCTCCACAAAATTCGGCCCCTCATAAACCACTTGGGTAGTGGGTTTCCCCAGGGTTCTGTCCTGGGACCAATCCTGTTTAGTTTGTTCATAAACGACCTGGAGGATGGGGTAAGCAGTTTGATCTCTGTATTTGCAGACGATACTAAGATGAGCAGTGCAATAACTTCTCCGCAGGATGTGGAAACCTTGCAAAAAGATCTGAACAAATTAATGGGGTGGGCAACTACATGGCAAACGAGGTTTAATGTAGAAAAATGTAAAATAATGCATTTGGGTGGCAAAAATATGAATGCAATCTATACATTGCGGGGAGAACCTCTGGGGGGAATCTAGGATGGAAAAGGACCCGGGGGTCCTAGTAGATGATAGACTCAGCAATGGCATCCAATGCCAAGCTGCTGCTAACAAAGAAAACAGAACATTGGCATGCATTAAAAAGGGGATCAACTCCAGGGATAAAACAATAATTCTCCCGCTCTACAAGACTCTGGTCCGGCCACACCTAGAGTCCAGTTCTAGACAAAGGGACAAATAAGGGCAACTAAGCTAATAAAGGGTCTGGAGGATATTAGTTTTGAGGAAAGGTTGCGAGCACTGAACGTATTCTCTCTGGAGAAGAGACGCTTGAGAGGGTATATGATTTCAATTTATAAATACCGTACTGTTGACCCCACAATAGGGATAAAAAATTTTCGCGGAAGGGAGTTTAACAAGACACGTGGCCACTCATTAAAATTAGAAGAAAAGAGGTTTAACCTTAAACTACATAGAGGGTTCTTTGCTGTAAGAGCGGCAAGGATGTGGAATTCCCTTCCACAGGCGGTGGTCCCAGCGGGGAGCCTCGATAGTTTCAAAAACCTATTAGATAAGCACCTGAATGACTGCAACATACAGGGATATACAATGTAATACTGACATATAATCACACACATAGGTTGGACTTGATGGACTTGTGTCTCTTTTCAACCTCACCTACTATGTGACTTCAACTAAAAATTTGCAGCATTGTATATCCCCGAACAAGATCTGCATTGATGAGTCCCTGATTAAATTTTCTGGCCGCCTTGGTTTCAAACAGTTTCTGCCCAGCAAGTGTGCCAGATATGGGGTCAAAATGTATAAGCTCTGTGACAGGGAAACAGGCTATACATGGAGTTTCCTGGTTTACGAGGAAAAAGTTAGCAGCGTGGAGCCCCCCCAACTGACTACATAGGGAGCAGCGGCAAGATTGTTTGGGACTTGGAGTCACCCTTGTTCGGAAAGGGGTACCATTTATATGTGGACAATTTTTATTCAAGTGTGCCACTTTTTAGACACCTTTTTCAATTAGTCCCCCCTGTCCTGGCGAACCTGATCTCTGCATCGGGGACTGTTTCCGATGCTGCCACACACTAGTGGAGTATTAGAATAGGGTACAGCACAGTCCTAGGGCACATATTCACACAGGGTCTCGAAAGATGTTAGATGGCTGTCGCATTTTGAGAGACCCTAAGCTGGAACGTTTATAGTTATACTAAAAGTGTAAAAAAAGGAATTACAACAAAATTTCTTGGCAGAGATTTCTTCATCCACATCGATTGATGTGAATGCAGATGACACCAAGCTATGCAGTGGAATAACGTCCTTACAGGATGTCTACAATTTACAAGCCGACCTCAATGCACTGTCTAATTGGACAACTATGTGGCAGATGAGGTTTAATGTTGAGAAATGTAAAGTTATGCACTTGGGGGCTAAGAATATGCACTAAGATTTATAGGTAAAGTTGATCCAGGGAAAATCAGATTGCCTCTTGGGGGATCAGATAGGAATTTTTTCCCCTGCTGTAGCAAATTGGAGCATGCTCTGCTAGAGTTTTTTGCCTTCCTCTGGATAAACTGTGGTTATAAAATTGGGTATATTGGATTGTACGATATTTTTTATTTTATTTATGTATTGTTTTTAAGGTTGAACTGGATGGACTTGTGTCTTTTTTCAACCTGACTAACTATGTAACTATGAATGAAGGAATCTGTTAGGTTCTTTTTTTTGTTCAGCCCATAGGCTGAACGGAAAAAAAAGAACAGTGCATGTATGCCCATCAAAAGAAGTGTAGATAAATTGGATTTGTATCATCACAGAGTGGTACTTTGGATATGAGAAATGAGTTAACATATGCCACGTCCCGATATATTATATTTGGAAATAAGGTTTTTGGATGATGGACTTTATAGGCACAACACTAACTACATAGTTTTGTAAAAAAGTATATAAATGTATTTATTTACAGAAACATATGATACTATTTTAAAAACATTGACTATCCACAATTGTGCCTTGAAGCATACAACACACCACCTATGTATCGTAGAAACCAGAGTACTTAGTAGTCAGAAACCCAAAGGTCATTCTCCAAGAATTTGATGTAGTAACATAATTTAGGAGAGGCGGTGTGTCATGGTTCGGCTCAGCCCTACATGTTATGCGTACTCAAAAACGCTTCTTCAGGAGCTTAGGGCATATTCTATGAATAGAGAATCGCAATTAAGTTTCTAACATATAATTAAAATACACAGTATTGTTAATACAATGATACTTTAATGGTATACATTTGCTGCTCAGCTTACCTGGACCACATTGTACCAATTGCCACAGGTCCAAGCCCACGGAGGGACTTTGGGACTATGTGAACAGGTGTAACACTAGAATAGTGTTATTTATAACAGTTGGTACGTGTATAATTTGACAGCTTGTATATGTATACATGAGAGAGATAACTTACATTATTGTAGTCAAAAAGTAAAGAAGGGACAAAGTCCACAATGCAGCCAGAGATGCAGGGACATCTCATAAGATGAATTCCCATCTAGTCTGCATATGTAAAGAAGTTTTTTTTAGGGATGTATATTAGGTGTTTAATAAAAATAGCAGTGTATGCAACATTGATCCTGTCATTATAATGGTCCCTAAAAGGGGGGGGGGCACAATTGCTAGTTTACCTGTGAAATAACGATCACACAGGAAACTTATGGTGATTGAGGGTTAATTGCATAGCCAGCAAGGAAAAGAAACCGTTCAGGATATTTTGAAAAGCTTTTATGATAATTCTGGAAATGATCCCCCACTATTCATACAACTCCATTGTTCATCTGTTTTTGTTTCCATATAGAATCTATTTGGAGAGGCATAGAACAAACATTGAGCCACTTGATCAGAAATATATTTCTGATCAGCAAACATGCACAATCCCCCTACATAATCCCTTCTCAAGCTAGCACATACCCTCAGCAATGAACATCTCCTGCAGGGCTCAACTGTGTCACAGCCACAAAGCATGGTGAAAAATGGCTGTATGAGATGCCAGCAACAGGCATCCCTTTGTACGCTTGTCCCGGTCATGACATCAGAGTGGTGCAGCTAGAAGTGACGCACAGCGACCCGGTCGTAAGCCACTGCGCATGCGCTTGACACCAGAGCTGCCTTGCCATAGCCATTAGATGGCAGCAGGGCAGCCTGACACTAATTATATGACGCAGAGCATAGCAACCAGAGGGGGTGAAGATGCACCCTCTTCCAGATGCTAAAAGCGCAGAAGACTGACACTCAAAAAGAAGCTGGGTCAAACGGCGCTTTGCGGCTGCATAGTCGCAATAATATTACCCAAAACCGTGAGCAGGACCCATGCTGGCCAGAGGCAGTTAGGAAGCTAAGCAGCCACCTTGGTTTTTTCGGACTCCCCTGTCCCACCAGGGAACCCGAGAATGCAGCCGGCGGTTCCGCCAGCTGACCATAAAGCTAATCGGAGACCAGAAAGGCTTCAACCATCTCTATGGCCTAAGAAACCAGAAGCAACAAGCATTTCATGAGAAGCTGCAAAATGTATTTTGGGGTGTAATTTAACATATACCCATGGCATGTTTGAGCAATATGTAATTTAAGTGACAACTTTGTCTGAAAAAAAAAAAAAAACTTATGGCAAAATATAATATGTTCCATGGACTCAACATACCTCTCAGCAAATAGCTTGAGGTGTCTACTTTCCAAAAAGGGATCATCTGGGGGGGGTTGAACTGTGCTGGATTTCAATCCTCACTACTAGGGATGGGCTGAACAACCCCCTGTTTGGTTCGCACCAGAACTTTCCAACATCACGAAAGTTTGGAACCAAATAACGAACCCCATTGAAGTCTATAGGACCTGAACTTGAAAATCAAAAGTGCCCATTTTGAAGGCTTATATGCAATCAATTACACAATGGGAGATTTCCTCTTGTGGGACTTTAAAAGGCAGGAGTCTTCAAACAATAATGTATCAAAAACATGAATTTATTACAAAACGTTAAAACATGACAATGATAAAAGAGATGGATGCAAATATGGTCAAATGGTAGCAAAAAGGGTATACATATCTAGTACAACGATATAGATAACACCACACAAAACTGTCTAGGCAGAAAGGTCCGACGCGTTTCAAGGTTGTAAGTAGTAAAACCTCTTCTTCAGGGGCTGATAGTGAGGTGTATAATTATATGAAAATATTTTGCGGGGCGCATGCGCGGAGTCTGACAGAGCAGTTATGCACTGCTAGAGCTCCGCTCCGTGACAGAGGAAAAGCTGAATATTTAAGCATACCAGCTGACATAAAGCACTCCAGATTACTCTACTTCTACCAGTGAACCCGGAGCTCAGTTGGAGACCTTCAATATGGTTCTAGGAGGTAACCGCAACAAATATAAAACCTCCACAAAGGAGTCACAGGTACGGGCTGCAGCTAAAATGGCGCCACCACCTGCCTCACACAGCACCTCAGAGCGCTCCCATACACTGAAACAGAAGCAGAAACTGTTACACACAGAATTATCTGGTGATTCTGATACTGAATTATTTCCCTCACAAAACTCTCCACATGAATTTGCTGATTCCCCAGTACCTTTAAAGCAATTTGAACGTATGCTGCAAAAAGCACTGAAACAGACTTCAGAGCATATTACAAGTAGCCTTACAAAAGAAATACGAGAAATTGGCGCTCGTACAGCAGCATTAGAAATTAGAGTGGATGAGGTGGAAATTTCAGCACAAAATAATATGTCAGAAATAGAAAACCTTAAAGAGGAAAACTTAATACTACAATCTAGGTTGGAAGATTACGAGAACAGAGCCAGACGTTTCAACCTCCGCATCAGAGGTATCCCTGAATCTGTGATTGACCTGCATTCAACCATGACTGCCTTATTTCAAGAACTCCAACCGACCCTACCTATCGATCGTTTGGAAATGGACAGAGTTCACCGTGCCCTCATGCCCAGGAAAACAGATGGCCCTCCACGCGATATTATCGCAAAATTTCACTTTTATCGCACAAAAGAGCAACTGCTGGCTGCAGCCAGGGACAAAGGCAATCTCACATTCCAAGGTCATGTTTATCAGTTATTTACTGATTTATCCCAATTGACTATCTCTAAGCGTCGATCAATGAAACCTCAACTGACAGTGCTACAAAGTCATCATATCACTTATCAATGGGGTTTTCCGTTTTCCATTCGATTCACATACAAGGGCTCAAAGTTTACCTGTAGATCCTCAGATGAACTGCAGCGAGTTTTACAAGATCTGCGCCTTGTGGATGATCCACACATTTCTAATTCATCAAGAAGGAGGTCAACCCCTTCCACCCCTCACAGCTCTTCTCAATCTCCAGAACAAATAGGAAACCAACATGCTCACAAGAGGAGTCGTTTAGCCTCCCTTCCGCTGGATGAAGAAAACTCCATGGACTGACCAATTTTCCTACCCATAGTCGCATCTGAACCCCTCATTGTTTTACCCACTCTTCCAAAGTGCAGTTGCTGAATGACTGTCTCGGGACTGAAGAGATTGTAAAACTGTATCTTACATTGGTCTTCATACTTTAATTTAATATTAAACCCCCCTTTGCAAGGATTCCTTAACAATTTTGTGTGACAACTGGTATCTCTCTATGTAATTTATGTCCTTTCAGGCATAGGCAAACTATGATGTTTGATAGTGCAGTGTACCCATCCAACATAGGAAGCCATTTCAAAATATCTAAATTGGCTTCACCATTGTAGGGTATCAACTATTTTTCTTTATTCGATCTAGATTTATTGCACAATTCAGTAACCATTTCCTTTATCCATTCAAACTCATTTTTTTTTTTTTTCTTGAACATTACTAAGCGAATGTTGTAGATGCATTCAACATATAGATAGTTTTACCTGATATAGTCAGAGCGATAGTTTATCTAAATTCCACGTTCTAATTATTTATTTATTTATTTATTTTTATTTTTTTTCTCAATGGTGTCTAAACCCATACCTGTATCTCTGGGTAGTTATAGGTCCATTTGCTCATTTTTATATTCTCTTTCCCAGTTCTCTATTCCACTCCCCATCCCTTTACTCATAATTTTCTCACGTATTTCCCCTACTACACCCTAATATAAATTATAATAATACACTCCAGAATACTGATCTCATTTACCTCCCAGTATGATTAAATGGAGATTTTATCCTTACATTTATTTATAGCCGATCTGGCTATGTCCCTATACATCTTGATGATGTTCCCTTCATAGGGCTTTTCCTCTTTCCACGGCAGTTTCATGTGTTCCAATGTGCCTCCCTCGATCGCCCACCAATATTATGTGGACGATTGAAGTCGGCCTTTTTTCCCCTGATGGGGGGATTTCTCCCTCATCACGGGTAATTCTTGATATCTATCATAAGCCACTGTTTACAGTTTTATATCTTACTACTCATGCTACATGTTTCTTTCTCTCTACAGTTTATCCTTGGTCCAACTTTACCTTTTCCTTTTTCTCGTTCAATTGGATTGATCCATTCAGCCAGGAACTCGTGAATAATGGTAAGAATCTTCGCTTTTATCATCTACCATGGCACCCTTAAACATTCTTTCCCTGAATGTACAGGGAATTAATGTACCGCAAAAACGCACTAAAGCGTTCCGTTTCTTTCAAGCACAAAAAGCTCATATAGTTTGCTTACAGGAAACTCACTTTACAGTGGACTCCACACCCAAATATATGAGCTCCTCTTATCCACAAATCTACACGGCCTCAGCTACCACTAAGAAACGTGGAACCCTTATAGCTTTTCACCGCTCTATCCCATTTATCCTTAAATCAGAAATCAAAGATCCCGAAGGGAGATATATTATTCTCACGGGACATATTTTGGATACAGCAGTTACAGTTGTGTCCTATTACGCCCCAAACAAACAGCCTACATCCTTTATATCTCACCTTCTTCAAGTGGTATCCACGCACAAGATGGGTACAATCATTGTGTGTGGAGATTCAAACCAGGTCCTCCTCCCATTTTTAGATAAATCACCATACTCTCCACCGAGAAGCCCAACCAAACAATCTTTTCCACAACTTCTCTCGAGATATAATTTAATCGACTCATGGAGGGAAAATAACCCAGCAAAAAGGAAATTTACTTACTATTCACACCCTCATAAAACCTTCTCTCGAATAGATCACATACTCCTAACTGTTGGTATGTTACCAGAGATTCTCTCATCAAATATTATACCAATCCCTTGGTCAGACCACAATGCAGTATATACTACTATAGCATCTACTATTCCTAAATCGCACGACTCATCATGGTACCTCCCCGATATCTTGCTAAAAAACCCATCTCATCGCCTCATATTTGACCAAGCCTTAAAAGAATATCTTATGCACAACACCTCTCCTGAAATTTCTACACTGACCCTCTGGGAAGCACATAAGCCAGTTCTACGAGGAATATTCCAACACCAATCTGCAATGTTTAAACGGGAGCGGAAAATTCTTGAACGCAAATTGGACTTGGAATATAACACTGCCTTTGGAAATTTCCAAAATAATCCTTCTTCGACCACAAAAACTAGATTAGAAAAGGCTCGTTTAGAATATGATCTCTTTCTTACAGAAAATGCGGATAAATCCCTGCGACGTTCTAGACACGCATTCTTTATGAAATCTAACAAACCGGACACTATGTTGGCACGTGCTCTTAACTTTAGGCATAAACTATCTAATCCTATCCGACTTCAATTGTCTAAGAATAATTTTACCTGCAACCCGGTTAAAATAGTCCACAAATTTAGAACTCATTTAGCTTCCCTATATTCGGAAACGAAAGAATTTAACCCTTCTGAAGCTGATACCTTTTACTCTCAATTAAAGCTTCCTGAACTAACTCAGACCCAAAATTCTCTTCTTGAAGAACCCATTTCAGTGGAAGAGGTAGTGAAAACAATTAAAGAACTAAAGCAAAACAAAAGACCAGGCCCCGATGGTTTCTCAGCCATATATTACCATACTTTTGTAGAGATCCTTTCTCCACTCCTAACCAAAGCTTTCAATACAATATTATAAGGATACTCATTTAGACAAGAATCGCTAATGGCAATTATATGCATGATCCCAAAACCAAATTCTGATAGCACATCCTGCTCGAATTTCCGCCCCATCTCACTTTTAAACCTTGACATAAAAATTCTAGCGAAAATCTTGGCATCCCGCCTCAACAAAATCATAGGTAACCTTATCCATCGTGACCAAGTAGGCTTTATGCCTACTCGCCAAGCTGGTGATAATGTGCGTCGAGCAGTACTCTTGGCACACATTGCCAAAACTCGCCGCATTCCCGCTTGTTTCCTTTCCCTGGATATTAGGAAAGCTTTTGATTCGGTTTCTTGGCCTTATTTGTATCACACTCTCCAGAAATGGGGGTTTGGACCCCACTTCATTAAATGGATTACAGCACTTTATGACAGACCTCAAGCATATGTAAAATATGCAGGTTATAAATCTGACTCTTTCAAAATAGAAAAAGGCACACGTCAGGGTTGTCCACTTTCCCCACTTTTATTTGCCCTTTTAATAGAACCCCTAGCACAATACATTAGACTAGACCCAAAAATAACTGGAATAGAACTAGGAGGCTTCCATCACAAACTCTGCTTGTTTGCGGATGATATCTTATTATTTTTATCATCTCCCCAAGTCTCTGGTCCCAATCTATTACCTATCCTTAATAGGTTTGCCAATATATCCGGATTAACAATTAACCCCAAAAAATGTTTAGCACTGAATATATCCCTATCTGACAGAGAAAAAGATACGATTAAATCAGCACTTCCATTTACCTGGGCAGAAAAAACAATCCCATATCTTGGTATTCATCTAACAGCTTCCATCTCAGATCTTTTTTCAGCCAATTACCCATCTACTCTGAGAAAAGTGACTAATTTAATGAAACAATGGTCCCACCTTCCATTATCTTGGCTAGGTAGAATTAATACTATTAAAATGTCAATTTTACCTAAGTTACTTTACCTGTTCAGAGTCCTGCCGATCCCGATCCCAGCATACTTTACTCGATTAATTCAGAAAAGAGCAACGACATTTGTATGGGGATCTTCCAAACCTCGCATCCCATCCCAAACATTATATCTTCCTAAGCCTTCTGGCGGCTTGGGTTTTCCCAATTTTGCAGTGTATTACAAAGCTGCCCATATCGCAAGCTTACCAAAGTACCATGCAACACAGGAAACCCCCTTATGGGTATCAATAGAAGCGACTGAATGTGATCCCCTATCTGTCTCAAATCTTCTATGGCTTAATCCTAAAGATCGCACTGGTCTACGTAACCCCATTACTAAACACTTTATATCCCTTTGGGACAGGCTTAAAACTAAACACCAATTACTATCCCCACACAATCCTCTCCTCTCTTTCCTTAAAAATCCGGCTTTTTACCCAGCATGGGTCTCCCCCAAGTCATTCAAAGTCTGGGCTTCCCTAAATGTATCGAGATTACATAAATTTGTTACCTCCTCCAACATTATTCCTTTTCAAAATTTGCAAGAGACCTTTGGGTTACCCCCCTCGGAAATATTCCGGTACCTTCAAATTAAAAATTTCTTCACTCCCTACACAAATATAGACACACCACTTGATCGACTCACACATTTTGAAGCCACATGTAAAAAGGATCCACATGCCAAGAGACTAATCTCTTCTCTTTATTCTCAATTGTTAGCTACACCCAACTCGGACAAACCTTCCTATGCTCAGAAATGGGAGGAGGACCTTGGGCGCACTATAACCACTACAGAGTGGTCAGATATTTGGTTGGCTACCAAAACATCCTCCCCTAACGTGTTAGCGGTTGAAACCAACTATAAAGTCTTGACCCGGTGGTACCTCGTACCTTCCAGAGTTGCTAAATACTCTCCATCCTGCTCAGCCCTTTGCTTTCGCGGCTGTTCGGACTTGGGCACATAAATACACATCTGGTGGGCCTGTCCTATAGCTCAAACCTTTTGGAAGGAAATATTTTTAATTGCCTCCAAATTATTCAAAATATCAATGCAACCAGATCCTACTACGGCATTACTTAACCACTTGCCGACCGCCTAACGTAGATATACGTCGGCAGAGTGGCACGGGCAGGCAGAATCACGTATATATACGTGATCTGCCTCCCGCGGGCGGGGGGTCCCATAGGACCCCCCCCCCGGTGCCAGCGGCGGTCGGCATCTGACTGGGAGCGTCGGGAGGCGAGGGGGAGACCATCCGATCGTGGCCCCCCCTCGCGATCGCTCCCAGCCAATGGGAATCCTCCTCTGCCTGTGTGTAGTTTCACACAGGCAGAGGATGTGATGTCATCTCTCCTCGGTCTGGCAGTTTCCGTCCAGCGCCGAGGAGAGAAGACATGTAAGTGCACACAACACAAACACACACAGTAGAACACGCCAGGCATACCTTACACCCCCGATCCCCCCCCGATCGCCCCCCGATCCCCCCCCAATCACCCCCCCCCTGTCACAAACTGACATTAGCAGTATTTTTTTTTTTTTTTTTTCTGATTACTGCATAGTGTCAGTTTGTGACAGTTACAGTGTTAGGGCAGTGAGTGTTAGGCCCCCTTTAGGTCTAGGATACCCCCCTAACCCCCCCTAATAAAGTTTTAACCCCTTGATCACCCCCTGTCACCAGTGTCACTAAGCGATCATTTTTCTGATCGCTGTATTAGTGTCGCTGGTGACGCTAGTTAGTGAGGTAAATATTTAGGTTTGCCGTCAGCGTTTTATAGCGACAGGGACCCCCATATACTACCTAATAAATGTTTTAACCCCTTGATTGCCCCCTAGTTAACCCTTTCACCACTGATCACCGTATAACTGTTACGGGTGACGCTGGTTAGTTCGTTTATTTTTTATAGTGTCAGGGCACCCGCCGTTTATTACCGAATAAAAGTTTAGCCCCCTGATCGCCCGGCGGTGATATGTGTCGCCCCAGGCAGCGTCAGATTAGCGCCAGTACCGCTAACACCCACGCACGCAGCATACGCCTCCCTTAGTGGTATAGTATCTGTACGGATCAATATCTGATCCGATCAGATCTATACTGGCGTCCCCAGCAGTTTAGGGTTCCCAAAAACGCAGTGTTAGCGGGATCAGCCCAGATACCCGCTAGCACCTGCGTTTTGCCCCTCTGCCCGGCCCACCCAAGTGCAGTATCGATCGATCACTGTCACTTACAAAACACTAAACGCATAACTGCAGCGTTCGCAGAGTCAGGCCTGATCCCTGCGATCGCTAACAGTTTTTTTGGTAGCGTTTTGGTGAACTGGCAAGCACCAGCCCCAAGCAGTGTCAGGTTAGCGCCAGTACCGCTAACACCCACGCACGCAGCATACGCCTCCCTTAGTGGTATAGTATCTGATCGGATCAATATCTGATCCGATCAGATCTATACTAGCGTCCCCAGCAGTTTAGGGTTCCCACAAACGCAGTGTTAGCGGGATCAGCCCAGATACCTGCTAGCACCTGCGTTTTGCCCCTCCGCCCGGCCCAGCCCAGCCCACCCAAGTGCAGTATCGATCGATCACTGACACTTACAAAACACTAAATGCATAACTGCAGCGTTCGCAGAGTCAGGCCTGATCCTTGCGATCGCTAACAGTTTTTTTGGTAGCGTTTTGGTGAACTGGCAAGCACCAGCGGCCTAGTACACCCCGGTCGTAGTCAAACCAGCACTGCAGTAACACTTGGTGACGTGGCGAGTCCCATAAGTGCAGTTCAAGCTGGTGAGGTGGCAAGCACAAGTAGTGTCCCGCTGCCACCAAGAAGACAAACACAGGCCCGTCGTGCCCATAGTGCCCTTCCTGCTGCATTCGCCAATCCTAATTGGGAACCCACCGCTTCTGCAGCGCCCGTACTTCCCCCATTCACATCCCCAACCAAATGCAGTCGGCTGCATGAGAGGCATTTTCTTTATGTCCTCCCGAGTACCCCTACCCAACGAACCCCCAAAAAAGATGTCGTGTCTGCAGCAAGCGCGGATATAGGCGTGACACCCTCTATTATTGTCCCTCCTGTCCTGACAATCCTGGTCTTTGCATTGGTGAATGTTTTGAACGCTACCATTCACTAGTTGAGTATTAGCGTAGGGTACAGCATTGCACAGACTAGGCACACTTTCACAGGGTCTCCCAAGATGCCATCGCATTTTGAGAGACCCGAACCTGGAACCGGTTACAGTTATAAAAGTTAGTTACAAAAAAAAGTGTAAAAAAAAAAAAAAAAAAAAAACACATACAAAAATATAAAATAAAAAAAAATAGTTGTCGTTTTATTGTTCTCTCTCTCTCTATTCTCTCTCTATTGTTCTGCTCTTTTTTACTGTATTCTATTCTGCAATGTTTTATTGTTATTATGTTTTATCATGTTTGCTTTTCAGGTATGCAATTTTTTATACCTTACCGTTTACTGTGCTTTATTGTTAACCATTTTTTTGTCTTCAGGTACGCCATTCACGACTTTGAGTGGTTATACCAGAATGATGCCTGCAGGTTTAGGTATCATCTTGATATCATTCTTTTCAGCCAGCGGTCGGCTTTCATGTAAAAGCAATCCTAGCGGCTAATTAGCCTCTAGACTGCTTTTACAAGCAGTGGGAGGGAATGCCCCTCCCCCCCAACGTCTTCCGTGTTTTTCTCTGGCTCTCCTGTCTCAACAGGGAACCTGAAAATGCAGCCGGTGATTCAGCCAGCTGACCATAGAGCTGATCAGAGACCAGAGTGGCTCCAAACATCTCTATGGCCTAAGAAACCGGAAGCTACGAGCATTTTATGACTTAGATTTCGCCGGATGTAAACAGCGCCATTGGGAAATTGGGAAAGCATTTTATCACACCGATCTTGGTGTGGTCAGATGCTTTGAGGGCAGAGGAGAAATCTAGGGTCTAATAGACCCCAATTTTTGCAAAAAAGAGTACCTGTCACTACCTATTGCTATGATAGGGGATATTTACATTCCCTGAGATAACAATAAAAATGATTAAAAAAAAAAAAATGAAAGGAACAGTTTAAAAATAAGATAAAAAAATAATAATAATAAAGAAAAAAAAAAAAAAAAAAAAAAAAAAAAAGCACCCCTGTCCCCCCTGCTCTCGCGCTAAGGCGAACGCAAGCGTCGGTCTGGCGTCAAATGTAAACAGCAATTGCACCATGCATGTGAGGTATCGCCGCGAAGGTCAGATCGAGGGCAGTAAGTTTAGCAGTAGACCTCCTCTGTAAATCTAAAGTGGTAACCTGTAAAGGCTTTTAAAGGCTTTTAAAAATGTATTTAGTTTGTCGCCACTGCACGTTTGTGCGCAATTTTAAAGCATGTCATGTTTGGTATCCATGTACTCGGCCTAAGATCATCTTTTTTATTTCATCAAACATTTGGGCAATATAGTGTGTTTTAGTGCATTAAAATGTAAAAAAGTGTGTTTTTTCCCCAAAAAATGCGTTTGAAAAATCGCTGCGCAAATACTGTGTGAAAAAAAAAATGAAACACCCACCATTTTAATCTGTAGGGCATTTGCTTTAAAAAAAATATATAATGTTTGGGGGTTCAAAGTAATTTTCTTGCAAAAAAAAATTATTTTTTTATGTAAACAATAAGTGTCAGAAAGGGCTTTGTCTTCAAGTGGTTAGAAGTGTGGGTGATGTGTGACATAAGCTTCTAGATGTTGTGCATAAAATGCCAGGACAGTTCAAAACCCCCCCAAATGACCCCATTTTGGAAAGTAGACACCCCAAGCTATTTGCTGAGAGTCATGTTGAGTCCATGGAATAATTTATATTGTGACACAAGTTGCGGGAAAGAGACAATTTTTTATTTTTTTTATTTTTTTTTGCGCAAAGTTGTCACTAAATGATATATTGCTCAAACATGCCATGGGAATATGTGAAATTACACCCCAAAATACATTCTGCTGCTTCTCCTGAGTATGGGGATACCACATGTGTGAGACTTTTTGGGAGCCTAGCCGCGTACGGGACCCCGAAAACCAAGCACCGCCTTCAGGCTTTCTAAGGCCGTAAATTTTTGATTTCACTCTTCACTGCCTATCACAGTTTCGGAGGCCATGGAATGCCCAGGTGGCAAAAAAACCCCCCAAATGACCCCATTTTGGAAAGTAGACACCCCAAGCTATTTGATGAGAGGTATAGTGAGTATTTTGCAGACCTCACTTTTTGTCACAAAGTTTTGAAAATTGAAAAAAGAAAAAAAAAAAATGTTTTTTCTCGTCTTTCTTTATTTTCAAAAACAAATGAGAGCTGCAAAATACTCACCATGCCTCTCAGCAAATAGCTTGGGGTGTCTACTTTCCAAAATGGGGTCATTTGGGGGGGGTTTGTGCCACCTGGGCATTCCATGGCCTCCGAAACTGTGATAGGCAGTGAGGAGTAAAATCAAAAATTTACGCCCTTAGAAATCCTGAAGGCAGTGCTTGGTTTTCGGGGCCCCGTACGCGGCTAGGCTCCCAAAAAGTCCCACACATGTGGTATCCCCATACTCAGGAGAAGCAGCTAAATGTATTTTGGGGTGCAATTCCACATATGCCCATGGCCTGTGTGAGCAATATATCATTTAGTGACAACTTTTTGTAATTTTTTTTTTTTTTTTTTGTCACTTGGGACAAAAAAAATGAATATTCAATGGGCTCAACATGCCTCTCAGCAAATTCCTTGGGATGTCTACTTTCCAAAATGGGGTCATTTGTGGGGGTTTTGTACTGCCCTGCCATTTTAGCACCTCAAGAAACGACATAGGCAGTCATAAATTAAAGGCTGTGTAAATTCCAGAAAATGTACCCTAGTTTGTAGACGCTATAACTTTTGCGCAAACCAATAAATATACACTTATTGACATTTTTTTTACCAAAGACATGTGGCCGAATACATTTTGGCCTAAATGTATGACTAAAATTGAGTTTATTGGATTTTTTTTAGAACAAAAAGTAGAAAATATCATTTTTTTTCCAAATTTTCGGTCTTTTTCCGTGTATAGCGCAAAAAATAAAAACGGCAGAGGTGATCAAATACTATCAAAAGAAAGCTCTATTTGTGGGAAGAAAAGGACGCAAATTTCGTTTGGGTACAGCATTGCATGACCGCGCAATTAGCAGTTAAAGCGACGCAGTGCCGAATTGTAAAAAGTGCTCTGGTCAGGAAGGGGGTAAAACCTTCCGGGGCTGAAGTGGTTAATCTTAAACCTGTATGCTTGACGCATTTGCAGTTCAAGCTTTTTGTCCAGCTCCTCACAGCTGCAAAGCAAACTCTCGCGAAAGCATGGAAATCCCCTTCTTTAGTGATAGCTGAGTCAAAACATAGAATGAATAACTTTATGATCCACTCTAAAATGGCTGCCATAGAACACAATCAAATTCCAAAATTTGAAAAAATGTGGTATCCATGGGTTCACTCTTTCGCATCATCATCCTTTGATAATTCAGTCCTCCTGCCATGGTAGTTGATTATATGTGATGGAACTCAAACTTTACTAAACCCCACACTGGCTCTCGGATCAATCCAGTAAATCTCTTGTCTCTACTCTTCTCCTCTTCTTCCTTTTCTTTCTCTATTCCCTTTCCTTCCTCTCCTATCCCCCTCATTAATTCTTGAAGCTCATTGTTACTAATGTTGTATCTTATTCACATTATTTTGGAAATTAACATTGTAGGAATAGATGGATACCTTTTGATAAAATGTATCAGTTTTAAAATCTCTATTCCAAACATCCCTATTTATTTATCATACTTCATTGTGTGTTTTATATTCTTACCTACTTCTGTAAATATTGAGCTTCATTCTTTATGTTAACATGTATCCATAAACATGTATGTTAAGCTTATTACTATGAAATTAATAAAAATCTTTTGACAAGGAAAATATTTTGCAAGAATACAGAAATAAACAAAAAATAGATCTAATATAATGTTGTACTCATATACATTCAAAACACATAAAACCTAATTAATGCATTATAAAGTGTTCTGACCGTGTAACTCTTGAGCCACCATCAAATAGCATCCAACTTCAAAAGAAAAATGGGAATGAGTAGTTTGCCGCTAGGGATCTGGTCCATGAGTCAGTAATAGATCCAGCAGGTAGAGGAATCATGACAAAGGGCTCAGCCTCTATAGGCTTACACCTGCTAAGATTTAACATAAATACAACAGAGTAAGTCTGTCCCTTACATAACTGCTGGTGCATAGAGGTGGGGGACTTTTTGGTGTAAAAAGAGAGGTGCCACAAAGGCGCAGCCTCGTTGAAAGGTGATGTTGAACCCCCAGATAAGTCAATCCCAGAAGGAACAGTGGGTATGTCTGGAGAGAAGAGACAGCTGGAGAGAAAGAGACAAAGAGTGCTGTGTGATTGATTCCAGTCACAAAAAACACCATGTATGTCACAAACAGAGGTATAGGGTGTATTAATTAACAACATCCAATACAGTGCAGAGTGAGCATAAATTTACTTATACACTCACACAGCTGTCGCCAAACATATCTACCAGATCGCAACGTATTTAGAACAATGCTCTTGGCACTTTACCTTGGGGAGTGAGCAGCCACACGAACGGTCTGATGCCTGTACCGACATGAGACTGGGCGTCCCCACATACCTCCTAAATCCCACCGCTCATTAACAACAAACGTCCACAGCTGGCTAATGTAATTGGAAAGCAGGGTGCAGAGGGAGGGCTCGCCCTCCGAGTCCCCGACGCACAGGCCAGCCCCCCAAGCCCCATGCACTTATCGCCATCCAGGGAAAAGAACGTAATGATGTCATGCACTGGAGGAGAGGGGAATGTTGACACATGCCAGGAGGGAACTGACATCTGCACCAGCGGCTCACGGTGCATATATTTATATAAACTCCCCACATCCTGAACAACTATGTACATAAATACAGATGTGTACATGTCAATATGCATATTATTATAGGAGATTCATAGGAGTATATGGAAGGGTGGGACCATAGTACCCCCAATCAGGAGGATTATTGATCTGAATTTATTGAAGAGAATTAGGAAAAGTGGGACACGTTTGCCTCAATGAGATCCCACTCCGATCCTCCAGAGGTGAAACCCTCCAAAAAGGGTCGGAATGAGATAGCATTATTGAGGCCCGATGGTTTGGTGGCCTGGAGCCGATAAATCCATTTCTGTTCTTGTTGTAAAAGGATTTTGTTCCAATCGCCACCACGTAGCCCTGGGTGAACCCGGTCTAGTATCAGGAAGGAAACTTTGGGAAAGATTCCCGCATGTATCGCAGAAACATGTCTCCCCAGTGGCAAACTGGGGTTGCATGATTTCATCGAGGCTATGTGGCGGTATGCCCGCTGCCAGAATTCTTGGTTTGTCTTACCCACATAATAGCATGCACACTCGCAAATTAGCAGGTATACCACACCAATTGTTTTGCAGTTTGCAAAGTGCTTAGGTACATACTTTTCATCATTGGGTAATTTCATATTTGGCTTGATATTCATAAATTGGCAGTATGGGCAACCGCCACACCTGAAAGTCCCAGGACGTTTGCAAGGATCTCGTTTACCACCCCCTCCTAGATATTCGCTCGACACTAAATTATCCCTAATGGATTTGGCACGTCTAAACGTAAAGGACAGTTTGTCCTGTACAAAAGGGCCAATGGTGGGATCTAATTTGATGACATGCCAATACCGTTCGACAATATTTTTAACAATCTTGTGCTGGTTGGAGAACCTAGTCATAATTCGAATTGGACTGGTTTTATTCCTATTGGATTCCAGGTTGTAAATAAGTTCATGTCTGGGTTTGGAACATGCCTGTCTAAAGGCCCTTTTTAAACATGTCTTGGAGTACCCACGTGCCAGGAGTCTGCCCATCAACAAGTCAGCCTCCCGTTTGAAGACTTTCTCGTCGGTGCAGTTCCTCCTGACACGTAGGTACTGACTATAGGGGATCAAACTAATCAAAGGTTGGAGGTAGAAGCTGGTGGCATGTAGAATAGAATTTCCAGATGTTGGCTTCTGATATAAAGAGCTGGTCAAAGAGCCATCTGGCTGCTTATGAATTGTCACATCCAAAAAGGTAATGTTACTCTCATGGAACGTCATGGTAAAAGTAAGATTGAACAGATTGATGTTCAATTCTTGCAGGAAACTTTGAAGACTGTCTGGGGTGCCGTCCCAAACCAACAGAATGTCGTCGATGTATCGACGCCAGATAACCACATTTTCCATATAGGGACATAGATGCTCGGACTGATCCAACATACTTTCCCATTCCCCCAGGTACAGGTTGGCATATGATGGGGCACAAGAGGTCCCCATCGCAACCCCCTGTACCTGGAGCAAAAAAGCACCATTAAACACAAAGTAGTTGTGGTTCAAAATGAACTCCAAAGCATCAGTCAGAAAATGTCTTTTCTTTTGATCAAGATGGCCATCTTGCGACAATATGTGCCTAATACATGCAAGCCCCCTGTCATGGGGTATTGAACTGTATAAGGCCTCAATGTCCAATTCCACCAGCAAAGATTGGGGTGGAACGTGAAGGCCATCTATGATCTGCAATAGATGCATAGTATCTTTTACATAACTGGGTATATTTAGCACATACGGTCGCAGATGGCCATCTATGAACTGGCTTAATTTCTCAGTTATGGAGCCATTACCCGAAATTAATGGTCGAACAGACGGTTGGCGCATGTCCTTATGCAACTTTGGTAAAGCATAAAATGTTGGAATGCGCAGTCCTGACATAATCATATTCCGACTCGGTGAGCAATTTGGTGGCGTAGGACTCGCCAATTAGTTTGTAGAATTCCTTATTAAATTTTTCAATCTTAGTTGATGCAATCTTGCAATACCATTGTTGATTAGACAAAATTCTATTGCAGATTGCCACATACTGGTCATTGTCCATAATGACAATGTTGCCCCCTTTGTCCAATGGTTTAATTGTGACAGAGGGGTTCGAAGCTAATGATGTTAATGCTTCGCGTTCCTTAGGACTAAGATTGTGTTGCTTGTTAGATGTAGTGTTAATTTTACTAATTTCGTTACATGTCAATTTGACAAAAGCCAGTACATTCAAGTTGCTATTTAGTGCAGGAAATTTATCCGATTTTTTCTTAAAGGTTTTAGCAGGAAATTGAGGAAGATCTGATTAGTCAAATCGACTGAGCAGTTGCTCAAGGTCGATCTGATCAATCAGATCTGAGGGTTCGTTTTCGTCCAGCATATATCAGATTATCTAAAGCAATCAATTCTTGCGATTTAAAATTAGGTTGTTTCGGTGTGTCTTTGGAATATAACTGTTTCAAAATCAGTTTACGTGCAAATAACTGAATATCTTTAGTCACTTCGAACCTGTCTATGTCCTGATTGGGGCAGAAACTTAACCCACAGGCCAGTACTGATATCTCCGCCTAGTTTAGAATACACGAGGAGAGATTTACAACATTTAGGATGTTAGTATCGGTCGGTGGATATAGTTCTCTTTGAGAGCCTGAATCCTTCATATTTCAACATTGTCGACTGGTTTGACTAAAAAATGATCTGGTATTGTGCTAGACGATTGAATCCCATTACCTACTTGATCCATAGTTACATAGTTAGTCAGGTTGAAAAAAGACACAAGTCCATCCAGTTCAACCTTAAAAACAATAAATAAATAAAATAAAAAATAACGTACAATCCAATATACCCAATTTTATACCATCAGTTGATCCGGAGGAAGGCAAAAAACCCCAGCAGAGCATGCTCCAATTTGCTACAGCAGGGGAAAAAATTCCTTCCTGATCCCCCAAGAGGCAATCGGATTTTTCCTGGATCAACTTTACCTGTAAATGTTAGTGCCCAGTTATATTATGTACATTTAGGAAAGTATCCAGGCCTTTCTTAAAGCAATCTACTGAGCTGGCCAGAACCACCTCTGGCGGGAGTCTATTCCACATTTTCATAGCTCTTACTGTGAAGAAACCTTTGCATATTTGGAGATGAAATCTCTTTTCCTCTAGACATAAAGAGTGCCCCTATGTCCTCTGGGTTGACCGTAAAGAGAATAACTCAACACCAAGTTCACTATATGGACCCCTTATATATTTGAACATGTTGATCATATCCCCCTTATTCTCCTCTTCTCAAGAGTGAATAAATTCAGTTCCTCTAATCTTTCCTCATAGCTGAGCTCCTCCATGCCTCTTATCAGTTTGGTTGCCCTTCTCTGCACTTTCTCCAGTTCCCCGATATCCTTTTTGAGAACTGGTGCCCAAAACTGAACTGCATATTCCAGATGAGGTCTTACTAATGATTTGAACAGGGGCAAAATTATATCTCTCTCTCTAGCGTCCATACCTCTCTTAATACAAGAAAGGACTTTGCTCGCTTTGGAAACCGCAGCTTGGCATTGCATCTATTATTGAGCTTATGATCTACCGCTAAAGTACTATTAGTCTCCAAAGGTGTGAGAGAGGAAGACCCACCACCACCTATTTTACCTGACACCAAGTGCAGACTAGAAAACCCAACGGTTGTGACAGAGTCAGTGATGCGTTTTTTGGGGATCTTTTCCTGTGATCCGTTTCCCTGAGAGTTCCTTTTAGACTTTCGTGATGGTTTCTGTCTGGTAGACCCCTTAGATGAAAGAGAAGACATAGAAGAAGCCTCAGATAATACATCATTATTTTTAACATTTTTAGGATATCGAATTCTACTTTTATTCATTACAGTATTCTTCCAATTATATGCTCTAGATTCCTGAAAGGCAATCTTATCTCTATGAAACTTCTTTTCTTTTTTGATCAGGATCTCCCCATTGTAATGTTCCAAATGCTCGTTCAGGTCCTTATCATACTGTTCATACAGTGCATGGTCTTTGAAACATATCAGTTGTTTATATATAGGTTCCAATTCCTTTTCAACATTAATCAATTTTCATTGGTATTCATCCATAAGTAAGGACATCATACCTGTTGAACATTTAGAAAGATTTTTCTCCCATTCATTTTTGAAAGTAGTGCTCATATCTTCCAAAATGGGGAAAATTTGAATGCGTAACCCAAAGGGGTTCATCTCATTTCTGATATCTTGTTTGAAAGAATGAATTTGCCAGTGATAAGAAGTTTTGTTCTCTAGTACCTTTTTGAGATTAAAGAACACAGATTACAACTCCGTATCCCTCTTTTCCTTCTGCGCAAAATTTCTATAAAGTCCTAGCATTGTAGAATCCCAGTTAGTACTGGCATAATTAGTCATGATAAGGTATTAGCAATATAATGATTAAATCAGAATATATTTCCAAAAAGCGAGGAAGGGGTATTTACTACCCAAAAATATGTAAATTGTGATAGTGACAAGGGCTTTATGGAAGAAGACCCTGGGTCTTCTTCCATAAAGCCCTTGTCACTATCACAATTTACATATGCAATCAATTGGGCATACAATGATTATGGGGGTCCAGGTACTGCCCTGGGGGACATGTATCAATGAAAAAAAGGTATGTAAAAAACTTTATTTTTAAATAAGCAGTGATTTATTGATGCTTAAAGTGAAAGCATAAAAATGAAAAATTCCTTTCAATATAGTGCCTGGGGGGTTCCCTTAGTCTACCTGTAAAGTGGCACATCTGTACTGTGTATAGAAGCTGCTGCAGCAATAATTGCTTTTATAAAGCCAAAAAAAGAATGACATTTGCCCTGCAAGCTTTCTTTATTTTGTAAGCAACGGCTTACGGAGCCAGTCTGTATGATAAGGCAACAATGTAGCACACTGGGAACAAGTTTAGAGATTTTTTGGATAAATTCTGGTGTCGCTTCCACAGACTTTGGATAGAAGTAACAAGTGCGGAAAAATTGGTCTTTGGGTGTTGGTGGTGCCCTCACACCATCACCTTGTAGAGATACTTTTGATGAAAGCAAGAATTGGTCTTGCTGTCAAAAATTGCAATGATATGCACTTGTCAAACAGGTGCAGAAAAATTGGTCTTTGGGTGTTGGTGGTGCCTTCACACTGTAACCTTATAGAGGTACATTTGATGAAAGCAAGAATTGTCCTTGCTATCAAAAATTGCAATGATGTGCACCTGTCAAATACCTGTGCTGCTAGCAGATCTGCTGCAAGGACCTGGGACACCCTGCACTATACCATCATCCTTCTCAGTGGAGGCTGCTGAGAGGTCATGAGGTATAGCGGGGGCAGACTGAGGTGAGTAAGGAGGAGGAACAGCTTTGCGCCCCTTTTGTGTGGCTTTCAGGTGCTCTTGCCAATGGGCTGAGTGGTGGGAGGTTAAATGCCTTATCAAGCATGTAGTACCCAAAGGACTGGTGTTTTTGCCACACTTGATGTGCTTCAGACAACGTTTGAAATTGCAACAGTGTGATCAGCTGCACATGTGCTAAAAAAAGCCCACACACTGAGCTGTGGGAAGTGAGCCGGGAGATAACAGCTCCACAATGTGATGGAATAGGTTGGCTACCTCATTGGAGTTGTGCCTCACTCTTACTTTCCTCCTCTGCCCTATCTGGCACCCAAGTTGTGTCAGTGACTTCATCATCATCATCATCATCATCTCCTCCACCCTCATTACCACTGGAGACAACTTGGCAATACGCGGCGGCTGGAGGAACATAACTGCCAATTTGTGTACCAGTGTTCTCCCCTCTCTGTATGCTCATGTTCCTGCCTTCCTCAACCTCAACATCAACATCTGAATCAAGTAATGGCTGTGCATTGTCAAGGAGCAAGTGGCTGACCCTGTGTTCAAATAACTCAGCTGACTCCTCCATGCCTAATGCTGGGACTATTGCAGGAAAAGCTGTGGACATGGAGGTAGGTTTAGCCACTCTGGCAGCTGCAGTGAACTGTGCACCAGTCTCTGCTTGGGTGATGAAGGATGAGGATGGTTTAGTAAGCCAGTCCACCACCTCCTCTGCATGCTGTGGCTGGATAGCACAGGCAACATCACTAAACATAGGAAATTATGCCCTGCCTGAGGACTGACCACCTCCTTTGCCTGTGGACACATATGCTGCTGGCCCCCTCACAGTGCCACAGTGCCATGGGAATGTCTGCCTCTCCTTGTTGTCCTCCCAGACATCATGGGGGGTGCTTATAAACAAAATGTAATATAGTTGTGGAAATGTGTACATGGATGTACTTTAATCAATGGAAAGTGGTCTTTGGTGCAGTTTAAGTTGAGTACTCACTACACAGACACACTCCACTGATACACTATAATATACTGCAGTAAAACTGCACTGACACACTGCAATATACTGCGTCAAACGTGCAGTAATGCACAGAAATATACTGCATTAAACGGAAGATAACGCACTGAACTATACTGTGTTAAGCGTGTAGTAACACACATAAATGTAATGTGTTAAACGCCACATAACGCACTGAAATATACTGCGTTAAGCGTGCACTGATGCACAGAAATGTACTGGGTTAAATGGCGTGTAACGTACTGCAATATACGGCGTTAAACTTGCAGTAACGCACTGAAATGTACTGTGTTAAATGGAAGGTAATGCACTGCAATATACAGCGTTATGCAGTGACGCACTGAACTATACTGCGTTAAACGGAAGATAACGCACTGAAATATACAGCATTAAACTTGCAGTAACGCACTAAAATATATGGCGTTAAACTTGCAGTACGCATTGAAATATACTGCGTAAAGCGTGCAATAATGCACAGAAATTTAATGCATTAAATGGCACGTAACGCACTGAAATATACGGAAACGGAAGGTAATGCACTGAAATATACGGTGTTAAACTTGCAGTAATGCAATGAAATATACTGTGTTAAACGGTCACTACACTCACACTGGCTGAACTATCCCTACATTCACACTAATGTAAAGATAAATGGTGGTCACACTACACTCACACTGACTGAACTATCCCAACATTTACACTAATGTAAAAATCACTAGGGTTGAGCCGAACACTCCCCCAGGTTCAGTTTGCAGCAGAACATGCAAACAGACCAAAAATTAGTGCGAACACGCGAACCCCCGTTAAAGTCTATGGGACTCGAACGTGAAAAATCAAAAGTGCTAATTTTAAAGGCTAATATGCAAGTTATTGTCATAAAAAGTGTTTGGGGACCCGGGTCCTGCCCCAGGGGACATATATCAATGCAAAAAAAAGTTTTAAAAACGTCAGTTTTTTTGGGAGAAGTGATTTTAATAATGCTTAAAGTGAAACAATAAAAGTGTAATATTCCTTTAAATATTGTGCCTGGGGGTGTCTATAGTATGCCTGTAAAGTGGTGCATTTTTCCCGTTTTTAGAACAGGCTTGCACAAAATGACATTTCTAAAGTCATTTAAAACTGCTTGCGGCTGTAATGTAATGTTGCCCCCCCCAGCCCATTACCAGGCCCTTTGAACCCTGCACCCAAATTTAAACAAAAAAGGCATGGGGCCCCCAGGCCCTATATACTCTGAACAGCAGCAGTATACAGGCGGTCCCCGGGTTACAAACAAGATAGGGACTGTAGGTTTGTTGTTAAGTTGAATCAGTTTGTAATTTGGAACAGGTACATTTTGTAAGTGTAGCTCCAGCCAAAAAATCTGTTTTTAAGCTTTTAGGATAACATAGGGAAGGATTATCATAACCCCTGTAACATTTGTTTTGCTGTCTGTGCCCGTCGATTTCAATCGATTGGACATATTCAGGGGGTGTGGTATACCCTAACAAGTGATGTTCCCTAGGTCCAATGATATCCATTGTTGTTCGTCTGCTAACAGCCTATTGGTCTTGATTATTTTAGATGGTATATAGTATTTTATAAATTTGGGCAGTGTCATGAGGGTCCCCATATGCCCCTGTTGAAGGTCATTAGACCGAAACGCGTAGGGCGGCTTTTTACAGACCCTATACACTGCTTTTTATTTCATTCTGTGATCACTTTTTTTATATGTATTGTGGTTTTTTTATTTCATGTATTCGCTTAAGTTGATGATATACAAGCTGACGGTTGGGAAGCAGACAAGATTATTCACACAGATTATTCTTTTCCACTGTGGACTTTTGTTCCCTTGGATTACATATTTGTTTTTATTTCTTGGGACACTATGCATATATGCACTTTGAACTTTACATTTACTACTAATATATGTGTGTTTTTAGCGCTACAATTGATTTTACACTTGTTTTCCTTTTTGTCACATGGTTTGTAGCAGCTGTTTTTTGTTTTTGTTTTTTTGGGTAGCGCATTAATCATCTTTCCCTTCACTGTGCCCGTGTTCAGAAGATTTCACCTCACTTTCTGTCCCAATGACAATTGGATTTTGAAAATTTTGGGTTATTAGGGAAACAAGGATTGGTGATAAAGCATCAGTGGGGAGACCTTTTTTGCATATTAACACTTACAGGAGAGAATTTCCTTTCCTAGGGGTAGATTTCCTCACCTCCTGTTGTCTCCCTCCGTTTGTAAGTACGAGTCGTTTGTAAGTCGGAAGTTTGAAAATAGGGGACCGCCTGTATATACTATACGGCCTGCCCTATAAACTCTGCGGAAAATTGGGCCTTAGGTGTTGGTGGTACCAGATCACTGTAAGCCCTCACAGTTACTCTTGGTGGGCGCTGGAACGGGCCCTGCTGTGAAATATTATATCAAGAATTGTAATTACATGCCCCTGTTAAACAGGGGCAGAAAAATTGGGCCTTAGGCGGTGGTGGTGGTGATGGTGGTGACACAACACTGTAAAGCCTCACAGATACTTTTGTTGAGCGCGGGAACAGGGCCTGCTGTGAAATATTAGTTCAAAAATTGTAATTACGCGCCCCTATTAAACAGGGGCAGAAAAATTGGGCCTTAGGCGGTGGTAGTGGTGGTGGCACAACACTGTAAAGCCTCACAGATACTTTTGTTGAGCGCTGGAACAGGCCCTGCTGTGAAATAATAGATCAAAAATTGTACTTACGCGCCCCTGTTAAACAGGGGCAGAAAAATTGGGCCTTAGGCAGTGGTGGTGGCACAACACTGTAAAGCTTCACAGATACTTTTGTTGAACACAGGAACAGGCCCTGCTATGAAATATTAGATCAAAAATTGTAATTACGCGTCCCTGTTAAACAGGGGCAGAAAAATTGGGCCTTAGGCGGTGGTGGTGGCAAAGCCTCACAGATACTTTTGTTGAGTGCAGGAACAGGTCCTGCTGTGAAATATTAGATCAAAAATTGTAATTACGCGTCCCTGTTAAACAGGGGCAGAAAAATTGGGCCTTAGGCGGTGGTGGTGGCAAAGCCTCACAGATACTTTTGTTGAGTGCAGGAACAGGTCCTGCTGTGAAATATTAGATCAAAAATTGTAATTACACGCCCCTGTTAAACAGGGGCAGAAAAATTGGGCCTTAGGCGGTGGTGGTGGTGATGGTGGTGGCACAACACTGTAAAGCCTCTCAGATACTTTTGATGAGCGCAGGAACAGGCCCTGCTGTGAAATATTAGATCAAAAATTGTAATTACGCGCCCCTGTTAAACAGGGGCAGAAAAATTGGGCCTTAGGCGGTGGTGGTGGCGGTGGTGGCACAGCACTGTAAAGCCTCACAGATACTTTTGTTGAGCGCAGGAACAGGCCCTGCTGTGAAATATTAAAATATTAGATCAAAAATTGTAATTACACGCCCCTGTTAAACAGGAGCAGAAAAATTGGGCCTTAGGTAGTGGTGGTGGTGCCCTGAACCGAAAATATTCTTAGAAGCTATCATCATGAAAATTGAGGAGGAATAGGATAGTCACTCAACATAATAGGATAGTCCCTCAGCATATGCAGTCTTCAAGGGATCCCACATCCATAGAAAAATCATTTGGTTACATCAGCACCAGGTGCTTGGTAGCTGGTGATCCAAGACTGATTCATTTTTATGAATGTGAGCCGATCAACAGAGTCTGTTGACAGGCGCACTCTGTGATTGGTTACAAAGCCTCTGTAAGAGAACTGCTCTGATGCACACACGTGCGCATGCACGCACTCACGGGCATCAGTGGTGTAAAAGAACTGCTCTGGCGCACACACGTGCGCATGCACGCGCCCACGGGCAACAGCGAACTTCCAGGGAGTGTGTGCGCAACGGACTGCGTGCACATGCAGGAGCGCATCCCTAATGCCAATTGGCGCCTAACGGCCTATTTAAAGGGTGCTCTGACTCACAAACAGCGCTGACTGGTCTTCAGCTGTGTCCTGATCTTCTAATTCCTGTTGTACTCTGCCTGATACCTATTGCTGAACCCGGCTTACCCTGACTCTGCCTCTGGACTCTGATACATTCCTGATTACCGGTTCCTGATCTCGGCTTCCATTTTGACCTTGCTTCTGCTCATGCCTTTGTACTTCGCTGACCGCCTGTTACCGAACCAGGCTATCCTTGAGACCCTGCCCCTGCTCTTCGCCTGGCTCAAACACTGCCTGTTGTCCTGCCTGTGCCACCGAGCTTACTACTCCATCTGCAAGTTCTGCAAGCGTCACATACAGGCACTCGTGTTCCTCCTGGCCCTAGCCACCATCTCTTCCACCTTCAGTAGGGCTTGGGCTGGAGATTCAATGGAGGCCGACCTCGCCATATCAGACTCCTACCAGGTACGTGACAGTCTCCAGCAGCACTGAATGTGCGTTCAGAAAGAATGCTGGATGCAGGACAGGCCAGTAGCTCAATTGCATATTGAGCAAGCTCTGGCCAGCGGTCCATCCTCAAGACCCAGTAACCCAGTGGATGTTCTGGTGGAAAGGTCTCCAAGTCTGATCTTGCCCCATGATATTCCTGCATCATGTAATTCAGACACTGGCGATGGTTGCTGGAACTGATCAGACCTGGGCAAATATTTTTGGAGTGCGGCTGTCCAGAATTTCTTTGATGTCTAACAACCTTACCCTTGTAAACTGGATCAAGAAGGGTTGCCAGCCAGTAATGATCCCTCTCCTTGATACCACGAATCCTAGGGTCCTTTCGCAGGCTTTGCTGGATCAGGGAGGCCAATCAGCATAGGTTTACAGAGGCATTCGATCCTGAGTCCTCTGGGTCACTAAGGATCACATGATCCTCAACCACCTCCTCCCAGCCACGTACAACTCCATGGGTTTCTGGGGACTGCAAACGATCCCTTGAAGACTGCTGCTGATGCTGAGTGTTATCCTCCACCTTCATGCTGACACAATCCTCCTCTTCTTCTTCCTGTGTGATTGGCGGGTCTGCAGGAATACTAGTATCTGGATAAAGGGGGCCTTGAGAGGTAAGGAAGTCCTCCCTCTTCCTCCCGCTGTTCTGCCTCAAGTGCCCTGTCCATTATTCCACGAAGCGTGTGTTCCAACAGGAAGACAAGAGGGACAGTATCACTGATGCGTGTACTGTCATTGCTCACCATCCTTGTGGCCTCCTCAAATGGTGACAGGACAGTGCATGCATCCTTGATCAGTAGCCACTGGCGTGGTGAAAAAAAGCCAAGCTCCCCTGACCCTGTCCTGGTGCCATACTCACACAGGTACTCATTGATGGCCCTCTGCTGCATGTGCAGCAGCTGCAGCATTACCAATATTGAGTTGTCAAAAATGAGGCGGTTCTTGTTCAGGTTGCATTCTCTTTGAATGTCAGCCAGTTGAGTACTGGCATTATATGACCAGCGGAAATGACCACAGACTTTCCTGGCCTGCCTCTGGAGATCCTGTAAGCCCGGGTACCTGCTCAAGAACTGCTGAACCACCAAATTCAGGATGTGAGCCAAAACAGGGAACATGGGTCAAGTGTCCCTGTCGGAGGGTGGAGAGGAGGTTGGTGCCATTGTCGCATACAACCATTCCTGGCTGAAGCTGGCGTGGCACCAACCACCTCTGAGCCTGCCCCTGCAGAGCTGACAGAATCTCTGCCCCAGTGTGGCTCCTGTCCCCTAAGGAGACCAACTCAAGCACCGCATGGCATCTTTTTGCCTGAATGCTTGCGTACCCCCTTGAACGCCTACAGAGCACCGCTGGTTCAGAGGAGAAATCTGCAGAGGAAGAGGCCATAGAGGAAGAAGAAGAGGAGGGGGTGGAGGAGAGAGCTGTGGCAGAACCACCACTAGCATTTTGGAGGTGTGGTGATGGAACAAGCTCCAACAATACTGAACCCTGTCCTGTATCCTTCCCAGCTGCCAGTAGAGTTAGCCAGTGCACCGTGAAAGAAAGGTAAGGTCCCTGTCCATGCCTGCTGGACCATGAGTCAGCAGTAATATGCACCTTACTGCTAACCGCCCTGTCCAACAAGGCCAAGACATTGCCTTCCACATGCTGGTAGAGAGCTGGAATGGCCTTCCGTGAAAAGAAATGGCGTTTGGGAACCTGCCACTGAGGTACCACACATTCCACAAGTTCATAAAAGGGGGCAGAGTCTACCAGCTGAATAGGCAGCAGTTGCAGTGCTAGCAATTTGGCCAAGCTAGCATTCAGACTCTGAGCATGTGGATAGCTGGGACCGAATTTCTTTTGACGGTTTAGCAACTGGGGTAGGGAAATTTGCCTGCTAAAATCCGATGTTGGTGTACCGCTAGCAGATTGGCCGCAAGTACTTGGGACACCTATTTCTATACCTTCATTCCTCTCAGTGCAGGTTTCTGAGAGGACTGGAGGTATAGTGGGGTTGGAGATCCCAGCTGATGAGGAGCAAGGAGAGGTCCGCCTTGTTCTTTGATGTGGGTCTTTTAAGTGCTGTTGCCAACGGACAGCATGGGAGGTCGTCATATGTCTGGTCAAGCATGTGGTGCCCAAGCGGCTGCTGTTTTGGCCACGCTTGATACGCTTCAGACTTATGTTGCAAACAGCAACCGTGCGATCTGCTGCAAACGTGTCAAAAAAGGCCTACACCAAAGAACTTTTCAAAATATGCGGGGAGGCAGCAGCGCCCTGCACCTGCTTAGCTCTGTGGTGTGATGCAATAGGGTGCCTGCCCTTAAGGTGCCCCCTGGAAGGCACCCAACCTCGTTGAACATGTGCCTCCTCCTCTCTTCTATCAGGCACCCAAGTTGAGTCAGTGACCTCATCATCCCCTCCCTCCTCATCACTGGAACAAACTTGGCAGTATGCTGCAGCTGGGGGAACATGACTGCCAGTTTCTTGACCTTCTTGGGCACCCCCTCTCTCTAGGCTGATGTTACTCCCTTCCTCTACCTGGGTACCATCATCGGAGCCTTGAAATCGCTGCGTATCCTCCTGCAGCATGTACCCGACACTGTGGTCGAATAGTTCGGGAGACTCCTCCGTGCATGATGGTGGGGCTAGGGAAGGAGTGACCGTTGACATGGAGCCGATGGAATAGGCCGCTTTGGCAGCTGCATTGGCAGGCAAACTACTCTGAGCCTGGGTGAAAGAGGATGAGGAGGATGAGGACGGCTTTGTTATCCATTCCACCAACTCTTCTGCATGTTGTGGCTCAATAACACGGTCAGCTGCAGGAAAAAAAGACAAGCGCGCCCCACGGCCACGTGCTGAGGATGCACCGTGTCCACGACCAGCACTGTCGACTGTAGGCACAGAGCCTGCGTGCCCTGTTTTAGTGGCCTGTGAGCATCTGCCTCTTCTTGGTGGCCTTCCGGACATGCTGTAAATTTTGTTTAGCAAAAAAAACACTACACTGTATTGTGTACTGTGTACACCACCAGGAAAGTGATAGCAGCTGCACTAGGGGTGCATGGTACTGTGTACACCAACAGAGATGTAATAACAACTATAGGTGCACTGTATGTATTGTGTACACCACCAGGAAAGTAGTAGCAACTGCACTATGGGTGCACGGTACTGTGTACACCAACAAAAGTATAATAATAACTATTGGTAGACTGTATGTATTATGTACAGCACCAGGAAAGTAGTAGCAACTGCAATAGGGGTGCACAGTACTGTGTACACCAACAGAAGTTTAAGAACAACTATGGGTGCACTGTATGTATTGTGTACACCACCAGGAAAGTAGTAGCAACTGCACTAGGGGTGCACGGTACTGTGTACACCAACAGATGTGTAATTACAACTATGGGTGCACTGTATGTATTGTGTACACCACCAGGAAAGTAGTAGCAACTGCACTAGGGGTGCACGGTACTGTGTACACCAACAGAAGTGTAATAAGAACTATAGGTGCACTGTATGTATTGTGTACACCTCCAGGAAAGTAGTAGCAACTGCACTAGGGGTGCACGGTATTTTGTACACCAACAGATGTGTAATTACAACTATGGGTGCACTGTATGTATTGTGTACACCACCAGGAAAGTAGTAGCAACTGCATTAGGGGTGCATGGTACTGTGTACACCAACAGAAGTTTAATAACAACTATGGGTGCACTGTATGTATTGTGTACACCACCAGGAAAGTAGTAGCAACTGCACTATGGGTGCACGATACTGTGTACACCAACAGAAGTATAATAATAACTATGGGTGCACTGTATGTATTGTGTACACCACCAGGAAAGTAATAGCAACTGCACTAGGGGTGCACGGTACTGTGTACATCAACAGATGTGTAATTACAACTATGGGTGCACTGTATGTATTGTGTACACCACCAGGAAAGTAGTAGCAACTGCACTAGGGGTGCACGGTACTGTGTACACCAACAGAAGTGTAATAACAACTATAGGTGCACTGTATGTATTGTGTACACCACCAGGAAAGTAGTAGTGTACACTGTAGTGTACACAAACAGAAGTTTAAGAACAACTATGGGTGTACTGTATTGACCACCAGAAAAGTATGAGCAACTGCACTATGGGTGCACAGCACTGTATATTGTGTACACCGCCTGAAGTATATTAGAAACAGTACACCAGGAACGGCCTGCAGTCAGATATAGCTAAACTGGATACAGTGGATATATATATATATATATTCAAGACTTCGAGACTATATATATATATATATATATATTAAATACACTGCAGCTAACTGAATCACCTGCATGCCTGAAGTATATTTATAACAGTAGACTAGGAACGGCCTGCAGTGAGATACAGTATAGCTAAACTGTATGCAGTGGATATATATATATATATATATATATATATATATATATATATATATATATATATATATATACGAGACTGACTGTATATATATATATTAAGGAACGGACTGCAGTCAGATCTAGCTAAACTGGATACAGTGGAGATATATATATATATATATATATATATATATATATATATATATATATATATATATATATATAAACGAGACTGACTGTGTATATATATATATATATATATATATATATATATTAAATACACTGCAGCTAACTGAATAATCTGCCTCCCTGCTCAATCTAAATGACACTCTCTCTCTCTCCGTCCACGGCGGCAACGACACACTACATGAGGCGGACGTGCAGGTGGCCTTATATAGTGTGGGGCATGGACTTAGTCCCCCTGAGCCATGATTGGCCAAAGGCATCCTGCCTTTGGCCAATTATGGCTCTCTTAGCTGAGGGCGCTGGGATTGGCCAAAGCATGCAGGTCATGGTGCATGCTTTGGTCAATCATCATACAGCAATGCACTGCACTCCCGCAGTGCATTATGGGCCATTACGCGCTGCTCGAATTTGGCGCGAACAGCCCATAATGTTCGGTTTTCGACGAACGGGCGAACAGCCAATGTTCAAGTCAAACTCATGTTTGACCCGAACAGAAAACTCATCCCTAGTGGTCACACTACACTCACACTGACTGAACTATCCCTACATTTAACCTAATGTAAAGATGAATGGTCGTACTACACTCACACTGAACTATCCCTAGATTCACACTAAACTGATATTCTACACTGACAAAAGAATCACAATAGCACACTATAGCACACTAATGCCCCGTACACACGGTCGGATTTTCCGATGGAAAATGTCTGATCGGAGCGTGTTGTCGGAAATTCCGACCGTGTGTGGGCTCCATCGGACATTTTCCATCGGATTTTCCCACACACAAAGTTGGACAGTAGGAGATAAAATTTTCCGACAACAAAATCCGATCGCGTCAATTCCGACCGTGTGTGGCCTGTTCCGACGCACAAAGTGCCACGCATGCTCAGAAGAAATTCCGAGACGGGACAGCTCATTCTGGTAAACTTAGCGTTCGCAATGGATACAGCACTTTCGTCACGCTGCACTGTTAAAAATTGTTTAATACAGCGCACTCTCTTCTTCTTTATAATGTGACAAGAATTAAGTAGTTTTGCTGCTCATATTCACACACACTTCTCACAAAGTTTTATTTGTGTTTTTTTAGTGGGATTCCCTGAATATATTGTTATTAGTTGTCACATCTGACAGTTTTATATTATTATTTTTTTTTTTTTTTGGATTTTCAGCCTTTTTTTTTCTTTAATGTTTGTATTTTTTCCAAGGCTGATCTTTGTTCAATGTTATTTTTATTTTTACTCCAGAATATTTTTGTGTGTGTTTTGTGTTTCATCTGATATCTTGTATTATTTAATCTCCAGGAGATTGTTTGTTGTTGGTGTCCCTTGTTCATTTCACATTGTATATTTGAAATGTACCTGAATCCTCACAAACAAACTGTCCTTTTTGAAGTAAAACACATAGGAGAGTAGAATTCAAAACAAAAATCCTTTATTAAGGGATCAGAACCAAACAAAGAGGAAGGCAACACTGGATCAACAGGAGAAATTAGCAAAGCCTGGGACCCCCACGGCAGACATCAATTCTTCAACATCAAAATTGGTGGCCTGAGGAGTCCATATGTAAGGGAGGGCAGTCTGGTCCAGAATTCGCAGAGATCCGGATAGCAGCAGATGACATCTGTGTCCCCAGGCTGTGGTACCACAAGAGGCTGCATCTTTTGGCCGACCAGACTGAACCCAGGGCAATCACTGTCTGGTCTTCCTTCCACGCTTCCTTCCGGGCTGTGGCTGTGCAGTTGGAGATGTGGCAGGAGGAGGAGTAGGACCTGGAGGAGGAGGAGGACTGGGAGGACCTGGAGGAGGACTGGGAGGACCTGGAGGAGAGGGAGGAGGAGGAGGAGGAGGACCTGCAGGAGGAGGAGGAGGACCATCCCAAAGGTGTGTCTGAGGTGTCATTTGGCCCCTCATACCTTTCTCAAGAGCCTCCAATATGAGGGCCTCACACATGACTTGTTGGCCCTCCTCCATCCTCTGCATTTTATATGCAATGAAGGCAGCAATGTTCTCCTCCATGGTGTGGGGTGCTCCCAGGACCTCTGTAGCCCTCCAAAAGAATCCTATAGCAGCCTCCTCTAGGGCACTCCTCCTACTGCCACTTTCTCTTTTCAGGGGGGGTGGAGGGACCTGCAGATCAGCCAGCCGGCTCGGCCCGGCCACCTCCTGGCTGAGACTTCCCTGTGTATGAAAAAGGGACATGGTTGTAATGTTTTGCATCATCAATCCCAATCCTAAATTAGTACTCCCAACTAACATCTAGTTAACATCATTGATTGGACAAGCAGAAATATTTAGAGGAATGCTATACCTGGCTCAATCTGGGCTCCTCCACATGTGGCCTGGAAGGCCCAGGTTGGGCATCAGAAGCCTCAGCCGGGGGGGGGAAGGAAGCGTGGAAGGAAGACTGGAGAGGGATGGCCTGGGTTCAGTCTGGCCTGCCAGAAAGTGCAGCCTGTCGTAGTACAACATCCTGGGGACATAGATGTTATCTGCTGCTCCGGATCTCTGTGAATCCAGGACCTTCTTGCGCTCCCCTAGATATGTGCTCCTCAGGCAACCAATTAATATCTTTAAATAGGTGATGTCTGCCATGGGGATCACCTGCTTCACAATTTCACACAATTGCTCCAGTGCTGCTTTCCTCTTTGCTTGGTTCTTGAAATGGGGGTGTTTAATCTCCCACAGACAGGGCAGCTCCCTTAGCATCTCTAGGAATACTGACATGAAGTCATTATCTTTGAGTAGCATATCCATGTTCACTGCAAGACACAACACAAGACAAAGCCTAATGTCAGACAAAACTCTCCTAATCTTGTTACAATATAGGCCTCAATCTAGAAGCAGTATAGGCACAAGTTTGTCTCTTACCTTCGTTCTTACGATCAGCGCGTCCAATGCTCCTTCCTCTGCTCACAGATCGTACGTAATACGCACGCTGTTACGCTTTATACACACTGCGCATGCGTGTAACTCCGCCCGCCCCTGACGTTCTTTCTAGTCTATTCCCCGCCCCTTTTCGTTTGGCGCAGTGGGTGAAGAGCATGATGGCGGAGTTAGAGCAGGTGTGTGCTAATTATAGCAACGAGGAGGAGGAGGAGGAAAGCCCAGATCCGGACACGTCCCGATCCAGAAGGAGACGTTTTAAGGCCACTAATATGTCCTTTGGGGAGATGTTGGAGATGGTCGACATCATGAGGAAGTCCGACTATGACGGGAAGTATGGGCCTTACCCCAACCCCAACATCAGAAAGGCCAAGATCATGGCGAAAGTGATCAAAAGCCTTCACAGGAATTTCGGGGTACGAAGATCGAAAGATCAGCTCAGGAAGCGGTGGTCGGACCCGAAGTTAAGAGAGCCAGAGCAGTACCGAAAGATCCGGAGAGTGCTGCAAAAAAGTAAGTAGTTGTGCTGTGTTCCTATTCTTTCTGTCTTTATTACGTTCGTGCTGCTCCATGTGCTTTTATTAATTGTAACGTTTAAAAGGGCAACTTTAATGTTCATGGGCCCATTATTCGTTCGTATCAAACATTTTTCTTTCAGCCTCTAGAACACCATTGTTTAGGCCATATGCATTTTCCTACATTTTTTTTGGGCCTACTTGGATGCCAAATATTTGTTTGTGTAGATGGGTTTGTTACTAGAATGAAATGCCAACTAGATTGTGTGTAAGGAGAGGACACTGAGCAGCTGTTTTCACATCTGGACACTGGAGCACTAGTGTGGAACCCCAGAACACCATTTTTATTAGGGGGCCACACAGGTGCTCCAGTGTATACTATAGGGGGGTCTCCATCTGTGAAGCTTGTACTAAACAGGTAAAGTATTGCAGCTTGAGAAAGGGCAATAAAAAAAAGACATCTTTGAACTCGGCTAAAATAGACAATTGTACCCCACTTCCAAGCAATGTTTCCTATTTCTAGTTCGGCCATCAAATATCTGTGTGCTAATTATACCATTTTTGTTTTACATAGGGGAGAAAAGACTCGGAGGACAGCCCTCATCCGAGGAGACCACAGACCCACCACCTCTGGAAGAAGGTGAAATACCCCAAACCCAAGCTGAGCAGGAGGAAGAAGAAGATGTGGTGGAGATTGGCACCACAACAGGTGAGTGTCTGCGACCACAGGCTCAGGTAAAAGAGATGGATGGTGGCAGATTTTTGAGACCTGTTTTTTTTTCTTTCTCTCTTTTTAGGTGATCGTGATGTGAGGGATAGAGAACGCTTTACTTCAGAAAGTGCCCGGATCCTGATCGGGGAGATCATGGGGTGTAATGCCGAACTGCAAAACATCCAGCAGAAAATCAATGATGTTATTAAAAAAATAATAACATCATTGATGTTTTGGGGGTGAATTTAAAACCCCACAAAATCACTTTTTGGATTGTGGTCCAATCTTTTAAATTTTTTTGCAATGTTTTGAAAAGCCAAATTTGGAGGATGCACACAGTGTGCCAACATGTGCTATCTGCCATCACGGGAGATCAATGGACGCGTTTTGGGGGTGCAACCCCTTCCTCAATTATAAAGTCGCGTTGAGGAAGGGCTTGCTCCCCCAAAACATGTCCCTTGATCCCCCCTGATGGCAGATAGCACATGTTGACATTCGTAAATTGGTGTGCATCTTCCAAATTTGGCTTTTCCAGGGGTGATTTCCCCCCATCTGAACGCTATATCAAACCCAGTTCCTAAATACTGATGTCTGATATAGCCTTCAGGTTTTACCTAATGTGAACTTTGTAAGTTCTAGTTTTTTGGCTTTCTTGTTGGTTTTACACAGGCCTGTTTTATCTGAAATGGACATTTCGAATTTTGCTAATGCTACTGCAAAAATTGTTATACAACAAACATGTTGGTTTGTTTTAAAAACCTTTGGTAAATGCACATGTGATTGTGAAGGTATAAAAAAGTGGCTTACTCAAGAATGTGTGGATTATTGTCTCAACACTACAACACTTTTGGGGTGATGTAATAGCTGTTTTATGCAAAAATGGGGGTTATTTCCTAAGGGCAAATCCTCTTTGCACTACAAGTGCAGTTTCAGTGCAGTTGCAAGTGCACTTGTAGTGAAATGTGTTTTTGCATTTAGGAAATACCAGCCAACAGTGCTTTGTATAAGGTTACCCAATCACCACATTTTCTGCACTCAAAACATTTATGTCAGGGTCAGCTAAAACAAACACAAGCAGTAAATGTCCACAAAGAATTTCTTTTTTTTTTTTTTATTATAAAAAGGCTTCACATATTGTCTGGCATATTGATAGCCCCCCTACCCGCAAAGAACTCCAGGTAGCGTAACCGGACATCACGGGCACTCAGGGAGGGCAAGCCAGGCCGGCCACTTTCAAGCGCCGTCAGTGTGGTTTGATGTAGGATTCCGGATGTAGGATAGTTGGCTGAATGTTTCTGTAAAAAGTTATGGAGAACACAGCACGCAAGTATTATATGGTTCAGTTTATACGCCGCCATATGGATAGGTGTCAGAAATAGGCGGAACCGGCTGGCCAGGATTCCAAATGTGTTCTCCACCACTCTTCGGGCTCTGGCCAGCCGGTAATTAAAAACCCTCTGTTCCGGGGTGAGGGTCCTCATTGGGAATGGCCGCATCAGGTGGTCCCCCAGCGCAAATGCTTCATCAGCAACGAACACGAATGGGAGTCCTTCCACATTGTCCTCTGGAGCTGGCAAGTCCAAGCTGCCATTCTGGAGACGCCTGTAGAACTCCGTCTGGGTGATGACTCCACCATCAGACATCCGGCCATTCTTCCCCACGTCCACATACAAGAAGTCGTAATTAGCTGACACCACCGCCAACATCACTATACTATTAAACCCCTTGTAATTATAATAGTACGACCCCGAGTTGGGTGATGGGACGAAATAGACGTGTTTCCCATCAATTCCCCCTCCGCAGTTAGGAATGTCCCACCGCTCTGCAAAGTGGGAGGCCACAGTCTGCCATTCCTGTGGCGTGGAAGGAAACTGTTGAGGAAAAAACAATAAACATTACTATTTTTACTCTGAAACATGGCAAGCAGATTAGACACAAACATTATGGGGCAACCTCCAGATAGCATTTATTAAGGGGAATTTAACAACACCAAAGTATAAGGTACACCTATCATATTCCCCCTCCCGCCCCCTCTCATGGGCCATTTCTAACATTATAGGGGGTGTGTGGAAATCTTGGACAGGTAACCCTCTTCACTTCATTGAGAGATGAATGCCTAAATAATGGGGATTACTTGGAACAGCCCCTTCTTAGTTACACTATTGGCAGACCACTGGACAGGTAAGAAGTGTCTGAATACAAAGATATAAATACACACTGTACACATTTGAGGACATTTGGACATTCTGCTATTACCTATCAAGATAATAATAGGATACAAAAACTTTAAACAGTACCATTGGAAAGTATACAGGCAGGCCCTTGCACTACATGCTTTGGGTAATTCATCCATAAATCTGACCAGTAAAGAGGTGGGTATAGTGTGTATGGGTTTGGCAAAGTCAGCAGATAGATGATTGAGGATAGATAGAGAATTGGGATCAGCTGACTTAGCAGTTGGGGGAGGGAGAGTTACTAAAAATTATTTGGGGACACCACAAAAAAAAGCCTCTGGCACTCTGCCTGAATTTAAATAAAAAATAACATTTCCAAACATTTTAGGGGGTGTTTGGAGTAAAGCACTACTATGAAGCTGATAAAATACATTGTTAAGTGACTACATGAGGTGAATATAGGGCAGGAGACACCATGCTGGGGAGGTTATTGAAGGGCAAATATGTATGAAGGACCTAAAATAATAATTACATAAAAATCCAGCATGCATGAGAACAAAGGGGACATTCACAGCATATTACAATCATGGTAATTAGGGAATGAGGAAAGAAATACAAGATATTATCAAACATTCAATACAATAAAATGTGATATTAAAGGATAAAAATCTTACCTTCATATACTCCTTCTGCAGGACCTGGATGATGGCAGAACAGGTCTCTGGGATAATGATCCCCAGAGCCTGGGGGGAGATGCCTGTCGAGAACTTCAAGTCCTGCAGGCTTCTCCCTGTGACCAAATACCGCAAGGTAGCGACCAACCTCTGCTCCGGAGTGATGGCTTGCCCCATGCAGGTATCCTGCCTGCTGATATAGGGGGTCAGCGAAGCCAACAAACGGTGAAACACGGGGTCCGTCATCCGGAGAAAGTTCCTGAAATCATCAGGATTATTCTCACGGATCTCACGGAGCAAAGGCATATGACAGAACTGGTCACGCTGAAGCAACCAATTCTTGGTCCATGAACTCCTCCCCACCCTGTTCATGGACGGGACTTGTGTCAAGGTCAGGACCCCAACACCAAGCCCCCACACAGCACAGGAGTACGCATACGAAACATGGCTAGAAAACGGTCGGCTGCTCAGAACGAAGTAACAGAACGCACTGAAGAACAGCAAGGCCTGTGAAGAGCGACCTGAAAAACAGTAACGAACGAACGAGAATACAATGACTACAAAGTCACGCGGAACTTGCTGCATGCACCGAAGAGCAGATACAAACCCACAAGCTCAAACTGAACGGCAGAAAACGATCTGAAAGCCACGAGTCTGAAAAAGCGCGAATCGTCTCTCACCAAACTTTTACTAACACGAGATTAGCAAAAGGAGCCCAAAGGGTGCCGCGCTTGGTTCTGAACCGGCCTTTTCTAGTCTCGTCGTACGTGGTGTACGTGACCGCGTGATTGGCGATCGGAAAGTCCGACAACTTTGTGCGACCGTGTGTAGGCAAAACAAGTTTGAGCCAACATCCTTCGGAAAAAATCCTAGGATTTTGTTGTCGGAATGTCCGAACAAAGTCCGACCGTGTGTACGCCCTATAACTGTCTAATAGGACTGAACAGAGCTCTGTTCTATCTCTCTCCACGTCAATATCACACTAAAAATGGCCACTATTGAAAGAATACTTTTATAGTGTGGTGCAGGACCAGGGCAGCCATCAGAAATTTTACACACATATACACACCTGTATATATATGGCAGCCCCCCACACACCTGTATATTTGTCCGCCCCCCTCCCAAATCTGTATATATGTCAGCCCCCCCACACACACACCTGTATATATGGCAGCCCCCCTCACACACACCTGTATATATGTCAGCCTCCCCATACACACATACCCCTGTATATATGGAAGCCCCCCACACACACCTGTATATATATCAGCCCCCCATACACACACACACACACACACACACACACCTGTATATATGGCAGCCCCCCCACACACACCTGTATATATGGAAGCCCCCCATACACATACACACCTGTATATATGGCAGCCCCCCTCACACACACCTGTATATATTTCAGCCTCCCACGCACCTGTATATATGTCAGCCCCTCTCACACACCTGTATATATTTCAGTCCCCCTCCACACACACACCTGTATATATATATATCAGCGCTCCCCCACACACCTGTATATATGTCAGCGTCCCCCACACACCTGTATATATGTCAGCGCCCCCCCACACACACACACCTGTATATATGTCAGCCCCCCCCACACACACCTGTATATATGTCAGCGCCCTACCCCATACACACCTGTATATATGTCAGCCACCCCCCACACACCTGTATATATGTCAGTGCCCCCCCACACACACACCTGCATATATGTCAGCGTCCCCCACACACACCTGTATGTATCTCAGCCACCCCCCACACACACACACCTGTATATATGGCAGCCCCACATACAAAAATATGTACACACACAAGCCTCTGGCCCCTCCCTGTACACAAACAGCCCCTGTCCCTTTCCTTCACAGCCCCTACTTGTAACTTCCTACCTGGTCCCAGCTCGTTTTTACAAAGCTGACATGTTACTGAGAAGCATAGTACAGGCAGATCACTGTCACACGAGGGGTGCACATGCACATAGTAGCCAGAGGTGGCAGTAAAGAGCTCGATGTCTAAAATCAATGACATGAGAACTACAGAAACTGTGAGATCATTTCTATACTGCACAGCATGGATACCCTTCACCCGTCCTGCCTTAATCTGGCCCGGGGGGGCCTTACAGTTGTAACAGCTGTACCCCCCTGATGGCGGCCCTAGGCAGGACTAACAGCAATGAGCCATGATTTGATAGTCATCAAGACAGTGTCCAATCATGGCTCTGACAGTGCTCTATGCCCTGACTGGGCAAAGCTTTCATTGCTTCAGTAAATCAGGGCTTTCAATGCACTGTCACTCGAACGTCCTGGTAATTTGGTTGTTCGACGAATGTGCGAACAGCCAATGCCAACTGTTCACCCATCCCTACTCACTACCTATATAGTTTCAGACACCCCAAGGTATTTGGGAAGAGGCATGGTGAGTATTTTGCAGCTCTCATTTGTTTTGGAAAATTAAGAAAGAAAAGGAAAATGTATTTTTTTTGTGACATAAAGCGAGATCTGCAAAATACTCAACATGTCTCTCAGCAAATAGCTTGGGATGTCTATTTTCCGAAAAGGGGTCATTTGGAGGGGAGTTTGTGCTATCTTGGCTTTTCATGGTCTCCCAAACTGTGATTGGTAGTGAGGAGTGAAATCAACAATTTACGCCCTTAAGCCTTTTACACATGATTGGATTGTTGGCAAACAGAGTGTCAGACTTTTGTCCGAAGGGCATGTGTCAGGAACTTGTCTTACTAACGGCACACAATTGTCGGCCAACAAACACATTAAACAAACAAACAACAAACAAACGTAGTGACATACTACGTGGAATTTTAGCTTTTGAGCGTCATCCTTTGGGCACCTTCTGCTAATGTCATGTTTGGTGAGCATTGATTCCGAGCATGCGTGTTTGTACTTTAGACTTTTGTGTGATGGACTTGTGTACACACAATACGAAAATCTGACAACAGACCGTTGTCTGCCGAAAATTTACTAGCCTGCAATCCAACATTTGTTGGCGGAAAGTTGGACAACAATTATCTAAAGAAGCATACTAAAGCTGCGTACACAGGATCGGATTTTCAGACAGGAAATGTGTGATGACAGGCTTTTGAAGGAAAATCCAACCGTTTGTACGCTCCATTGGACAATTGTTGGATTTTCCGCGGACAAATGTTGCCGGAAGGAGGGGAGTGAGGATGGGGATATAGTTTCTATGGTATGGGTAAACAAAGTTGTCGGTATGGTTATTAAGGGTAGTAGTAGGACATAGTCAAAGTCAGGGGGTAGATAATGGTTGACCCAAGGCTTCCGAAGGCCTTCAAATTTTTGGACCCTGTCTAGGAGAACTGCTTCTATTTTGGCATGAATCATGGCTCTGGTAAATCTATTCTTTGTTTCTAGGACTGTAAGGTGTGGAGTTTTCCAGGCCTTCGTGATGGTTTACTTCACAGCGGTTGTTATCTGTAATGCCCTGTACACACGACCGGTTTTGCTGTTGGAATAAACTCTGAAGGTTTTTCCAACAGAGTTCCAAAGGAATTTTGCTCAAGCTGTCTTGCATACACACGGTCACACCAAATTCCGACCATCCAGAACACGGTGATGTACAACACGTACGACGGGACTAGAAAATGGAAGTTCAATAGCCAGTAGCCAATAGCTTCAGTCTCCTACTTGCTTCAGAGTATGCATCTTTTTTGGTGCATCGGAAAAGCATACATACATACATACATACGAGCGTTTTTTCCAATAGCAATTTGTTCAGTTGGAAAAATATAGAACATGTTCTCTATCTAAGTCCGTCAGAATTTTCGACAGAAAAAGTCCGATGGGGCATACACATGGTCGGAATATACAATGAAAAGCTCCCATCGGACTCTTTCTGTCAGAAATTATGCTGGTGTGTATGTGGCATAAGAGTAACTTGAACTGAAGATGGTTTATATCGGGAGGTTTCTTATTAAGTAGGGCTATGGTTGGGTCAGGGGCTATGGTGTTACCTGTAAGGGTGGAAAGGATATGAAAGATGTCTGTCCAGTATGATTAAACTAGTGGACAACCCCACCAGATATGTAGGTGTGTGCCTATGTCTGGACATCCTCGGAAACCAGCAGGGGAATATGACAGTAGATATTTGGTAATCCGGTAGGGGACCAGTACAACATGACTTTGTAATTCGTTTCAGAGGCTACAACATTCTGCAAAGCCAATTTTGTGGAGGTCCAGATATTGGATCAGTCAGTAGTGTCCAGTTGGATGCCCAAATCGAATTCCCATTTTGTAACGTAGTGCAGGGATGTGTGTGGTGGTGGGTTTAATAATTGTGAGTAGAAAGAGGAGATTAGGCCCAGCGCATGGGGGTCTTTTTTCCAGTTACGTTCAAAGCTGGTCATGTCGGGTAGAGTGGAGTCTGTGCGTAAGCATGAGGAGAAAAAGTGTTTAAGTTGAAGGTAGCGAGAGATTTCGGAATTGGGAATTCCTTATGTTTCGCAAAGATTGGGAAATGTTTTAAATGTGTCGGGAGTTGTGAATTCATGAGCCGGGATTAGGTTGGCTGCAGACCATCGGTTAAAGGAAGCGGGGGACGTCCATGCCGGATAAAAGGCGGGGTTCCGCAAATAGGCTAGAAGAGGGTTATGGGGGGATTGAAATCTAAATTTGGTTTTAAGATTATCCCATATTCACAGGGAGTGACAGTTGACCGGGTTCCTCACTGTCTTGCGGTCGTTAGGGCAAAGCCACAGTAAGTTGGCTACAGAAAAGGGATCGCACTCTACCGATTCCACTGCATCCCAGAGAGGTATTTATTGGGAGGCATGATATTTTGGGGGAAAGGCCATTTGGGCTGCCTGGTAATATTTGGTGAAGTGTGGGAGACCACGTCCACCTTGTAGTTTATGTAAATACATGGTTGATGTCAGGTTCCACACTTACCAGACAGGTGAGTCCACGTGGGCAGAGGGTAGGCTCCCTTACGTGTCCGATTCGGGGCCCCTGGTAGAGCAGACAGGAGGCCCGCGAGTGCGGAGTGGTATGAGAGCCTGAGGTAAAGTCCTGGAGCACAGTGGTCTGGCAAGCAACCGGTAAAGCTTGAGGCTTGGAGGTGCAGATGCTGAGCAGGAGTTAGTCAGACTTGGTCATACACAGGCAGAGGTCGGCAACGGGCTGGCAGCAACGGTACAAGGGAGCAGGCAGAAGCGAGGTCAGACAAGCCGGGGTCGGGAACAGGCAGCAATCAAGGGAGGTCCAAAGGTAGCCGGGTCACAACAGGTAAACACTACGGAAGCACAGGAACACGGGATGATCACGGGACAAGACACGGAGCTGTTTGATCAGGCAGCACTGGGTCAGTGCAGAGGCAGGATTCAAATAGGCTGATTGGCGCCAAAACGCCGCGCACGTGCGCGCGCCGATTCGCCAAGGCGCGCCGCGCACCCGCGCGCGCCCGAGCGCGCCCCCGGAACCAGCACGCACGCCCACACCACCAGACATGTCAAAGGCAGCGCCCACAGGCGGACGCGCGCTAACGCGGACGCGCGCTAGCGCGAACGCGCGTACGCACAAACGCCCGGACGCCACCCCGCACGCCACGGCCAGTGAGCCCAGGCACGCCAGCGCCCACAGGGACACGCGCCCCAGCACGCACAGGGACACGAACGCCAACGCGCCCCGGCGCGCACCGGCGCCCAACCAGGTAACCTCTCTGACAGTGCCCCCTCCTCAAGGGCAGACTCCGGATGCCCAGCTGGGCCATCTTCGAGGCATGAGAGGTTTTGAAGGACTGCAGGAGTTCTCTGGCGTGTAAATTGTTTTCCGGCTCCCACGAATTATCTTCGGGTCCATAGCCTTTCCATTTTACCAGATATTGCACCTGATTGTGCCTTCTTCTACAATCTAGAATTGCTTCCACTTCGAACTCCTCTTCGCCATTCACCACAATAGGTTTGGGTGGACCAATGTTGCGACCAGAAAAGAAGTTAGGAGTGACTGGCTTCAGGAGAGACACGTGGAACACTGGATGTATCCTCAGAGAATTAGGAAGGTCAAGTTCGTAGGCCACGTTGTTGATCTTCCTTTTGATCCGGAAGGGACCCAGGTATTTGGGGCCCAGTTTCTTGGATGGGCAGGCCAACTTGAGATTAGTGGTAGACAGCCAGACAGAATTGCCAGGTTCAAGAACAAGTTCCCCCCGTCTCTTCCTATCAAAGATTTTCTTATAATCTTCCTGAGCCTTGGTCATGGTCTCCTGCAGCAATTTATTGTTGTTGGAGAAAAAGTCCAAAGTTTGGGATACTGCAGGAACAGGGCATTCGGGGACTGATCCGGGCAAGAAGGATGGATGGAAACCGTAGTTGGCAAAAAACGGAGACTGGTTCGTAGCTGAATGTAGGGAGTTATTGTAGGAGAACTCCGCGATGGGAAGCAGGGAGGCCCAATCGTCCTGGGAAAAGGCAGAAAAACAACGGATGTATTGCTCCAAAGTCTGGTTCGTCCTCTCGGTTTGCCCATTTGACTGAGGGTGGTAAGCCGAAGAGAATGACAGCTCGATCTCGAGCGCGCCACAAAGGGCCTTCCAGAATCTGGAGGTGAACTGAACGCCCCTGTCCGAGACTATGTTGGTCGGGACTCCATGCAGCCTGACGATCTCCTTTATGAAGATGGAAGCGGTCTCCATGGCTGAAGGGGTGCCCTTCATGGGGAGGAAATGGGCCATTTTAGACAGCCTGTCAACCACAACAAAAATGGACGAAAAACCTTCTGATGGTGGAAGCTCAACAATGAAGTCCATTGATATCATGGTCCATGGCCTCTCTGGGACTGGCAATGGTCTCAACAGGCCCCATGCTCTTGTCCGGCTAGTCTTGTTTCTGGCACACGTGTTACAGGACTCCACATAGTCCTTGCAATCCTTAGTAAGACACGGCCACCAAAAGGTGCGTTGGACGAGGTCGGTTGTTTTTCGAGTGCCGAAGTGGCCAGCCAGTTTATGATCATGACATAAACTTAACACCTGTACCTTTAACTCCTCAGGGACCACAATCTTATTCTTGAACCAGAACAGTCCATCCTTGGTACAAGACTCGGCAGGTGGAGACATTCCCATGGAGGCGCGTCTGATTCGGGAAATTAGATCCTCCTGAAGGATTAGGAAATTTCCAGAGGGAAGGATAGTATCTGGGGACACGGTTCTTTCGGAATCGAGGAACATCCGGGAGAGAGCATCAGGTTTAACATTCTTGGATCCGGGCCTGAACGTAATGTGGAAGATAAATCTGGAAAAAAAAAGTGCCCATCTGGCCTGCCGGGGTCTCAATCTTTTGGCTGTCCTTAGATATTCCAAGTTCTTATGATCTGTGTAGATCAATATGGGGTGTGCTGCGCCTTCCAGAAGGTAACGCCATTCCTCCAGAGCCGCTTTAATGGCCAAAAGCTCCCGATCACCCACGTCGTAGTTTTTCTCGGAGAGAGAAAGTTTGCGTGAGAAGAATCCCACAGGGTACAGCAGTGATTTGGCACCCTGTCTCTGTGAAAGCACAGCTCCGACTGCAACCTCAGACGCATCCACTTCCAGGACGAAGGGCAAGGCAGGGTTGGGATGCTTAAGGATAGTGGCTGAGGTGAATAGCGCCTTGAGTTTTTCAAAGGCCTTTTGTGCCTCAGGTGTCCAGCGGAATCGGCATCCTTGTTTAGTAAGCTCTGTGATGGGAGTTATGATTGCAGAAAATCCTTTAATAAATTTCCTATAGAAATTGGCGAAGCCAATAAAGCGTTGTACTCCTTTTTTGTCGGTCGGTGCAGGCCAATCCAGAATAGCGGATACTTTCTGTGGATCCATTTTGATGCCATCGGGGGAAATAATCAGGCCCAGGAACTGGATAGATTGGAGCTCGAATTCACACTTCTCAAGTTTGGCGTACAGTCCATGCTGTCTGAGCCGGGAAAGTACATTTCGTACATGCTTACGGTGCTCCATCAGGGAGGCCGAGAAAACCAAGATATCGTCCAGGTAGACGATGACATAAAGATCCAATAGGTCGTGAAAGACATCGTTGATAAAATGCTGGAATGTCGCCGGTGCATTGCACAGACCAAAAGGCATGACGAGGTACTCGTAATGTCCGAATCGAGTACGAAAGGCCGTCTTCCACTCGTCTCCTTCTCTTATGCGGATCAAATTATAGGCTCCACGGAGGTCAAGCTTGGTAAAAACGGTAGCCAATCCCAGTCTCTGGAATAGTTCAGGAACCAAGGGTAGCGGGTATCTGTTTTTAATGGTAATTTTATTGAGCTCCCGATAGTCAATGCAAGGACGTAAGGAGTGATCCTTCTTTTCCACGAAGAAGATACCTGCCCCAGCTGGAGACGTGGAAGGACGGATGAACCCTTTCTTCAGGTTCTCGTCTATATAAGTCTTCAGGGTGCCCAACTCCTGCTCAGTTAGAGGGAAGATCCTCCCAAAGGGGACTTCGGTACCTGGTAAGAGTTCTATTGGGCAATCATAGGGCCTATGAACTGGAAGGGTTTCTGCTCCTTTTTTACTGAACACGTCCAGGAAATCCCGGTAGGGTTCGGGAAGATCTTGGCAGGGCTTAGCTTCAGAGTCTATGCGCAGGCATTGGGAGGAAGTTAATGGGGTCCCCCGTAAGCAATGTTGTCTGCAATATTCCGAGGAAAACTGAATCTTGCCTGTAGACCAGTTGATGCTGGGATTGTGGGCCTGTAGCCAAGGTATTCCTAGGATGACTGGGAAGAGAGGCGAGGAAATGACATCTAGGCGTAAAAGTTCCTGATGTTCCGGGCCAATGGTGGCCAACAGAGGAACCGTTTCTTGGGTGACGGGTCCGGAGCGGAGGGTGGAGCCATCCGCTAAGAAAACTGCCAGTCCTTGAGCTTTAGTCTGAGTGGGGATATGATGGGTTTCGACAAAGGTCCGGTCAATGAAACCACTACAAGCTCCAGAGTCAATGATGACCGGTACTGGGATGCTCCTTCCAGGTAACTGCAATACAATGGAGAAAGTTAAATGGTTACCGGCACTAGGTAGGACAGGTGCACACAGAGAAGAAGATGGCAGACACTTACGTCTCTTGTTTGGGCATACTCTTGCAAAGTGACCAGACTCCCCACAGTACAGGCACAGATTGAGTGTGCGCCTGCGTGTCTTCTCCTCAGAAGTCAGAGAGGGACGGAGCAGTCCCAACTGCATGGGCTCCGGGGCCTCCGGGCCCGGGGTAGAAGAGACCAGCGGAGCTTGGTTTGGGGCACAAGGAGCCCTAGGCAGCATCCAGGTAAGGCGTGGGTGACTAACAGACCTCTCAGCGCGTCTCTCCCTGAGGCGACGGTCGATCTGGATGGACAGATTAATTAACTCTTCCAGTGTCTGCGGTATCCCCACTCGTGCCAGTTCGTCTTTTAGCGGATCTGACAACCCCAGCCGGTATTGGTGACGCAAAGCTGCGTCGTTCCAGTCCGTATCCGAGCTCCAACGCCTAAACTCCACGGCGTAATCTTCAGCAGCTCTGCGACCTTGTTGAAGGGCATGTAAAGCGGTTTCTGCCGTGGTTGTTAGCTGGGGGTCCTCATACAGCTGAGACATAGCTAGGAAGAAGGCGTCTAGGGAATCAAGAGATTGGGCCTTCTGCTCCAATAGGCGGTGGGCCCAGGTTTGAGGCTCTCCGATCAAAAGGGATATGACGAACCCCACTTTAGTAGCTTCCAGGGAGAATGTTCGAGGCTGCAAAGCGAAGTAGAGCTCGCATGCGTTGCGAAACGCTCGGAACTTACTGCGTGCTCCGGAGAATTTTTCGGGTGTAGGCACCCTGGGCTCTGGTGGTAGCATTACTACAGAAGGTGCTGAGGCCGGGTTGGCGGAGACTGCCCCTGGTGGAGAAGCTGAAAGGGCCTGGACCTGTCCTTCCAATCTGGTATAGCCTTCCTGTAGGCTTTTAACGGCTTGAGTAAGGCCCGCTAGGTGCCTACACAGTTCATCCATGGGGGAGGCCCCCTGCCCGGACTCAGTCATGGCTGCCTGATACTGTCAGGTTCCACACTTACCAGACAGGTGAGTCCACGTGGGCAGAGGGTAGGCTCCCTTACGTGTCCGATTCGGGGCCCCTGGTAGAGCAGACAGGAGGCCCGCGAGTGCGGAGTGGTATGAGAGCCTGAGGTAAAGTCCTGGAGCACAGTGGTCTGGCAAGCAACCGGTAAAGCTTGAGGCTTGGAGGTGCAGATGCTGAGCAGGAGTTAGTCAGACTTGGTCATACACAGGCAGAGGTCGGCAACGGGCTGGCAGCAACGGTACAAGGGAGCAGGCAGAAGCGAGGTCAGACAAGCCGGGGTCGGGAACAGGCAGCAATCAAGGGAGGTCCAAAGGTAGCCGGGTCACAACAGGTAAACACTACGGAAGCACAGGAACACGGGATGATCACGGGACAAGACACGGAGCTGTTTGATCAGGCAGCACTGGGTCAGTGCAGAGGCAGGATTCAAATAGGCTGATTGGCGCCAAAACGCCGCGCACGTGCGCGCGCCGATTCGCCAAGGCGCGCCGCGCACCCGCGCGCGCCCGAGCGCGCCCCCGGAACCAGCACGCACGCCCACACCACCAGACATGTCAAAGGCAGCGCCCACAGGCGGACGCGCGCTAACGCGGACGCGCGCTAGCGCGAACGCGCGTACGCACAAACGCCCGGACGCCACCCCGCACGCCACGGCCAGTGAGCCCAGGCACGCCAGCGCCCACAGGGACACGCGCCCCAGCACGCACAGGGACACGAACGCCAACGCGCCCCGGCGCGCACCGGCGCCCAACCAGGTAACCTCTCTGACAGTTGATCTCGCCACACGAGGTCTGATCTTACCCCAGACATAGGAAAGGACTCTGTGTTGTAGTATTCAGAGGAAGTGAGATGGCACTTGGGTTGGTAAAACTCGGAACAAATATAACATTTTAGGGAGGATTGCCATTTTAGTCACTGTGAGACGTCCCAGCCACGCCAGGGGCAAGGCAGCCCAGGAAGACATGAGATTAGATAAATGAGTCAACATGGGTGGGTAGTTGGCAAAGTATAGGGTGGCACGGTCAGCAGTAAGTTTAATGTCTAGGTATGAAATAGATTGGGGCGTCCAGGAAAAAGGGAGGGTCTGCTTAAGTTGTGAAAGCAAAGGCTGGGGTAGTGAAATGTGAAGGGCTCTAGATTTCCACAGATTCACAACTAGTCCTTGTTGAATTCGAGTTATTACTGTATTAATGACTATATTTCAATAATTCATATTGATGAGGAAAGTTCCAAGAAAAATCCGTTAAATTCTAGTGTAAAAACTCCAAAATTGATTTAATAATAAAATAGCAAAATGTTACAAAAACAATGTCAAAATTTAGAATATAAAAATAGATTATTCTTGAAATGAAGTTTAAATTTAAGTTTAAGGGCAGCACAGTGGTGTAGTGAATAGCACTCTCGCCTAGCAGTAACAAGGGTCGCTGGTTCAAATCCCAACCACGACACTACCTGCCTGGAGTTTGCATGTTCTCCCTGTGCCTGCGTGGGTTTCCTCCGGGTACTCCGGTTTCCTCCCACACTCCAAAGACATGCTGGTAGGTTAATTGGCTTCTGTCCAAAAAATGGCCCTAGTATATGAATGTTAGGGACCTTGGATTGGGGCCTCCTTGAGGGTAGGGACCGATGTGAGTGTGCGATATATGTGTGGAGCGCTGCGTAAAAAAAAAAAAAAAAAAAAAAAAATAATGACACAGCGCTATATGGGTACCTTAAATAAAAAAAATAGGGATAATTGTAGACATGCACCCACACTCACTCAGGTTGAACTCGATGGACTGGTGTCTTTATTCAACCTTACTAACTATGTAACTATGTAAATCAGATATGTCTGTGTTGAAAAGTAGCTTCAATGTCTTGAGATGTATGTGTGTGAATGTGTCCTCATGGAGAGCTGGAAAGAAAGTGTGACTTCCAGCAACAGCCTGTCTGTACTCTACAATTAACCCCCACCCTTTTCCTATTCAGCCTGGCTTAAAGGTTTGTATTTGTCTTATAGTCCCACAGAAAAACTGGGAACTTTCAATGAGTAATTTCACTCCCACCTTTTTAAAAAGGTGGGTGTCACTCCTTCCAACACAGGATGTTGGAATACAAAACCATGTCTAATCAAAGCATTCCATGGGGAAGGGCATATCTACTTTGTCAGTGTAAAGTTAAACATATACAATAAAAGTTTATTTTTACAGCTAAAATCCTTGAATCAAATACTACATATATCGGTATCTAGAATGTTCTTAATAATAATCCTAATCAAGAAATATTGTAATATAAAGAAAGAACTTATATTCTTAACTTAACATATATAAACTTTGTGTCTTTAGAAAAGTATGTAACCTTATCTCTTACGATGGGGGAGGTGAAACTAATTTATACCACATGAGAATTCTTCATAGAACTGCTTTTCCAATAAATGCGTTTGAAGCTTTAAACAAATCTTTACATAAATATATGTAAAAATCTATATATATATAGATTTCACTTTATCCATATCTAGAATATATAATGTTATACATAAGCAAGTCAATTATTCTCAAAAGACCCAAACTCATTCATAAATATTGATATTCTAACATTTCCCTCTCAAAATGATACATTAAACAATCGCATCATTTACTTAAGTCCATATAATTCTAAATCTAAATCCATTTATACCTCAAATGCATCACATTTGTATCCATTCATACAATTAGATCTTAAGATAATTGACTTGAATATATATTTTTAAATTTAATTCCATATAAGGAAAAGTGAAATTCATAAACCTTTTGCTTCATATACCATAAAAATATTTTCACCCTTATTATTTTCTTTTTCTTTTACCAAATAACTCAATCCTCTTAATTTCATGATTCATAAATGTAACATTGTTGTACAATACTTTGAAATATAGATATCACTTCAGAAATTTGTTTCATATTTTTTTCCTCCAAAATATGTTTAGCAAAAAACTATACTCCATAAAACCTTTCTAATAACGTGGTCAAAATTAAACATAAAATATGTTTCTTAATTTCAATTCATTCATATATGTGAGATGATTTTGAGATGATTTCAAAACTAAATACATATTACAATATAAAGTGAATCCTATCTTGTTTATGTTTCCTTTAAGAAAAATTTACTCTGTCTAAATTAACACCAGATGTTCCCTCTAACTAGAATGACTCTACTGTAAGGATGTTTAACCCTTTCGACTCTGAAAATACACTATATATGATTGTAAAAATAATGTATAAAAAATATCTCATCTTGATATGATAAACATGTCCTGTCACATAAAAATGATATATAAAAACTGCAATATCTCTGATGGATAAATTATTTAATCAGTAGTCAAAAAATCAAAAGTCCATTGTTTTTAGAATTTCCTCTCTTATCAGAGGTTCTCGAGAGTTTATTCTTCTTCTTCTTCCTGCACTCTGTAAAATTGGAAAAACTTTATTGAACATTAAAATGACAACAATAATTATAACGAATGAATCTCTTCTGTCAGTTCTTCTCCCAGAAATGATATTCTTAAACTTCAAGATTTTGTTTTCATCTGGAAGGTCTAGAAATATTAAATTTCTTTCTTTTGGTGACTTACAAGTCAGATCCTAAAAAAGAATGCAGTATCATTATTGAGGATTTAAATAAATGCAAAATATACCTTCATTTACTTATTCATTTTACATACCAAAATTCTAATATTTTATTATGACATACAAAACATATTTTAATAATAACATTTCTAATTATCTTACTTTGCTCTATTTTTCTTAAACTGACCTATACTGCTTAATTTATTATTCTGTGTATTTAAATGACGGGACGCAATTCCTCTTTTTTTGTCATGATATAAAATCTTGTTTTCACAAACCAAAGAAAAGGTTTTAAATCAACCCAAGAAGACTGAAGCAAACTATATATCCATTCACTTCTCCTCTATAAGATTTCAGAGTAATGCGTGCTGTACTATACTTCTAGCATTTTTCAATTCAGCATTTTCTGTAGAATTTTTGCTGAATAGCATAACCATTCTGTGGGTAACACATAGAAAGACCTGTTGAACTATTCTTAATATTATTGACAAATCCTGTCTCAAAGCATCTCTCACCACTTGTTCTAACAATCCCATTTACAGGCTTTCTGAATACATTTAACTGAGAATGTTCTGTTATCACATCTACCTCTATGGGTTTAGATTGTTAAGTTTTAAAAAATGGGCAATATTTATCATATAATTATCCTGAATGAATTCTCTTTAAAAAAAAATTAATGACAGATCAGGTGTCTGTAATATGATCCTACTAGATCTCATAATCTTTTCTGTTACTTTGACTGCAAAATAAACACTTAACAATTGCTTCATATTTGTGTCAAAAGTCTTTTCCATATTTGTCAAACCTCTGGAGAAAAAACCTATTATTTCCGGTTCACCATCTTTTACCTGAGACAAAATTACTGAGATGGAATTCTCAGATACCTTAGTAGACAATAAAACAGACATAGATATTCCAATTTCAATTGTATGCAACCAAGCAGCATTCTTCAAATCTTTTTTCAACATTTCAAAAACATCTGTATGGGTTTGAGACCATTGATCAAACACAACATATTTTTGTTTCAGGAAATCAAATAATGGTTTAACTTTATCATCATATTCCTGTAAAAACTCTTTGCAAGAATTTACCTCACTCAAAAATTGATATAATGCCTTGTAAGATGTTGGAACTGGAATAGCAGAAATGTTTCTAACTTTTTCCTGTGATAAATTTCTTTGTCCATGACTAATCTGCATATGAAGAAAATTATTTTATTTTTCATTAACTGAACTGACTCTGTGTTCAATTTCAGCCCTGCTGTTTGTAACAGAGTAAATAACTCCGTTAACAAAGTGACATGTTCCTCTGTATTTTGTGTAGACAGCAAAATTTTGTCCACATGCTGGAAAATACATTTTGGTCTAGAAAATTTTGACAAAACTTTCTCCAAGCACTCGTGCACTATCCTGTCACTAATTTCCATTTCTGGAATTATTCTAGTGAATGCATACGTTTCTTTATTAAAGCTGAAAGCAAGTTTATAATGCCAGCTGTTTGTTAATGGTACTGAAAAATGACTATTGAAGATTTCCAGTACTGAAAATACTTTGGCCTTGGCATCCATTTGTGACATTAAAATTAAATTAGGAACAATAGGTTTGTTATTTGTAATGCATTTATTCAGTGATCTTAAATTAACTGATAAAGAATAGGAATCATCAGCATTCTTGATAGGCCAAATACGATTATTTACCACGTATTGTGCCTTCTTTAATATTCCTTGTTGTAAAAATGATTGTACAATGTCAGAAACTGGACCTATTGATTCTTGTGGCAACTTATTTTGAATTTGGGGCTGGATTGGGTCTCGTCCCTCAATTTCTATCTCAATATCTTTAAACAAACCTGTATCCATTTTGTTCTGACTCCAAAGACTTTTATGTGCTCTAACCGATTGTTCCAATTCGAGATTGGTTCCTGTGTGTGGCCAATTCAAATCTGAAGAAATGTCAGCAACTGCTGTACAAATATTTCCAACATTACTGTACATGGAAGAATCTATTAACATAGATTTGGGCCTAGATTAATCTTTCCATATAGTAGAATTACTTAAATCAATAATCCAATCTAATTTACTAATCACATCCATGCCTAAAATATTCTCTGTATTTTGGCAACACCAGATGTCTATATTAGTTTTCAAAATTCCTGGAATTTCAAAATTCACATCAGAAACTTTAGCTGCAACTGTATTTCCTTTTCCATTTAAACCAATTTAATTACATTTTGGAGAATCAATATTCACAGGTAATTTGTTTTTAGTTAAACTGAGTTCAGATCCTAAATCTATTAACCATTTAGTATTCTTGCCATTTAATAAACCATGTAACCATGGCCTTCCACTTTCATCTATTAAAAGTGAAGTCACATATTTTAATGTTGGAGGTGACTCAGAACCTTTTTTCCTAAATCCTGATGATGGTGGAAGTAATCCATCCCTCTCATTTTCATCATTGTTTTTCATATTGATTGAACTGTCATTAACAGTCAATGTACTGATCTGTTTGACTTCTGAAGCATAAGGCAAATCAATCAAACTATTGTTTGAAGAAGAAGGAATAAATTGCTCAGAAATATGTTCTGTATTTTCTACTTTCAAAGTTTTCCTTTGTGTAGTATGTAGGGAAGTATTTCCTGTCTGCTTTAGTTCCGCCTGTGACGTGTATCTCACCACCTCTGGGTTTGGCCTTACACGTGGCGATTCTTTGAACGCCATTTTGCTTTCCTCTGTCTAGACTTGTGCTAACAGCATCTTTATCATGGTCCTGGCCTATAGACCGCTTAACTGGTACAAAAGATAATTTTGGTTTAAACAAACCTTTCCGTTCATGGTCATCAACCTTGATAGACCGCATATCTTGTACAAAAGACTTCTGCAAAGAATCTGCATTAACATTCATAGAGTCTGCATTAACATTAATCTCTAAACTCTTGCTTGACTCTGTTTTAAACTTTACATTATTCTGTAACTCAGACAACTGAATATCTTTTATTTGAATTGCAATCTGCAAATCATCTATCCGTTCAGTCAAAATCTGACAATTAGTACATAAACTATTGTCCTTTGTTTCCCCTTTTGTACCAACTACATTGCTTTCAGGAACTCCTGATATCATTGTATCATAAACTTTAATTAACTTAATCAAATTCCTAACCTGTTTCCTGAATTTCTTTAATGTAAATTTTGACTTTTGTATTTTCATATTAGCCTGTAAACATTCACTGAACACGTAACACCATAACTCATCATCTTTAACAAACTTTGACAGATTTTTGAATTCTAATTCACTCCCACTAGACAATTCATTAATTAAATCCATAACTTACCAATGTAAGATTGCTTCCTTCATGTAACACGCGTTTCCCTCTCTTGGTGGGAAATTGCGTCATCAAGAAACAGATTTTTCTTGCACGTGCGCAAACGTCTCACCAATTCTGATGTTTCTTTTCCTTCCAAGTTAAAATCAATGATGCCGAAAATTAGCTTTTTCAATTTCTCCTGATAGGCTTGTCTGAATAGTCATTGTTTTTGCTTGTATTCCCTCTCAACAAGCAAAAGGGAGAAATTATTGAAAAAAGTTTGATATTCGGACAAAAAGAAGCTGGCAAAGGCTCACCACTGTTGAATTCGAGTTATTACTGTATTAATAACTATATTTCAATAATTCATATTGATGAGGGAAGTTCCAAGAAAAATCAGTTAAATTCTCTTGTAAAAACTCCAAAATTGATTTAATAATAAAATAGCAAAATGTTACAAAAACAATGTCAAAACTTAGAATATAAAAATAGATTATTCTTAAAATGAAGTTTAAATCAGATATGTCTGTGTGTAAAAGTAGCTTCAATGTCTTGAGATGTATGTGTGTGAATGTGTCCTCATGGAGAGCTGGAAAGAAAGTGTAACTTCCAGCAACAGCCTGTCTGTATTCCTACAATTAACCTCCACCTTTTTTCTATTCAACCTGGCTTAATGGTTTGTATTTGTCTTATAGTCCCACAGAAAAACCGGGAACTTTCAATGAGTAATTTCACTCCCACTTTTTTAAAAAGGTGGGTGTCACTCCTTCCAACACAGGATGTTGGAATACGAAACCATGTCTAATCAAAACATTCCATGGGGAAGGGCATATCTACTTTGTCAGTGTAACGTTAAACATATACAATATAAGTTTCTTTTTACAGCTAAAATCCTTGAATCAAATACTACATATATCAGTATATAGAATGTTCTTAATAATAATCCTAATCAAGAAATATTGTAATATAAAGAAAGAACTTATATTCTTAACTTAACATATATAAACTTTGTGTCTTTAGAAAAATATGTAACCTTATCTCTTACGATGGGGGAGGTGAAACTAATTTATACCACATGAGAATTCTACATAGAACTGCTTTTCCAATAAATGCATTTGAAGCTTTAAACAAATCTTTACACAAATATATGTAAATATATATATACTGTATATATATATATATATATATATATATATATATATATATATATATATATATATATATATATATATATATATATTTCACTTTATCCATATCTAGAATATATAATGTTATACATAAGCAAGTCAATTATTCTCAAAAGACCGAAACTCATTCATAAATATTGATATTCTAACAGTCCTGAAATTGCTGCGAATCTGTCCAGGACTGAGAGGAGAGTGGGAGTGGATGTCAGTGGAGAGGAGAGAAAGAGGAGGATGTCATTCGCAAACAGGCAGAGTTTATGGTGGATGTCGCTCATTTCCAGGCCCTTGATGTCCGGGTTAGATCGTATAACGTGGGCTAGGGGTTCAATGGCAAGGGCAAAAAGAAGCGGGGACAGGGGGCAGCCCTGCCTTGTTCCACGACACACTGGAAATGGATCTGATTTGTGGCCTGCATATTTGTGGTATGCTGAGGGGGAGGTATATAGGGAGGAGACCCAGCGGAGAAAATGTGGTCCAAAACCCCATCTTTGTAGTATGAACTTGAGATATGGCCAGGAGAGGGAATCAAAGGCCTTTTTGATATCTAATGATACTAAGAATGCAGGGATACAACGTGAACGGACCGCGTGTGTTAACAGAACTGCCCTATGGACATTGTCTCCGGCTTGTCTCAGAGGGATAAACCCAATTTGATCCATATGGATTAGGGATCCTATAATAGGGTTTAACCACTTAAAGTGGTTGTAAAGGTTCATTTTTTATTTTTTTAAAATAACAAACATGTCATACTTACCTCCACTGTGCAGCTCGTTTTGCACAGAGAGGCCCCGATCCTGCTGTTCTGGGGTCCCACGGTGGCTGTCTCGGCTCCTGCCTGCAATAGATAACCCCCCTCGAGGGGGTTACCTTGCGGGCGCGCTCCGATCTCATTCACTCTGCCTTCATAGACACAGACTGTATGTCTCGGTCCCGCCCCCCCGGCGGCCGTGTCATTTGGATTTGCCAATAGCTGCACTGCGATCAATCTATGCCATGAGCCGAGAAGGCCGAGCCGAAATTCAGCGCGTTCTCGACACGGGACTTTCGAGGTCTCTGGTAAGTGAATGGGGGGGGCTGGGGGGCCAGTAAGCACCAGATTTTTTTTCATCTTAATGCATAGAATGCATTAAGGTGAAAAAACGGGAATCTTTACAACCCCTTTAAGCCCCGGACCATTTGGCTGGCCAAAGACCAGAGAACTTTTTGCGATTCGGCACTGCGTCGCTTTAACTGACAATTGCGCGGTCGTGTGACATGGCTCCCAAACAAAATCGATGTCCTTTTTTCCCCACAAATATAGCTTTCTTTTAGTGGTATTTGATCACCTCTGTGGTTTTTTATTTTTTGCACTATAAACAAAAAAAGCGTCAATTTTGAAAAAAAACACATTATTTTTTACTGTTTGCTATAATAAATATCCCCAAAAAATATATAAAAAAACATTTTGTTCCTCAGTTTAGGCCGATACGTATTCTTCTACATATTTTTGGTAAAAAAAAATTGCAATAAGCGTATATTGATGGGTTTGCGCAAAAGTTATAGTGTCAGCAAAATAGGGGATAGTTTTATAACATTTTTATTAATCATTTTTATTTTACTAGTAATGGCGGCGATCAGCAATTTTTATCATGACTGCGACATTATGGCGGACACGTCTGACAATTTTGACACATTTTTGGGACCATTGGCATTAATACAGCGATCAGTGAGAATAAAAATGCATTGATTACTGTAAAAATGTCACTGGCAGTGAAAGGGTTAACACTAGGGGGCAGTGAAGGGGTTATTGTGTGTCCTAGTTTGTGTTCTAACTGAAGGGGGATGTGGACTGTGCAGGGAAACTAACAGACCACTGTTCATACTTTGTATGAACAGACGATCTGTCAGTTCTCCCCTCAGAGAACCAGAAACTGTGTGTTTACACACACACAGTTCCGGGTTCTCCATGTGCCCCGAGCGATCGATCGATCGAGACCACCGGGCACTTGCATTGGCTCGTGGCCACAGGGCGAAGCGATGTTACATAACGTCGTTTCGCCCAGCCATGCCATTCTGCCGCAGTACAACTGCAGCGGCTGGTCGGCATGTGGTTAAGCAGGTGGAGATGATTTTCGCAATAAATTTGAGGTCTATGTTTAGTAAGGAAATGGGCTCGATAATTTGCCCAGGAGGAGTCCTCTGTTTGAGGTTTTGGAAGCATGGAGACAATGGCCGTGAGAGAGTCAGCACGAAAGGAGTGTCCTTTTAGAATAGAGATAAAGGCTCTTGTCAGGAGGGGTGTGAGTAAGTCGGCATAGTGTTTATAATATGAAGCTGTGAAACCGCCGGGGCCCGGGCGCTTGTTTTGCTTCAGCATGTTAATGGCATTAAGGTCTTCCAGTAAAGAAATGGGTTGGTCTAGATTGGCCGTTGAGAGGCCATCAGGGAAGGGAGAGTGAGGATAGAAAAGAGTGTTGAGACGTGAGCTTCATCAAACCCACTATCAGCCAAGTAGAGTTTGGCCAATGGCTTTCGGAAGACCGACAGGACCTTGATAGGGTCGCTGGAGTAGGCGTCTCTCCCGGCTTTCAGTCTGATCGGTTTGTAGGCACGGTCCATTCTACCAAGGGGTAGTGCAAGGAAGGTGTCTGGTTTGTTAGATTTCGTATATTATTTATGCCTGGATTAGCGTAAGGCTTTTTCAGCTGAATCAGTCAGGATCCAACTCCAGTCTGGCCTTCTCCAAGGTCTGCCTATGTGCAAGTGTGGGGTTGTTTTGAAAGGCGGCATGAGATTAGTGGAAAGTGGTTTCGAGTTTTTGGTGTAGGGTTCGGCATTCCCTTTTGATATGGATGGCTAATCTAATACAAGCGCCACGGATAATGGGTTTGTGAGCTTCCCAGATGGTTAAGGGGGAGACGTCATCTGTGAAGTAGGTTATGTAGTATTTGATGGCTAGGGAGATTTCCATATGGTATGTGGGGTGGGCCAAGAGGGTTTCATTTAGGCACCAAGTGTGGTCCATCTGCCTGGGCATTAGGGACTCTAGAGAAGTGAGGACGGCGTTGTGGTCTGACCAAGTAAATGGTAGGATGGCCGAAGCGAGGAGCGTGGGGGATGACCCGATTGCGATGAAGATGTGGTCAATGCATGACAGTGTTTTATGGGGGTGTGAATAGAAAGTGTACTGTCATCTGACAGGGTTAACCACCCTCCAGGAGTCTAGTAGTCAGTGGCAATGCAGCAATTGTTGGAAAGTTAGCTTGTTTGGATTTGTGGAGGCTAGGAATGGTGATTTGTCCAAAAAAGGGTAGAAGATCTGGTTAGAGTCACCATAGATCAAAACAGTGTCATGTTTATGTGTGTCTACAACTTGTAGAAGATGTGAGAGAAATTATGTGGAATTACGATTTGGGGCGTAGTAGGACACCACTGTAATCTCAATGTCAATAAGCTGACCTATCAGAATGATATATCTGCCTTAAGGGTCCTTAATCTCCTCCTGGAGTGTGAAGGGGGTAGTGCGGTGAAAAGCCACTAGAACTCCCCTAGTTTAGTGTTGCCGGAGGCTGTGAATAATTGTGGGTAAGAGGCGCCACAGATTTGAGGGAGCATTGGTTTGTGAAGTGGGTTTCCTGGAGGCAAACTATATGAGCTTTGGCTGAAGCAAATGATCGGAAAGCCTTGACTCTTTTTTGGGGGGAATTCAGCCCCTGTACATTAAGTGTGAGAAATAGCTCCTGAAATAGGGCAGTGACCATGGATTGGAGATCTAGCACAGTCTCAGGGATCCAGCTGGATTTGGAGGGATTGGTTTTCTTCACGCAGAGCTTCTATCTCATCAGTATGATTGCTAAAGAGGGTTTCTAGATCTCTAGATCTCTAGATCGTCTACCCTCTGCTACAGGTCACATGTACGTTGGCCTAGTTCCCTGTCTTCTCTGGAGAGGCGTTCTGTGATCTGGTCTGAGGTCTGCTTCAGGGTACGCTGTAGCAGTCGCTCAAATTGCTTCAGCATATCAGGCTGCCCTGGGTTGGAATGTGAGGAATGTGGAGTGTCAGAGAAGTCTGCGTCTGACTCACCCTCTCCTCTGCTGGTAGGCGGCTTCAGTCTGGGTGGTCGTGGGGAAGCAGCGTGTGTAGCTGTTGGCGGCGCCAACTTAGCTGCGGCCCACGCCAATGCCTCACAGATGTTTCTGGACCTGGTTTTGGAGTTGTGGGACCCTCCCGTGACCATGTCCGCTGTGCTCGGGTCCTTGTGGAGGCTGAGCGGGTCAGCTGTGGAGCGTAGCATGCCCTGGCTATTGGCTTATGCAGCTTTGTGTCTCTCCTCGGAGTGGAGCTCTAGGCGGACATGTCCGACCAGGAAGACTCCGCGCATGCGCCCTCCTTTTTTTGTCATTTTTCAATCACTTTTAACAAAAAATAAAATATTCAATGGGCTCAACATGTGTCTCAGCAAATTCCTTGGGGTGTCTACTTTCCAAAAAGGGGTAATTTGGAGGGGTTTTGTACTGCCCTGCCATTTTAGCACCTCAAGAAATGAGATAGGCAGTCATAAACGAAAAGCTGGGTAAATTCCAGCAAATGTATCATAGTTTGTAGACGTTATAACTTTTGCGCAAACCAATAAATATACGCTTATTGAAATTTTTTTACCCAAGACATGTCGCTAAATACATTTTGGCCTAAATGTTTGACAAACATTGAGTTTATTGGGTTTATTGGGTATCCTGTGAAAGCAGCTTTCCTTTGATTGGTATTCTAGTCACCTTTTTTCTTTTGTTTTAATACATATGCTGCAGGGACCACACTGACTTAGAGGATTGGCATATTTCTATGGTTTAAACCATTTTACCTCTTTATTAGTGTAGCAAGGTCCAGGGGCCCCAGAGTCCTAATGTTGACCTCAACGATTAGGGAGAGCTGACATCCTTCCTTGTAGAGTGGATTACCAGGCATGGTGGGTGTGATGCAAGAAGAAATGATGGGCGCCAGTCACTGTTGGAATGTGAACAAGAGATTTATTGTCTCTTAAAAGAAGTATGGGAGAGGGGGTTAGGGCCAGCACACCCTTGAGTAGATGCAATGGTAATTGGCAGACTCCGAGACTTCTATAGGTATACAGCTATACAGTGGAGGGCCTCCAGCCAGAGAACACTTCTGTATAGGTAGGACGGTTGTCTCCTATGGCAACTAATCTTGCAACAGTCTCTAAAGGTAGTTGTACATAACTCTTGCTAACACAGAACAGTCCTTTACTTATCTCACAGTATCCCACTGTAGATCTTCACTCACTGAGCTCCCAGTCTCTGATTAGATTTCCAGATCCCAGTCATCACTGGATCCCCTGAGTTCTTCCACAGCTATCCCGCTGTATACTCCTCGAGCATCACCCCCGTTTTCCTGCTGGGTCCCTGGCTTGGCACTTGCTGATGCTTTCCCACTTCTTCACCGTCCCCAGACTCCAATCCTGCAGTCCCAACCCTGCAGGACTCCAATCCTGCTGCTTTTACTGCTCCTGGATAGACCTCAGGCAGCCTAGCATCCAGGTGTCCCCAGGATAGGCCTCAGGCTTCCGGCCTAGCTACCCGGGGCGAGATACCACACTTCCACCCAGACGGCCATCCAGGTGGCACAGAACCCCGATCACCTGACTCCACCAAAATAAATAGGCTCTCTCAGCAGGCCAAGGGACTAAAGAAACCCCTGCCAACTGGCTGAGACACCCCATCCATTCATGATCTGACCTTGCTATGCCCCTGTCAGTCTAATCTCACCAGCCACAGTGCCACCTAGTGACAGAAGAAAAAGGTGCAGCAATTCCAGAATTTAGAGAGGAATCAATTTATCTCTAACAATTAACCAGGATATTTACCACCTGGCGAACTAAATTTGTTAGCAACCCTGCCTACACACCAGGGTGCTACATCAGCAATAAAAACGGACAGGGGTTCTAATTCTTCTCCACTGTATCCATTCCACTGGATATTGCATGAGAAAAATACTGCATGGTTTCATAAGATAAATACTGCATATTTCGGGTAAAATACAGCATGCAGTACCTTAGAAGTGTTTTTTGTGAATGTCAAAATGCGTTTTGAAAAACAAATGGATTTCTTAAAGCAGTAGATACAGCTTTGTGGATTTCAAATGGATTTCTTAAAGCAGTAGATACAGCTTTGTAAATGGAGCCCAATGTGTTTTGGGGTGTAATTCCACATATACCCATGGCATGTGTGATAAATATCTCATTAACCATTTCAATACTGGGCACTTTTACCCTCTTTCTGCCCGGGTCAATTTTCAGGTTTCAGCGCTGTCACACTTTGAATGACAAGTCATGCAACACTGTACCCATATGAAATTACTATCATTTTTTTTTCACACAAATAGAGCATTCTTTTGGTGGTATTTATTCACCACTGGGTTTATTTTGCTAAATAAACATAAAAAGGGCAATTTGTTTTTTTTAAAACACGTATTTCTTTGTTTGTTATAAAATTTTGCAAATGACTAATCTTTCTTCATAAATTTAGGCCAAATTGTATGCTGCTACAGTTTTTTGGTGAAAATAACCCAAATTAGTCTTTATTATTAAGTCTGTAGGAAAGAAACTATGGGGTACAGTATATATCTGAAAATCAATCAATCCTGATGTACTGACAGCCTATCTCATTTTTTGAGGCCCAAAAACACCAGGACAGTACAAATATCCCCAAAGAAGACAGCCTGAAGTATTTATGCATGGCGCATTTTTTTGAAGTTGTAATTTTTTGTCACCTTTTTTGTCACATTTTTTTTGGAAAATTAAGAATAAAAATAGTTTTTTTCACATTTAATTTTTTACATACTGTCACCAGTGCAGTACATCATCATATAACATGTGTTATATAAAGCCATTTGATTTGATTGATTGGTCACAGCGATCACATGATACTGGGTGTGGGCCAGTATAGTGATCAGTCATCCGCTGTGTCAGGTGACAGATCGCGCCATAGCGCGGCCCGTTCTTGGGAGGACCTCATATGATGTCCTCTCAAAACAATAGGGTTCCTGCCTGTATATAATTTTACAATGAAGCGGCGGGAAGCAAGTAAAATGACAACTTTGTGTAAAAAAAAATAAGAGGAAAAAGATTTTGACCACGGTAAGCTCTCCTGCTTAGTGTGGTCAATTTTTAACAGGAAAGCAGAGGGACTGGCAGAAAGCACAGGGATTTCACACAAAGAAGCAAAAAAAAGAACAGGATACTTTTTCATAAAGATACATGGTACAGCAGGCACATATAAGGTATTTGAAATGCTGGGGTAGCAAACACTTTAAGATTGCCCTTTTATCTTCAGTGGGACTGGTGAAGGTGGAGGCCAGTTAAAAATTGCCCAAACCAATTGTATACAAGCCAGGGGGTGGATGAAACCTGCCTGTTAGTTACACAAAGCCACAAGTTTTCATTTTGCACCAGTGCAACCTCCCAGCCACCAGTGTCCTAACATTCAATGATGTCATCAGTTGATAAGGAGGATGTCACACACCCCTCAAAGCATCCTTGTTTGCCCCTTCCCTGCTCCTCTCTATCAGCACTGGGGTCAAATTAGTTGAGTGAGGGAGAGAAGCTGAGAGAGAAGAGTAACACTGGAATACTAGTCAGTACCAGAGCGCAAAGGTGTATTTGCTTTAGATTAATAAATCACCTCTAATGCTGGGTGTGACATGTGTGTATGTATGTTGCTGCAATATGTGAAGTTTTTTTACATTTTAGAATGGGGTGCCTCGAGATTTTAAAGGATGCCCTAACTAAAAAAAAAAACGTTGAAAAACACTGGTATGGAGGGTTTGAGTTCCATATAGGTACATAGTTGGTAAAGTTGAATAAAGACACCATTTCACTTGAGTGTGTATGTAAAGTATATGTGTGTGAGTGACTACTATCTTCCATGTCCCTGTGCATTCCACTCACACCTGACACCACCATCACATTTACTGTCATCACATTACGATTACTGATATCACTATTAGTTTTATGGTCTAGTATGTTCATGCCCCCTATGTGATCCGGGTTTGATATGTTTGTGTTCACCTGAAACCATCTTACAATGTTCACTGGTTGCAACAGCAGGTGTCCCGTCTATGCGGCTGGTCTGTCCATACCCGATGCATGCAGGCCTCCCACGATTGGTCCGCGGGCAGCCTGTCTCATGGAGTCATGTAGTGTGGTGCTGGCCTCCCTTCTGGAGATGCATCTCCATCTGCATGCATCACTACTTGCGGCGGTGAGGTTGTAGAGCAGCACGCTGCCCCACATATGGGCAGGGTGGCGCCGTGCGTTCCAAGTTTGGAGGGTTTTGTAATGTCTTGTGCGCTTGCCCCCACGTGGTGTTGTGCAGGCGACAGCTGGGGTGGCAGTGCGCATGCGAGAACGTTCAGGCGCCATATTTGAAACATCCGGAACATTGAGTCTATGGCATTTTTGCCTGGATGTTCCGGGAGACAGGACCTGTGTGTCAGACTTGAGGTGAGGCAATATCACCCATTATGGGCTTGTCTCGTTTCTTTTCTTCTTTTGTGTTTTGGGCCAGCGTACATTAAAATCCACAATAGTGGTATTATTTGATTACTTATCAGCCATACTCCCATCCCCTCAGCCATACTCCCTTCCCTTGTGTGTGGCTTTCAGGTGCTCTTGCCAATAGGCTGAGTGGTGGGAGGTTAAATGCCCAAATGGCTGGTGTTTTTGCCACGCTTGATCTGCTTGCGGCAGAGATTGCAAATTGCAACATTTCAATCGACTGCACATTGCAACATTTCAATCGACTGCACATGTGCTAAAAAAGGCCCACACAGCTGAGCTGTGGGAAGTGGGCCGGGAGATAACAGCTCCACAATCTGATGGAATAGGGTGGCTGCTCTCTACTCTTCCATATTGGCTGCCTCTGGAGGACATCCTGCCTTGTTGGGGTTGTTTCTACCCCTCACTTTCCTCCTCTACTCTATCCGGCACCCGAATCACGCCAGTGACCTCATCATCATCATCTCCTCCATCCTCATAATCACTGGAGCCAACTTCGGCTGCGGCTGGGGAAACATGTCTGCCAATTTGTTGTTTATCAGTGTTCTCCCTTCTCTGTAGGCTCATGTTACTCCCTTCCTCTACCTCAGAATCAACATTAGAATCAAGTATCAAGTGTCTGTTCATCCTCAAGAAGCAAGTGGCTGATGCTGTGTTCAAGTAATTCAGCTGACTCCTCCATGCATGATGCTGGGGCTATGGCAGGAGTAGCTGTGGCTGTGGAGGACAGCGCACTAGTGTCAGCTTTGGTCATAGAGGATGAGGACAGTTTAGTAAGCTAGTCCACCACCACAGAGACAAATGTGCCTTGCCTAAGAACAGACAACATCCACCTTTGCCTGTGGACACAGATGCTGCTGGCCCCCTCATAGTGGCATGGGAGCCGCGGTTCATGGCACAATGGCTGCATGTACAGTAAATATCTCCTAAACGGTGCATCAGAACTCTTTTGCTTCCATACCAGGGGGAATACTTTACATTTTTTCAATATTAATCCTCATCCACACACACGATCGGAATAGATGACGAAAAGCTTCCGACTGACTTTTTCTGTTGGACGTTCCGCTCGTGTGTACGCGGCTTTAGCGAAATCCAGATAAACTGCTGTACATCCACAAACCTTCCTTTATTCAAATTACAGCTTACATTCTCATAGAATGTTAAAAGGTTGGTCTGGCAAAAACGTATCCTGGCGTTTTTGGGCCTCATAAATCCATGTTGGTTACTACTAATTTATACTGTTTTCATCAGCAAATTCTTGGATATGGTCCCTTATCATTCCTTTCAATAGTTTATTGATTTTAAGATTACTGGTGTGTAACTTTTAGGTATATTTCTTTCTTGGTCCTTTATGACTATTGGCACAATCAGATGGTACAATTCCAGTCAGTAAGCTGTCCTTAAAAATTAGACACAATGATCTGTCTTTTTTAAACACTGGTTTCTGACAGCAACAAGAGTACATTCAATATAATTTTATTAACATTACTGTCTTGTTTATTAAACCCTTCCTTTTCCTTTTTATAAACCGGGGAGAAGAATTTATTTAATACAGTTGCCTTCTCCCTGTCACTTGTGACCATATTCCCTGATCATCTTTTTATAGGACCAATATGTTCGGACCTCGCCTTATTACTACTAATCTATATCAAAACATTTTTGGGATTTTTTTTACTCACCTCAGCAAGGTGTCTCTCATATTGCATCTTCCCTGATTACGCTCTGAGATTTCTTATTGCATTCTTTATAGTTTTGGAATGCCGATCATGACCCTTCAGCCTTATATTTACTGACATTTTATGTTAGTATTTAGCCACCCTATAGTATACAACGCCAAGCTGCTGTTTCTAAAATTAGCAAACTAGATTTTTGTATTAAAAGAGGCATATACAAATCATTAGTAAGACCTAATCCTGGAATATGCAGATCAGTTTTGACCACCAGTTATGTAACTGCAGCCAATGAGAATTATTGGGAATATGATTGAACTCAGGAAGTAGAAGCATAAAAACTCTTGGTGGCCTCTACTGATTATGGTAGGATTAAAGGAGTTTATTAGGTAATGGTCCCGACTTTGGATATGTTCCATCTGCCAGATGGATGTTTAATTCCTGTTTCATATGGGCAAGAGGAATCTGAAGGTTTCTTGCAAGGGAAATGTCCATGAAGCCGCTGCATGCCCCAGAGTCAATGATGGCTTAAATCCTGACTTCTCTTTTAGCCACCTGCAAAGAATTTGAGAGAACAACATGAACTAATAGTGTTCCCAAAACATGGAGATATGTAGGACATCTGAGAATGGAGTTTCTTGGCTGGATTGGACAGTCACGCAGGGAATAGCCAGATTACCTGCAGTACAGTCATAGGTTGTACCAGCCAGCCTACACACCTTGTAGGAGTGGACAATGATGGGTCAGCTGTGAGAGTGGTGGAAGATTCCCCAAAGGAAGTGTGAGACATTCACCTTTGGGTGTTACATGCTGACACAACTATACACAACAGTTCACTATATGCTCTCAAAACTGTAACCCTGGCATACCGAATGGCCAGGATGTGAGCTTTGTTGGGACAGAGTCACCACTCTTCCTAAGGCCTGCTGTGCTGTCGTTCAGCCCTTCTTATTAAGCCTTGCTTTATGGAAATTTGTGGTCAGCTCAATCACTGCAAGGTGAAATATACTGTTCTACGCCTCCCTCCTACCTGATGGCTGTTGGCTCTAACTTGGTTAGTCTATGGGATACTGGTTCAGTTCTCCGTTACTGGACCCTATATTGACTACCGTTATAACCAGCTGAGCTGAGGACTGTTCTTAACAAAGCTGAATTGCAGCAAGTCCAAAAATCAACATCTTTAGTCAACACCATGTAATGGTTGTTTAACCCCTTGTATTACAACAATGTGTTTAACAGCCTTGCTAAACTTCAATGGATGATGAATCCAGTGTGAACTAACCAATACTGCCTGCACAGTTTATGGCTTTCCCGACTGGCCCTGTTTGATGCTCTTTTTTGCAAGTCAACCCTGCACATATGCCTTACTGTCATGCATAAAGCTTTTTCCACTGCTACAATTGGGGTACACCAGAGCCAGCTGTGTCGGACCATTATTGTTTAGCTGGTTTGTTACTATTAGAGCGGTCATCTGTAGTTTTGCTCTCTGTCGCATTCCCCCATTGATTATTCAACCTGGTTATAGTGTCATGCTCTCATTTGAGCTGGGGACTTTGAGATGGAGCGTAATGCTGAGTTCGGGTTCCATGATTTTATTTTCACTGACAATGTTATCAATTTGAAAGAGATTCTAATCTCTTTAAAAAAAAAATGAAAAAAAAAAAACTGTAAGACAAAGGCATAATAAGATAGTATGCATCGCATTATTATGAAATGCTTACCTTAGAATGAAGCCTTCCAGCAGTGCCCGCACACCGCTGAGTCAGCTGACATTTTCCCTGGAGTTTCTTCCAGGTTCGCATGCACACGGTAGCCGCCGTTCATGGCACAGGGCTCTGAAAGAACGGCACCCGTGGTCATTCCTTCAGAGCGCATGCGCCTGTCATGTCACTGGCTGCATGTAATGTAAATATCTTCTAAACGGTTCACTTTTAGGAGATATTTACATTACCTATAGGTAAGCCTTATTATAGGCTTACCTATAGGTAAATGTCTGCAGAGGAAGCTTACTTCCTCTTTAATGGTGCTGCTGGGTGGAGATTTAATTTTTGTGATGTGATGTATTTTTCACTATTTGAATACTACTAATGAATTTCAATAAAGATTTGTTTTAGCCATACTACTTGGATAACCTTGGTGCCTCTTTTTTAGGGCTTTCCCCCTGTATTTTTGATTTACCAGAGCTCGAAAAATCCCAGGTGCCAGGACTAGAAATTGCGACCTGGTGCCTGGGCTTTTGTCTGCCTTCCGCTTCCCACTTGCCAACCGCTCTATAGCCTGAAGGCGCTTACAGTGCAGTTGTCCAGTTCTGGGAGGGAGTCTATTGGTGTCCTACCAGAATGCTTGTTTAGCAAAAAATAAAAAAAACCCAAAGGTGAGTAAATAACACCAAAAGAAAGCTCTATTTGTGTGAAAAAAATGATTAAAATGTCATATGTGTACAGTGTTGCATTATCGCACAATTGTCATTCAAATTGTGAACGCTGGAAGCTGAAAATTGGTCTAGGCAGGGAGGGGGTGCCCAGTAGACAAGTGACTCCTAATTTTTTAAGCTGGCTCCTAGATTCAAAGCAAATTTGTCAAGCCCCGGGTTGTACAAAAAACAAAGATCTGCACCATTCGGAAACAAACCACTATTGTTGTTATCAGCTGCAGTTACTGGGGGGACAATATGTCTGAATATACCGTTGTGCTCATAAGTTTACATACCCTGGCAGAATTTATGATTTCTTGGCCATTTTTCAGAGAATAATAACACAAAAAGTTTTCTTTTACTGATGGTTAGTGTTTGGCTGAAGCCGTTTAATATCAATCAACTGTGTTTACTCTTTTTAAATCACAATGGCAACAGAAACTACCCAAATGATCCTGATCAAAAGTTTACATACCCCAGTTCTTAATACCGTGTATTGCCCCCTTTAACATCAATGACAGCTTAAAGTCTTTTGTGGTATTTGTGTATGAAGGCTCTTTATCTTCTCAGATGGTAAAGCTGCCCATGGGACAGGAGTCAGAACATATTTTAACATACTAATTTATATAAAAGATATAACTCTGGACACAGTTGTTATTGTGGATTCAGTTGGCCGCGGCCCTTTATTATAGGTATTCAAAATTTATTAACAGCATAAATGTACTAGCAATCTTTATTTTAAAACCAACAACACATTTAGCTTAGTTATTACAAGCTCAAGCTAATAAACATTTTAACTTTCGCAAGAAATGGACAAAACCTCATAACTCGAGCCGCTACATGGGAGGGCGGGATGTGCTTCTTTTTTCAATCCCCGCCAACTGCTGCTAGTACTGATACATTTTCTTTCTTTTTATAGGTAATGACTCGGGCCAGGACCGTTAGAAACCACCTTTAACCAATTACAGGTAAGTACTACTGACAAAACTGACTACTGAGATAAGACCCCATGGGGAGAAAGGGGAATATACTCACAGGTCGGCTAAAGCACTGTGCTTGGCTAGCATTGAGGAAGATGGAACCCCAAACTGGTTGTCTGTTCCAAAGCTGAGGCATTCCAAATATTCATCATGTTTTTTCACTTTTCACATTTTTTTCACTTTTTTCACTTTTTTTACATATTATTCACATATTTTTATACATTTTTTTTCAGAACACTATATTTGACATCACCCCAACACATGTGGAATGTGTTGTGGTGATTGGGCAAGATATGTGGATGTTTTTTTGGCTGGGCAGGGTTCCTTGCCTCAGCTCCGGAACAGACAACCAGTTTGGGGTTCAATCTTCCTCGATGCTAGCCAAGCACAGTGCTTTAGCTGACCTGTGAGTATAGACCCCTTTCTCCCCATGAGGTCTTTTCTCCCCTTAGGGGTAGAATATATTAAGTAATACTACATATCCATTTGTATTTACAGTTTATCTCTGTACCCAACTCCTGATAAATTGCATATAGCCATGAAACACGTCGAGTTTCCATGGGGTGCTCGGTCAAGTCTGGCTCATTACCCATTCACTGGCCCATATATACTTTTTATACATTCAAAATTCGCTGAGTACTATGTAGTTATTAATGTGTATGTGTATCTTCCTCTGTTTTTACAGCAGCTCTGTTGCATATGGTGTACCAATGCCTGTTAATAGGAAATATCTTGTACTATATTTATAATTAATCATGCTCAAAATTGATATCATTCATCTTATTGCCAAATGCCGTTTCTATGACATGTGTACATATATGTATTTACACCATTTTATCAACATTAGTTACTTCTCATGTGCTGCCAAGTTGACATACAGTATCTCACAAAAGTAACTACACCCCTCACATTTTTGTAAATATTTTATTACATCTTTTCATGTGACAACACTGAAGAAATGACACTTTGCTACCATGTAAATTCGTGAGTGTACAGCTTGTATAACAGTGTAAATTTGCTTTCCCCTCAAAATAACTCAACACACAGCCATTAATGTTTAAACCACTGGCAACAAAACAGAGTACACCCCTAAGTGAAAATGCCCAAATTGCGCCCAATTAGCCATTTTCCCTCTCCGGTGTCATGTGACTCGTTGGTAATGTGGTCTCAGGTGTGAATGGGGAGAAGGTGTGGTAAATTTGGTGTTATCACTCTCACACTCTCATACTGGTCACTGGAAGTTTAACATGGCACCTCATGGCAAAGAACTCTCTGAGGATCTGTGAAAAAAGAATTGTTGCTCTACATAAAAATGGCATAGGCTATAAGAAGATTGCCAAGACCCTGAAACAGCTGCAACACGGTGGCTAAGACCATACAGCAGTTTAACAGGACTGGTTACACTCAGAACAGGCTTTGCCATGGTCAACCAAAGAAGTTGAGTGCACGCGCTTAGCGTCATATCCAGAGGTTCTCTTTGGGAAATAGAGGTATGAGTGCTGCCAGCATTGCTGCAAAGGTTGAAGGGGTGGGGGGTCAGCCTGTCAGTGCTCAGACCATACGCTGCACACTGCATCAAATTGGTCTACATGGCTGTCTTCCAAGAAGGAAGCCTCTTCTAAAGATGATGCACAAGAAAGCCTGCAAACAGTTTGCTGAAGACAAGCAATCTAAGGGCATGGATTACTGGAACCATGTGCTGTGGTCTAATGAGACCAAGATAAACTTATTTGGTTCAGATGGTGCCAAGCATGTGTGGTGGCAACCAGGTGAGGAGTACAAAGACAAGTGTGTCTTGTCTACAGTCAAGCATGGTGGTTGGAGTGTCCTGTTCTAGGGCTGCATGAGTGCTGCCGGCACTGGGGAGCTACAGTTCATTGAGGGAACCGTGAATGTCAACATGTACTGTGACATACTGAAACAGAGCATGTTCCCCTCCCTTCGGAGACTGGGCCGCAGGGCAGTATTTCAACATGATAACGACCCCAAAGACACCTCCAAGACTACCACTGCCTTGCTAAAGAAGCTGAGGGTAAAGGTTATGGACTGGCCAAGCATGTTTCCAGACCTAAATCCTATTGAGAATCTGTGGGGCATCCTCAAACGGAAGGTGAAGGAGCGCAAAGTCTCCATCATCCACCAGCTCCGTGATGTTGTCATGGAGGAGTGGAAGAGGACTCCAGTGGCAACCTGTGAAGCTCTGGTGAACTCCATGCCCAAGAGTGTTAAGGCAGTGCTTGAAAATAATGGTGGCCACACAAATATTGACACTTTGGGCCCAATTTGGACATTTTCACTTAGGGGTGTACTCACTTTTGTTGCCAGCAGTGTAGACATTAATGGCTGTGTGTTGAGTTATTTTGAGGGGACAGCAAATTTACACTGTTATACAAGCTATGCACTCATTACTTTACATTTTAGCAAAGTATAATTTTTTCAGTGTTGTCACATGAAAAGATATAGTAAAATATTTACAAAAATGTGAGGGGTGTACTCACTTTTGTGAGATAATGTATATGTATTGATGTATCCATTATGTTCACGCCGTGTGTGCATGTGTACGTATATACAGTTGCAATAAAAAGTATGTGAACCCTTTTGGAATGATATGGATTTCTGCACAAATTGGTCATAAAATGTGATCTGATCTTCATCTAAGTCACAACAATAGACAATCACAGTCTGCTTAAACTAATAACACACAAAGAATTAAATGTTACCATGTTTTTATTGAACACACCATGTAAACACTCACAGTGCAGGTGGAAAAAGTATGTGAACCCCCTAGACTAATGAGATCTCCAAGAGCTAATTGGAGTGAGGTGTCAGCCAACTGGAATCCAATCAATGAGATGAGATTGAAGGTGTTGGTTACAGCTGCCCTGCCTTATAAAAAACACACACCAGTTCTGGGTTTGCTTTTAACAAGAAGCATTGCCTGATGTGAATGATGCCTTGCCCAAAAGAGCTCTCAGAAGACCTACGATTAAGAATTGTTGACTTGCATAAAGCTGGAAAGGGTTATAAAAGAATCTCCAAAAGCCTTGCTGTTCATCAGTCCACGGTAAGACAAATTGTCTATGAATGGAGAAAGTTCAGCACTGCTGCTACTCTCCCTAGGAGTGGGCGTCCTGTAAAGATGACTGCAAGAGCACAGCGCAGACTGCTCAATGAGGTGAAGAAAAATCCTAGAGTGTCAGCTAAAGACTTACTAAAGTCTCTGGCATATGCTAACATCCCTGTTAGCAAATCTACGATACCTAAAACACTAAACAAGAATGGATTTCTTGGGAGGATACCACAGAGGAAGCTACTGCTGTCCAAAAAAAACATTGCTGCACGTTTAGTTTGCCCAAGAGCACCTGGATGTTCCACAGCTGTACTGGCAAAATATTCTGTGGACAGATGAAACCAAAATTGAGTTGTTTGGAAGAAACACACAACACTGTGTGTGGAGAAAAAGAGGCACAGCACACCAATATCAAAACCTCATCCCAACTGTGAAGTATGGTGGTGGGGGCATCATGGTTTGGGGCTGCTTTGCTGCATCAGGGCCTAGATGGATTGCTATCATCGAAGAAAAAATGAATTCCCAAGTTTATCAAGACATTTTGCAGGAGAACTTAAGGCCATCTGTTCACCAGCTGAAGCTCAACAGAAGATGGGTGTTGCAACAGGACAACGACCCAAAGCATAGAAGTAAATCAACAACAGAATGGCTTAAACAGAAGAAAATACGCCTTCTGGAGTGGCCCAGTCAGAGTCCTGACCTCAACCCGATTGAGATGCTGTGGCATGACCTCAAGAAAGCGATTCACACCAGACATCCCCAAGAATATTGCTGAACTGAAACAGTTCTGTAAAGAGGAATGGTCAAGAATTACTCCTGACCGTTGTGCACGTCTGATCTGCAACTACAGGAAACGTTTGGTTGAAGTTATTGCTGCCAAAGGAGGCTCAACCAGTTATTAAATCCAAGGGTTCACCTACTTTTTCCACCTGCACTGTGAATGTTTACATGGTGTGTTCAATAAAAACATGGTAACATTTAATTCTTTGTGTGTTATTAGTTTAAGCAGAGTGTGATTGTCTATTGTTGTGACTTAGATGAAGATCAGATCACATTTTATGACCAATTTGTGCAGAAAACCATATCATTCCAAAAGAGTTCACATACTTTTTATTGCAACGGTATATGAAATTACTTTTTTACTTGTTTCATACTATTGTCATGAATAAATAATGTTTACCAACCACTCTACCTCCACAAGTCAATTGCCTCATTCAAAGTCCCACATTCCTTTCTTGTTTACTTATTAGAAGTAGGCACAGTATTCGAAGCTGATTTGTTAAAGCAACGTACAGCAGGGTGTGCTCCGTTACAATGAGCACATTCATGCCCGTATTTGCAATTATTAGGCCTTTTACATTGATCTTCATTAAAATAAAACAAAAACCTTTACGGTATTGTCCAGCTGTAGATGTAGATGGTTTAGAAATTGGTTTCTTAGGCAATAATAGATTCAACCAAAGGCCAATGGCTTTCATGCCCCATTTCAAAGAACTATGTACCGAAAGTTTTTGACGGAAAGACTCGTCATAGTAAAACCAGGAAAGTCCTGGGAAATTTTTGTATGCTTCTAAGATAATTTCTACATGTTGGTAGAGCCCACTACATAAATCAGGACGTTTTTCTCCAAGAACACTGGCAAACATACTGAAAGATTGAAGCCAGTTATTGAAACTACGAGGAATAGAGTATTTACGTCTGTTGTCGATAAATTTATCATCTTTCTTTTCTATTCAATTCTCTTTAGCCAACAGCAATAATGAAAGGAGATCTATATAATCTTCTTTCCATATCCTCTCTTTAACAGTGTTAGGAAGGTGAAATCCTAATGGAGACAATTCACAAGAGAGAACCTCTCGCAGACATGCTTTAGGGACAAGCAAGGGAGAAGGTAAAGGCCCTGTCGACACCAGTGGTGTGGCCAATGAAACATTGTGTGTCAAGGGCAAACTAGCTGCACAATTGCCAAACATTGTAGCATCCACTCTTCTCCGTCCACAAGGCTAGCTCGCTCCATAATCCTCTTCAATAAGGACTTCATAGCCAAGCACAAGA